>NC_142567.1:18840000-19557500 GCF_041283825.1 Pyrus communis
GCATATCGACTTCACCTTGTGAAAGTACTGGGCAATCGTCATGTCGCGTTGTACCATCGATAGCAGCTCATTCTCGAGAAGTTGCAATTTTATATCGTTCCTCTTCGAAAAGAGTGTAACAAAAGTGTCCCATGCTTCCTTTGGCGTTTTAGCATCCCGAATGTGCTCCAACATTTCTTCTTCTATTGTGGTCTTTAAGGCAAACATTGATTTGCCTGCTTTAATTTTCCACTTCTGCAAGACGCCGTTAGCATCTTCCTCTGCCGGTTGTGTAACTTCACTACCACCGACAACCTCCCACAAGTCTTGACCTTGAAGGTAAGACTCTATACACGTTGCCCACGTGTTATAGTTTTGGTTGTTGAGCTTCTTGATTCCTCCAACAACTTGAAGATCACCCATCGTATCGGCAAGACTTTGACTACACCGAACAAGCTTGAGTGACTATCGTGCAGAGTAATACACTACTCTCGACACAAAGAAGCTCCCTCTCAAGGTTTGTGATAACCCCAGCAATAATCTCAAGAAATCTTTTCTGATGTGGAAGATCAGTCAAAACTGCAACCACAGAGCATACTCGGTATTTCAAGAGACTTTACAACCAATGCTCTACCAAGAACGATCCCTGACCGACTTGGCTCTGATACCAATTGTTGAATAAGAAAAGTATCCAAGATAACTCTAATGATCTCAAGAAGAAGAAAATAGAGCACACTCTTAAAGAAAGCTCACAAAACAAACTAATTAGCAAAGCTTTTCTTATTTAGCTCTAGGCTTTGTTTTTCCTTGGATGATATACAATGCTTGAGGACTTGGGTATTTATAGCAAACCAAATGAAAGCTACACCACACACTTAATTAAACTAAGATTATTTGCTACCACACAAAACCCATTAATTGCACCTAATTTTTTCCACTCAACCATACCTAACATTGATTCTACCTAACATTGGTTTCCTCACTTTATAAGGTTTTGTCTTTTATAGATAGTGATTGGAGCAATGGACCTTTGAGAATGAAATTGGGCTTAACCTTGGGGTTGGTCACACATAAATTTGCCAGAAGTTAAGTTTTTCGGTGCTGGAATTCTAACTTGATCGTTGAATCCTGGTGAAGCAGACGTCCGTAGAACTACAAGCACTGAGTAGGGACGAAATTTCTGTTTCAAGGACATTGCGGTACGCAAGCCTCGATCTTCAAGTTGTCTGTTTTATATATTTGTTTTGTTCATACTCTGTTAATTTCCTATTCACATTTATTATTTATTAGCATATATAATTTTATCACAGATTGTTAGCATATATCGAACAGTAAACACTTGTGAGACAAAAAAAAAAAAAATATCATCGCACAACCAATAGTTTTTGTGCGAAGAAGAATTGCGACAAAGCCATCTGCCACACCAAAGTTCAAGGGAAATATGTCATTGTGTCAAGTTTAAGGTTACAATAGAGGCAAATGATTGTGCCAGATAATTAGAGGGCGTGTAAGTTCCGGTCATCTAATCGCCCTAGGCCGCAAGCTGCCGCTACAGTTCCTCAACTTGCATGTCAATGTGGCGACTTGTCCCGAGTTCTGTCCGGAAGAAGAGGAGGTAGTAGTATCAAGGTGTCGCGCGTGCATTCCTCATCTCCCGGTAAGAATTTCGTTGCATCTTTGTTTAACCGTCGGAATATTTCATTGCTCAAGGTCTCACATAAACTTACATGGAGCTACTCAGTCGTCTTATCGTAGGGTCCAACTTCGGTTCATCCATGTCGCTTTTAATTGAATGCATTTTTTCCAGAGTTATGAATCTGAGTTGTGGAACTTGGTATATCGTCTTTCTTCCATGCACTAATGCATGTTTTGTAGATCTGTGAAAGTATCTATCTGCAAGCTTTGTTGAAAGCACAGGACATACAAATATTTGGTGATTTAATGCTATTGCGTCCAAATCTTATCTGTCATGCTTTTTTAGGTGCATGATTTCTAAAGTTATGCTGAATTTTGATTGTAGCCCTTGATGTCTGGACCGGGACTAGCTCCTGGTGGCATGGCAATGATGGCGATTCTTCTACCTGATGGACGGGTTGGATATGTTATGTAAGCACAATACGTATTTGCCTCGTATAGCGCTAATTACACAAGCATTACATTATTTTGTTTATGTCTTCCTTCTATATATAAAAATAAAGCTGGAGATTTTATTTCTGCAGAAAGTCTTCACTTAAGCATGCTATTCATTTTTCCTGCCAAAACAGCGTAAAGCCTGACAATTAGAGACTTGGAGTAGTAGTATTTTTAAAAACCCCCAACTCTCGTGTTCGTACTTCTGGGCTCTAGTTTCCATTTTCCAGTTGTTTGTTCAGGCAATCTAGATTGTAACCAGAAATGTGTATCTGGTTTGACCAGAAATTGATCCATATAAACTACTTTACCGCTCTCATTGATAGGGTTTTTTATTTTTTATTTTTTATTTTTATTTTTTATTTTTTTAATTTTTTTTCCCCTGGAAAGGTTTACATTTGAACTGACAGTGGTTCTTTCTGCAAACTATCAAATTATTAGAGAAACAGGCCAACGACCCACTTCCAACAACACCGATATTTTTACAGTTCGACATGTGTGGGGTTTAATCACAAAAGGCCTGAGTATTTATTAGAGTGGGGTCAGGATATTTAAACTCATAAATTTCTCTTCCTCTAGCTGATGGGAGATGTTCAACACGACTCTTCACATGAGACCCAATTATTGGGTCGCACGTGGGAGATCCACACCTTGACAACCTCGTGGAGCCAAGAGGACTCAACCAATATTGGGGGTCAGGGGAACCACCATCATTGCGTGGGGTCCTAGGGACCACTTATCATGTGGCAATGTAGGGCCACTCCATTTCTCTGATACCATGTCAAATTATTGGAGAGATGGGCCAAAAGCCATTTCCAACGAGTCTATAGCCTTGGCCGATAAGGCTGGGTAGTTTTTTGAAATTTCCGCATGTTGGGTGAGTCTCCTTGGTTTCACGTGGTTGCCTATGTGTGGATCTCTCATATGAGGCCCACTAGTTGAGTCCCACATGAGGGGCGTATTGAATATCTGTCATCGACTAGAGAAGAGAAATTTAAGAGTTTAAATATCCTAATCCCACTGTAGCTAATACCGAGACTTGTTGTGATACAACTCACACGTATCAGACTGTGGATGTGGTATTTACAAGCTGGGGACAATATCTTTGTTGTTGGAAGTGGGTCTTCCTATCTCTCTAATAATTTAAAATGGAATCAGAGCAAGGAAATGAGCTTGTACACCCACGTGATGGGTGGGTCCCCTTGGCCTCTCTTGATGATGGTGGGTCCCTTTGACCCCTCGTGTTGTGTGAGTCTCATTGGCCCCATGTGGTTGCCAATGTGTGGATTTCCCCCGCGTGGCCCCTTAATTGGGTCTCATGTGAGGGGGCGTGTTGAATATCCCACGTTGGCTAGAGAAAGAAAGAAAGAAGAGTTTAAATATCATAACCACACTTCAACTAACACCGATGCATTATGTGATAAAACCCCACTTGTCGAACCGTGCAGATGGTAATTAACAAATTAGGGACAATATTTATATTGTTGGAAGTGGGTCTTTGGCCCGTTCTCTGATAATTTGATAGGCCTGTATATCATTTGGATTGTAAACACATCGAGTTGTGACGTATCATTTGTACCTTTCTCATTTTTTAAGTGGCTGGTCTACCTGCAAATACAAAATCTTTATCCGTTGGCAGTTTGGACTTTGTTGTGAAATCTGTAATTGACAAGAGAAACAAAAATTATATGTATTATGATGTGTCAAAATAACTTAGGACATTTTTAGTATAGGTCAACAAATAATTAACCCTTTCCCTCAAGTTATATGGGATAACGATGCCCTACGTATCCCTCTTTATGCCTATAGATAAAGGGATCATATCTTAATCTATAGGCTGTCCAGGCATGCATGCGTGTGTGGATGCATCCATATCAGTTCCTTGTTAAGAATGAAAGAAAGAAAGAAATCGTCAAAGGTCCGCATGCAGTAAGTTGCTTCACAATTTCTTAGATTTTTCCCAGAAACACAAATGAGGGATTGGTCGGTAGGTAAGACCGACGGGCCATTAACAAATCAGAAATACGTGTTCGTGATCAGAATTAAGGGAGGTGCCTGCCGAGTGAAGAAGAAGAACAAATGAGAAATAAGCCATGCATGGCACATGAAATCCAGTATATATATGGTCAATACGTTTTGACGTTAACCATGTAATTTCCACTTTAATATCATAGCAAATTAATCCTCGTAGCTCCACAGGAATGGGTGGCACGATGAGTAGAATGTTGAAGACCCACCCCAACGACCAGCGTTCCCCAGTTCAAAATACGCACGTAGGGTGACTTCCCAGTGAGTTCTAACTTCAAACTCTTAATTACTCGTTACATATATCTTCAAATATTAATAAACCACCTTATTAATTTGACTTTTCAACTAGAAGGTATTTTAACTAAAAAATTGCTACACTTGCAACATTTTTCATACCACATTCATATCACTTTTTTAATAGAAGTCGGACCACCAACATTGTAGGTCTCATCTCTGTTAGTGAGGTGGTAGCACCAATATGGTATGAAAAATGTTATAAAATCTAGGGTAGCAGTTTTGCAATACAAAGGACGATTGTAAAGCCAAATCCAACTCCATACAATCCTAAAATGTGGATTATAAAACTCTATAGGTCTGATGATTTTGGTTTAAGGTTAGTTTTTAAAAATTCTACACGTGTTATAATTTAGGAAAATGTTAAGGAGATTAAATTTTAGACTATCTTTTGTAAACCGCATTATGTGACAGTTGATAGTTATGTGGTCTAAAAAAGATGACTATAAAAATTAATCTCTCTAGCATTACCGAATAATTTAAATTATTCACTACACTGCCGTAGCATGCATGTCGCATAGTATTGTAGACATCACATTCTCTTGCCACAACAGCTGCAGAAATTACTTGGATCTGCAAGCTTTTGACTGATGTAGGTTTGGTTCTGCCTTGTTCACCAAAACTTTGGTGTGACAATATTTCAGCAATATCATTAGCCAAGAACCCCATTTTTCATGCTCGCACCAAACACGTGGAAATTGACTACCACTATATTAGAGAAAAGGTTCTTGCCAATGCTATTTCAGTGCATTTTATCTGTACCCAAGATCAACTTGCTAACATCTGTACTAAGTCTCTTCCAATGCCGAGATTTCTTCTGTTAAGAGACAAACTTTCTCTCGAATTCCTCAATTTAGTTTGAGTGGGATAATAAGGCACACTTAGTTACATTTTCTGTTGTGATACTTTGTAACAGTTTTGATAGTTAGCTAGTGTTAGTTGGAATAAGTGGCTAGCACAAGTGTCTGTTAGAAGCTTTATATAAATACCAATAGTAATGTTATCATTTTTATCAATGAAAGTATAACTTTCCTATTAATTATGACATTTTCTTAGGGCCCACTCCGTTATGTTTTTTTACACTTATTCATAGTTCATCTTTGTGCAAAATTAACAAATCCAAAATTATTAATATCTTCATTTGTAGTGAAGAAAATAGACGAATGCGGTTCTAAAAAGAAATACTAAAAATAATTAACTACCATTTTGTCCAACAATCATACATGGTTTTGGACTTGGATAATATTTGATGGAGATAGATGGTTTGAATCGTTGAAATACATTTTGGAGTAGGCCTTAATTAAGAGATGTGTGCCAAAAATGTGTCGTCCATATATATATATATATATAGATAGAGAGACACAGAGAGAAAGAGAGAGAGAGAGAGAGAGAGAGAGAGAGAGAGAGAGAGAGAGAGAGAGAGAGAGAGAGAGAGAGAGACTAAAATTATTTGTAGCTAGTGAAGGGACTTCTTACCGTGACAAATTTATTAACACTTGAAGACAGAGAAGAACAAGAAATCACAGAGAAACAATGGCAGAAAGAAGATAATGTATTGATAGCTTTCAAAGAATGTTTACGAAATAAACTCTATGAAAACAATAGCTATACAATCCCTTATATAGCCATATATCCCAATTACATCAATACCCTTCTAACTATACTAACAAACTCCACTACTAAAATAGTGCCATGTGGCATTTCTGTTATTACTCCCCCCTCAAACTGAACTTGGTGCAGCCAAGTGAAGTTTGAACTAGCTTGAGCTTTGAAACTAATCTGGAACTACAAGACCAAGATGTCTGCAATGCTTCAAGAACATTGGGTTGTGCAACCCTTTTGTAAAACATTGGCAATCTGATATTCCATGGGTATATATTGAACGAGTAGATCTTCCTTTTGTACTTTTTCTCAAATAAAGTGGTAATACGTGTCAAGATGTTTAATCTTTGAGTGGAAAACAGGATTTGACCTCAAAGCTATAGCACTCAAGTTATCAAGTTATAATAGTGAAGTAATGGAGGAGCTGAAAGCACCTGATGCATATCTTTAAACAGAGATCGAATCCAACATAAATCTGCTGCAGAATGAGCTAGGGCCTTGTACTCAGCCTCTTTAGAACTACGAGATATTGTCAACTGCTTCTTAGACTGCCATGAGATTGGATTATCTCCCAAGTAAACCAAAAACTAGTTATTGATCTGCAGGTGTTGATATCAGCTGCTCAATCTGAGTCTAAGTAAGTAGTCAAGTTGAAATCATGGCTCTTTTTGTAATGAAAACCATAGTCTAGTGTACCTTTTAGGTATCTGAGAATTCTTTTAACAAGATGCATGTGTAGATCAGTAGGAGATGTCATAAATTGGCAAACCATATTCACAGCATGAGCAATATCTGGCCTAGTGAAGGTTAGATATTGAAGAACCCCTACCAAGCTTTTGTAATGACTAGGATCGGAAAGAACAGTGCCTTCTTGTTCAAGCAATTGTGTATAAGGTTTTGATGGTGTGGTGGTTGGTTTGCATGTCTCCATGGATGCCTTTTTTCAGTAGGTCTCTTACATACTTGGATTGAGTAATGAATAAAGATCCAACTTCCTTGTACTGAATATGCAACCCCAGAAAAAAAAGATAATTTGCCCATATTGTTAAGATCAAATACTCCTGTAATATCACTTATTACTTCTTGAATCTTTGTGGAATTAGATCCAGTAAGTATTATATCATCTACATAGAGTAGAAGTATAATAATATCCCCTTCATCCACTTTAACAAATAGGCTAGTATCAGATAGAGAAGCTTTAAAACCAAGAGAAGGAAGGTAACTTGTGAACTTTGAATTCCAGGCTTTAAGTGGTTGCTTCAAGCCATGGAGAGATTTGATGAGTTTACACACATAACCTGGACAAGTAGGATCCATAAACCCCTGAGGTTACTTCATATAGACTTCCTCTTCAAGATCACCATGTAAAAATACATTTTTAATATCCAATTGTCTCAGATTCCAACCATATTGAGCAGCTAGTGCTAAGATAACCCTTACTGATGTGTGTTTCACAATCGGACTAAAAGTCTCAGAATAGTCCAAACCTTGTTCCTGAGTGAAACCTTATGCTACCAGCCTAGCCTTGTATCTCGATATTGATCCATCATGATTCTTCTTAACTTTATAAACCCATTTGCTTCCTATAATGGTTCTATGATATGGGGGTGGAACCAACACCCATGTCCCTTGGGCCTTCAATCCATCACACTCCTCTTGCATGGCCAATTTCCACTCAGTTTTAGTAGATGCAGCTTTAAACGTCTTAGGTTTTTCAACTTCTGTTATCTCAGCAAGGAAGGAATATCCACCATAGATTGTATCAGATATTTAAGTAGCACCAGAATCAAAAAATTGTAGTGAACTTAACTCAGGTAAAGCAGCCAAGTAAGTTGCATAATTGTTTCTTGAAATGGCACCTGCTTATAGCCTAGTTTGAATGCCATGGTGTCTTTGTTGCTGAATAGGGGAGACAGAAGAAGTAGTACCAGAAGACATGTGAGTTGTGCTGGATTGAGGACAAGAAGCAAATGAGGTGTATCACAAGCAGTGAAGAGAGTAGAATCATGATCTGTTGTTGATGAAGATCCAGAACTGTGGCAAATGGATGTATTATTAACATGAGTATCTAAACTGGGAGGTGATGTCTCAGCTAATACATGATGTGTTGCAGGTGTATAACCAGTCTTAGGTGTAGAACTTATATGAGTCATTGGGATTGGACATGGTACAATCACAGAAGTGGAAGTACATGATGTTCATATAGATTGATCTTTTATTTGTGACAATCCCAATTTTGCAGGAAAAATTGATTCTTCAAAGATAACATGTCTTGATATAATACATTTCCTAGACTGTGTGTCATAACAAATAACTCCCTTATACCCCATTGCATAGCCTAGGAAAATACACATCTTTGACCTTAACTACAACTTATTGCTATTATAGGGTTTTATCCTGGGAAATATTGATGATCCAAAAATTCTTAGAGACTGCAATTCAGGTACCTTGTTGTATAAAAGAAGATATGAAGAGCTAAATGACAAGGTTTTACGTGGCATCTTGTTAATCAGAAACACTGCATGAGCACATGCAAGATACCATAACTCACTAGTTAAACCAGCAACATTTAAGAGAGTGAGTGCAGCATCCACAATGTGTCTATGCTTCCTCTCAGATATGACATTCTATTGAGGAGTATAAGGACATGAAATAAATTGCATAACCCTTTTGCAGCCAGAAATGATGTAAATCTCTAGCTAGTAAATTCACCCCACCATTTATTTGTAATCCTTTAATTGATATCCCAAATTGAGTTTGAACAAAATTGTAGAAGGTAGCGAAGATTTCATACACATCAGACTTAATGCACATGGCAAATATCCAAGTAAATCTTGTATATTCATCAACCAACAGTACATAGTATATGTATCTTTCTAAGGATTTGATAGGAGTAGGACCCCAAACATCACAATGAACCTTCTCAAAAGGAATCAAACATCTGTCATTTCTAATAGGAAAAGGTATCCTAGAAATCTTTCCTTGAATACAAGAAATACAAGTAGTATGTGTATCATCTAACTTGTGTAAAACTTTACACTGTTTCAACATAGTAATCATAGTATCATTGGCAAGATGTCCCAATCTTTGATGCCATATACTAGATTTCACCATCTTCCCCAAGTAAGCAACTAGATCTTTTGTAGCAGACTTTAACCTTCTGATGTATGAAATATTGGTATTTGAAATAATTCTTCTGGTTTACTCCTTCCGTGATACAACACCTCCCTTGTCTTCTTGTCTTGCACAAAAAAAAAACCACTTTCATCACATATCAACCAGCTATGGTTATCTGCACATAATTGCTTAACTGAAAGAAGACTTCTTGCAATTTTTGGAACATGAAGAACTTTGCTGAGTATGAGTGAATGATTGTTGGTTTGTATTGAATTAGAACCAATGTTTTGAATTGGTAAACTGGATCCATTACCCATAGTTATGTTCTCAGAACCTTGAAAAGGTGTAACTTGACTCAAAGTACCGATATCTGTAGTCATATAGTGAGAGGTACATAAGTCTACAATCCACAAATCTTGAGGAAACACTTGATTTGTTTGTTGTGCATGCACGGAAGACACTGATGATGGTGGTGGCTGACCCTGGAATGCATAATTTCCCCTATGGAAACAGTCTAAGGCAGAGTGGCCTCTTTTTCCACAAATCTGGCATTCCACAAGAAAGCCAGGAGAATGATTGTTTGTATTTATGTGAAAACAGTTTGTAGCTATGTCCTTTTATTACATATTTAACATTCAATAACAACAGTTGTTCTTGCTTATGTATTGCCTGACCATGAACCAATACCATTATGTGTATTTCTTGACCCTGTAGAGTAGAAATTGTTACCATTGGTATATCCCCTACCTCTGAAATTATTACCCCTATAATTGATGTTGTTAAGCTTGAAATGATTACCATTGTTGAACCTGGAACCAGAATTCTAAGACTTAAAACCTTGTTGATGTCTTGAGTTTGACTGTCCCACAAAACCGTAGCCATATACTTCAGGATAACCTGGAGAAATAGGTAGTGAACCAAACTGCTAAGGCTCAAATCAACCTTGATGAGACCTAGAAGATGGTTGATGTAGATGTGATTGTTGGAAGATTGTACCCCTTGTAGTAGTAGGTATGTGACTATGACTTTGAGGATTGGATGAAGATGCAGATCCTTGACCATACATGAGATAACCAGAACCAGGAATTTGACTAGAACTAGAACCTTGCACCAAAAGAGCAGACACATTTTGAGATAATAAACTCATTTCCCCTTCAATTTCCTTCCAGTCCCAAGCAATTGTGCACGAAATTCCCTCAGAGTAATCGAAGACTCTCTGGCCAAGATAATAATTCTAATAACACCATATTCTTTAGGCAACCCAGCTAACCCAGTAATCATTATGTCATTATTAGAAATTGTTTCCCCTGCAACAATCAACTGATCCCTAATATTCTTTAACCTTAACAAATACTTATCAATACTATCTGTGCCTTTTTGAATTGTATGCAATTTTGTCTTCAAATGATTAATTCTAGACTTTGAAACAGATGCATACCGTTCAACAAGATTTGTCCATGCTTCAAAAGCAGTCCTACAACCAAGAACATATTCCATTGCCTCATTTGTTAAAATAGCAAGTAACAAACTGATAAGAGCTAAATCAATAGAGTCCCATTCAAGAAACGCTGCAGAGATTTCCTTCGTGATACCAGTTTTTGGACTTACTACAAACTTTGATGGACATACAACCGTACCATCAAAATGGCCAAAATGTTTATACCCTTTAAGCACAGACTGAAATTGAAACGCCCATAGCGAAATTGTCATCCCTGAGTTTTATAGTTAGCATACCCAACAAATTCTCTATCTTGAATGAAGACGCCATTGACAATGAATGCACCCAATACAAATCACAGCAAAATATTCTAATCACATAGATTGATACTCCAAGAACAAAAACAAATCACAGCAAACTTCTTTAATCACAATCTCGAGAGAATGACACTCCAAGATTCACATAAATCAAACAAATTTGATAAATCCCCAGAAATCAATCACAATCTTAAGAGAATAACACTCCAAGATTCACAGAAAGAATAACAGCTTCTATCTTCATTTCTACAAATTGTAAACCTCAACTCTTAGAGAATGATACTCCAAGATATACCCAGAAAGAATGACACTTTCTGAAATCAACACATCAAGAATCGAAAAGAAAAAAAGCCAAAACTTTTACTTCATACATACCAAGAATTCAAGAAACCCACAATTTTAGAAAACCCAAACAATACTGCATCATTAACAGAAACGATTTCACCTGATTCACAACGCAAATCTCCCTAACGAGAACCCACTTTTTCCGACTTTCAACCTTCTCAGCAACCCACTCTTCAGACCTTCGAACGTCCAAATCAAGCACCAAATACATCAGCGTAAGACTTCTTCAGGATCGGAAATGGTGACGAGCCAGAGCCAGCGACGATACCATATTGACACTTGAATAGAGAAGAACAAGAAATCACAAAGAAACAATGGCTGAGAGAAGAGAATGTATTGATAGCATTCAGAGAATGTTATCGAAATAAACTCTATGAAAACAATAGCTATACAATCCCTTATATAGCCATATATCCCAATTACAACAATACCCTTCTAACTATAACAAACTCCACTACTAAAATAACGCCATGTGGCATTTCTGTTATTAAAATTATCACCAACTCACCGTCATTCATGTTAGTTGAATTTAAGACCTCTTATTATGTGATTTGTTACAATAGTTACATATTTAATACAATCACCAATTTCGACAATCAGTTGCTGATTGTATTAAATATGTGTATATAGCCATATATCCCAATTACAACAATACCCTTCTAACTATACTAACAAACTCCACTACTAAAATAATGCCATGTGGCATTTCTGTTATTAAAATTATCACCAACTCACCATCATTCATGTTAGTTGAATTTAAGACCTCTTATTATGTGATTTGTTACAATAGTTACATATTTAATACAATCACCAATTTCGACAATTAGTTGGTGATTGTATTAAATATGTATATGTGTGTGTGTGTGTATATTTACATGAATTATATTCATTGTCAGTTGGATGATAATGTATTAAATAAATGTAAGTGCTATAGTGAACTCTCACTTACAAATAAAAATAAAAAATACGTAACCACGTAAACATCAATCGTCTATAACCATTAACATGAATTTTTACCTAACAATGACTTCATCGACTATCATTACTGCTTTCTAAACATTACACGAACTTGTAACTTGCATGCAGCGAGTGAAAATGCAGGGCCTTATTTAAAAAGGAAAAAGGGCCAAACGTAAAAATTTGAAAGTAGCAGTTTTATTTGGAGTGCTCGTGTAGCCGTACACAAAAACTACTATCGCAAGTGATTGCTTAAATTTTCAAGATAACATAAATTTTAAGGCTATGATGGTATTCAAATTAATCCAGAGTGATAATGTTCCCAGAAAATACAAAGAAAGTGAGAATGATCAAGTTTTGGAATTTAAATTAAGTAGCTACTTGAAGTTTTGGATTACGTTGTACTACGATCCATTGCTACTTCTCTTTATTTGTAAGTGAGATGTCTTAGATTTAAATTTCGGAAATAACAAGTTGACAACCAATCTCCACCATGTTCAGGCCAAAAAATGTAAGTAGAAGATTACAATAATTAGGACAATGTGTCCGTTCTGTAAAAAAATAAAAATCAATGCCATTTAGAATATCGATCATACAATTTCGATATATATACACTTATGGTTCTTAATGAAAGTCTTTATTTGCTATTTAACATTTCATACCTACAAGGATTAGACTACACGGCACCTATCAAGATATGCATGGGTGTGGATCTTTAAACATTCGTTAAACCGTCGTTCGAGGAAGGTTAATTTTTTGCACGCCAACATTTGTTGTGTGTTTTGATTACATGTGCAAGTCCTTTCTGTTCGTTTTCTTAAATGGTTGAACTCAATACACACGCACACGTTAAACCGTGTTTCGAGAAAGGTTAATTTTTTGCATGCCAACATTTGTTGTGTGTTTTGATTACATGTGCAAGTCCTTTCTCTTCGTTTTCTTAAATGGTTGAACTCAATGTGTACATATATATTGTTGCAGTCCTATTAGATTAGGAATGTGATTGTGTAAATCCTAACATATCGAGGATATCCTTATGGGATTCTACCATATCTCTTAGACTAGATATTATCCTATTAGAGTTGTAATCCTATTGGGGTAAGGATTTAACCTTCCCTACTACTATAAATAAAGACACAATGGGGGGTGAAATAGAACACACCTCACAAATGCACATCTCTCTTCTCTCTATGTGATGCGCCCTCCCTCTCTGGCCTTCATAATTGTTGAGTAAATTATGCCTACCACACGTTATCGGCACGCTCTTGAAGCTGCGCTAAAGAGAGTTTATACTTCAATCAAGGGAGTATTACATTTTAATCATTCCTTTTATGATTAATTTATTATTTTGAATTGATCTACATGCTATTGATTCAATATAGTTTTTCTTTGTTGGACATGATACAACGCATTGGAGATGCAATTCCGGCTTTCTAAGAAGGATCTTCTACAAATTTAAAGGATTTTGTTGTTTTCTACCAATCAGGTACTCTTAAAATAAATTTGAAACGACCATGAAGCATGACAACATTCCCCATGATGCATGACCCCCTACATTTATATTTTTCTTTCAATTATATATATTGCATATGTGTTCATATATTTTGTCAATATATATATATATATATTTGTTCCTGCAATACGCAATTATGCTATGTGGAATTTATGAGGCAAAGAATCAGAATTAATTTAGAAGTAACTAGAGTTTTTAACCCTAGAATTCGAAAAAATAAAATAAAATTGGTATTTGTCGCTGATCCAGGCCTCGCCGCCGAGCCAACATAGCTGGCTTGCAGCCATGCCATCACCAGGATGGCATTGTTTCAACACCATAGACCACCGTGCAGCAGCTCCGTGGGCTTGCTGCTCCTGTACAAACAACCAGGCTTTGGCCTGGGTTGGTTTTCCACTGGCCTAAAGCCCCTAGCCTACCAGCAAGCCTGCAGCTTGGCCCAACCTATCAGCAAGCCTTTGTGCTGGCTAGGCTTTGTCCTAGCCCCAGCCTATCTGCAACCTACATGCTTGTTGGGCCCCTGTACCTTGGCCCGCGATCCGAAGCCAGCTTTTTGGTTAGGCTTCTCTCACCCAAGCCTAAAACCAAAGCCATCCTGCGGCTAGGCTTGCACACACCCCAGGCCAGCCCCTGTGCTAGGCCCGTGAACCCCCCCTCCCCCCGGCACCCCAACCGACGCTATTTTGGCCCAAAATCGGCCCATGGCCTACAGCCACACATAGGCTGCCTTGGCAGCTTACCTCGAGGCCCATTAAGCTGTTCAGGACCTTACCCTACACATGGCAACCTAACCCACCAAGCTTGGGCTATAGTTTGTCAAATCTAATGCTATTTTTGGCATTCTCTATAATTTTAACCCGAATGTTATTATTATTTTTGCTTCTACGATCAAACATGGATGGTTACAATCTATTGAATTAATTGAAGTGACCAGCAGTCCATTAATCTGATAATGAATCCAAAATTATTGACCCGAAGTCCACTTTTTGGCAATTAACAATTCAATAAATTATTTCTTTTCTTTGAACCGATGACTCTCTTTCATAGTCCCAAAACACTCATACTTGAGTTCCTGAAGCAACCCAAATCCACTACACTTAGTCGTACATTGTATTATGTGTTCTTACAGGTACCTCCTTTTATGAACACGAAGTTCATAACTGAAATTGAACCTGTAGTTTTGAATTTAGTGCCTTTGAAACCCGAAGTTTTCATAAAACAATACACTCATGAAAACCCGATGTTTTTCATGTAAACCATGTCTTAAAACCTAAATGTTCTAACTTTGATGTTTATGGTGATCTTATTTCCATAAACACCAATCACAATCTTGTTCCCTACATTTAGTGGATTGTCGAACTGTAACAAGTTCGATTTCACTAATTTGGACATTTTTTTACTGAAATCACTTTATGTGGGTACAAGATATGAATCTCCACTTGACTATCAAGTAGCTGGGAAACAATTGAAGCCAACAATGGCATGGAAGGAGCTGAATAAGCCTCCGCCATGATCTTCATTCAAATACTTATGCAAGTAGCATTATAAATAGAAATACCTCTAGAATGAGGATTCCATGGCACTTTGGCTTGCTTCTATGACCCGTTTAATCATGAACGATATTGCCTGAAACACACCATGATTATGTTGATAAATGAGTACGATTCTGAAGTTTATAAATCCTATAAAATTTTGACTAGAGAACACTTTTCTTGTCCTTCCATGTTTCTAACTCGCTCCTGAAGCAGCAATGTAGAAAAAAGAAGTATACCAAATTCTTGGATCTGATTACTACCACAAACATGAGAGACATATATAGATCCAGCTTCAGCTGAAGTTTACTGAACAGTATAAACCCAGTTCAGCTGGGGTCTACCGAATGGCTCGACCTAGTTTGATCAAGGCCCTACCGAATGGTGATTCCTAGTTTTAGCTGGGGCCCACTGAATGGTACTACTCTGCTTTGGTAGAGGCCTACCGAACAAACCCCTACAACTTTGGCTGGAGCCTACCGACTGAGTTTGTTTTTACAACATATGGTGGAATCAAGGCCTGCCATGGTGTGGTATTATACCCAAAGCGTGATCCTTGGCACCTAAGACCTAAAACTTCATGAATTAGGGATATTGATCCCAAACCTCAACCCTGCAGAATCTACTTCCGTCTCGATGGAATAGATCATTGGTTATGCACTTGTTTGTGCCCTTACCAATGTTGTTGATGAGTACGATTCTAGCAGTCAATATGTGAGCTTAATTTTGCTCCACCGGACACCGTTGGAAGAGCAGAATTTTGTCATGAATGCCATTGTTGGCATAATCCCCTTAGTAAACCATTTACTTTGTGAACATTTTTCTATGTTCTCGGATTCATGTTTGGCTTTTGTTTTAGTTATGGATAATCTTATTGATATTGTCCTCGAATATGAGTTAATTGAATCATGTTTCTTAACAAATGTGACCACATTCAATTAAACATGTGGTTAGGTAAAAATGTGGGAAAGTTAGTTTTCTAGATGAATGCGATGCTACGCATACTAACTTTATATCTAAATCACATCTCTAGCAACGACTTCAGGTCTATCCAACCTAATTAAGAGCATTGGCACATTCATCATTGTATGAATGGTACTAAATTACCATTTAAGAGACCTTATATTCTCCCCGTTCTCAAAGAATGTCATTGAGTTTTAAGGATATTCGAGAGAACAATGACCATGAATGAAACCACTGAAGAAAATAGGGTGGAATATCTTTGCACCGCCTCCAAAAATGAGTAGTTTACTTACCTTGGCAAAACCTTTTGGGACACTTAGGTAGAACAATAATGCTATGATGCATGTCTTTAATTGAAGTAAGGATCTTATGCCTACAAGCACACTTTGCCAAGCCTGCTCATTGGGGAAATTGATATTCTAAATCATCCCTCACAAAGATACAAAATCACCCTTTTTCACAGTGGATTTAAGGGAATATATGTGGACTAATCCAACCAAAATGCGGACAATATAAATATTTATGGTTTTGGTGAAGGAAAATTTATTTCCTAGCTAAGAACATGTAAAGAACATTTGAATACATAGGCAAACTATTAACAAATTAAAGTAGGCATGCATCCAAAAACAATTCATAAAACCCATGACTTTCAAAGCCTAGTATATGGTGAACCATAACTCTTTAACAACATTAAAGAGAAGAAAGGATTTAGAGAATCATTACCCTTGTAGCTCATCCTTGATTACACAAGGGATTCACCCAAGTGGAGGGCCTTCAAGTCACCTCCTTTGCTTCCTTAAGGATTTGAGGATATGTTCTCCAAAACACCAAAAGCTTGATGTCTCCAAGTCTCTACACCAAAGATTAATTGTGAAGATAAAAATGGATGACTTAGGGGAGAGGAAATTGCTAGATATCCCTCCCTAAGTGGCCGGCCTCCCTTGTTGAAATAGAGAGAATAATTTCACCCAATTTCATCAGGAAAAACCCTAAATGAAATAAAGTTATAATTTTGAATTTATACTTCATTTCTTGTGAGTGGCAAACTTGTAATTAACACAAGTTTGGTATCCCTCACTATTCATGGCCGGCCTCTCTAAGTGTTTGGGCTAATTGCCCATTTTGTTTTAGTTGTCATACAACTTAAACATAATGGGCCTTGTGGACCAAAACACTTTTGGGCCCCTAAACCCAAAACCAACTTAGAAGTCCAATACGAACGTTTCGTATAATTAATTAACTAATTAATTAACTTTGACCATACTTCAATTAACCATTTAATTGCTTATCCATTTCATTTAATTACTTCACTTTCATCCTTACTCGGTGTACGATCCATTAGGTTCCAATTAGCGAGGCAGTGGGCGATGTTACTCTTAACTATCGATTGTGAATTGAAACCATATTTCAATTCTCCCTTAAGATTAGTGTTTGCTAATCTTTAGGGCTTCCACAAACCATGAGTGACACCTAGCAGCATGTCATGGTTACCCAAGCTAAGTAGAAGTGGTTGGAGAACCTATCCAGTTACAACTACAATGCAATACGGTCCTTCTCTAATACAATACTCTTAATCACATTGTTGAAGTGATAGTTTGTTTCATGTCTACTATCCAATGTGATACTTCCCTATATGATTCGCTTGAATAAGATTTGGAACAAACTTCCTAAGTCATATTCATATGCTTTGGCCAAAGACTCTCGAATCATATCTTAGAGTATTCTCCTTCCACCATGGAAGGTTAGAGATCCCTTGTTGTGCATTCATATGCCTACATGACTAGATAGCTTGACCCCAACCATGCCGTGGACACTCCAAAGGAATGCCATTTGACACGATCAAAGATCAAGGACCTAACCATTAGACATCTATGATGCCTCAGGTCAAAGGACTACTTTGCATATTGTAACCATCGAGTTCTTACATGACATGTATGTTTGAACTCTCTTTTGATCATAGTTCAGTGTACTCGATTACTCTTTCGAGCACCTATGTGTTTGTCTTAGTGTCCAACACTAAATGACTTGAGACTTGTCATATCCATACTTGAGTCGACATAACACATACTAACCTTAGCGGATTGTCAATGCCCAATTGGCAACCCTATGGCTAGGAACGTTTTAGGAATGAACATAAGAGAAAGGTCTCGAAAATCTAACTTACTTAGATCACTTATCTCTTAGATCAAATACATTCCTTGGATTCCCTTATTGCTTAAACACAAGATACAATAAATAGTGATTAACAATAAGCTTTGCCCTCCATTAAACATATAAAAGTTTAATACATTAAGTATTCCAAAAAGCTATTACATCAAATGAGTGGCTTTGTGGGCATACTTCCAACATTTGGTTGATGAATCGACAAACTGGTCACATGTTCATCCACACACATTGCTGCTAAACCTTCTAGTTGATTTTAAGGGTTCACTACCCTACTTATCCCATAAAGTTTGGAAGACTAGATAATGTCTGAGAGTTTATATTGACGGTTTTCGATAAGTATTGCATGTTTTTTGGGTTTATAATTGAACATCGAATTCCCATGTTCACCCCAAATAGCCTCACAAAGTGATCATAAAGCGCGATTTTAATGATTGCCGGATCTTGGTGAACGCACCAAGCTTTCAGTTTCTGCCTAGGGCTATGCAATCTTGTCCACAGTTATGTTAGTCTACCTTGAGGCTCATTGTCACCCAACCATTTCGACATTACAGTTGGTTACTGGGTACGAACCTAACATTTCGTATTTACATATTTGGGTGTGCATTCCATGTGCCAAGTTACGCTACCGCAACGTACCAATATGGGTCCTCAAAGAAGGATGTTAATCTTTGTCGATTATGATTCTCCTTCGCACTAACTCTCTTAAAGCCTTACAATCTCTTTACTGCTCATTTGTGGATTGTCACCTTAATGAGACAGTCTTCCTACCATTAGGAGGAGATAAGAACGTCAACATTCCTGTAGAATGAAGCAAATTTACATAAGTGTGATAAGTAAATGCGATGTATTCTAGCTTTCAGAATGTTGCTCTAGACGCATTCTTCTGATCTAGCTAAAGTGATAAGATCATATATCAGCTGCAAACATGCCTGCAAGGATAGACGTATTTAACAGACGTTGAGTCAACATCCCCAAAGGGTGTGATGTCCTTGTTAGACAATTTGGCCGCCCTTGTTGGACGGTTCTGGTACACGGCAGATAGCCAATCAATCTATCTCGGCCTGAAGAACGACAAATCACTTGGTTCAAATGATTCACTTCCTTAGATTAATCTCTACTCAATTGCTGTCTTAGTCTTTCCATCTTATAAGATTAATCTGAATTACTCCCAAGACTTGAAGTTTTTGGTCTAGTATATTAGTTTGGATAAGATAATGGAATTGGAATGAGATTATCATCGATGATGTTTTCACTTATATGGGAGCTACCGACTTAAATGAAAGCGACAATATCGAACCATGTTCTGTTGATTAGTGACAACGTAGAACTGATTGGACAACTGAAATTACAATCCAAGTTAAGTTCCTTACCAAATTGTGTTTTGGACCTATCATTCCTACACTGCCCAAGGTAACCCTGTTTTGTTACAAGTGGGAAAATAAGCGTAATGAGATGAATGAAACAGTGCAATATGATGCACGCCTTATGACACAAGGTTTCTCTCAAACGCCTTGTGATTGATTACAGCATTATGAAATGTAATTAGTGTGTCTCCATGGGGATATTGATACAGAGATTTACATGTAAGTTCCTGAAGAATTACATGGACTGGTTCTAAATAATTCCAAACCACGGAACACCCTCTCAACTCGTTTAAGGCGTTCACTTATAGATTGAAGCAATCCGGCGGATGCCTGTCTAAATGATTATTTGATCATTCAGGGATATGAATTATGCCCTAGCATGTTAAATTATGAAGTCTTATTCCATATTGCTAGAGTTGCAGTTTATATCGGTGACATGAATCTCACTAGGACTCTAGAAGAGCATGAGAAAACTGCCTCACACTTGAAGACAGAATTTAACATGATGGATCTTGGGAAAACTCGTTTATGCCTTGACTTGAAGTTCAAGTGTTGTTCTGATGGTACTTTATTCTACCAATCGAACTACACCCCGAAGGTGTTACATTTAAGTAAACCTATGATCTTCTATACACTATATACAAATGGGACCCTTGAACAGGTTATGGAATCTGAAATTCCAAATCTAAGTTCAACTTTGTGCTTTGTTGTGCTTAGCTCATTGCGTCAGACAGGACATCTCTTTCCTTGTTAATCTACTGGTAAAGATGTAGCATTGCGCCTACACGCAACCATTGAATTGGTGTTAAAGACGTTTTCTGCCACCCTGAAGGTACTACAGATTTAGGCTAATCCCAACACATCTCAAGTGGATCTGACCCCCCTAATCATTGGAATGATGCTTGCCTTGTTTGTTATGCTGACACATATTACTTATCAAACCTGCATAAGGCAAATCCCCGAATAGCTATGTCTTTACCTTTAGGGATATCACAATATCTTAGAGGTCCATGATATGAACTTAGTTGCAAAATCTTCAAATCATTCCAAGACTCACCTCACTTCACTACGCCACACGTGAGACTTGGTTAGAAGTTCTTGTTGAGCATATTCAAAGTACTTGCTGTTTTCATCCATCGTTGAGTCCCGATGGCGATCTATGAAGACTATGTCGCATGTATCAACTTGACCAAGATATTATACATTCACGAAGTCAAAGCCAAGACATATTGCGTCAGCATCACATCAACAAAGCACTAGGAGATTGAAGTCATGCAAGCCAGTCAACCTTGCCGACCTCTACACGATGTCACTGCCGAAGTCAACCTTCCAGAATCTTGTTCGAGGAACTGGTATGCCTAACTATTCGTATACAATGCTTGTAGTTCTCATTTGGAAGTTTTGTCAAACTCAGGGAAAGTATCCAGAAGTATACTCACTTGATCTTAATGTACTATTTTTTTCTATTATTAGGAGCATTTTTCCCACTAGGTTTTTGCTACCTAACTAGGTTTTGACGAGGCACCCATATTGGGCTGATCATACCTTCATGAGCTTTTGTACTTGCGTCCAGAAGACGTATAGTTTTGACTTAATGCAACTTCTCACTTTTCTCCTTAGTCTATAGGTTTTTCTCCCACCTTGGGTTTTACCATAGTGAGGTTTTGTGAGTTTTACCTTTTATGCATTCTTCCGTTGTTTTGAGACTCGGATTCGCTCATTGTGCTGACGACTTCATCAACTGAACTTACTTCATCGCTGAAGACCTGATGCACCATTTGTTTGAGTATTTACACACTCAAGGGGGAGTGTTGTAGTCCTATTAGATTAGGAATGTGATTATGTAAATCATAACATATCTAGGATATTCTTATGGGATTCTACCATATCTCTTATACTAGATATTATCCTATTGGAGTTGTAATCTTGTTGGGGTAAGGATTTAACCTTCCCTACTACTATAAATAAAGGCACATTGGGGTGAAATAGAACACACCTCACAATTACACATCTTTTTCTTCTCTCTCTATGTGTCGCACCCTCTCTCTCTGGCCTCCATAATTGTTAAGTAAATTATGCTTTCAACATATATATAGATCAAATTTGTAAACCAAATTTGCAAACCAAATGATGTATCACAAATAGAAAATAAACACGTTAGTCGACACTTAAGTAACAATCTAATCATCAACAACCACATCATTTTGTTTACAAAATTCGGTTTAAAAATTTGGTCTCCTTAACATTATACTACACACACACACATACATGGATATACATACACAGAGATAAGAAAATTCTATCACAAAGAAACATCAGAAATTAACAATGGCGAGAAAAGATTTTCATAGAAATCTCCCTTATAATATGTAAATATCCATGTATTAACTTAGTTAATATAACAAATATCCTAGTCAAAAACTTGTTCTCATTTCCAGGAATATGTGTGTATGATACAGGAGGAGAAATACCCCACGCAATCACATGCATGCACAATCAAAACACCGCCAAAGATTTCTTCTTAACTGCGTTGCACACGCGGCCTAATAACCAATTCTTCTCACCTCATCCGACCACCCGGCATGCAGCCGGAAGTATAGAAAAAGGAATTAAAATTAAACAAAATAAATTGTGTTTACTTATGCGGTAAGGTTACTCTAATTTCTTGGTACTTCTGTGGAAACCAAACTACAAGATTCGAACCCTAACGTGCCTCCCAATCGGTTATAAATTCCAACATTCCACGCAAAAGCCACAACTTGATCTCGTATTGATACCTTATGTGCACAAGTTTAATTAACCTGATCATTAGCACCTATGCCTTCTAGTAAGAAATACGATGCAGCAACGGTCCTTTATCTTGGCACGAGACACGGCTCGTCATCTAGTCATCTTCTCAGAGTAGTAGAGGCTCGAATCCGTCAAATGCTCATAGTGCTCTAGGAAAGGGACAATAAGAAATCTGGGAAAAACAAGTGAAGAATTATATATGCACACTGCTGCAGTAGGGTTATATACTATATTATTCAATTATTGTTTAATTTGTTGGCAACTATGGCGGTATACATAATACAGATCTTTGGACCAAATAATTGATATAAATATTTCTTTTCAAGGTTATATCTTGTACATTATAATTCTTAAGTTCAATTAGCATTATTTTATTGTGAAATGGGTGGGTGCTGCTAAGAACAAATCCCACTAGGATGTAACCAAATAAATGCATTAATATATATAGGGAAGTGTTATTGACAGTTTAAAAATCTCATTCTACACTCCTCACAAATGTATTTTTCTTTCCAAATATAAAAAAATTTGGAGTATAGAAGGCTACTTTAATAGCTCCCTAAAACATTTATTCTCCAACCATACCAATTTTTTTTTTAATATAGCCAAAAGACATTACGCAAAATATTAAATACAATTCTGATAGAAGTTCGCACAAAATTATAACATCTTAAACACAAAAACTTGTAAACGGAAATCATTATAGAAACGGAGTTTGGATTACACGAATACAATTCCTAGCGGAAGTTGGATTACATGAAATCAGTTCACAGCAGCATCAATGAGTGGTCCACCAGGATGATGCAACGCCAAAGATCCATGGCATCCCAAAAGCTTGGCATTGACACCATCAGGTACAATACGACCCTCAGACTTGAACTTAGTGAATCCCCATTTCCTGCTCTCAATGATCTTTTGGCGGCCGGTAAACTTGAACTTGGCACGGCGTGGCTCTTGTTGCTTTCCTTTCAACGAACAGAGAGCAACACCTGCCCGACATCAACCCTAGCGCAGGTCCCGAGCGGCTTCCGGAAAGCTCCGAGCATACCTGTCTGAAGCCTATCGGCACCGGCGCACGAAAGCATCTTGTTCATCCGGAGGACATGGAAGGGGTGAACCCTAACCGTCAGGTGGAACGTATCTTTTCCGGCGAACTTGGTCATGCACTTGTTGCCGGCGATTCGCGCCGCCTCGAGAGCCTCGCTTGAAACATTTTCCTTCTCACTCGTCAACGCCCTTCTTCTTCATGCCGACATCGTAGATTCGGATCTTCGGGTCGGGCACACCGCGGCAGAAGCGGGATTTCAGGCAGGGTTTGTTCTTGATTTGGCGGTAGCATCTGGCGGCTCTTATCCCTATGGCGGCAGCGGCGGCTGGTTTTCAAAACCCTAGATTTTTTGGAGGGGAAAAAAGAGTGAGCGGGTCCAACCATATCATTTAATTTAGAGAGTCATAATAAATACCCATAGAAATGAAGTTTTTTTTTTTTTTTTTTTTTTTTTTAATAATCGATATTATCTACACTAAATAGAAGGGGGGTGGGTTTACCCTCACGATGGATTAGCAATAATATGGTTCAAAATCTTCTTTGACGAGAATCAAACCTAAGATCTCTCTCTTGCAAGTAAAGAGGAATATTATTAGATTGTAGTACTAAGTGGCTAAAGCAAAATTGGCCAGACAAAGGTCGACAAGTAAACAATTGCGTGACAAAGACAACAAATATGGTCGTGCAACGAAGAGTTTTTGTGTGACAAAGAATTGCGACAAAGCCGTTTGTCGCACCAAAGTTCAAGGGACAAAGTTTGTCATTGCGTTTAGTTTAAGGTTACGATAGAAGCGAATGATGGCATGAGAAGCCAAATGACTAGAGGGCGTGTAATATCTGGGTCATCTGATCGCCCTAGGCTGCAAACTGTCTCTACAGGTCCTCAACTTGCATGTCAATGTCTCTATTTTATATATATATATATATATATATATATATATATATATATATATATAAAGTGTTATCAACTCAAAAATAACACTCTATTGCACTGGTCCTTCAGGATTTCCCTGTAATTCTGCATGTCGCTGGACGTCAGATTGCCGCTGTCGGTAACACTTATGAATATCTTATCGATAAACTTCATCAAGTTTTGGTCCGTTACATCAATGTTATAGCTACATTGTTATACAAAAAATAATTGAAAGTAATCATTATAATATACTATTTAACAATAATAATTATTATTTTACTAAATTCATACTTACTAATAAGTCATCCAGCATAGACTTCTTCAGGTCCTTGGGCACATTTTCCCAAGATGACTGTGGATGTAAATTTCTTTCTCCTTGTTCTTAGACAAAATTGCACCTACAAAACAAATAACACATTAGGTCAAGGCCAAGGGCCTCACATGCCCACGATGAATTTGGGGAGGGGGGCTTTGGCCGAAGAATCTGATGCCAAAGTTAGAATTTAGAGAGAAAAGTGTTTAGAGAGTTTTTGGGGGTTTTGCAAGAGTGTGGAACTAAGTTTTATAGAGAAAATAGGGTCATATATATAGGGAGTGGAGGTGGCCGGCCCTTAGTGAAAATGGGTGATTTAATTGGTGATTAATGGATTAATTAGGAAATAATCCAATAATTAGCCAATTAATCTCCATTTATATGGAATAATTTGTAGGTTTTGAAGTAATTACCTAAGATGAGGATGGATGAGATAATTTGGAATTTGTTACCTATTTTGGGCACTTTTGACTTGGTTGAAGGATGATTGTCCTCTGCTCGAGCGTAGGAGTCCCAGTATGCCTCAAGGGTATTTTTGTCCTCTTCTATCCAAAAATCCACATGCCGCCTTGTGATTATTTTTGGCTCCACAAATGCCCCCACACTTGTTGGGCCGCTCGTAGGAAAGGGCAATAGGTGTAGAGATCTTCTTGGTTTAGGAAACTTAAGACTGCTTCCTATTTTGATGTAGATTCCCTCTTTAATAGGAACTTAGATCCTTCTGGGAAAGGGAAATAAATTTCTCTTAAAGCCTATTTAAGTCCACCTTAAGTGGATTATTAAATTAACTTTGAAGAGTAATTTATTCTACCCTACAAGAGAGAGAGAGAGCTTAGAGGATATTTGTTCCCCATCCTCTAGCAATCTTCTACATCTTGCCCGTGCAAAGGACCTTTTTTCATTGCTTTCTTCGTCTTCCTCGTGCCACACTGATGTAAGAAAAATTTAATTTTTCTTGTCTTCTTCTTAGATAGTACTGTCGTGTGGCAATTGTCAGGGTGGTGCGGCACGTCGGCAGGCAGGGGCTAGGAGTTGGCGGCATGGGCTGAGGAGGTGTTGTGGCAGGGACCACTGCTTTAAGCTGCTCGACTTGGCTAGAGCCAAGAGTTGCTTGTGCAACTAGGGTCATGGATTGTGGCGCTGGGGCGTAGTGCTAGGCGAGTCGCATGGCTCATGTCCTTTGAGCTCTTGGACTTAACACGGGCCAGGCTGGCGATTGAGAGAGATGATGAGGTCGAGGGCCTCATGGGCTGCTGGAATATTGGGCATGTAGGCCTCCTACATGCTGGTCTGAGAGAAAAAAAATGAGGAAAAAACCAGTATGGGTTAAGTTCCCCTGCGGAGTACCATGAATAGCGTTGGCTGCTTAATTCTTTTCGCCAAGAGAAATATGGGTTGCTCTCGAGAGAGAAGGTAAAGAAGATCAAGGCAGATAATTTGGCTCGTCTGATTGCTATCGTGGAGCCTAGTGTGAATGAAGTTGGAAAGAAAAGATCTTCTTCGTCTGCTCAAGAGATGCTGGTTATGAAAAAACTGAAGATTCCTCCGCTGCTCGTGAGGGTCCACCTGCTGTCGAGAAGTCTGTGATTGACATGACTTCTTCCAATGGGAAGAAAAATGAGGCTGCTAGATCTGAGCCTGTGGCGCCTGTTATCTCGAGAATGGCTAATTCGATTGTTGATAGTATTGCTTAGTGTAAAGGTATTGTCATGCCCCCAATGCCGAAGTCTGTGCCAAGACGTTTATTGGGAGCTAAGTCCAGTTCTCATTCGGAAAGACTTGCTATTATGAATAAAGATAAGGTGGACTCCGCTGTTAAAGTGGCGATAAGGCCCACTCCTTCTGCTACTAAGACTAATTCGCCTGCTGCGAAGGAAGAGACTACTCGCATGGGCAGTTGTGAAAAATACACTAAGCCTACTTCTAGAGAGGCTGCTGAGATCTGTGTGCTCTTGAAACCAGATTTGCTTGAAGACATGGACGCTTGTGCCAAGTTTGTTGATGGCGTTAGAAAGGTTTGTTTGTCCAAGTTCCTTTGTGAAGCATACAACCCAATATAGAAGAACTACTATGCTTGCTATGATCCATATATAGCAAGGCTGCCAATGAGGTGGTGAAGACTATGGTAGCAAAAGGTTATTCCTTGGCCGAGGAGATCATAAGGTTGGATTATGAGCTCGTCTTTGAAGGGGTCTAATATTTTCGCCCCCACTTCTCTGCACTTGATACCGCTCGCCAAGAGATCGTTGACTTGAAGATTAGGCTTGACGTAATCCAAGTTAGGTATAAAAGTGCAGAGATGGAGATTGGGTATTACATACCTCAGATTCAAGATCTTGAGTTTGCAGTTTCTGAGCTTCGTTTCGCTGCTTATGCAAAGGATAAAGAGTTGATTGCTGCTTATAATCAAGTGATCCACTTCAAGGAAATTGTCAATAGGCTTAAACCCCAAGTGTTGGAACTTCAAGGTGTATTGAAGATCAACAAAAGTCTGAAGAAGGAAGTGGATGAGCTGCAGCGCGTTCGTGTTCGTTTGCTTGAGGAGAATGGGCAGCTGAAGGGTAAAAATGATGGGCTCGAGGTTTCGAGACCTTCTCTATTTCTTCGGAATACTCACTTGCTTTTACTTTTGAGGCTTCCATTGGTGAAGTAGTTGAAGAAGTTGGTGCCCAGGCTTCCATTGGTGAAGTAGTTGAAGAAGTTGCAGCCGGGGGTGAAGCGCTAGATGATGCCACTACTAAGAGCGTTACGACTGCTGAAGGTGTGGTGACCGAGTTATCGTGGGATGTCCAAGCTACTAAAGTGTAGTTTTCTAGGTAGCATTTAGGATCTTCTTTGTTTTTCCGTGTTGCTCTTGTTTTTCTTGAACTCCTTTGGCCTTTTCAAGTTGTTTTATAAACATCATTCATTCGTTTTCTTCATCTTCACTTTTTTTGCTCATGCCTTAACGTTTAGACTTTATAGACCAGTGGCAGGCGTGCTACTTTTCTATAAGCAAACAGGCCCGCGTAGTCTATACTGCCTTACTTACAGAAGCAGACAAATCCGCGTAACCTCTAGGCTATTAACCTTGGCTTTCTCCAATTCCGTAGGTTGCGTAGCAAGTATCACAACACTTTAGGACTTGGTGTAAGTTGTTCCACGCTTGGCAGAGGTGAAGCTTATCAACTACGTAGCATGTCGGCAGTGGATAAAGCTTCGTATATGCATGTTAGCTTGTTTAACCTTTCACAAGAATGTGCGATTGTATAAATCTAGCATGGCTTTACTGTTTGAAAGGCAAGCCGTAGGCAGTCTTCTGGAAACCGTAGGCTACCTTAGTGCACTCGATAGCAACTTTAGGGTTCCAGGGAAACCGTCTATCGGATGTATTGAGTAATGTGCCCCTTCCGTTTCTAGGGCCCGGTTCCCCACGGATTAGGCCAAAAGTCCCAAAATCCTTCAATTAGCTAAGCCTTGAAAAAGATTAATGTGGCTACTTCTAGGAATCCCGATGCATGCCATCATGCATCTAATTATACTAGGGTAGCCAGGCTCATCCACTTTTGGATATTCGGAGTGTAGAGTTTATTCTCCCGTCTTGGAGAGCAGACCAATGTGGGTGTCGGGAAATTGGTTTACCCTCTCGCACTGAAGAGCATGGTTAGTCCCTCGGGGGGGCACAATTCCTACGATGAGTCTCTAAGAAGGGTGCGGTCTTCTTTTGAAGTGCAGGAATGATCAGCTGTTGTAAACATGCAACCGAGCCAAGTTGTGATTACTTCTGAATTCCTCATTGAAAAACAAGTGAAGCGAACGAGAACTTAGCTGTAAGGTAGGAACTGCATAACAATTGGATAATTCTTGGCTTGTGAAGTAGTGCCCGTTGAGCTTCTTGAGCCTTCGAGCTTTGATGTAGTGGGAGGTCACATATGGTACTTCCTCAGATTATAGGCACTCCACTACTTTTTTATCTTTTTATCATTTCATGGTGGCGAGGGTGTAATTACTCTTGCCGCCTACTCTGCTGATCTTGTACGGACCTTCCTAGATAGGATCCATATTTTTGGAGCCTTCTCTGTGGGCAGTGATGAAGGCTTTTCTTAGGACTAGATCTTTTGGCTTGAACTGCTGGATATTGGCCTTTTTGTTATAGCTAAAGATGAGCTATTACTGGTAGGCTGCGATGCGGGTGATGGTCTGCTCGCGCTTTTCCTCAGCCAGTTCTAAGCTTGTGGCCATCTCTTTACTGTTCTGCTTAATGTTTGGTAATCGAGCGGTGATACTTGACTTGATGACATTAGGATGAATGATTGCTTCTGAGCCAAATGCCAAAGAGAAGGGAGTCTCACCAGTTGCTCGTCTTTTGGTGGTGCGATATGCCCATAGATATCCGGGGAGTTCGTCTGGCCATTTTCCCTTCTTGTTAGTGAGGGATTTCTTAAGGCAATCGAGGATCATCTTATTGGATGATTCGACCCGCCTATTGCCTTGAGGATATCTCAGCATGAACATGTGCTGCTTGATACCATACTTTTGGAAAAACTTCGCCATACCTTTACCCACGAATTACGGGCCGTTGTCAGTGACGATGGACTGTGGGATGCCAAATCAGCAAATAATGTTCCTTTATATGAAGTGCTCTATGTTCGTTTAAGTCCTGGTCGTCTTGGGCTCTGCTTCTACCCATTTGGTGAAGTAGTCGGTTACCACGATTATCATGCCTCTGCCCCCAGTAGCAGACGGCATAAGTCCTACCAAGTCGATTGCCCACTGCATAAACGGCCAATGACTCGCATGCAGGTGTAGCTCGTTGGCAGGCAGTGCTGGTATCAGCTTGTAACGCTGGCAACGGTCGCACTTTTGTACTAACTTCTTAGCATCTTGGTGCATGGTAGGGAGTCGTGGAGCTGAGGCCATGTTACATTTAGCAGGAGATGCTCAACTGTCGGTATTGGACCATTCTAGAGGTAAATTATGGAGCAAGGGTCGACTAGGGCAGTGTGACGTGCAACAGGAAGTAGTGCTCAACTGCCGGTACATATTGCTCCCATGTAGAATCTTTTGGGGCGACAAGGATAAAACTTGCTTTCGAGTGTGTCCTTCCAGTGTTCATCTACCTTTGGCGTGTCTTTTGGGTCGAGTTGTTGCATTCGTCAGAAAACTTTGCATCTGCTAGGGTCTACGTCTTTATCGTCGTGCGTTTGGATTAGGCGGAATAATGCGTCATGAGGATGACTGCATGCGTTTGAAGGTAAAACTTAAGCTTTCGGGTTGCAACAACTATTGCCAAAGTTAGCTTTTGAATTTTTGATAGCATCGAGAAGAGCTTTTGAATTGTGGAATACAGGTAGTCGGCCCCCAACTCTTCTCGTATGATGGTAATGCCTATTGCTGCTTTAGATGCCGTCAAACATGTAAATCAATCCTCCTCTGCTTTTGGTTTGGATAGTAGGGAAGTGATGTCGGGTACTTTTTCAAGTCCTTCAATGTGCATTGGCAAGCCTCGTCCCGAAGTGCATGCTGTTCTAGTTATCGAGTCGTTGCATCCAACTATCCTTGCCTTCTCTGCTTTGAACCTTTTCACATAGTCACGAAGTGACTTTTTTGGGTTCTTCTTGACGTTGAACAAGTGGTCGGACTTCTTCTTAATCAAGCGATATGATGAATATTCTTTGGTGAAAACCAAAGAAAGTTCATCAAAACTCCGGATAGATTATGGCGGCAGTGTGTAAAACCAATCTTGCGCCTCGCTTTGTAGAGTGGTGGCGAATATCTTGCACATGAGATCATCGTTATTTCGATAGAGGATCATTCTGCTTTGGTAATGCTTTAGGTGTCGTCTCTTCGGGTCTTTATCCCTTTTGAAAGATGTGAAATGTGGCATGCTGAACTCACGTGGAGGCTCTGCTTGCTCGATCTCGTCTGTGAAGGGTGGCCTGTTTATGTTGGTAATGTCCCGTCATAGAGCCTTGTCGGCCATTTCGTTGCATTGGAAATCACGTGATTGCTTATTTTGGGAGCCTCTCTACTTCTTCCTGAATTTGCCTTTGTTGGTGCAACGGAGCTCTCGGCTACCCCCAGTCTTGACTTACTGGTCTAGGCTGTTCTTCTACGTGCTTGGCTCGTCTATGTCGCGGCAATGATGCATGTGGTGGATTCCTAGCAGGCTAGGGATTTCGCAGGTTGTTGGTTGAACTTGAGCCGGACTGAGTGACTGCTTTTCTCCACCCGTCGGGCTGCCTACTTCGATGTGATATGGAAGATGCTCCTTGTGGGCCTAGCCGCGAATGAACACTTCGCTTGGAAGGCTGCTTATGTTGATTACCGGAATATGGCCCCCAACCGTGAGTGTATGCTCGTCCGTGGGCCTAGTTGAGAGTGCACGCTCCTCCACGCGCTAAGACGAGAGAATACGCTATCTCGGGAGCCCAATCGGGAGTGTACTCTGCCCAAACGTTCAGTTCGTGGCTGGTCGAGTGGTTGCTTGTCGGGACGCTGCTAGAGAGGTTTTTCGTCTGCCCTTGTCCTTTTTCGGGACACCTCGTTTGGAATACGTTGCAACTTGGTACACTACAAGAGCTGGGTCACTAAGGTCGTTTACTATGCTAAGGCGCTCGTCAACTCTATGACTTGTCGAGACAAGTGTTGTTCGCTATTTGGATTGGAAAAGCTTGGAATGAATGTTTCTCCTTGAGCAGTGGAAGTGTGGTAGACTCGGGGCGCGAGATTTGAGCTGGCTAATGTCAAATCCGCAGAAAAATATGGTGAAAATGCTCCCGATTTGATCATTGGTCCGGAAATTTGGAACCGGGACGGTTGGACTGGTCTTGGACAGATTTGGGCTGCTTGGATGGCCACGGGAACAGACTGGGCCGCGAGAGTAGACTACTTAGCAGGAGCATGCTGGGCCACGAGAGCAGGCTGCTTGGTGGGAGTAGGCTAGGCCACAAGAGTAGGCTGCTCAACGGGAGTAGGCTGGGCCACTAGAGCAAACTGCTCAACTAGATTAGGTTAGGCCACGGGAGTGGGCTGCTCAGCATGTGGCACACGTGGGTGCAAGGCTAGGGCTCGTGTCGGGCTTGGAGTGACATAGCTTGGGTCATGGCCTTGGTGCCATGAGCCTTGGATGGCACGACTCGGGCTTGCTTTGGTGGCACGGCTCGGGCCGTGGTAGTGGTGCCATGGACCTCACCACGGGTGGCCACTGTGGTGGTTCCCATGGTGGAACCTTGAGGTGGTGGTGCCGCTCCCCCTAGGATCACATTTAGTCTCGTAGATCGCCGCAGTCCCATTTCTTGAATATTGTAATTTTCACTCACGGAGTTTTCTAAATTTCTAGCCATCGTATTTCTCTTTTTCGTTTTATCAAAGAATCTTTGCAAATAAAAAATTCTAATAATAAGAACGTACGAAAAATACAAGTGGACTAGAAAATAGAGAAAAAAACCTTTTTATGCAAGAATCTTCTACGAGTGTGAATTTCAACTCTCAATGAAAGCACCAATTTGTGGATGCAAATTTCTTCCTCCTTGTTCTTGGACAAAATTGCACCTACAAAACAAATAACACCTTATGTCAAGGCCAGGAGCCTCACACGCCCATGATGAATTTGGGGAGGGGGGCTTTGGCCGAAGAACTTCCGATGCCAAAGTTAGAATTTAGAGAGAAAAGTGTTTGGAGAGTTTTTGGGAGTTTTGCAAGAGTGGAACTTAGATTTTTAGAGAAAATAGAGTCATATATATAATCCTATTCCTAAGGATCTATCAATCCAGACCATTGAAATTTAATCCAACGGTTAAAGTTATTATAACTTTTAAAGTGAGCCCTGTTTGTAATAGTTGGATTAAATTTCAATGACCCGAATTGCTGAATCCCTAGGATTAGGATGCATGGATCTAGAGAGGATCCATGTCCACACACACACACACATATACATATATATATATATATGTATATATGTGTGTGTATATATATATCTTCAAATATTAATAAACCAAGTTATTAATTTGACTTTTCAACTGTATTTCAGCTTAAAATTTAGTATTTTAATTAAAAAATTGCTACACTTTCCACATTTTTTGTAGTACATTCGTCCCACCTCTTTAATAGGAGTAGAACCCACCAATACATATTGTCTCATCTCTGTTAGAGTGGTGGTAGTATCAATATGATATGAAAAATGTTCTAAGAGTAGCATTTTTGCAACACAAAGGATGATTGTAAAGCCTTATCTAGCTCCATACAATCCTAAAGGGGGATTTTAAAACTCTATAGGTCTGATGATTTTGGTTTAAGGTTAGCTTTTAATAATTCTACACGTGTTATAATTTAAGAAAATTCTAGGGAGATCAAATTTTAGACCATCTTTTATAGACCGCATGATGTGATGGTTGATGGTCATGTGGTCTACAAAAAGATTGTTAAAAAATTTAAGCTCTGTTGCATCACTGAATAGTTTAAGTTCTTCGCTACACTGCCTTAATATTGTAGACTTCACATTAAATTATTCTCATACTATATCCACGTATGATTTTATGACTCAGATGGGGGATACACATTTTTTGACACACACTATGACATTTTCGTAGGGCTCAATCCATTACGTTTTTTTACACTCAATCATAGATTATCTTTGCATAAAATTAGAAAAATTTCAAATCATTAATACATTCATTTGTAATAAAGAAAATTGATGAATACAGCTCTAAAAATAAATACTAAAATAACTACCATTTAGTCCACCAGTCATGCATGGTTTTGGACTTGGATGATATTTAGTGGAGATGGATGGTTGAAATCGTTGAAATACATTATGGAGTAGGCCCTAAGAGATGTGTGTCAAAAAATGTGTCCTCCAGTTATATATATAGAGAGACTAAAAATATTTGCAGCTGGTGAAGGTACTTCTTGCCGTGATAAATTATCAACAACTCACCGCCATTCATATTAGTTGAATTTAAGACCTCTTATTACGTGATTTGCTATAATACTTACATATATTTAATATAATCACCATCTCAATGGTCAGTTAATGATTGTATTTGATATGTGTGTGTGTGTGTGTGTGTGTGTGTGTGTGTGTGTGTAGGGATAGGATCAAGGGACAAACATTTTGACAAATATTTTTACATTTTTATAGGCTCTTGGATTTATTTACATCTAACGCTTCTAATTAAAAGTTCAGATGACTACTAAATGATGTGGCAATGACATGGAAATAAAATAAATTTCAAATAAATATTTTGATAAAGGAATATTGTGAAGTTAAAATAGATCCAGCTTCCTTCCTGATCCTTTTGCCGTTTAAGTCTGCAACTCTCCGACGACAACAAAAAAGTCTGCAATATGACATTGACGAAATTCATCATTGTATTTGATGCAATGAATGCTTCTTCATGGCTATATAATACTATTTTTTTGCCATGAAAATTAAAAAAGGAAATCAAAACAAGAATGATGTCATTCCAAAAAATTCTTCTATCTGCATGAAAATATGATTTGTCTTCCTCATTCAATTACAATTTTCCTCATGAAATTTTAATATCCAACCATCTTTATTCATGTTTGCAGAGTTTACCACTTTAGTTTTCCTCCCAATTTTAACTTCTTGCAACCATTAAATAGCAAACAATAAACTATCAACATTGTACAATTAATCACATCGTTGGAGAAATCTCCATCCCCCAATTTCCATAGATGTAGTAGCCTTTGGATGCGAGTTCACAAGAGTCAAATAGGCTTATAAGGTTTTTACCTTTTTATTGAAGTTCCCAGTTTTTATTCATTCTAAGTTTTAATCTTTATTTGTTTATTTATTATATTAGTTAATAATCCACTTTATCAACTATAATGACTAAAAGTCTCCACATCACTCTTAATTAGGACGATTGGATGTTACAAAATCTAAAGGCTCAGAAGAAATGTAAAAATATTTGTCAAAATATTTGTCCCTTGATCCAATCCCGTATATATATATATATATATATATATATGTGTGTGTGTGTGTGTGTGTGTGTGTGTGTGTGTGTGTGTGTGTATCACATGAATTATATCAAGGTCAATTAGATGATAATTTATTAAATAAATTAAGTGCTATAATGAACCCTCACTTACAAATAAATGAAGAATACGTAACCAAATAAACACCAATTATCTATAACCATTAACATAAAATTTTCGCTAACAATGACTTCAGCAATTATCATTACTGCTTTCTAAACATTATACGAACTTGTAGCTTGCATGAAGCGAGTGTAAAATGCTGGGCCTTTCTTAAAAGGGAGTTTTAACGAAAAGGGCATGGCACTATTCATTCTTAATCAAAAGGACATTTTGTTTATGAAAAGTCTATAATGGGTCAAGATCTTTTCTTTATTTACTCTTATGCCATGAAAAACGGTCCACAATGATGTTGACATTTCTGTCTGACAATACATTATTTTACGTGATGCTATTCAACTTATGCTAATTTGCTGTTAACTTTTCATGCTTCCATCATGTTGTCGATGTTATGCAGCTCTTCTTCTGTCAAATTGTTCAAATACTGTTCATCGCATTCTACTGGCTGTGTGTCTATTTATCTATCTTCTTTCACCTTGTAATAGATATCTTCTATTTCACCTTTGAAATTTTAAGGCTTCTAGTATGACTGATGGTGGGCTTTTGACTTGCTGTAAATATGCATTTCTTTTTCTTCTGCTACTAATATCATATCATACCTAAAATCTTCAAACTCATCTAAGGCAAACATTTGGATCCCTCGAAATTTTAGAATATTGTTGTATGAAGAAGTCCACCTCTGTGGAGTGATAGGGTATGGTCTAAAGGACTCTTCATTAATCATGGCTATATGCCTAGCTTTCTTCTTATGCATATGTACATACCAATCTGGAGGACTACTAATAAAATTTATGCAAATTTCTTTCCACTTTTCCAGATAATCTTCTGCTACTTTTATAAGTTTTTTTGGAAATGATTCTAGTTGGGAAATATGATTAATGAATATTTTATCAAGATAGCCGAACTCTAATAGTAAGGTTGTGGTAACTTCTACCACATTATGCTTTTTTTTTTTATGCTCATAACTAAAATGCCATGGTCTAAAATCTCTCATGTTAATCTTGGCCACAGCTATGCTAACCTCTGGTTTACAAATCCAATTCTTTGTACTATCACAAAGACATGGTGGATATATCTTTGTAATAATATTCATTCTTGGTTTTGCATCAAAGATTGACTGATACAAATCACATAGTAATTGTAATTGTAATTCTTTTATGGATTGTGATGCTCTGCTCATGATTTCATTTTGCATGTCTGGTGGCATTATTCTTAATTTTGCTTTTGAAATTTCTTCTAATAAAATATTATATAATATTAAGTCTAAACATAAATTCCTAAGAAAACTTTCATATTTTTCTTGTTTTTCTTTGTCACTCAGATGCTGATACTGCTCATTATTTTGGTGCTGCTCCATTTCAATGTCTTCTTCTAAGAGCTTAATCTTAATCTCTTCCATGGGCTCATTAGCCTCTTGTCTTATGGGTTCAATAACCTCTTTTTCTTTATTTTGATGCTAATCAATTGTTTCCAAACCTATTTTCAATTCTCTTTTCAAGTAAGAGATTGGAGTTCTTGGTTCATTTTGGTAAACTTACTAAGTAATGATTCATGGTCTCTAGAAATGACTTGAAGGTTGTGCTCAAGGGAATGAATATAATGCTAGCTTTGATGGAAATTGAAATTAAAACTATCAAACTCCTGTTCTAAGGTTCTAATTAGTTTTTCATGACCTAACCTCATGATTGGCTGTTTGATTTGGATGTTGTAAAAATTATCTAAGAGAACATATTGCTTATCAGAGAGTTTTGGTACCCTTGTCCTATACCTCAGAGTTGGATTTCTGATTCCTTTAACAATGTTGCCATTAAAATTGAAAGTGGGTACTAGTGGTGATGTTGGTCTGCTTATGCTATTTTGGAATCCACTGAATAGTGGAGGTCCATGGTGCATCATTATGCTATTAAAATGTGCTCTTTTGCCTTGTGATCTTGTGCTATTTGAGGATGATGGTTCACAATATTCCATTCATGTTCAAAGAATTAATTTTGATAAGATATCAGCTAGTGTATTGTCATTACCTTTTATATGTTCAAAAATTGGTTTAAAACCATTTCCTGTAATTGAATCAACAAAATTAACACATCTTCGAGTTGCTTGTTTATTAGCATGTATTTTGTTACAATGAGAAACTATATTTTGACAATCTGCTCTAATCGTAAATACTTCATTATGTAAAAATAAAGAGAATGCTTCAAGTGAGTTAATTATTCCTAAAATTTCTAAGTCTGTTGATGGTAATCTTGACTGTACATCACTAAATTTTCCTGATGAATATCTACAAACTTGTTCATCAGACTTTTGTGAATCCTTATGCTTTTTCTGGTATAGTATACCTGCCCATCCTAATGATGAAGTATGTGTTTCAACTATTTTGTAACTATCATCTAATGGCAATGTTAATGACTTAAGTTGAATAATTTCTTCTTTTATATTTTTAATTAATTTAATATCTTCACTATTAAAATACTTTTGCCCAATTTTGCTAGTTTTACTGTGTAATACTACTATTTTTCTTCCTAAATCAGGGATAAAATTTCTTGCATAATTTAACAATCCTAAAAATGCTTATAACTTATTTGGAAATTCTAAGACCTTTTTAGCTATATGATCTTGTAATTGTATTGTACCTGACTTGATATACATTCCTATAAATTCTATATATTGCTTTTCTAATGCTATTTTATTCTTGCTAATCACAATTCCATTATTGATAAATTCTTGTAAAATTATCTCTAAGTGCTTCCTATGTTCATTTCTATTTTTACTGTGTACCAAAATATTATTTACATAAACACTACAAATTTTATCATATTTCTAGAAAATTTGGTCCATCTTTCTTTGAAAGATTGATGGAGCATTTTTAAGTCCAAATGGTATAACAAGCCACTCAAAATGTCCTTCTGGACAAGTAATTGTTGTCCACTCAATTGATTCTTCTGCTAATCATATTTGCCAAAATCCTGATTTTCAATCAAATTTGCTAAAATATTTACTTGAATTTTATTTATGAGCTCATCCTTATTTGGTAACTTATAACTATCTTCATATGTATTATCATTTAATCTCTTGTAATTATATACTATTCTAGCCTTACATCTCTTTAATTCTAAATGTTTTCTCACAATAAATGCTGCTAATATATGTCTATTCTTGGAAGGTCTAATTATTTTTAAATTTAACAACTCTTTTATTTGCTGCTCAAACTCTTATTTATCTAATAATCTACAAGGCATATCAGCTGTCTTAATGGTTAAATCTGGATTGATTATATCTAATTTTGCTAATATTTTATTTTTATTCCAATGTAACTAAGGGTCTTCTCCTATAATTCTAGTTTGTTCTGCTAATTGTAATAATTCTTCTAAACTCTTTGGTCTATCTAACTGTAATATTTCTATACGGGTTTTTTCTTCTAAAATCGGATATTCATGTTCAAATATTTCTTCATCAAACTCTTCTATATTATTATGCTCATCAACTTCTTTTGAGTTTTCTAAATAATAACCATCTTGACTACTAGGTTCTTCTATACTTATGCTTTTATATGCTTCTACAGTATTACTTTGGTCAGTTATTGTAATACCTCTTTTGAAAAATGTTATGTTAGAATTCATAAATAAAAAAACCTTGTGAACATTTCAAAAAATTTAAACCTAAAATGAATGAATATGATTCTACTGGTGAAACAAATGTTAATGGTAAATTAAATTGTTGTTTTTCTACTTTAATAGACTCATTACTAATATAACGTGTTAAGTATAATGTCACATCCCTGCCCGGGGTGGAACCCCTTCCCGGGCCCGCTCCACCACCGTAGTACGATATTGTTTGTCACATCCCGGCCTGGGGCGAATCACTTCCCGGGCCCGCTCCACCACCGTAGCACGATATTGTCCGCTTTGGGCTTACCATTCCCTCACGGTTTTGTTTTTGGGAACTCACGAGCAACTTCGTAGTGGGTCACCCATCATGGGATTGCTCTAGCCCTCTTCTCGCTTAACTTCAGAGTTCCTACGGAACCTGAAGCCAGTGAGCTCCCAAAAGGCCTCGTGCTAGGTAGAGATGTGAATATACATTTAAGGATCACTCCCCTGGGCGATGTGGGATGTCACAATTCAATGCTTATAGGCTTGAGTTGCCTTCAGAACTGTCTAAAGTGCATAATGTATTTCATGTTTCGATGCTTCGTCATTACATTGCAGATCCATTGCATGTAATTCCAATTCAACCTTTGGAGATTAGCCCGGATTTGACTTATGATGAAGAACCAGTGACTATCTTGGATTGGAAAGAGAAAGTTCTGAGAAATAAGACGGTGCAGTTGGTAAAAGTATTGTGGAGGAACCACTCGGTGGAAGAGGCTACTTGGGAAACAGAGGATCGGATGAGAGAGATGTATCCGAGATTTTTTTATGACTATTAGTGTTGTATTTTGATTATGTAAATTTCGGGGACGAAATTTCTATAAGGAGGGTAGGTTGTGACGACCCGTCCCGAAATAACATTTTCATATGTGTGAAGTGTGTTTAATTACCCTAAATCTTTATTAAAGTTGGATGAAAGAGACGTTTTCGGCCGTTTATGATGATTAAGAATGATTAAGTTTCACTGTGCACACACGAATTGCACAGGAAACCTTACCTTTTCTTTTTTTTCTTTTCCGTGATTTCCTCTCATCTGTCCCTCACTCTCTCTTTTTCCCTCAGCTCCCTCAAACTCACTCAACTCTCATCTCTCCCGTCAAGCTCAAGCTCTCATTCTCTTTCTCTCTCAAAAACCCACGGCCAAAACAACAAGTTCATCAAAACTTCACAGATCGACGAAACAAAAATCACCATCTTCTTCGTTTCGACGATACGAGTCCAACCATACCAATTTCAGGTAAGAACTATAACGTTTTCACATCGAAAATATGAACTCCGGTTTAGGTACTATTCATCAACTTTTTATTGGTTGATTTTTAGGACTTTTCGAGCTTATAGGAAGCTTCTTGAGGTCTTAAGGAGGCTTGGAGTAGTTCGTTGGAAGTGTTTGGACGTAAGAACACGGAGAACGACAAGTTCAAAGTTTGGCCGGAGATTTCGGGGTTTTTCTGGTGAATCCATGCCGAGTTAGGGGTCAAGGCAGGTATGGATGTGTTTGTCTCGTCAATACCTTCATTTGGATATAAAGTACGTCGAAAATGGTTAAGAAATGAAGAAGTTATGACACTTTGAAGTTTACCCAGAATTTCCGGCAAAACACCCATCTCCGGCGAAACCAGTCCGGCGACGCGAGGAAGAAGACGCGCGCGTGGGCAGCGCGTAGAAGTGGCGCGTGAGGGCGCGTGAAAGACCCAAATCAAGTTCTGAAAATTGTCACGTGTTCGTGACGTCGTGTAGATCACCGTGGTATATTCACCCACCCAAATTGAGCAACGTATGAGAAAGTTATTAACGAATGTTTGTGTATGTGCGTTTAAATGATGTTTTATAATTATTTTAGTATAGGTGAAAATTATACAGACGAAGAACGTAACCAATCTAGGCGAGGAGGTTACGAACCGGCTACTTATCAGTGAGTGGGTAGTTATTTTTCAGTATATATATACGTATACTTGACGTATTTCCCTGAAAACGTATTTTAAAAGAAATACTATTTAAGTAACTTATCATGTATGCATCATATTTTAGAATGTGCATTACTATAATTATGTATATTGTTGCATGGTGCTGAGAAGGCCCAGGTAAGTTACATGTGAGTACATATGATTGAAATACATTTGAAATACGTGAGTATATACATTTGATATACGTACGAAATACAGTTGATATACGTATGAAATGTGATTGAGATATGTTTGAGATACAATTGTGATACGATTGAGTTATGATTGAGGTATAATTGTGATGTGATTGAGATGTGATTGAAAGCTCATTTACTTGCACATGTATATAAGTGCTCCCGCCCAGAGATAGGGGCATAGCCTTCACGTGTATGTTCACCTCCCACACTGCATGCTCGCCTTGGATCCAAGTTAGGTGCACAGCCTGTCGTATAGACCACTTATGTGGGTTCGACTTGTAGGTGACCCGCGATTTATCGCACAGCTTCACGTGATTGTAGCACTAGAGCATACTATGTTATATACGATGATGAATTACAGACCACGTGAGGTGGTATTGATTGTGTGCAGGTTATACATATATATACATGATGAGATGAGATGATTATGAGCTATATATGCAGCCAAGGGCTGAGTTGATTATGATGATAGAGTATGAATTATGTTTATAGCCGAGCGTTGAATTGATTATATGTTATACCCTCAGATTCACATAGAAAAGTTGAGCATTCAGTTATGATATTTGGCATGACATACATTCATATTGTTCAGCATGATTTGATATATATTACGTATATGATTATATACTTTACTTCTGGGAAATTATACTTGTTTTACGGCGAGGGGTTCGTATATTCAAAAGAGAAAAGAAGGTTTTGAATACGTTCGTTTTGCTGACCTACTCAACTTTGTTTTGCGCCCCTCCAGGTTCTAGGTAGCGTATATCGGTGAGTCTCGAGGTGTCCAGCTGAATGTTCTGACAAACCACCACTCATGTAGGATCATCGTCGAGTGTTGTTAAATATGTACATCTTATGTTTGACTGCACTTAGACATTGTGCTCTGGTTGTGTAATCACACTTAAACTTTCATTAGAACCTATCGTATTTGGTTTTAATTAGTCGTACTTTTCTTATAAAATATTGCTTCCGCACAGCGCACATGGCTACGTCACGCTCACGTGACGGCCAGCATGCCTTGACTTCGGTTGGGGAAACTGTCACACCCCAACCGATAAGTAGCCGGTTCGTAACCTCCTCGCCTAGATTGGTTACGTTCTTCGTCTGTATAATTTTCACCTATACAAAAATAATTATAAAACATCATTTAAACGCACATACACAAACATTCGTCAATAACTTTCTCATACGTTGCTCAATTTGGGTAGGTGAATATACCACGGTGATCTACACGACGTCACGAACACGTGACAATTTTCAAAACTTGATTTGGGTCTTTCACGCGCCCTCACGCGCCACTTCTACGCGCTGCCCACGCGCGCGTCTTCTTCCTCGCGTCGCCGGACTGGTTTCGCCGGAGGTGGGTGTTTTGCCGAAAATTCTGGGTAAACTTCAAAGTGTCAGAACTTCTTCATTTCTTAACCATTTTCGACCTACTTTATATCAAAATGAAGGTATTGACGAGACGAACACATCCATACCTGCCTTGACCCCTAACTCGGCGTGGATTCACCATAAAAATCCCCGAAAGCTCCGGCCAAACTTTGAACTTGTCGTTCTCCGTGTTCTTACGTCCAAACACTTCCAACGAACTACTCCAAGCCTCCTTAGGACCTCAAGAAGCTTCCTATAAGCTTGAAAAGTCCTAAAAATCAACCAATAAAAAGTTGATGAATAGTACCTAAACCGGAGTTCGTATTTTCGACGTGAAAACGTTATAGTTCTTACCTGAAATTGGTATGGTTGGACTCGTATCGTCGAAACGAAGAAGATGGTGATTTTTGTTTCGTCGATCTGTGAAGTTTTGATGAACTTGTTGTTTTGGCCGTGGGTTTTTGAGAGAGAAAGAGAATGAGAGCTTGAGCTTGACGGGAGAGATGAGAGTTGAGTGAGTTTGAGGGAGCTGAGGGAAAAAGAGAGAGTGAGGGACAGATGAGAGGAAATCACGGAAAAGAAAAAAAAGAAAAGGTAAGGTGTCCTGTGCAATCCGTGTGTGGACAGTGAAACTTAATCATTCTTAATCATCATAAACGGCCGAAAACGTCTCTTTCATCCAACTTTAATAAAGCTTTAGGGTAATTAAACACACTTCACACATATGAAAATGTTATTTCAGGACGGGTCGTCACATTGTTTGCTTTGGGCTTACCATTCCCTCACGGTTTTATTTTTGGGAACTCACGAGCAACTTCCCAGTGGGTCACCCATCCTGAGATTGCTCTAGCCCCTTCTTGCTTAACTTCGGAGTTCCTATGGAACCCGAAGCCAATAAGTTCCAACAGAACCCGAAGCCAATGAGTTCCCAAAAGGCCTCGTGCTAGGTAGGGATGAGAATATACATATAAGGATCACTCCCTTGGACGGTGTGGGATGTCACAATCCACCCCCCTCAGTGGTCCGACGTCCTCGTCGGCACACTCGCGAACAGGGTTAGGCTCTGATACCAAATTGTCACATCTCTGCCCGGGGTGGAACCCCTTCCCAGGCCCGCTCCACCACCGTAGCACGATATTGTCCGTTTTGGGCTTACCATTCCCTCGCGGTTTTGTTTTTGGGAACTCACGAGCAACTTCCCAGTGAGTCACCCATCCTGGGATTGCTCTAGCCCCCTTCTCGCTTAACTTCGGAGTTCCTACATAACCCGAAGCCAGTGAGCTCCCAAAAGGCCTCGTGCTAGGTAGGGATGAGAATATACATATAGGGATCACTCCCCTGGGTGATGTGGGATGTCGCATATAAACTGGTCTCTCATCAAATTGTGTTATTCTTACTGGTTTTGCTAATTTTTGTCTATATTTTTCTGGTACTAATTCTTCTCTTATGACACTTTTTGTATTCCCTGTATCTATCATAACTGTTGTTTGTATCTTATGTTCTTTTGCTAATTCTATTTCACAATTTATGGTAATTAAGGAACTATTTTTTGGCTTTTCTATACTATAAACAATGTTTCCTAATATTTCAGTTTTTTCTTGTGATTCTATTGAATTAACTTCTAATAACCTATTACTATAACACTTTTCACATAATATTGAATATGTATTATAGTATTTATTTGCAACAAATTTACTACACTTACGACATTTTTCTGGCCAATCTAAATTTATATATTTATACTCTTCTTCATGTTAAATTTATATATTTAACTTGTTGCAATTACAGAACGACTGTAGTTCTGTTTCTGGAGCTTCTGCATTTGGGGCATTTTGGATGCTTGATTGATCCATATTTGGTATTAGTTTTCAGTTACTGGTTGATATTTGGTTGGTTATCCCTTTTCTGATTAGTATTATCTAGTCATCGTTTTAGTTTCTTTCTGTTACCTAGTCATCATTTGAGTTTGTTTCTGAGTTTGGTTGCTTTGCTATATTACCTAGTCATCATTTGAGTTTGTTTTTTAGTTTGGTTGCTTTGCTATATTACCTAGTCATCATTTGGGAATTGAAAATTTAGGTCTCATTGTTTTTTAGGAGTGGTATAAGAATCCTTTGGGTTTAGTTCTAAAAGCTTCTACGTTGCGCACAAGGGAAGGTATGCTTGTATGTTATTTACCTTACTTTATGTGGCACGAAATTGATATGCTCTGATGGACTAGAATTATGCAATCTAATCATATAATTAAACCGAGGTTCATAAAAAAGGAATGGAGCTTTTATGCTATTTTTCACTGGTGGTTTGATATTTGATATTTCTTTTTCTTTTGTATGCAAGCTAGTGAGGAACTTGTGTTGCCAAAGTTACAATGAGCTTGAATGAATTTCTTCATTTTTTTTTTTTTTTGGTAGTAATTTTCAGTGATTGGTCGATAGCTAGTTGGCTAACTTCTCTCTCTATTATTTGCTCCTATGAAGAATTAGTTGGATGATGCATGCTGTTCGTTTTAATGGATTCTTGGTTTCAGTTTTAGTTGAAATTAGTCTTTGAGTTTCTTGATGAGTTTGGTTGCTTTGCTTTATTACCTAGTCATTATTTGAAAATTGAGGATTGGTCTTATTGTTTTAGGAATAGTTTGTTCGAGTTCAGTTTTTAATTAAATTTTGACATATCTTTCTTTGCTATTTGTTGGATGTGTGATAATGCTCAATTTTTTTCTCTTGTATCTCCGCAGGTTTATGAGAAATTTGTGTCGGCTATGTTACTTGCAGGCTCCAACAACCAGTAGCAAAAGCACAAGAGTCTTCGTGGTCCAGCCAGGTTTACATTTTTTAGGGTTTTTTTTTTCTTCATTAGTTTATTATTTCGAAACGATATTTGTTCCCTTTGTGCATGTTTAGTTTATTAAACATGTTACTAATGTAAAAATTACTTCTATTGACATATAAATTGCCATTATGATGTAGTTCATATTATTCATTAGCTTGGTTCACTAAAATTAAAGTTTAAATTCTAGATTCATTTTCAAGAAAAATTATGAAAATAATTAAATGAGAAAAAGCAATACAGGATGTGAAGAAAGCATGTCATCACGCATTTCAAGAATAAGTGACGCTCAAAGCGTCACATATTGTTTCAAGTACGGAATTTGAGCTAGGAATGTTTGAGGAAAATAGGACCACATATAGAGCTAGTAGGTGACGAACAAAAAATTCGTCACATAAACTATAGGTGACGCATCGTGTGACGCTAGAAATTCATCACATATAGTTATATGTGATGAATTTTAGTGTATATGTAACAAAACCCATTCGTCACATAATCCATGTTTTCTTGTAGTGATTTCCATGTTGATGCAAGAAAAACATAACAATTATTTGGGTTCAATTATGGATATGAATCAATATGTTTTTGTTGCACTTGTGCCTTGATCCTCACCATAAATTGGATAAGGTTGTTGATTATTTTGAGATACTATTTGGTGAGGATGATCAAAAAGTTGAAATTGTCCCAAATACTGTGAAAGATTTGTTGATTGATCTTTACAAGATTCATGAAGATATGTCGTTCGTTACACAACAAAGTATAAGTAGTGGTGGTATTTCTTAAACCGCAATGACAAGTGGAGTTCTTCATCAAGCATGACCAAAACCGAAATAAAGTTGAAAGAAAAAAGCAAAATGATGAAAACAAAAAGAGCCCGGGTTGTACATAATGATGTGGATATGTATCTTTCCGATTCTAATGAAGGAGAACAAGAGGCAAAGTTGATATATTGAATTCGTGAAGAGTGAAAGGAGTACCTAAATATTATATTTTGGCACATTTTGCAAGAGAGATGTTAGCTATTCTTGTATCAATCATTGCTTCATAATCCTCCTTTAGCACAAGTGGATGGATAATTGATTAATATCGTAGTTCTTTGAGTAAAAAAATGGTAGAGAATTTGATATGTACCCAAAATTGGCTTAGGTCTATCCATATTGCATTACATCATGAGCCAACCATTAAGGAGATTGAGTTTTGTGAAGTTGAGAAATGTATCTTATTTATTGTCATTTTTGTTAGATTATTTTAAAACAATATTTTGATTAGATGTTATTCCTTTATTTTATTTTATTTGTATGTAGAAATGGCAAGTGGAAATTCAAGAAAAAGTGCTACTAGGCAGCCTAAGCGTTAGCAAACAAACTCTCATTCAAACTTGAAATAGTTAGATACTGAGCTTCAGGACTTGAAGAAGAGTGTGCAAAACATGGAACTTTGAGTGTTTATTTGAAATTATGATTATAGTTTGAATGTTTATTTTAAGTGGAATAATTCTTTGAAGTTTAGCCTTTGGAAGACTTGAACACGAATGGTTATTTTTAGTGTCTTCGATTCTAGTTGGAATGTTTATTTTATTATGAATGTGTTGGAATTGTAAACATTGAAAATTTTTTAATATAGAAATTTGAAATGTTTATTTATAAAAATAAAAAAAATAAAAAAAAGGAAAAAGAAAAAAAGGAACCAAATTGAAACCGAACCAAATAGTAATTTTGGTTTGATTTTGGCAAAAAATTTAACCGAACTGAAACAAACCCACCCCTAGTCACAGCAGTGTGAGTTTGATATGGGTGAGTTTTATATATTAAATGTGGTACTCGTCAACTTTTTTTTCTCTATTTTATGACTGATCAAGAAATTTTTCAAAATGCTCAATATTTAAGCGGATACTCCACGTACCTTAAATGAGTGGAGGGACATAGAAAAAGATATCATTTCCTCCACTTGTATTAATGACATGTGGAGTACCACTTGAATACCCGGTATTCAAAAAAGGAGTAGAATTCTCTCCTCTCTAAATCCCCACCCCTTCCCTCCCCTCCACTTTCACTTTCATCTTTGTCTTTCTCTCTATATAAATAAGTCAACACAAAATGTTGATGTGACTTAATTGCGACTATTCAAATAGAATGGAGGGTAGGGGAGGGGAGGGGAATTTGGAATCCTACTTCCTTGGAAAACCTCTTTGTTTCGTCACATCTTTTCTCTCTCTTGTTATCTAATGTATAGGTATCACACTCATGAGTCAAATATATTGAACTCAGAAATAAGAATCACTCTCATTACACTCAAACTATCGAACTTACAAATAGAAATTATTCACATTTTTTCAAACACGATGGTTAATTACTATATTATTAGTGTGTCATACTCAATTTTCCGATCCACTGTGGAACACCTTAAAAGAATTCTACTAAATTTTGTTTCCTGTTTCCTTAACAGCAATGACATGAAACCCTCTTATTGACATCATTAACACACGGACATGGTTGGATCAAGTTGTCTTGAAACCCAGTTTGGTTGTCAACTGGCAACCCAACATGACCTACAATAATATATTGATCCACACTTCATCAAATCTGTGGTGGTTAAATACACTTGTCTGTCAAAAGTGTCTAATTAACTAGTCACAATTGACACATAAGAGCAATATCCGCTGAATACTAATTAATAATATTCAAGTGGGTTCCTCTATATGGGTTATATCTGCCAAAAGCTTATCCTACTTGGGTTGGGGGGGGGCATGCTAATGAGAATCCTAGAAGGCAAAATAATGGTCCTAATTCAAGTTGAAAACGACCCCCACTTTGTATTGCTTTACTTGATGTCGTTTCCATTTTCTTATAACAAAATTCTAAATACTAATTATTTTAACCCACCAAGTAAACAATAAAGCATGATTCCTAAGTTGAATTCGTCTAGAAGATTATTCACTACGCCTGCTTTCTTGACGAATCTTTGAACACAAAGTAGTACAGAAAGTGCCTCTATTTTGTTATAAATTATATTATAAATACATTTGTTTGAACATCGTTATCATTTGATTAAGAATAATAAGAAATGTCAGGCATGGAGAAATTAGCGGGGTAATTGAACGGAGAAAAATATCTTGTAATCTATAACATCATGTGGTAAGTATTTATTGAGCGAGTTGTGCACTGTGTAAACACGTGATAATCATCCATTGCACCAATGAGACAGTTGACACAATATATTAGTTGCAAAAGAGTATTAGCACTCCTCATCTCAAATTTTAAATCGCCTTAATTGTTCTTTATTCTTTCGTAGACACTTGCAAATCACTTGAAGCCCCAAATATACTCGGACCATTTATAATCAAGTCAATCCAAGGTTTTTGATACGATTCTATTGGAGTGTGAGAATTTAGGCTAACTCGCCCTATAAGTTTTTCTGTGTTAAAATATTTGTCACTTATAAAAGTCAAATCAGAAAGCTTATTACTTATAAATAAAATGAAATCCATTAGACGTGAATAACATTGGCAAGTCGATCCGAAGTTGGATTGAAGTTTGAAACTCGATAATATGAAATATCCAAAACCAAAGCTTAAAAAAATATTTGGTTAAAGTTTGACAGAATAATGTGTGTGAAGTAAAAGCTTCGTCATCCTGAGGCATGTAAACTCAAAACTCCCAAGTCGCTAACTCGAAAGGCCGCAAAAAGAGAAGACAAATGCAGAGCCGTGTTGCAGACAAAGAGCTATTGCCATTTTTCAGATAACAGTTCACACCAAAAGACAAAGTTGATAAGGTTTAGAAAGGATTGACGAACTCTAAGCCGCATCATGGTTTAGTACGAATATTATCAACTTAAACACTTATTACTAGCTGTGTTTTTGTTTTTTTTTTTTTTTGTATTCTAAAAATAGAGGACCAGCTGATGTTTTTACCATAAACATTCATAATTCCAGCAGTTGAGAAGACTCACAAAAGGGTGGTGAGGCATTTCAACTTTTTATCACCATCATTGTGCGATTCATCTATTATTAACTGTTGAGTTTTACTTTATTACAATACTTTGACAATATTAAAAGTAAGTAGTCTATATGTAAATAATAAAAAATTATATTATTTTATTATATCTCCGATATAAAAACACGTTTTTAATAACGATACACTCCAAACTAAAATTTTAAAAATAAAATAGATAAGGCAACCCAAAAGGAAGAGTCAAAAAAAGGTTGATGGAAGCCAATTTGGACTTTTGCTAATGAGCAGAAGCCACACATAATTTTATATGCATAATTGCAAGTATTATGATAAGGAAGGAAAGGGACGCGTTACCATTTGCTCTTGCTGGTAAAAACAAACTATCCATGTGGTGACATTGTATTCATAAAGTTGGATATTTTTTTTCATAAACTATTTTTATGCGTCAAAAGTCCACTTGGTGCACATATGTGAAGTAGACTGAACTTGACAGCCTCAGCGTCACAGATGCCATTTGATTTCCCACCATGCATATCAAGAGCGATTTACAGATAGATCATTCTCAATTCTTTTACTTTCAAACAAGCGATAGCGGAGAAAGAAAATCAAATCAAACTCGAGAGGTTGGACGCAGAATCTCAAGGAAAAATACAGCGACAATAATGTGTCCTTTTTATTCCATTATTCAGCAATATTGTGTAAAATTGAAATGCTATGGTAGATTATTGGCTAGTTCACCAGTGTAGAAAATCAATGAAAATAAATGTGATGGTCCATATACAGTATAAGAAAAACTAAAGCTATTAATATAAGGAAGTGTTATTGGCACTTCAAAAATCTTATTCTACACTCCTCACAAGTGTATTTTTGTTTCCAAATATAGAAAGTTTGGAGTGTAAAGTGGGATTTTTGAAGTGCTAATAACAATTTCCTTAATATAACCTATTAGAATTCCTTTTGCTTCTTAAAAATCTTCAGGAATTCTTCATGTTGCTCCTGTCTGCACGTCTTCCTCCCCCTAAAAAGTTCACCGAATATATGAGCTCTAATAAGCACATAATAATATGTACACAATGAGAAGGCTCAGAAAATTGAAGGTGGATATGGCCTGCAAAAACAAAGAAAAATATAGCATTAGATGTCATTAACAAGAAAATTAACTTCAAATGCTTAGTAGTATTTATCTTCACTTCTTTCTGAACTCCTGACCCTCGCAAATGACATTTCGGTACTAAATTAACGTAAACATATTGTTATATTAAAAAATGAAGAAAATTAACTCATCCCAAAATCATAAAAAGCGGTATTAACAAAAGGGTAAATTTACTTGCATTTATATTAGAGTCTGCAGAAAAAATTAGCTGAGGAAGATAACCCTGGGATCCAATATCATAAACCTGAGTACCATTCGGATAATATAGTCCATAGTTTCTCTCCGATGCCGGACCAGGCTTCAAATCCTCATTAAACAGTGCAAAAACGTAAATGTCAATCGGAACTTGAGGCTTCGCCGGCGTCCCTTTTTTCTCTTCAATTTTCCTCATCAGATTCCCATTGTAAATACCAGCATTCTCCGGCGTGGCGCCGGCCTCGTTGGCATCCCCCTTGGAAGGCCAGCCGGTCTCGGATATTCGGACCTCGATGTCCGAATGGCCCATCGCCTTGATGGCGGAATAAACGGCATCAATCTGGGCATCCAGCATGTTGTCGTAGTGGAGATTCGTGACTGAATCGACCATACCAGAATTAGGCTGGAACAGCACGTAGTCTATCGAAACTTCACCTGGATTGTCCTTGTAAGCAAAGTACGGATAAGCATTTATCAAAAAAGGCGAATTAACTTGCGAGTGGAAGCTGAGGATCGGCTGGATATATTGAGCGAGATCTTGTCGGAAACTCCCCGAGGACGGCGGGTAGGATTTTCCTAAAATAGTAAGCGAGTGCGCGGTCGTGACAGCTACTTGTTTGGAGAGGCCGAGGTTCACGAGGGCGCGGTAGACTGATTGCATTGCCGGGAGGAGGTACGACCACAGCTGGGTGTCGGTGCCGCCGAGGACTTCGTTCCCGACGTTGATGCACGTGATTTTGGTCTGGGGGAGATGGGGCTGCACGTGCTGCTGAATCCAGGATTGGGCTTTGAGAGGGTCGGTGGACATGCTCTGCAAGTACTCGTTGCCGAGGCCGATGATGAAATCAACCTCTGAGTTCGCGAAGGCTTGGAGGACGTTCGGATCCGCATCGTAAAGTTTGATGCGGCTGACGTTGAGGGACTGGAGGAGGACGGCCACTCGCGACGGAGATGGGAGGTTGTTGGCTATTTGTCCATAGTTGATTCCGAAGCTCAGGCTCTGGACTTCGAGACTTGAATCTGAAAAGTGAAAACAGATATTAAATTCAGATCCCAAATTCGATGAAATTAACGTCAAATGTTTACTTGAATTTAAGAAAATCCCACTGGAGATTAGTGAGTGGTGAATCTAAATTGATCACATAACAGAAGATTGGATTATGTTTGGTTGGTGAGAAAACAGAGCAAACTAGATGGGAGAAAAAGAAAATTTTCAAATTTGAAGTTTCTTTTTTCTTTCAAGAAAACCAAAAAGGAGATATATAAGACCCAGTTGAGAAAATTTTCTTTTAAGAGGACCCAGAAAGAAAATCTGAGACTTTTAGTTCAAAGTTTCCATCTTGTTTTCTGTGTTTTCTTTATTTTCCTGCACTTTCTGGGAAACCCAACACATGAAGGTGGAAGAAAGTAGGTTAATTGGAAAAGAGGAGGAACCTGAAAGACCGAGGAAGAGCAGAATAATTGTGAATAGGACAGTGGAGGCTGCCATTACTGATCGGATCTTGGGCTTCACCTTTCAAGAAGGCAACTCCACCGCCCCCACTAACCCCTGTAGGCTGTACCCCAAGAGCTACGTACAACTTTTGCCACCTAACAATTCCCAGCATCCTTTTTTATAAGAATGAAAAGTAAAAAAAAACCTTCCTTTTTAATGAAAAATCATTTTTAAAAGTATAGTAAATAGTACAAAAGAAAAGTATAAATGTGTTTTTTCGTTAAAAGTAAATAATAACAAGAGTGTTTTGTTAAACCTCCATTTTTTAAAAGTAAATAATTTTACCTTTGTTGCCCTGTACAAAAGATTAAAACTAAAAAGGTCGTGTTTTATTTTATTTTTTATTTTTAATTTTTAATTTTATTTTTTATTTTGAACAAACGATATTATTAACACTAAAGGAAGAGGATAAACTTAAGCCTCACAATAAGCTAGCAATAATGTGATTCAAATTCACTTTTAGAGAGAATCGAACCTGAGACCTCTCACTTACAAGTGAAAAAGAATATCACTATACCGTAGTACTAAGTGGCAAAACATGCTGTGCTTTTGAGTGCATTTGCTCACCACCCTCATCAAGTGGTCACAATGCTCACCACCTTACTAAGTACTATTGGATAAAACTAAATTTTGAGATTTGTTTCTATTGTGACAACCTGTTCCTAAAATTTCATTTTTATTTATTTCAATCGAGGGAATTGACGAAAATGCCCTAGATGCAAGGATTTTGACTTTTGTTGACCATGGTCTAGAGGAATGTATGACTTATTCTTTTGGTGTATTTGTGTAATACTCGTTGGTACGAACGCATAGGCAAAAGCCGTTCACGAGTCCGGATTATAACGGTATAGTCACGGACATTTGAAGTTGTTTCACTAAATTATAGATTCAAAGGAAAATAAACTCCCACAATTGTAACCAATTAGAGAAACAGGAAAGGAATGAGCAACCAATTAGAAGGAAAAAAAAAGGGGGGGGGGGGGGAGGGGGGAAGAAAGGAAAAAAAAAAAAAAAAAAAAAAAAGCCCAGCCACCAACCCGATTCCATTTCCGACGGTTTCCGCCATTCTTTCCGTTGATTCATCACCATTCATCACCCACAACCTCTTCCTCAACCTCCCCTCTTCTATCTTCCCCCAAATTTGAGGATTTTTAGGGTCCAAGTCATGTAGAACCCCATCGATGCACCGGAGGTGCTCGACAGTGATTCCTCTGATCCGGCGAGCTTCACCACCCACCACCACCCTTAATCAACTCCCCTTGGACCCAGGCACAAGACCCAATTGGTTATAGGGGCATTGGAGCACCGAGGAAGTCGAATCGAATAACACTCACCTTAGGGTTTCTTACGGGTTCAAATCAATTTAGAGCCTTTGCCGGCCAAATTGGACTTGGCCACAGGTATAAAGTTTTCTCTAATCTTTGAGATCTTCCTTTCTGTAAATTTTGAGAATTTTTAGAGATAATTGAATTTTCCCGCGAATTGGGACGACCGACCGCCGTGTGCGGCAGCGCGTGAACCAAGTCACCCCCTGACCTTTCTAAGCTAAGTTTGACACCCCAATTCCATAGGTGAAGTCTAATTGATGAAATCTCATCGTTTGAGCATAGTTTTGATAAAGATCGCTACTTGAACATTATGTGAATTCACGATCCGACTGTTGGATCGTCACCAAACTTTAATACATTATAATATATAATATTTGAGGATATTATAAACTTATAGATTGGGAATCTGACGTACGGATCTTCCCGAATTGGATTTGTAAGTGTGTAAAATAAAACGTTGACCGCCACTTGAATTGGTAATTGACGGAGATCCAACCGTTGGACCGTAATGAAACTTTAGCATGATGTTTTAGAAGCAAAATGTGTATCTTTGGAAGTTATGGATTGGAAATATTAGATGCGGATCTTTCGGATTGAGTTACGTAGGGTTATGGACCCTACCATTGATCTTTGACCGATGGTTGACTTTTGGTCAATAAGTCTCAAATCATTCTAGAATGTCATTGGGATGTGTTTTATGTAAGTTATGTGTTCTATTGATAAGAGTTCTGAGACGTGACTGAATAATTCTTCTAGGTGAGGATCATTCATGACGTCTCGATATTCATGCTAGGAAGTCGTAGTGCGGACCTCAGGTGAGTGGGTCATTTCCTTTTATCATATGTATATCATTGATAGTTCCACAAAACGCTTTTAAATTGATATATGCATTTTATGCCATGTCATATATATATATATATATTTGTATATTCTAAAATACTATGATATGGTTGAGTTTTAGATTGCATTATTGTATAACCATATGCATATTACCTACATATAATTTTTGTGAATGCCTTGAAGTGCTAAGGTGAACGCGAAACGTACAGGTAAGTTCAGGTGAGTTTATAGTATTATTTGAAATGATTGAGTTAGGGCATGACTATATTAGTGTTTTGTGCAACTCCGACATTATCGTACAAGTTCCAATGATAGGTAACTCTGACACTATCATACATGTTACAATGATAGGCAACTTCGACATTGTCGTACAAGTTGCAATGATAGGCAACTCCAACATTGTCGTACAGGTTGCCTATGAGTCGTACAGGTTGCATTAGGCAACTTTGACTCAGATGTTATCATGGGTTGATTTATGAGCCGTGCAGGTTGCATTAAGGAACTTCGACTCATGGGTTACCATAGATTGATGAGCACTTGATTTATATTGTTGTTGCCGATATATAGTGATTTGGAACGTTCTTGGATTTACTATTGATTTACATTTGATTTCATACTTATATGTAGTATGATTTCATGGAACCTATACAGGTATTATAGCGAGGGGTTATATCGTTTAAAAGGTCTTTATTAAAGCTTTATATTCAGGCCCACTCACTCTTGTTTTTATCTCTCCAGGTTCTAGTAGTAAAGTTTTTGTATCGACGAGGATTCATGGCAAGTCTTGGTATTGAAGATTACCTTCAACGGTATGACTTTCAATCCACTCTACTGTACTTTACTTATGCTCTAACGTCACGTGTGAAATGGGGTCATTCCCGCTCACAGTGCACTCTCATATTTAGGCACTTTTAGGTTAAAATTTATTCACACATTCCACATCACCACATTTTATGGCTTCGTCACTTTCCAGGTGTCGGCCAACACATCTCAATTCGGATTCCTAGTGGACAATCCAGGTCGGGATGTGTCATCTATTCATTATACAAATCTCGAAATTCAAACTCATCCAATAGTTATAAATAGGACGATGAACATCACCATCACTTAAAGGTGGTGAACAAAACCGTTCCCATTGTTTTTGGTCAAAGAAGAAAAGGCTTTTGTTTTGATACACAATTTACAAAAAATTAGCCAAAGTCATACGGTATGCAAAATTATAGTAATTAAATATTGAACTCTTTATTCATGTGAACAAAATTTTAGACCTTCTGCTTATAACTCATAAGCAGAGGCAAATCGATATGGGAACCATGGTGGTTGTAAAATCGACAGAGATCAGAAAAGAAATGTTGTTGTAAAGTTGACGATAAGTGTGCAGTGGAATAAAGTAAATAAGACACAATATTTACGAGGTTCAGCAAGTGTGCTTACGTTCTCGGGGCAGCAGCAGTACTTTCTTTCATTATATGAAATAATAAGAGTACAAAATAACTCTTGCTATTTTCTCTTTTCTCTCTGGCCTGGCTCACTGGTAATTTCTTTCCCATCTCTCTTCTTTCCTTTTCTCTTCCTTTTCCTTCATAACGCCCTCTTTCTTTCCTCTGTATGTTTTTCTCTCATCTCTTTCTTCTTCTTCTCATCCCTTTCCTCCATAACTGATAGGAGCATATTCATGCGACTTAAATGGCTTGTTCTCGTGCATTTACGTTATGTTTCTCTAGTTATTTTAGTCCTTTATGCTTCTTTTGTGTGTTTTCAGGTTCTAAGGGCTTAGGGAGCAAGAAAGTGCATTTTGAGGCTATTTGGAGCATTTTTGTGCATGAATTGGATAGCTTAATCATGGAGCAAAGAGGATGGACGAAATTGAAGCCTTGTATGCTCTTTGGGGACATCAAACAAAGGGCCTAGCCCAATCAAACAAATCCTTTGAGCCATGGAAAACCTCTAGCCCAATCAAACACATTATGCCATACAAACCAACCTATTTTAGGCCCATTCTATGTACTTAAACCCTAGCCCTTTAAACTAGTTCATTTATCACTTATCAAACCATTCACTTATCACTCACCACATATCATTCACTTATCACTTAACATATCATTCATTTATTTCACTTCCATACTCCTCTTAATTCCACATGCATTCTCACACATGCACATCATTCACTCACATTTCCACCATTCATTCTTTATTCCACAAACAAGTCACATGCATTCACACATCAACAAAACAACTTCAATGCCGTGGGTTCCCATTTCCTTTCCAAACATCTCACATGCATTTCCACCTTCCTACTTCATCATTTCACCACATTCTCCCTCTTTAACTCACATGCATTCATCATAATTCACAACACAAAACCTTCAATGCCGTGAGTTCCCTTTGAAATTCCAGCATCTTCACATGCTTTTCTAGCTTTCCCTTTCATTTCCACCACTCATTCTTCATCATTTCAGCCACCTACATGCATTAATTATTAATATCTTCATCATTGCATCCAGAAAATGAGCAAGAAAGCTTCCCAAACACATGCATACACACACTATTTTCAGCACACACATGCAATTCCAACATCAATGCCGTGCACTCCATTTGCTTTCCAGATTTTCACATGTGTCCTAGCTGTTTTCTCATCATTCCTCCACACAAACACATTAAACAAACAGCCATTTACACCCCCACTCCTCCTATAAATACCCTTGCATTCATTCATTTAAGGGGGATCTCATTTTCATACACAACACACCACAAACACTTCCATCTTCTCCCTAGCCGTGAGTCTCTCCATTTTCTGCACCATTCCCTTCCCTTTCTCCTCCATTTCTTCCATTTCCATAATCCCCCAATCCATTCAACACACCAACAACATCCCTTAGTCCTTGTGCTACAACGAAGACGAAGAGAAGAGGGCCTAAACGTTCATACAATTCACGTTTGAGTTGTTGGAATGTTTACGCGTTTCTTTGATTTCAATGTTTAAATTCAATTCTCTTTGTTTTGTAATATGAGGAATGGAAGAGAAGAGTGCCTAAACGTTCATACAATTCAAGTTTGAGTTGTTGGAATGTTTAGGTGTTTCTTTGATTTCAAAGTTATGAGGAACTAAACCCTTTTTGGCTAGGGGTGATTTCAATACCATGATTATTTATGTGATATGAATTGATGAATTCCGGTTATGAACTCTTGATTCGTGAATGCAATTGGCTTAACTATTTGATGATTAACTTATTTGTGTTTGTTGATTGAGGGTCGACACTTAATTAGCATGCATGAATCTGTGGCTAAAGTTTAAGAAGGTTTCACATAATCGTTACTAACTTATACTTGAAAGTAGTGAAGGTCGCTTGTCACGATCGCGTTAAGTTTAATTCTTAGCATGAGTAACATGATGTCATAGTTGCAAATGCTTTGTCAATGCTTATGGTTTTCATTATTCTTAATGATCTTCGATTGTATCTCTATTATGATGACATGTAGGGAACTTTTGAGAATGTTTTGGGTTGTCGAATAATGCCATCCAATCCAATAATATAAGGAAAATCTGAGGGTTAACTAGTGATGTCACGGTTAATTTGGGGCATTGTCGTTCATAATTCAATGAAGGAATAACTGGAAATTGATTCATATGCATAAATATCATGTGTAGAGAAAGAACCCTTAGCTAGCTTCCCATCCATTCATTTCCGTCAAATCCATATTTACAATTTGTTTTGTTTCCAAGTATTCATTTTAGTTTAAATTCGTCCAAATCCAATTCCCCCCTATTTCGTTGAAGTCTTAGTCTTAATCTTTCTTATTTTTAGTTTTGCTTTCTTCGAGCATTAAATAGTGTTTTATATTGTGTTTTTATGTTTTTAAGTCAATTTAGAAGGTTTTAGCAAGCCCTCCTAATCCCCGGTCTAGAACGATCCCTCACTTATCCATTCTACTACAATTGTCAAACGAGGGTTTAATTTGAGTGTCAAGTAATTCTCACATCAATAACTCCTCTTTCTTTCCTCTGTATGTTTTTCTCTCATCTCTTTCTTCTTCTTCCCACTTCTTCCTTCCTCCGTATGCTCTCATCTTACAAGTAAAAGATTACTTTAGCAACCTATTCACTTTACAAACTTTCCTCAAATGAATAGTGAAATACTTTGCATAAATAGTAACCCATCCATTTTTCTTCATATGAATAATAATCCATCTGATTTTTCTTTGGATGAATAGTAACGAACTATTCATGTAGGCCATCCACATATTATATTACAACGCTCCTCCTTGGATGGCCATACGTCAATTTCATTTGCCTCGTTAAAACCTTGATATGTTTTAGATGCTCCCCCTTATTAGTATCTCCCTCTGATTTCGAATTATTTAATCTGACTAATTACTATGTTGATGTAATTTGATACCATTCATGATAATTGGAGTGTTTGCTTCTGAAGGTGGTTCCCTAGCGCTCCAAATTTTAATGGCCACAGGTTTTAACCAAACTCTTGTATTTCTAAGAGATATGAAGATGTGGCAATGAATGTTGTTTCCTTGATCATGGTAAGATCAATTCATTTCCATATGTAAATAAAAATCATTTCTGAGAGCGATTTTTATGCAGGCTTGAGAGATAATAAAATTTTTGCTTGCCCAATAAGATTATGGTTATTAGTGAGTTCTTTCGAATAGAATAAGCTCATGTCTATAATTTCCTGGAGTTATCAAATGATAAACTTTACTTCATTCTAATACCATATTTTGGTATTGTTCTTTACATGAAATGTAACATCTGACTCAGTGTATTGTACTAAATACAACAATACCTCACTAAGATATAGTACTCTTGGACCAAATATCAATCCATCATTTCCCTCACGAGGATGAAAGATCTTTCTTAGTGTCTAAATATTGGTTAATCATTTGAGTATTCAACTCATAATCTTTAATCCGTATGATTTTTTAATACCATAAACATTTTGCATAAGATTTGTGTTGGGATATTGTGCGATCTGCAGCTCGAGACAATATTCCTTTCAATATTTTATAATCTTTCTAGACTCCTCAAGAGTTCCAATCTAATATAAACTCTTGTAAGTGATTCAATGTGCAACAATATCATAATGAAAGTACTCATTAAGGCAATTTATACCATTCATTGGTATTGAGTACATAATTTATGCTTTACCCTTCTAGGGCTTTCTTCAACCAATTTGAATACTTCAGGGATTTTCTATACTTCATGATACATTCTCTTTCGAAATTTATACAGAGTAACTTGCTTCTATGTATACTTGAGGGATTTACTTGTGGAGATATGCTTCGGGCATGTATAAACAAAAGAATCTGGCTCAATATCAACACAGCTCATTGATGAATTTAGTAGCTACTGTAAAACCCAAATTAACATTGGTGATCATCAATTCTTGATCCCATAATTCTTATGTGCATGCGCATGCATATTTATAAGTATTTCATTACTTTGGATATCCTTGCCCCTTTAGGGGCTTTACATTGTCTTTTCTAAGACAGTAATCTCGTATTAGATGAATTGTTTGAGAATTTGGATCACAACCTCCTCTAGAGCGTTATAGAGCTTGGATTTTTAATCTCCACTTCTGGGCAGTTGAATCATTGGAACCTACACATTGATCATGCTTCAAGCATGAAATATATTCAAAATTGCCGTGTCCATGGATTATCCCTTTTCGAACTTGAATCTATGCGGAGACTGTCATGCTTCGAGCATGTAACAGTTCAGTAGTGCCAAGTTTGTGGATAGTCTGACTGAGACTTCAATCCATGTGACATCTTTGTAACTTGTAATCAATTAGTAATTTTCATTACCCTTTTGTACATCATGTGAATGATATAAACTGGTAGAGTTTGTTAGGGCTGTGAGTAGGATTCCCATCATTGAACTTTGGTCTTCCATTCACTCAATTAGCCACCACTTTTCTCCTTTTGGACTTCCATGTACTCATCGTTGATCTTTATGCTTCAGTTTCTTGCCCAATAGATGTGGTGCAAAATCTTTGCCCTTGGATGGTCCATCACTTCTTGGTGATTCATCCATGCTTGGTCGCTGCAGTGTAAAGAGCCAATAACATACTAATTATTCTGTGATATTGGTGACTTGAGGCCTGGCTCTAACAATAGTTGAAGATGACTACTCTAGAGCAATACAAGGTAAGCAATCAAGGAAAAGTTCCAGGCAGTCGGTTCCTGACCGAAAGTTTAACCTCAAGTTTTGAATGATTGCTTTCTTTATCCTTGTCTTGTAGGCAAGAACAAGGCAAAGGAAAAGACAGGGTAAGAGCATGATATGAGATACTCTTGCTCTTAACCCTGATGATCTGAAATGTTTTTTCTCTTGAAGAAAAATAGTATAAGACTTTGATGTTGATGTAAAACTTCTCGACCAAGAATATTTTCTTGCTAAGAAATTGAGTTTGGCATTTTGAGGAACTTGGTTGAAGAAGTATTCTCAGAAAGAATGAAGACTAAATGTGTTGGGAGGTTTTGTTGCAGATACATTCTCAGCAAGGAAGATGAGTTAGGCGTTTTGGAGGTGTGCCTTGCCATGGAGGACTAAGGTCGACATGTATAGGGATTTCCCAATAGCAGGTAGTGGTGCGGATGTGGCCTTGTCACCCTCGCTTGTCGGCAATAGTGGTGTAGTTGGAATAGTGAACTTTACACGTTTTAACTTTGCCAGAGATATTTTGATAGAGTTGTCCTTGATATCTAGAAAGTTGAGATTGCGTCTAAGAAATGTTGACAAAGGGTCTAAACCTACCCTTTACAAGGCATGAGATCGAGACAGTAGTGAAAGATATTGGCCCGGTCAAATCCCCGAGGCCAGATGGAATGTCAGCTATCTTCTATCAAAAATACTGGAATATTGTTAGTGATGATGTTTGTAATGCTTACTTGTCAGTCCTCAACAGAAGCGGTGAGTTGGGATCCTTAAACAAGACCCTTATCGCATTGATTCCTAAGATCAATGTCTAATACGGTCTTAGAATTCCGCCCCATAAGCCTCTGTAATGTCCTTTACAAAATCATCTCCAAGACCCTAACAATGTGAATGAAAAAGGTTTTCCCTCATGTCATCTCTGATTACTAAAGCGCTTTCATTCCAAATAGAATGATTCTTGATAATGTACTTGCTGCTTTTAAGACTATCCACTACTTGAAATGAAGGGGAAAATGTGGAAGAAAGAAGTTAGCTTTGAAACTTGATATGGCCAAGGCCTACGACCGTGTCGAGTAGGCTTACTTGCAAAAAATGCTGCACAAAATAGAGTTCTCTTCCCATTTTATAGCTCTAGTGATGAAGTGCGTTACTTTGGTATCATACTTTATCCTTACGAATGGCAGACCCCACAGTGTCATATCCCCATCTCGGGGAATCAGGTAAGGAAACCCAATATCCCTGTACCTGTTCATAATCGTCTTAGAGGGATAATCTTCCATTCTACAACGGGCTAAGGAAAACTCTCTGATTCACCTCTTCTTTGCGGATGATAGGCTTATATTCTGCAACGTTTCTCTAAAGGAAGTGAATAAACTGAGGAGAATATTCTTGATTTACAAGAATGCATCAGGGCAACGTATTAGTTTTGCAAAGTCTACCGTCTGCTTTAGCTCCTCTATGGGTCTCCAAACAAAAATGCAGATCCACTAAGCACTTGGAGTCCTAATTTTCCCATGCCACGAAAGATACCTAAGGCTACCAACGGTTATGGGTAGAGACAAAAAGAAAATGTTCCAATCATTGAAGGATAGGATTTGGAAGAAAATAAATGGGTGGGAAAGGAAATTGCTCTCCAAAGCTAATAAGGAAGTATTGATTAAAGTGGTATGCCAATCAATGCCATCTTATACCATAAGTGTTTTCAAACTTCCTCTATCCAGTTGTGGTGAGATTGAAAGCATCTTTGCCTGATATTGGTGGGCCAACAAGGATGGTCGTGGAATTCATTGGAGACCTAGAAGCATCTGTGCAAGATTAAAAGTGTTAGGGAACTCGGATTCCGAGAACTCTCAAGCTTTAATCAGGCCCTGTTAGGTAAACAAGGTTGAAGGCTATTGGAATTCCTTAACTCCCTCATTGCCAGGATGCTCAAAGCTAGGTACTTCAAAGACTCAAACTTCATGGAAGCATAAATGGGATCGTACCCCTCGTATACATAGCAATCCTTGGTACAGGGTAGAAAGTTATTGCACCATGGCTCTCAGTGGCATATAATAGACAGGCAATTAGTGTATATGATGATGCTTGGATCCCAAAGGAGAGATTCTTTAGGGTGCATTCACAACATACATTAACACTCAATTCACTTGTCAACTCTTTGATTTCGGAAGGTACGTATTGGGACATGGACAAAGTATACAACCACTTCGAATGGTAAGAGGCTAGAGTGATCTTGTCCATCTTATTGCTTAGAGATAGGAACGACTGACGGATTTGGCATTTTACCCTAAATGGATGATATTCGGTTAAAGTTGGATTTTAGGTGGCTCAAGAGTATAGAGACCTCATTGATGGAGTCTCCCTGAGCAACAAGACTCAGTCCACACTTGATATCCTATAGAAACAAATCTGGAAAGTAAAATCTCATCCGAAAACATCACATCTCCTTTGTTGTATTGCGAATGAGTGCATTCTATCGCGGAAAAACCTAATGCGTGGTCGAATAATGGACAATACGGAATGCCTCCGCTGCCACACCACAACTAAATTGGTGCTCAATGTCTTTAGAGATTATGACTTCTGCAACCAATTCTGGACTAAGCTGGGGATCCTCAACTCTGCATAGACCTCACCCAATGCCGATGCAGCGGGATGATTGCGGAAAACTTGGTACAGGATCCCAGTGCAACTACTTGATGCGTTATTTATGCGCACACAAATTAAACCCTATTTGTGACAATTGTAGTAATGATGTAAGTAGGGATCGTTCTAACCGGGGATTAACTAGGGGTGCCAATCTATTTTGAATTGACTTGAAAACACAAAAACTAAATGTAAATACTCTTAACAAGACTACTATGACTCAGAATGGCTTTGAAAAACTCAAACTGCCTAAAACAATCAAATTGACTCAAATAGAAACTAGAACTTGATTTAGACGAATTTGAAAGTGTTTATGACTCCAAAAGCTTAAAGATACAAAAATAAAACAAATACGAATGATTAAGACTCAACGAAATATGGGGGAAATGTGTTTGGACGATATTAAATTAAATGGACAGAATATAATTAAAGGCAAAATGTAAATATGAATGTGATGAAAATATGGATGATGGAATAGCCAAGGGGTTCTTCTCCACACATGTTACACTTGCATACAATATTGATTCTCAGTTGGTCTTTCGATAAGTTGTGAAACTCAACACCCCGGGTTAATTAGGTCCGCTTAAATTAACCGTCAAGTTCTCCTTAAGTTAATGAATTGGATGGGTTAGCGCAACGTAATTCACCACATTCTCCAAAAGTCCTTTACGTGAAAAACACAATAAAGATACAATCAAAGATCATTAAGCATTATGAAAACTATAAGTGTTGACAAGGCATTCGTTACTATGGAATACGCATGAAATTAGTGCCAAGAATTCATTTAACGCGGTTGTTTATAAGCAACCTCCACTACTTGTGAATATAAGTTCATAACGATTAGGTGAAATTCACTTATATTCTAGCGTCATATTCATGCATGAAAATTAAGCGCGCATTCTTAATAAACATTCATAAATAAGTTATCAATCGAACGGTTAAACAAATTGAATCCACAACTTATGAAATTCCAACGAAAGTTAATCAATTCATATTGCAAATATAAACATAGTTTCGAATCACCCCCTAGCTAAAGGGGGTTTAGTTCCTCATAACTTTGAAATCAAAGAAACCCCTAAACATTCCAACAACTTAAACTTGAATTGTATGAACGTTTAGGCACTCTTCTCTTCCATTCTCATACGTACAAAACAAAGAGAATTAAATTATAACTTTGAAATCAAAGAAACACCCAAACATTCCAACAACTCAAACTTGAATTGTATGAACGTTTAGGCACTATTCTCTTCCTCTTCGTTGTGGCACAAGGTCTAAGGAGATGTTAAGGGCTTTAGATGTATGTGGAATGGAGTAGGGAGTGGTTGGAGATGGAAGAATGGATTGATGGGGAAGGGGGACTCACGGCTAAAGAAGGTGGAGAGTGAATGTGGTGTGTTGTGTATGAAAAAAAATGAGATGTTTTGGTAATGGGAATGCAAGGGCTTTTATAGGAGAAATGGAGGTGCAAATGGCTGTTTGTTTAAGCATGCATGTGCTGAAATGTGGTGGAAAACAGCTAGGAAAGCTGGAAAGGCATGTGAATGCATGGAAATGGGAATGAATGCCACGGCAAAAGTTGGAGAAAAGGTGTGTGAATGGGGTGATTGAATGATTAAAGTGCATGTGGGTTAGAAATGTGGCTGAAATGATGAAGAATAATCTGGAAATGCAAGGTGGAAAGCTGGAAGTGTGAGTGAAGGCCACGGCAAGGGTGTTTTCTTGATGGTTTTGGGGTTGTGATGCATGTGAATGCATGTGAATGATAGCTAGGGTGTGTGATGATGAGTGTATGTGGAATAAAGAATGAATGGTGGCTTAATTGAATGAGTGGGAAGCTGGAAAGTTGAAGGGGATACACGGCACAAGGTTTTCAGGATGCATGTGTGTGCGAATGGTGGTGAAAATGCATGTGATGAAGAGTGAATAAAGAAATGCATGTAGGGTTAGCTAGGTTGGCTTTGTTTGGGTGCTTGTGTTTGGTGGGAACAAAGGGGGAAGCACGGCTTTGATGGTGTTTTGTAAAGGGGAATATGGTGTGTGTAATTGCATGTGTGTGAATGTGGGTTAAAGTGATGCATGGCTAGGAAATGTGAGTGCATGATTTGCATGTGTGTGAATGTGATAGTGGGTTTTGGAATTGGAAGGAAATGCATGGCCTTGGGGTTGGTTTAAGAGAGAATGGGCTAGGCCCTTTGTTTTATGTCCAAAGTGAATATAAGGCCTTCAAATTCGTCCAAACTTTGGCTCCATGGATAAGCTATCCAATCCATGCCCAAAAATGCTCCAAATAGCCTCAAAATGCACTTTCTTGCTCCCTAAGCCCTTAGAACTTGAAAACACACAAAAGAAGCATAAAGAACTAAAATAACTAAAGAAACATAACGTAAATGTACGAGAACAAGCCATTTAAGTCGCATGAATATGCTCCTATCAAATACCCCCACACTTAGCTTTTGCTAGTCCTCGAGCAAAACAAAAAAAACAAAACAAAACAACAAAAGAACACGAAACTAGACAAAACGAACAAAACACCACCTACACCTTCCAACAATCGTCTCACGGATTTCCAATGCACATGACAAGTTAAAAATCATTATTCCCACAGATTTTAGCCATCTTTACACTTAAGTACATTCTTAATCATAGTCACCACATACTAGTTCACAATTAAGCATTTAAAACCATGATTTGAATGTAGTAACATGCCTTAGAGAATTTCCTCAATTCCTTACTAGAATGCACTCTATTTTCACACAGATTTTCTGACTACACACCCTACACTAGTTATATGTGAGAGATTGATGTAAACATGAAAGACTAGTATCTCACATATGTTATAACAAAGAAAGCATTTTCTGGATTTACGATAATGACATGAATATGATCTCATGAATGGAATGCTACTACTTAGAACGAGAACCAGTGATTCCATAAGCTCATATCAACTCCAAACTCCACATTTTGAAACACATAACACTCAAGATAGAAGTCAAAGGGTTGTAACGGGGCTAGGGTATTGGCTAACAATGAAAGGTGAAGGATAAACAAACATTCTTAAAGCAATAGTGAGCAAAGTATTGAATTAGGCACTTAGAATTCACTTTTGAATGAAAACTCAACTTTTGAACAAAAAGGGAGAATTTAGACAATTTACGCCCAGAATTGGTGTTTTGGAACCTTTCTTCAATCACTTATTCTTTCAATTTTTTTTTTTTCAAGCTCTTTTTTTTCTTTCTTTCTTTCTTTTCTCTTTTTTTTTTCTTTTCTTTTTCTTTTCTTTTGAATCTCAAAACATAAACACTTAAACATTCTCTCCCCCACACTTATTTTCTTTCATAATGTAACTCAAAAGGAATTCAATTAAGTCATGCTCACTATGTTTTAAGAACAAGGGTGGGGATTGTCCTAAACTAGGCTAGGTGAGGAAAATGTGGGTAAACAAAGAATAAAGGCTAAACAAGGCTCAACGGGGTTAAAACTTACAACATATACGAAGTATGGGAAGTAAGGCTATTTGGCTATGGTGGTGGTCACTACACAACTTCTTCTTGAATATGTGTTATGCAAATCAATAACATGCTTTGAATGAAATGGGCATGACTTCTAGCATTTGGAACTATATGATGAAACGCCTTCTAAGTAGTAACCAAGCAAAGAATAATGAGATCATGCAACGACTTTAGAAAACAAGAAATCACAGATTATACTCTCCAAAGAACGTTATAGGCTCAAGTCTCTCAGGGTTGTAGCGTTTGTTTGAGTTCCTTCCTTCAAGCATGTTACAAAAACGAATTTTTTTCTTTTATGATTGCATGTGAAGTCATACATTATAACCATAACCAAGCATATACCAAGAGTAAATCAAACTTTTCTCTATGTTAATAACTCTTTCTAACCGTCATGCAATTATAAACCAAATCCTTATCATTGATTTGGAAGGTACCCTAAGACACAAACATACAAAAACGACTCAAAACACTCTTTTTAGGCTTTTCAAAAAAATTTCTTCAAATTTTTATGTGATTTTCGGAGTTATAAAACAAAACACACTAAAACACTCTAAAACAATTTAAAAACACCTTAAAACAGCAAGGAACAACATTTGAAGTTATGGGTGATAAAATCCCACGAATTTGCATTAACAACATTAGTTACCCCCCCCCATACTTAAATCAAACATTGTCCTCAATGTTTTAAGCATAGATTCACACAAAACATAAGTAAACACACAAAAAGCACCTAAACATACTAAACATGGCAAAATGTAATTAACAAAGAGAAGAGTTTAGGGACGCAAATCTGGTTATGGAGTGTAAATTCCATCTTCTCTTTGTTGATTGCATTGAGGCTTGATCTTGATGATTCTACAGGCTTACTCTCGAACTGGTTTCCACCCATCATTGATTTTCCTTTGTGCTACTCTTGAACTGGGCAGCAGGATTCTTTTGGTCTTCCCCGAAGGTCTGAGTTTACCCCTTTGGTCTGTTTCTTTGTTCAATCTTTCCAATTCGTATTGAAAAGGGTTGGAGGATAACTCAGCCTATGTTTGTCTCCACATGCTTCAATGTATCATTTTCACTTGCCTTACTCGCTCCTCTTTGCAGAAGTGGTCCCTTCTCTGGAAGTGTATCAACCGTTGAAGATGACTACTCGAGAGCAACGCTAGGTAAGCAATCAGGAATAGATTCCAGGCAGTTGGCTCCAACTCGGAAGACTGACTCCAAGTGCCGGCTGATTGCTTCTTTCACTTTGCCATGCGAGTAAGAACAAGGACAAAGAAAAAGACAGGGAAAGAGCATGATATGAGATACTTTTGCTTTTGACCTTGATGATATGAGATACCTTTGCTTTTGAAGAAGCGGTGAATGAATCAGCACATGTATTTGTTGTGCTGTTTCCTCCTGGGTCATCTGTACTCCAGGTATCTGGTATCATCTTTGGGGAAGAAGAAAAAATTGAGTAATTCGAAAGGCTTTGCTGGGAGTGCGCCCTCAGAGGTGAGGGAGAGTTGGGCATTTTCTTCAGGTCTGCCTTGCCATAAAAGGCGAAGGTCGACATATATAGAGATAATATCAAGTGGTGGTACTGTTCTTTTACCCTTGTCGACAAATGTCTCTTCGATATCAGAACGACGCCTCTTCGATTTCTGAGCAGGCGCCCCTTCGATTTCTGAACGACGCCCCTTTGCTTTCTGAACGACACGTAGTAGTGCGGATGCGGCTCCTTTTGACAAAGCTGCACGCGTTTTCTGAAAAGCAGAGAAAGCGTCGCCGAACTTTGCGCTTGTCGGCTAAAGATGTGTAGTTGCGATGATGGCCTCCACGTTTTTGAATCGGTGGACGCGTCGCCTTGGCTTTTTATAGAGGTATCGATCACCGCCAACAAACACATTCTGAAGATTTCCCATTCTTGAAAATCGACTCCGGCCCTTTGAAATTTAACTCCATCCCTTCTCTTTGAACACTTTTGAAAAATGGCAAACTCATCGAACCTTAGCTTGGAATTGAGCCTTATCAGTGATACGGGCGCGCCGCGTCAAGGTAACGTATGGCGCCCTTCTTTCTTATCTTCTAACGGTCATCTCACAGGTAAGGACTCCGTGATGCAGGACGCCACAACAGCTACAATAGTAGCTAGGAACCTCCTCACTCCAAAAGATAATAGGCTGCTGTCAGGACGGTCCGATGAGTTGGCCGTTCAAGAGTCCCTCGCACTTAGTGTTCAGTGTGCGAGCTCTGTGTCCAACATGGGCCAACGCCTGCTTGCCCGCTCCCGTCAGGTGGAATCATTGATGGCAGAGGTGGAAAGTCTTAAGCAAGAGATCCAGCAGCTTAAGTACGAGAATAGAAGTTTGCACGTGCTTGCCAACAACTATTCGACGGGCATGAAGAGGAAGCTTGATGAGCTGCAAGAGTCTGAAGGTTGGATTCACAGTGACCGTCAAAGGTTTTCGTCTTTCCTCCAGAGGCACCTTTTTCCTGGCTCATCCAGCGCTTGGCCAAGTATTGAGGCCTGGAATGCTCTAGCTCCGATGCCTTCCGCTCCGATGCCTTCCGCTCCGATGCCTTCCTCTTCGATGCCTTCCGCTCCGATGCCTTCCTCTTCAAAGCCTCGTAGTGGGGCTTCACGTAAACAACCTTTGTGAAGCTCCATCTTTCTCCATGTTTAGTATCTTTTTTTTTTTTTTTTTTTTTTTTTTTTGGTAATCACATCGGAGATCAATGGACAACTTTATTTTATTCAGTGTATTGGGTTGCCTCCCAAGTAGCGCTTGCTTTAACGTCTTCCAGCCGGACGGTACCTCCGTTTAAGCTTGACTAGGTTCCACGGCATGGAGGGGTACCTCCTCCACAACATGCTCCTCAAACATCTCGTAATAGGGCTTCAATCGATGCCCATTCACTTTGAATTCTTGTTGCGTCCTTGAACTTTTGATTTGCACTGCACCATGAGGGAAAACATTAGTGACAATAAAAGGACCAACCCATTTGGAACGTAACTTACCCGGAAACAACCGAAGGCGAGAATTGAACAACAACATTTTCTGCCCAATAGAGAACGTCTTGGCACGAATCATCTTGTCATGAAATACCTTTGTTTTCTCCTTGTAAATCCGGGCATTCTCATATGCTTCATTTCGGATTTCATCAAGCTCACACAATTGAAGTTTCCTATGTAAACCTGCAGCATCAAGGTCCATATTGAACGTTTTGACGGCCCAATGTGCACGATGCTCTAGTTCGACGGGAAGATGGCATGGCTTCCCATATATGAGCCAAAAAGGTGACATCCCAATGGGGGTTTTGTAGGCAGTGCGATACGCCCACAATGCATAGTTTAAGCGCAAACTCCAATCCTTCCTTGTAGGCCCTACGGTCTTCTCAAGAATCTGCTTGATTTCCCTATTCGAAACCTCGGCTTGCCCGCTCGTTTGAGGATGATAAGGTGTGGCCACCTTATGTGTGACATTGTATTTCTTGAGCAATGCCTCGATGGTTCAATTACAAAAATGGGAACCTCCATCACTGATTAGCACTCGTGGCATTCTAAACCTTGCAAAAATGTTAGTTTTCACAAAATCTGCAACCACTCGAGAATCATTAGTTCGGGTGGCTTTTGCTTCCACCCATTTCGACACATAGTCCACAGCAAGCAATATATAAATAAACCCATGTGACGAAGGAAAGGGACCCATAAAATCAATACCCCAAACATCAAAGATTTCAACACTAAAAATGGGGGTTTGCGGCATTTGCTGTTTAGGGCCAATATTGCCCGTTCTTTGGCATCTATCACAAGACATGCAAAATGTTCTAGCATCCCTAAAGATGGTAGGCCAATAGAAACCACATTCTAACACCTTAAGTGCTGTTCTTTGAGTGCCAAAGTGTCCCCCACAAGCATAAGTGTGACAAAAGGTTAGAATAGCATTAAACTCAGAATCGTGCACACACCTACGTATAACTTGGTCAGGGCAATATTTCCATAAATACGGGTCATCCCACACATAAAACCGTGCCTCTTTCTTCAATTTATCACATTGGTGTTTAAGTAATTCACTAGGAACATGTTTAGACACCAAATAATTCACCAAATCAGCATACCACGGTTCACTTACCTTGACGGACATCAGTTGCTCATCTGGGAATGTCTCTATGATAGGCACGGCATCCTCCTCATGCACCATACGGCTTAAGTGGTCAGCCACCACGTTTTCACTTCCCTTCTTGTCCCGGATTTCGATATCGAACTCTTGGAGAAGAAGCATCCAACGAATAAGTCGTGGTTTGGCCTCCTTCTTGGTGAACAAATACTTCAATGCTGCATGGTCAGTATAAATAATAACCTTAGTACCAAGCAAATAAGAACGAAATTTATCTAAAGCAAATACAACAGCAAGAAGTTCTTTTTCAGTGGTAGAATAATTCAATTGTGCATCATTTAAAGTCCGAGAGGCATAATAGATAACATGCGGCCTCTTTTCCTTCTTTTGCCCCAAAACAGCTCCTAATGCATAATCGGAAGCATCACACATAAGCTCAAAAGGAAGGCTCCAATCCGGTGGAACTATGATAGGGGCCGAAGTTAGTGTTTCTTTGAGGTGATTGAACGCCTTCTCACACTCCTCGTTGAAGTCACACGCCACATCTTTCTGGAGGAGACGGCAAAGAGGGTTTGAGATCTTGGAGAAGTCCTTGATAAATCGCCTATAAAATCCTGCATGACCAAGAAACGAACGAACCTCTCGAACCGAAGTAGGAAAGGGTAAGTAGCGTATAAGATCTATTTTCAATTTATCCACTTCAATTCCTCTTTCTGAAACAATATGCCCTAGAACTATGCCTTGTCTAACCATAAAATGACATTTTTCCCAATTAAGCACAAGGTTAGTTTCTACACATCGTTTCAAAATCATTGTGAGATTTTCCAAACGACCATCAAATGAATCACTAAACACACTGACATCATCCATAAATACCTCAATAATCTTTTCCACAAAATCTGAAAAGATACTTACCATGCACCTTTGAAACGTGGCCGGAGCATTGCATAAACCAAAAGGCATGCGACGATAAGCAAAAGTACCAAAGGGGCATGTGAAAGTTGTCTTTTCTTGGTCATCCGGCGCTATGACAATCTGATTATATCCAGAATAACCATCAAGGAAACAATAAAAAGAATGACCGGCTAACCTTTCAAGCATTTGATCAATGAACGGCAAAGGGAAGTGGTCCTTCCTTGTGGTGGCGTTGAGCTTCCTATAATCAATGCACACTCGCCAACCTGTTTGGATACGGGTTGGCACAAGCTCATTCTCAGCATTCTTCACCACTGTCACTCCGGACTTCTTTGGAACACATTGCACCGGTGACACCCAACGACTATCAGAGATCGGATAAATCACTCCACAATCAAGAAGTTTGATAATCTCCTTTTTCACAACTTCCATCATTGGAGGGTTGAGATGGCGCTGAGCCTCTCGAGTTGGTTTAGCCCCCTCCTCTAGAAGTATGCGATGCATGCACGTAGTCGGGCTAATTCCCCTAATATCGGCCAAAGTCCATCCAATGGCCGTCTTGTGCTCTTTCAACACTCGAATCAACTTCTCCTCCTCTATGGCCGTGAGTGATGAGGAGACAATGACGGGCAATGTCTCGTTGTCTCCCAAGAAGACGTACTTTAAATGATCGGGCAACGGTTTAAGCTCAAGTACGGGTGCCTAAATTACTGAGGGTAACAACTTATTAGTGGAAACTGAAATTGAAATTGGGTTAGAAGGCTTACCAAAGTGTTGTGGCAATGACTCAAGTGCAACGACCATCTCGGCCTCATCTTCACTTCTAGGCACGGCAAAACCAGATTTTTGCCCAATTCCTTGTGCAATTGTTGTTTCAAGTGTATCCCTCTCCAAAGAATCGAGAAATTCCTGCGCCAAATCATCAATTATATCAATAGAAAAGCAAGAATGATCGTCCTTAGGAAATTTAATACTTTCAGAAAGATTGAAATCAATGACTTCCCCATCAAATTCCATCGTTAACGTTCCTTTAAACACATCTATCTTGGTGCGGGCTGTCTTCATGAAGGGTCTCCCTAATAAAATCGGCAATGGGGTGGAATGGGGTGAATCCTCCATGTCAAGCACGTAGAAATCCGCTGGGAAGATCAAATTATTCACCTGCACTAAGACATCTTCCAATACACCCTTTGGATAGGCATTAGATCTATCGGCCAACTGAATAATCACACCATCATTTTTCAATTCACCAAGGTTCATTGAGGCATAAATAGAGTATGGCATGACGTCAATTGAAGCTCCTAAGTCTAACATAGCATGTTCGAACTTAGTTTGACCAATAATACAAGGGATTGTAAAGCTACATGGATCTTTGCATTTAGGTGGTAGTTTCCTTTGTAGCACTGCAGACACATTCTCACTTACCTGGACCACCTCCTTGTTTGAAATCCTTTTCCTCGTTGTGCAAAGCTCTTTTAAGAACTTGGCATACTTAGGGACTTGCTTGATTGCATCAAGGAGCGGAATGTTGACTTGAACTTTCCTAAAGGTTTCCAGAATGTCCTTTTCACTCTCCTCCTTCTTTGATTGCCTAAACCTGCTAGGAAAGGGCACGTTTAGTGGAATAGAACTTGACAAAGTCAAATTTGGACTTACCTTAGGCGTGTTGGACGGTTTTGGCACAATAAGGGGTTGCGGCAAAGTTTCTTTCACCCTTGCCGTGGCCTTCTTTGCTTGTTCCTCCTCTTCTTGTAGCAACATGTCCTCTTCTAGACTTGTTTTGGACGGCCTTGGGGTGGTTCCGACCTCCTTACCACTTCTCAAACTTATGGCGTTTGCATATTCGAATCCTCCTTTCGGAGTCACCTGCGTTGAACTTGGTAACTTGCCTTGTTCTCTATTAAATTGCCCCATGAATTCAGCCATTTGTCCCAGTTGTCTCTTCAACTCCTTCACCTCTTGAGCTTGATTCTGCACCTCATTGGCGTAATTGTGCATGTCCTTTGTTTGTTTTTCTTGCCCCTGCGCCAATGTAGTTAGCAATTGAATAACTTGAGAATTATCAAAAGACGAACCTGAGTTGTTTTGGGACGATGGTGGTTGGTTGGATTGGTATGGTCGCGGGAATCCAGGTGGGTTTTGTTGAAATCCCCTTTGTGGTGCAGATTGTTGGGCAGGTTGTTGTGCATCTCTCCATCTGAAATTTGGGTGGTTGATAGGAGCATATTCATGCGACTTAAATGGCTTGTTCTCGTGCATTTACGTTATGTTTCTCTCGTTATTTTAGTCCTTTATGCTTCTTTTGTGTGTTTTCAGGTTCTAAGGGCCTAGGGAGCAAGAAAGTGCATTTTGAGGCCATTTGGAGCATTTTTGGGCATGGATTGGATAGTTTATCCATGGAGCCAAGAGGATGGACGAATTTGAAGGCCTTGTATGCACTTGAAGACACAACACATTATGCCATACAAACCAACCTATTTTAGGCCCATTCTATGTACTTAAACCCTAGCCCTTTAAACTAGTTCATTTATCACTTATCAAACCATTCACTTATCACTCACCACATATCATATATTTATTACTTATCATATCATTCATTCATCTACATATCAATAACCACTTATCTTATCACTCAACATATCATACACTTATCACTCATCACACTTCATTATTACACCACCATTCATTCTTTAAAACACAAACAACATTCACATGCAAACACAAGCTTTAACCAACAAACAAAACAGCCAACACATGCACCAAAACACCTTTGCCGTGGCCTTCACTCCCCCTTGCATTTTCAGCCATTCCACTTCATCATTACACCACCTTCTCCATCTTTAATCACATGCACCACTAATTCAACACATGCACTTGTTCCTCCATTAAATCAACCACATTCATCACCAAAGAACCTTTGTGCCGTGAGTTCCATTGCATTTCCAGCATCCTCACATGCATTCCCTTCACATTCACCCACATGCACATTCAATCATTCACACATCCACCACTCATTCTTCATCATTTCAACCACCTACATGCATTAATTATTAAACTCTTCATCATTGCATCCAGAAAATGAGCAAGAAAGCTTCCCAAACACATGCAAATCCATCCATGCCGTGGGTTCCCTTTGCTCCCCTTGTGCAATTCCAGTTTTCACATGTGTCCTAGCTGTTTTTCCATCATTCCTCCACACAAATGCTTAAACAAACAGCCATATGTTCCCTCCACCACCCCTATAAATACCCTAGCATTCATTCATTCACTCGCCATTCAATTCATATCTCATATGTCCATTCACAACACTTCACACAACACAAATACCATTCCATTGCCGTGAGTCCCATTCCATTTTCTGTGCAGTTTTTCTCCTTCATTGTAGCCACTATCCAACCACTTCCCATCCCTCCAAAACACTTCACATAATCCCCAAAGCTCACTTAGACCTTGTGCTACAACAACGAGGAAGAAAAGAGTGCCTAAACGTTCATACAATTCAAGTTTGAGTTGTTGGAATTTTTAGGTGTTTCTTTGATTTCAAAGTTTAAATTTAATTCTCTTTGTTTTGTACGTATGAGAATGGAAGAGAAGAGTGCCTAAACGTTCATACAATTCAAGTTTGAGTTGTTGGAATGTTTAGGGGTTTCTTTGATTTCAAAGTTATGAGGAACTAAACCCCCTTTAGCTAGGGGGTGATTCGAAACTATGTTTATATTTGCAATATGAATTGATTACTTTTGGTTGGTATTTCATAAGTTGTGGATTCAATTCGTTTAACTGTTTGATTGATAAATTATTTATGTATGTTCATTAAGATTGCAAGCTTAATTTTCATGCATGAATATGACGCTAGAATATAAGTGAGTTTCACCTAATCGTTATGAACTTATATTCACAAGTAGTGGAGGTTGCTTATAAACAATCGCGTTAAACGAATTCTTGGCATAAGTTTCATGCGTATTCCATAGTAACGAGTGCCTCGTCAACACTTATAATTTTCATTGAACTTAATGATCTTTGTTGAATGTCTCTATCATGCGTATTCCATAGTTAGGGACTTTGATTAAGAATAATTTGGTTGTAATGCGTATTCCATTCAATCCAATGAATTTAGGGAAATTTGAAAGTTAATTTAAGCGGACCTAATTAACTTGGAGCATTGAGTTTCATAATTTATCGAAAGACCAACCGAAAATCAATCTTGTATTGCAAGTGTAACATGTGTGGAGAAGAACCCCTTAGCTATTCCATCATCCATATTTTTATCACATTCATATTTACATTTTGCCTTCAATTATATTCTGTCTTTTTAATTTAATATCGTCCAACCACAATTCCCCCCCCCCCTATTTTGTTAAAGTCTTAATCATTCGTATTTGTTTTATTTGTGTATCTTTAAAGCTTTTGGAGTGATAAACAATTGCAAATTCGTCTAAATCAAGTTCTAGCTTCTATTTGAGTCAATTTGATTGTTTTAGACAATTTGAGTTTTTCAAAGCCATTCTGAGTCATAGTAGTCTTGTTAAGAGTATTTTAATTTAGTTTTTATGTTTTTAAGTCAATTTAGAAGGTTTTAGCAAGCCCTCCTAATCCCCGGTCTAGAACGATCCCTCACTTATCCATTCTACTACAATTGTCAAACGAGGGTTTAATTTGAGTGTCAAGTAAATCTCACATCAAATTTTGGCGCCGTTGCCGGGGACTAGCAACTTTGCTAATCCTTTGTCTTTATTTTTATATTTTGTTTTTCGTGCATTCTTATTTCAAATTCTTAGTTTGTTTGTTTCCTTGTTTTTTTTAGGTACTGTGTATGACTCGTAGCTCTCGGCCTATTATAGAGAACATCTCCGACTTTGACGGTGATTTTGAACGCACTTTGAGGAGAACGAGGAGTCAACAAGAGCCACCACAACCTCCACCACAACCTGGGCTTGAAGAAGACGAAGTAGGTGTAGAAGAAAAGCCCACGGATCAGATTTTTGAAGAAGAACAAGCCATGGCAGCAGATAATAGAACCATCAAGGAGCTTTCGGCCTCGGGTCTGGATAATGCATTGCCTCTTTGTATCCAATACCCCACGGCTGCCCAAGGCAAGACCGATGAATTTGAACTCAAATCCAGTTTGTTACACCATATTCCGAAGTTCCATGGCTTGTCTATGGAAGACCCCAACAAACACTTGAAGGAGTTCGAGGTGGTTTGTTCGAGCATGACCCCCGTCAATGTGGATGGGAGTATATTGAAGATGAAGGCCTTTCCATTTTCACTTATGGACAAGGCCAAAGATTGGCTCTACGAACTAGCCCCAGGAACTGTGACTTCGTGGGAGAGTATGAAGCGTGCTTTCTTGGAGAAATTCTTCCCTACTTCGAGAGTGATTCTCCTACGGAAGAAAATTAGTGGTATTCAACAGAATCATGGTGAGACATTCCCGGCTTATTATGAGCGCTTCAAGGGCCTTGTAGCTTCATGTCCTCAACATCAAATGAAGGAGGAACTTCTCCTTCAATATTTCTATGAGGGCCTCCTTCCTATCGAACGTCAAATGCTTGATGCATCAGCGGGAGGAGCATTGGTGGACAAAACACCAAGGGATGCCAAGGTTCTCATAGCCAACCGAGCGCTCAACGCTCAACAATATGAAGGAGTGGGCCAAAGGGAAGCCCCACGGCAACAAAGTGTAAATGAGGTGAGTGCTATTTCTGAAATTCAATCACAACTTGCTAATCTTACTTCTCTTGTTTCTCAGGTTGTGATTGGTCCAAAAGCACAAGAACACCAAGTCTGTGGCGTGTGCTCAATTCAAGGGCATCCATCCGACAAGTGCCCTCAACTAATCGAGAATGGTGGGTGGGAATCTGCCAATGCAATTGGTTTCCAAGGACAAAATCAAAACAACCCATACTCGAACACTTACAATGCCGGATGGAGGGACCATCCAAACTTCAAATGGAGGGAGCCACAACAAGCTGCCCAACAAGGAGGATTTAGGCCAAACCCCCCTGGTTTTTATTCCAAGCCGTATGCACCCCAACAATCCCAACAACCTTCGGCATCATCTCATTCAGGTACGTCTTTGGAAAGTAATCAAGCTATGCAATTACTAACCTCTATTTCGCAGGGGTTGCAAAATCAAAACAACCGGATAGAAAATAACGAGAAGGAGATGATGGATATGAAGAAACAAATAGGGCAGATTTCTGAGTTCCTTGGACAGATTAGAGAGCAAGGAAAGCTTCCTAGCTCAACCACAGTCAATCCAAAGGGAGGATTCGAATCCGCCAAGGCCATCACCCTAAGGGGTGGAAAAGAAGTTGGGACCGAGCCAAACAATCCCAAATCTGCCCAGAAAGTAGATGAAGAGACGACACAACCTGAGGCAGATCACCCTAACTCGGCCAAATCAGGTAATTTAAGTTCAAATTCATGTACTTCACATTCTAATCTGCCCAATGTACCTTTTCCTCGCAGGTTCATGCAAGAAAAAAAGGAAGAAAGCGAGAAGGACATTCTTGAAACGTTCCGGAAGGTGCAAGTGAACATACCGCTTCTCGATGCAATCAAACAGGTTCCAAAGTATGCTAAATTCCTCAAGGACCTATGCAATACAAGGAGAAGAAGGGCAAACAAAGAGGTAGTGAAGGTAAGCGAGAATGTGTCCGCTGTTTTGCAACGTAAACTGCCTACCAAGTGCAAAGACCCCGGTAGTTTCACGATTCCTTGTGTGATTGGACATAATCGTTTTGAACATGCCATGCTTGATTTAGGTGCATCCATAAATGTCATGCCTTATTCTATTTATGCATCTATGAATTTGGGTGAATTAAAACAAGATGGTGTAATTATACAATTGGCCGATCGTTCTAACGCGTATCCAAAAGGAGTTTTGGAAGATGTGCTTGTGCAGGTGAACCATTTAATTTTTCCGGCTGATTTCTACGTCCTAGACATGGAGGATTCAGCCCATTCTACATCTTTGCCGATTCTCCTTGGTAGGCCATTCATGAAGACGGCCCGAACGAAGATTGATGTATACAAAGGCACCTTGACAATGGAATTCGATGGGGAAGTGATTGATTTTAATATTTCTGAAACTATGAGATATCCCGTTGATGACCATTCTTGTTTTTCCATTGATGTTATCGATTCTTTGGCGCAGGTATACCTTGAAGAATTGAATGAGGACGCCCTGGAAACAACCATCACTAAGGCCATAGAGCGCAAAAATGAAGGATTTGGGCCAATGCAAGGCCACGGCAAGGAGGAGGAATTCTTTGCAATGGGTTCTAGTGAAGAAATAATTGAGGTTGTGGCAGCCCTTGAGTCATTACCACAACAATATGGTAAGGTTCCACTCTCACTTTCAAATTCAGTTTCCACTAAGATGCTACATTCTGTTGTTCAGGCACCATCGCTTGAACTTAAGCCGTTGCCGGACCATTTGAAGTATGTGTTTTTGGGAAAAGGCGAAACATTGCCCGTCATCATTTCATCAAGTCTCACGGCAATGGAGGAGGAGAAGCTTGAGAGGGTGCTGCGAGAGCACAAAACGGCCATAGGGTGGACTTTGGCCGACATTAAAGGAATAAGCCCTACCACATGCATGCACCGTATACTTCTTGAGGAGGGGGCTAAACCAACTCGAGAGGCTCAACGCCGTCTCAACCCTCCGATGATGGAAGTGGTGAAGAAGGAAATAATCAAACTTTTGGATTGCGGAGTGATCTACCCTATCTCCGATAGCCATTGGGTCTCTCCAGTTCAAGTCGTTCCCAAGAAGTCCGGAGTAACTGTTATCAAGAATGATGAGAATGAGCTCGTGCCTACACGCATTCAGACTGGATGGCGAGTGTGTATCGATTACCGGAAGCTTAATGCCATGACTAGGAAAGATCACTTTCCTTTGCCATTCATCGACCAGATGCTCGAAAGGTTAGCCGGTCATGCTTTTTACTGTTTTCTTGATGGATACTCTGGATATAACCAAATTGTGATAGCCCCGGATGATCAAGAGAAGACCACATTCACATGTCCCTTTGGAACATTTGCTTATCGTCGCATGCCATTTGGCTTATGCAACGCACCGGCCACTTTCCAAAGGTGTATGGTAAGTATATTTTCCGATTTTGTTGAAAAGATCATTGAGGTTTTCATGGATGATTTCAGTGTATTTGGGAGTTCATTTGATAATTGCTTGGATAATCTGACCTTAATTTTGAAACGATGTGTTGAAACTAACCTTGTCTTGAATTGGGAGAAATGTCACTTTATGGTGAAACAGGGTATAGTTTTAGGACATATTGTTTCAGAAAAAGGAATTGAAGTAGATAAATCAAAAATAGACCTTGTACGTCACTTACCCTCTCCTACTTCGGTTAGAGAGGTACGTTCGTTTCTTGGCCATGCAGGGTTCTATAGGCGTTTTATCAAGGACTTCTCCAAGATGTCCAACCCTCTTTGCCGATTGCTTCAAAAAGATGTGCCATTCAAGTTTGATGGAGAGTGTAATTCGGCATTTAACCAACTCAAGGAGAAGCTAGTCTCGGCCCCCATTATTGTACCTCCAGATTGGAGCCTTCCGTTCGAGCTCATGTGCGATGCATCCGACTATGCATTAGGAGCTGTTCTAGGACAAAGAAGAGACAAGCGGCCGCATGTCATATACTATGCCTCTCGGACTCTCAATGATGCCCAATTGAACTACTCCACGACGGAAAAAGAACTTCTAGCTGTGGTTTTTGCTTTAGATAAATTCCGTTCATATTTAATTGGTACTAAAGTAATCGTTTATTCTGATCATGCAGCTTTGAGGTACTTGCTCACGAAAAAGGAAGCAAAGCCGAGGCTTATCCGTTGGATTCTTCTTCTTCAAGAATTTGATATTGAAATCCGGGATAAGAAAGGAAGCGAGAATGTAGTGGCTGACCATTTAAGCCGAATGATCCACAAGGAGCATGAACATGCCGTACCTATCCCTGAAACTTTTCCCGATGAGCAGCTGCTTTCCATTGAGGTAAGTGAACCATGGTATGCAGATTTAGTGAATTACTTGGTGGCTAAACAAATTCCAAATGAACTAAACAAGCACCAACGTGATAAGCTTAAAAATGATGCACGTTTCTATGTTTGGGATGACCCTTATTTGTGGAAGTATTGCTCAGATCAAATTGTACGTAGATGTGTGCATGATTCTGAATTTCACTCAATTCTAAGCTTTTGTCACACATATGCATGTGGTGGTCATTTTGGCACACAACGCACTGCCCTCAAGGTTTTAGAGTGTGGTTTTTATTGGCCGACTATATTTAGGGATGCTAGAACCTTTTGTATGTCTTGTGATCGTTGCCAACGAATGGGTAACATAGGTACCAAGGACCAAATGCCGCAAACCCCTGTCTTTAATGTTGAAATTTTTGATGTTTGGGGCATTGATTTCATGGGCCCTTTCCCTCCATCTTATGGTTTCACTTATATCTTGCTAGCCGTTGATTATGTTTCTAAATGGGTGGAAGCAAAAGCCACCCGTACTAACGATTCTAAGGTGGTTGCAGATTTCGTGAAAACTAACATTTTTGCTAGGTTTGGAATGCCGAGAGTAATCATAAGTGATGGAGGGTCTCACTTTTGCAATCGGACCATTGAGGCGTTGCTAAGAAAGTACCATGTCAACCATAAGGTCTCTACACCTTACCATCCTCAAACAAATGGCCAAGCCGAGGTGTCTAACCGAGAAATCAAAAAAATTTTGGAGAAGACCGTTGGACCAACAAGGAGGGATTGGAGCTTACGTTTAGATGATGCACTGTGGGCATATCGTACGGCATACAAAACACCCATTGGGATGTCACCTTTTCGGCTCGTCTATGGTAAGCCATGTCATTTGCCCGTAGAGTTAGAGCACAAGGCACATTGGGCCGTGAAGATTTTCAACATGGACATAGATGCAGCGGGAGTTCATAGGAAGCTCCAATTGAATGAACTTGAGGAGATTCGGAATGAAGCCTATGAGAATGCCCGGATGTACAAAGCCAAGACCAAAGCATTCCATGATAAAATGATTCGAACCAAGACCTTCACAGTTGGGCAGAAAGTGTTACTTTTCAACTCTCGCCTACGGTTGTTTCCTGGTAAGTTGCGTTCTAAATGGATTGGCCCGTTTGTTGTTACTAATGTTTTCCCTCATGGTGCAGTGCAAATCAAAAGTTCAAGGACGCAGCAAGAATTCAAAGTGAATGGGCATCGGTTGAAGCCCTATTACGAGATGTTTGAGGAGCATGTCGTGGAGGAGGTACCCCTCCATGCCGTGGAACCTAGTCAAGCTTAAACGGAGGTACCGTCCGGCTGCAAGACGTAAAAGAAAGCGCTTCGTGGGAGGCAACCCATGCATCCGAATAGAGAAGAACTTGGAAACCCCTTTAAGAGACTTATTTTTATTCCTTTCTTTTTCTTTACTGCCTTTACTTTGCTTTCTTTCTCGTATTTGTTTATTTGCTTGCTCTGTTGTGACTTTCTGCTTAAAACATTGAGGACAAAGTTTGATTTAAGTGTGGGGGGGTAAACAATTTGTATTTGCATGAATTTCGTGGGATTTATTCACCTTTCACTTAGAATGTTGTTTCTTGCTGTTTTAAGCATTTTTAGAGTGTTTTAGTGTGTTTTATAGTGTCTTGGTATAAAACTCCGAAAATTTTAAAAAAAAAAAAAAAAAAAAAAAAAAAAAAAAAAAAAATTCTTTTGAAAAAACCCAAAAATATGTGTTTTTAGAGTCATTTGAGTCATTTTGTTGCTATTTCGTTTCTGCCTTGTTAGGTTGTTTAGTTGTTATTGTTTGTTTGTTTATTAATTGTGTGAGTTTATGATTGTAACATTGAGAAAATGTTTGATTTATTGATAGGCACTGCTAAACAAAGAAAGATGGTGCTTCACAAAGGTTGTTTGCTTGAGGCCCCACTACGTGGCTTTACTCTTGAAGCGGAAGGCGTAGGAACAGAAGGCATCGGAGCGGAAGGCGTAGGAACAGAAGGCATCGGAGCGGGAGGCATCGAAGATAGAGCATTCCAGGCCTCAATACTTGGCCAAGCGCTGGATGAGCCAGGAAAAAGGTGCCTCTGGAGGAAAGACGAGAACCTTTGACGGTCACTGTGAATCCGACCTTCAGACTCTTGCAGCTCATCAAGCTTCCTCTTCATGCCCGTCGAATAGTTGTTTGCAAGCACGTGCAAACTTCTATTCTCATACTTCAGCTGCTGGATCTCCTGCTTGAGACTTTCCACCTCTGCCATCAATGATTCCACCTGACGGGAGCGGGCAAGCAGGCGTTGGCCCATGTTGGACACAGAACTCGCACACTGAACACTAAGTGCGAGGGACTCTTGAACGGCCAACTCATCGGACCGTCCTGACAGCAGCCTACTATCTTTCGGAGTGAGGAGGTTCCTAGCTACTATTGTAGCTGTTGTGGCGTCCTGCATCACGGAGTCTTCACCTGTGAGAGGACCGTTAGAAGAAAAGAAAGAAGGGCGCCATACGTTACCTTGACGCGGCGCGCCCGCATCACTGCTAAGGCTCAATTCCAAGCTAAGGTTCGATGAGTTTGCCATTTTTCAAAAGTGTTCAAGGGGTGGATGGAATTAATTCTCAAAGGGCCGGAGTCGATTTTTCAAGAATGGGATTTCTTCAGAGTGTATTTGTTGGGGTGATCGATAGCTCCATAAAAAGCCATGGCGACGCGTCCACCGATTCAGAGATCCGGATTTTCCTCCGCAAATTTCGACGACGCATTCGCGGCTTTTCAGAAAACGCGCTCAGCTTTGTCAAAAGATATCTGACAAAGCTGATAACACGTGGAGGCCATCATCTCAATTACACGTCTTTAGCCGACAAGCGCAAAGTTCGGCGACGCTTTCTCTGCTTTTCAGAAAACGCGTGCAGCTTTGTCAAAAGAGCCGCACCCGTGACTACTTTTACCATGCAGAAATCGAAGAGCCGTTCGTTCAGAAATCGAAGAGACGTCTGTCGACAAAGGGTAAAAGAGCAGTACCACCACTTTCTATTCAGAAAATCCCTATATTTGTCGACCTTCATCTCTTATGGCAAGGCAGACTTGAAGAAAATGCCCACCAACTCTCTCTCACCTCTGAGGGCGCACTCCCAGCAAAGCCTTTTGAATTACTCAAAATTTTCTTCTTCCCCAAAGATGATACCAGACGCCTGGAGTAAAAATGACCCAGGAGGAAATGCATGTGCTGATTCATGCACCGCTTCTTCAAAAGCAAAGGTATCTCATATCATAAAGGTCAAAAGCAAAAGTATCTCATATCATGCTCTTTCCCTGTCTTTTTCTTTGTCCTTGTTCTTACTCGCATGGCAAAGTGAAAGAAGCAATCAGCCGGCACTTGGAGTCAGTCTTCCGATCTGGAGCCAACTGCCTGGAACCTATTCCTGATTGCTTACCTAGCGTTGCTCTCGAGTAGTCATCTTCAACGGTTGATACACTTCCAGAGAAGGGACCACTCCTGCAAAGATTGAACAAAGAAACAGATAAAGGGGGAAAGCTCAGACCTTCGGGGAAGACCAAAAGAACCATCATGCTGCCCAGTTCAAGAAGTAGCACAAAGGAAAATCAACGATGGGCAGAAACCAGTTCAAGAGTAAGCATGTGGAATCACAAAGATCAAAAGCCTCAATGCAATTACCAAGGAGAAGATGGAATTTACACTCTATAACCAGATTTGCGTCTCTAAACTCTTCTCTTTGTTAATTACATTCTGCCATGTTTAGTATGTTTAAGTGTTTTTTGTGTATTTACTTATGTTTTGTGTGAATCTATGCTTAAAACATTGAGGACAATGTTTGATTTAAGTGTGGGGGGGTAACTAATGTTGTTAATGCAAATTCGTGGGATTTTATCACCCATAACTTCAAATATTGTTCCTTGCTGTTTTAAGGTGTTTTTAAGTTGTTTTAGAGTGTTTTAGTATGTTTTGTTTTTATAACTCCGAAAAGCACATAAAAATTTGAAAAATTGTTTTGAAAAACCTAAAAAGAGTGTTTTGAGTCGTTTTTTTTTTGTGAGTTTGTGTCTTAGGGTACCTTCCAACACAATGATAAGGATTTGGTTTGTAATTGCATGACGGTTAAAAAGAGTTATTAACATAGAGAAAAGTTTGATTTACTCTTGGTATATGCTTGGTTATGGTTATAATGTATGACTTCACATGCAATCATAAAAGAAAAATTCGTTTTTGTAACATGCTTGAAGGAAGGAATTCAAACAAACGCTACAACCCTGTGAGACTCGAGCCATTACCTTCTTTGGAGAGTTATTTTCTGTGATTCTGTGTTTTCTAAAGTTGTTGCATGATCTCATTATTCCTTGCTTGGTTGCTACTTAGGATGCAATTGTATCATGATAGAACTAAATGCCAGAACTTATATCCGTTTCATTCAAAGCATGACATTGAATTGCATAACATATATCAAGATGAAGTTGTGTAGTTGCCACCATAACCAAATAGCCTTACTTCCCATATTTCGTATTTGTTGTAAGTTTTAACCCCGTTGAGCCGCGTTTAGCCTATTTTCTTTGCTAACCACATCACCCCTTACCTAGCCTAGAGTAGGACCATCCGTACCCTTTGTTCTTGAAAGATAGTGAGCATGACTTAATTGAATTCCTTTTTATTAATATGTTGCAGAAAATAAGTGTGGGGGAAGGGATTTTTGTGTGTATGTATGTGCCTAAGTCTTAAAGGAGGCACGAAGAAAAAAAAAAAAAAAAAAAAAAAAAAAAAAAAAAAAAAAAAAGTGAAAATAAGTGAGAATGGACTCACAAGTGTGATTGTTGATGAAAGGGCCCAAAAAAAGTTTGAATATGGCCCTAAGTTTTGTGACTTCCCCTTGGGTGTTCAAAGTTAACTTCTGCGTTCTAAAGGGAATTCTAAGTGCCTAATTCAATACTTTGCTCACTATTGCTTTAAGAACGTTTGTGTACTCTACCTTTCTTTGTTAAACCATTACCCTTAGCCCCGTTACATCCCTCAACTTCTATCTTGAGTGTTATGTGTTTCAATTTGCGGAGTTTGAAATTGATATGAGCTTATGGAATCACTGGTTCTCATTCTAAGTAGTAGCATTCCATTCATGAGATCATATTCATGTCATTATCGTAAATCCAGAAAATGCTTTCTTTGTTATAACATATGTGAGATACTAGTCTTTCATGTTTACATCAATCTTCTCACATATACCTAGTGTAGGGAGTGTAGTCAGAAAATCTGTGTGAAAAACGAGTGCATATCTTGTAAGGATTTGAGCAAATTCTCTAAGGCATGTTACTACATTCAAAACATGGTTTTAAATGCTTAATTGTGAAATAGTATGTGGTGACTATGATTAAGAATGTACTTAAGTGTGAAGATGACTAAAATCTGTGAGAATGATGATTTTTAACATGTCATGTGCATTGGAAATCCCTAAGACGGTTGTTGGAAGGTTTAGGTTGTGTTTTACGTGTTTAGTGTCGTTTTGTTTATTTGTTTTTATTCTGTTTTGCTCGAGGACTAGCAAAAGCTAAGTGTGGGGGTATTTGATAGGAGCATATTCATGCGACTTAAATGGCTTGTTCTCGTGCATTTACGTTATGTTTCTCTCGTTATTTTAGTCCTTTATGCTTCTTTTGTGTGTTTTCAGGTTCTAAGGGCCTAGGGAGCAAGAAAGTGCATTTTGAGGCCATTTGGAGCATTTTTGGGCATGGATTGGATAGTTTATCCATGGAGCCAAGAGGATGGACGAATTTGAAGGCCTTGTATGCACTTGAAGACACAACACATTATGCCATACAAACCAACCTATTTTAGGCCCATTCTATGTACTTAAACCCTAGCCCTTTAAACTAGTTCATTTATCACTTATCAAACCATTCACTTATCACTCACCACATATCATATATTTATTACTTATCATATCATTCATTCATCTACATATCAATAACCACATATCAATAACCACTTATCTTATCACTCAACATATCATACACTTATCACTCATCACACTTCATTATTACACCACCATTCATTCTTTAAAACACAAACAACATTCACATGCAAACACAAGCTTTAACCAACAAACAAAACAGCCAACACATGCACCAAAACACCTTTGCCGTGGCCTTCACTCCCCCTTGCATTTTCAGCCATTCCACTTCATCATTACACCATCTTCTCCATCTTTAATCACATGCACCACTAATTCAACACATGCACTTGTTCCTCCATTAAATCAACCACATTCATCACCAAAGAACCTTTGTGCCGTGAGTTCCATTGCATTTCCAGCATCCTCACATGCATTCCCTTCACATTCACCCACATGCACATTCAATCATTCACACATCCACCACTCATTCTTCATCATTTCAACCACCTACATGCATTAATTATTAAACTCTTCATCATTGCATCCAGAAAATGAGCAAGAAAGCTTCCCAAACACATGCAAATCCATCCATGCCGTGGGTTCCCTTTGCTCCCCTTGTGCAATTCCAGTTTTCACATGTGTCCTAGCTGTTTTTCCATCATTCCTCCACACAAATGCTTAAACAAACAGCCATATGTTCCCTCCACCACCCCTATAAATACCCTAGCATTCATTCATTCACTCGCCATTCAATTCATATCTCATATTTCCATTCACAACACTTCACACAACACAAATACCATTCCATTGCCGTGAGTCCCATTCCATTTTCTGTGCAGTTTTTCTCCTTCATTGTAGCCACTATCCAACCACTTCCCATCCCTCCAAAACACTTCACATAATCCCCAAAGCTCACTTAGACCTTGTGCTACAACAACGAGGAAGAAAAGAGTGCCTAAACGTTCATACAATTCAAGTTTGAGTTGTTGGAATTTTTAGGTGTTTCTTTGATTTCAAAGTTTAAATTTAATTCTCTTTGTTTTGTACGTATGAGAATGGAAGAGAAGAGTGCCTAAACGTTCATACAATTCAAGTTTGAGTTGTTGGAATGTTTAGGGGTTTCTTTGATTTCAAAGTTATGAGGAACTAAACCCCCTTTAGCTAGGGGGTGATTCGAAACTATGTTTATATTTGCAATATGAATTGATTACTTTTGGTTGGTATTTCATAAGTTGTGGATTCAATTCGTTTAACTGTTTGATTGATAAATTATTTATGTATGTTCATTAAGATTGCAAGCTTAATTTTCATGCATGAATATGACGCTAGAATATAAGTGAGTTTCGCCTAATCGTTATGAACTTATATTCACAAGTAGTGGAGGTTGCTTATAAACAATCGCGTTAAACGAATTCTTGGCATAAGTTTCATGCGTATTCCATAGTAACGAGTGCCTCGTCAACACTTATAATTTTCATTGAACTTAATGATCTTTGTTGAATGTCTCTATCATGCGTATTCCATAGTTAGGGACTTTGATTAAGAATAATTTGGTTGTAATGCGTATTCCATTCAATCCAATGAATTTAGGGAAATTTGAAAGTTAATTTAAGCGGACCTAATTAACTTGGAGCATTGAGTTTCATAATTTATCGAAAGACCAACCGAAAATCAATCTTGTATTGCAAGTGTAACATGTGTGGAGAAGAACCCCTTAGCTATTCCATCATCCATATTTTTATCACATTCATATTTACATTTTGCCTTCAATTATATTCTGTCTTTTTAATTTAATATCGTCCAACCACAATTCCCCCCCCCCTATTTTGTTAAAGTCTTAATCATTCGTATTTGTTTTATTTGTGTATCTTTAAAGCTTTTGGAGTGATAAACAATTGCAAATTCGTCTAAATCAAGTTCTAGCTTCTATTTGAGTCAATTTGATTGTTTTAGACAATTTGAGTTTTTCAAAGCCATTCTGAGTCATAGTAGTCTTGTTAAGAGTATTTTAATTTAGTTTTTATGTTTTTAAGTCAATTTAGAAGGTTTTAGCAAGCCCTCCTAATCCCCGGTCTAGAACGATCCCTCACTTATCCATTCTACTACAATTGTCAAACGAGGGTTTAATTTGAGTGTCAAGTAAATCTCACATCAGTGGTCTCTCCAACCTGGATTATATGTGTTAGAATATGGATCGTTCCTCGGTTGGTTTTGATTCCCATAGCCTATGGCATTGGCAGATTCCCATCCCCTATTCTCTATTAATTGAGGGCATGTCTCGGATGGATGCCCTTGCATTGTACACACGCCACACACTTGGTTTTCTTGTGATTTTGACCCCTTGACAACCTGAGACATGAGAGAAGTAAGATTAGCCAATTGTGACTGAATATCAGAAATTGCACTTACCTCATTCACACTTTGTTGTCGTGGCCCTTCTCTTTGTCCAACACCTTCATATTGTTGTGCATTTAGAGCACGGTTTGCAATTAGGGTCTTGGCTGCCATAGGTGTTTTGTCCACCAATGCACCTCCCGCCGAAGCATCGAGCATTTGCCTTTCAATGGGAAGAAGGCCCTCATAAAAGTATTGAAGGAGAAGCTCCTCCTTCATTTGATGTTGAGGACATGATGCAACAAGGGTTTTAAAACGCTCGTAGTATGCCGGAAAAGATTCTCCTTGACTTTGTTGGATTCCGCTAATTTTCTTCCTCAAGAGAATGACTTTTGAAGTAAGGAAGAACTTCTCCAAGAAGGCTCTCTTCATGCTCTCCCAAGAAGTAACGGTCCCGGGTGCCAATTCATAAAGCCAATCCTTAGCCTTTTCCACAAGAGAGAATGGAAAAGCCTTCATCATCAGAATGTTCCCATCGACATTTATGGGTGTCATGCTCGAACAAACAACCTCGAACTCCTTGAGATGCTTGTTGGGATCTTCCATGGAAAGCCCATGGTACTTCGGAATGTGGTGCAACAAGCTTGACTTCGATTCGAATTCATCGGTCTTGCCTTGGGCAGCCGCGGGGTATTGAATGCAAAGAGGGGCTGCATTGGCCAAACCTGAGGTAGAAAGCTCTTTAATGGTTCGATTGTCCACGGCCATGGTTGGTACTTCCTCTTTAACCCAATCCGTGGCTTCCTCTTCTACTTCAGGTTCGGGACTAGGAGGATTAGACTCTTGCAATTTCTTGTTCTTTCTCAAAGTCCTCTCGAAATCACCGTCAAAGTCAGAGATATGCTCACAAACAGGTTGTGAGCTACGGGTCATAAACTAGTACCTACACACAAAAGTAAACAAGATAAGTAACCAACTTAATAGACTTGGCACAAGTAAGAAAACAAGTTGCCACACACGGCACAAAAACACATACACACGGTGCAAAAAAAAATTAAAACAAAACAGAAACTAAACAATTTAAACAAGACTCAAGACAAGGGATTAGCAACTTTGCCAATCCCCGGCAACGGCGCCAAAATTTGATGCGTTATTTATGCGCACACAAATTAAACCCTATTTGTGACAATTGTAGTAATGATGTAAGTAGGGATCGTTCTAACCGGGGATTAACTAGGGGTGCCAATCTATTTTGAATTGACTTGAAAACACAAAAACTAAATGTAAATACTCTTAACAAGACTACTATGACTCAGAATGGCTTTGAAAAACTCAAACTGCCTAAAACAATCAAATTGACTCAAATAGAAACTAGAACTTGATTTAGACGAATTTGAAAGTGTTTATGACTCCAAAAGCTTGAAGATACAAAAATAAAACAAATACGAATGATTAAGACTCAACGAAATATGGGGGAAATGTGTTTGGACGATATTAAATTAAATGGACAGAATATAATTAAAGGCAAAATGTAAATATGAATGTGATGAAAATATGGATGATGGAATAGCCAAGGGGTTCTTCTCCACACATGTTACACTTGCATACAATATTGATTCTCAGTTGGTCTTTCGATAAGTTGTGAAACTCAACACCCCGGGTTAATTAGGTCCGCTTAAATTAACCGTCAAGTTCTCCTTAAGTTAATGAATTGGATAAGTTAGCGCAACGCAATTCACCACATTCTCCAAAAGTCCTTTACGTGAAAAACACAATAAAGATACAATCAAAGATCATTAAGCATTATGAAAACTATAAGTGTTGACAAGGCATTCGTTACTATGGAATACGCATGAAATTAGTGCCAAGAATTCATTTAACGCGGTTGTTTATAAGCAACCTCCACTACTTGTGAATATAAGTTCATAACGATTAGGTGAAATTCACTTATATTCTAGCGTCATATTCATGCATGAAAATTAAGCGCGCATTCTTAATAAACATTCATAAATAAGTTATCAATCAAACGGTTAAACAAATTGAATCCACAACTTATGAAATTCCAACGAAAGTTAATCAATTCATATTGCAAATATAAACATAGTTTCGAATCACCCCCTAGCTAAAGGGGGTTTAGTTCCTCATAACTTTGAAATCAAAGAAACCCCTAAACATTCCAACAACTCAAACTTGAATTGTATGAACGTTTAGGCACTCTTCTCTTCCATTCTCATACGTACAAAACAAAGAGAATTAAATTATAACTTTGAAATCAAAGAAACACCCAAACATTCCAACAACTCAAACTTGAATTGTATGAACGTTTAGGCACTCTTCTGTTCCTCTTCGTTGTGGCACAAGGTCTGAGGAGATGTTAAGGGCTTTAGATGTATGTGGAATGGAGTAGGGAGTGGTTGGAGATGGAAGAATGGATTGATGGGGAAGGGGGACTCACGGCTAAAGAAGGTGGAGAATGAATGTGGTGTGTTGTGTATGAAAAAAAATGAGATGTTTTGGTAATGGGAATGCAAGGGCTTTTATAGGAGAAATGGAGGTGCAAATGGCTGTTTGTTTAAGCATGCATGTGCTGAAATGTGGTGGAAAACAGCTAGGAAAGCTGGAAAGGCATGTGAATGCATGGAAATGGGAATGAATGCCACGGCAAAGGTTGGAGAAAAGGTGTGTGAATGGGGTGATTGAATGATTAAAGTGCATGTGGGTTAGAAATGTGGCTGAAATGATGAAGAATAATCTGGAAATGCAAGGTGGAAAGCTGGAAGTGTGAGTGAAGGCCACGGCAAGGGTGTTTTCTTGATGGTTTTGGGGTTGTGATGCATGTGAATGCATGTGAATGATAGCTAGGGTGTGTGATGATGAGTGTATGTGGAATAAAGAATGAATGGTGGCTTAATTGAATGAGTGGGAAGCTGGAAAGTTGAAGGGGATACACGGCACAAGGTTTTCAGGATGCATGTGTGTGCGAATGGTGGTGAAAATGCATGTGATGAAGAGTGAATAAAGAAATGCATGTAGGGTTAGCTAGGTTGGCTTTGTTTGGGTGCATGTGTTTGGTGGGAACAAAGGGGGAAGCACGGCTTTGATGGTGTTTTGTAAAGGGGAAGATGGTGTGTGTAATTGCATGTGTGTGAATGTGGGTTAAAGTGATGCATGGCTAGGAAATGTGAGTGCATGATTTGCATGTGTGTGAATGTGATAGTGGGTTTTGGAATTGGAAGGAAATGCATGGCCTTGGGGTTGGTTTAAGAGAGAATGGGCTAGACCCTTTGTTTTATGTCCAAAGTGAATATAAGGCCTTCAAATTCGTCCAAACTTTGGCTCCATGGATAAGCTATCCAATCCATGCCCAAAAATGCTCCAAATAGCCTCAAAATGCACTTTCTTGCTCCCTAAGCCCTTAGAACCTGAAAACACACAAAAGAAGCATAAAGAACTAAAATAACTAAAGAAACATAACGTAAATGTACGAGAACAAGCCATTTAAGTCGCATGAATATGCTCCTATCACTACTCCCTCTTTTTGTTGTTGGGATTTGGGGGTTGTGAAATGACAGGAACTAGCTGGTTTTCAGGTCCTAAAGGTTGCAGATTGATGTACTAATTTAGCGGGTAAAAGACTATGTCAAGGATTACCGTCAGATCAACCTTTCTCGACATAGGAGCGTTCTTTTGCAACCTCAGAGCAATACTTGGCTCGCCCCACCAAAAAGGTGGTTCAAGTTAAATGTGGATGGTATGGTTGATACGACAGGAGGTAGGAGGAGGTGGGAGCTGTGATATGTGATTGGAATGGTGCCTTTCAAGGCGTTGTTACAATGCCTAACCTTTGCCTAGTCTCTGTCCTGGCCATTGAGATCTATGCTTTAAAAGTGGGTATTGATTTCGCCATCAACGCGTGATGGCTCCCTCTCATGGTTGAATCCGACTCACTAAATATTATCCGCCTAATTACTTAAGATGATATTTGCTTCGTGCCAGAAGGAAACTTCATGGAGGAGGTCAGACATCTAACCTTGGACCATCAGATGGTATTCCATGCAATCCCCAAAATGTGAATGGAGTTGCACATCAGGTTACAAGATATGGACTCTATGAACAAGGATTCGGCTTCTGGACTGACATGGGTCCTCCATGGCTCACGGAAATCTTGATCTCAGAGTCTGCTTTTGCCTAAGGGCTTATAAGGTGACCGTATTTTGGCTTGCTCAACCTTTCACTATCTCCCTAGACTTTTCCAATTGTGGTGTTTTCAGAGGTCTTTTTTGTGAGCTTGCTTGTTGGTCTGTTTTGTAGCTGCTCTGGCTTTTGTAGCCTTTTATTATATAAAAGGTTCTCTTAAAAAAGATAAAAAAATAAAAAATCATTTGACAACTAATTTAATCACATTATTATGAGTGTGCGAAAAACCCTTTTTTTATAACCGGCATTGTTGGAAATGTGCCTTAAAGGTAATCATATGATGATACTTTATGGACATTTCACATGTTAAACTAATCTAGTTTAATATAAAGAGTAAAGATTATTGTTTAAAGCCATCTCATATAAATGTTATATGCTTAAACGATAAGTCCAAGGAATACGTAATTGGGAGAATGTGATCTAAAGAAGTTAGATTCATGAGACGATTTCTTTCGTATACATATCCTAAATGTTCCTGATCATAGGATTGCCAATTAGGCATTGATAGTCCGTTAAGATCAGTACGTGCTATGTTTTCTTTTAGAGAGAGTGACTAGTCTTGAGTCATTGGTGTGACTGACACCAAGACAAGCATGTAGGTGCTCAATAGAGAATGAGTCCACTGAACACGATCAACAAGGAGTTCTCGTAGTCATGTCACATGAAAGCTCATGGTTAGAATAATGCAAAGTAGTCATTTGACCTGAGGCATCATAGTTGTCTTATGGTTAGGTCCTTGAGCTTTGACTATGTCAAGGTCACTCCGTCAAAGGATGTCCACGGCATAGTTGGGGTTAAGCCACTTAGCCATGAAGGCAAGTGAATGCACAACAAGGGATCTCTAACCTTCAAACCATTTAAGGGAGAATACTCTATGATATGATTAAAAATTTCTGGCCAGAGAATGAATAAGATTTAGGAATTTGTTCCAAATCACATTCAAGGTAATCATATAAGTAAGAGAATCATATTGGATGGTAGACATGAATAAGCTATCAAATCAAACAATGTGGTCAAAAGTATTGTATTAGAGAAAGACTGTATTGCATTGTAATCCCAAACTAAATAGGTTCTCCACCTCTTCTGATTAGCTTGGATAGCCATGACATACTGCTAGGTGTCACTCATGGTTTGTGGAAGCCTTAAAGGTGTATAATCACTAAAGGGAGAATTGATAAGTAAGTTTCAATTCACAATCGATTTAAAGAGTTCTAATCGCCCATTGCCTCGCTAAAAGGAACCGAATGGATTGTACACCGTGTAAGGTAGAGATTGAAGAAACAACGAAGATGAGTAAGGATAATTAAATGGTTTAATTTTCTATGCCTAGGATTAATTAATATATTAATTAATCAAACGAATAAGTTCGTTTTAGACCTCGGGTAAGTTTTGGGCCTCAAGGCCTAATGGGCTTTGAATGTCAAGTCCAATAACTAAAGTTGTATGACATCTTGAAAAACACAAAGGGTATGAAAACCCAATGAACCCACATGGATGGCCATATAGAGTGCGAGGGATAGTTGGTTTTAATTTCAATTATGCCACTCAATATAAGTGGCTATAGAAAGGAAATTATAACCCATTCCCTCATCAAGGGTTTTCTAAAGAGAAAGGAGAAAAACACAAAAAGCTTTATCTTCTCATAGGACGCTGGCCACCATAGGAAGAATGGACTAGCATCCATCTCTTCCTAGGTCACTCATCTCTTATTCAATGTTCTCCTTAGTGTGGAAACTTAGAGCTTCCCTTTCTTAGGAACTTGGAGAATCCATTCCTTCATCCATATCCAAGAAGTCATGGAGCCAAGAAGCAAAGTTCCTCCATCCACATCCATGGACCCAAGGAGCAAGGAGACTAAGGAAAGAAGGCCCTCACATGGGTGAATATCCTTTGCTAAGCAAACAGGTGCTTCAAAGGTATAAAAGTTTCTCAACCTTTTCTTTCAGATTTGAGTTGAGTTGAGTGCATACAAGCATGATTCTGCCTTTAATTGTTAATTGCATGCATAAATGTTGCTCAAATGAACTTGTTTTCACAAATTATATCTTCAGGCATTACACGCCTCTTAAGATGTTTTGAACGTGTTTAAAAATAGAGGAAATAATATTTAATGAACAACTAATTGAATCACATTATTACTAGCCTATTGTGAGGAATTTTTTTTTTTAAAAAAAAAAAAAATTCCTATACAAAAATAATTAATTATTAAAAAAACAATGTTAAAATGACGAAAATACACCTGCATTATTTTGGGTTGCTTTTGAAATTTTTTATTTTGAGGGCATTTTGGTCTAACATTTTTTGGTGAAGCTTGTGACCTAAGAAAGGTTTGTTGGCTTTATATATAACCAGCCTTCATGCATGCGCTGATGCACGTGCAGAAGGCATTTTTTGAACCACGACATGCTACACTTGACTTACACATTTTAAATACATTTATATGTGTGAATTGCTTCAATAATTTTTTTTTATGAAAAAAGAAAGTCAAATATTTGAAGTAAATGAATAATATTTGACCATGCTACAAGAAACCCCTCATAAACCAATCAAAGCAACTAAATCCACATAATAAAATCAGTCTTTCAATTTCCATCTAAACTCTATTGAATTTACATTAAGAATAGAGAAAATAATATTTAATAAACAAATGATTGAATTACATTATTGCTAACCTATTGTGAGGCTAAGCTCACCCCCTCCCTTTTAGTATAGAAAACACCGTTTCTTCCAAAAAAAAAAAAAAAACAAACGATCATTTGATAACTTATTGAATCACATTATTATGCGCATGCGAAAGAAAATTTTTATAATTGGCACTACGTGCCTCTTAAGTGTTTAAAAATAGAGAAAATAATACAACTGATGGAATTACATTATTGTGACCTTTTTTTATCATCGGCGGTACGCGGTGTCGATGCAAATTTCCTCTGTCTTTAGTCTTGATGAAAATGCACCTGCAAAACAGTCAACACCTTTGATCAAAGACTTAAGCCTCACGCGCCCACGAGGTTTGGGGAGGGGGGGAGGGTTAGGCCAATGGATCTCCGATGCCTAAGTTAGTTTCTCTGAGGAGAGTAAAGTGTTTAGGGCTTTTAGGGGTAGCAAAAGCTCTAGAAATTTGGTTGAATATGGGGTATATATAGGGGAAAGGGCCGGCTATAGTGTTAGGGTTTTACCGTACACATGGCGGCATCCTATTGGCCAATGTTTATGGAGAAATATTCTCAAGAAATAATATCTTGAGATAATGGAGTAATTATCCCTAATTGAATTAAATAGGGATTACTTACTTCAATGAAGTCAATCTTCAATTGAGAACGTATTAAATATAGGATTTGGGTAATTAATCCTTATCTTTAATGCTTTGACTTTTCCTTGTCAAGGGCAGGTGAGATGTGGGCAGTCATATTCAACTGTTGGGACCTTTAGGGGTGTGACCTACACGTGGGAGTATCTGAGGAGCCTACCCATTTATTAAGGGCAATCTTGTTTTTCTTGAGCAAAAGTCCACGTGTTGCCTCTAAAATTTTTGGGATTATTTTAGGCTCCACAAATGGCCCCACGCTTGTTGGGCCGCATGTAGGAAAATAACAGTAGGTGCAGAAATCCCAAGCTACATGGGCTTGTAGAATTGTTTCCCAAATTGAACTTGATCTCTTTTCTTGATTTGGAGATAGAGTTCTTCTAGGAAGAGGAACCAATTACCCCCAACACCTATTTAATTCTGCCTTAAGCAAGGGATTAAATAAATTTGGAGAATGATCATCATTCCAACAAGGAAGAAATAAACTAGAGGAAAATTTTCCCCCTCCCCTAGCTATCATCTTCTCTTGCCTTTCTAAAGAGTTATCCTTCATTGTTCTTCTTCTTCTCCGTGCCGCACTAAGGTAAGGAAAATTTGAATTTTCTTTTTCTTGATTTTTTTGGAGTCTTGGGACTAGAAAAATTGGCTCAGTAAGGGCCGAGGAGGCTTGAAAAACATGGCAAGGTGCCATAGGGCTGCTGTGCTACAGGTGGTGCAGTGATGGAGCTCGACTGACATGGGCCAAATGCTTGGCTCAACTCGGGCCGAGGTGTCAGGTATGCTAGGGCACAGAGCTAGGCGAGTCGTGAGGCTCTAGCCCAGCTAGATTTATGCTTGGCATAGGCAAAGCATGGAGAAGCAGGCCTGCTATAGTGGCCGGAAGGAAGAGTGAGATCAGCATAGGTCGGGTCTCTCCTGCTAGCAGGTTGGGCTCGAGAAGCCTTGGGCCCTATTGGGCGTGTTGGGTACGATAAAGAGGTGACAAGGGTCTAGGCCGTGGGGTCTGGCGTACTGCTGGACTCCTACAGCTTAGGCTCGCACTGAAGGAAAGAGAAAGTGAAGGCTAGGCCCTTTTGTGGCCATGTGCTGTACCATGGGGCTTGGTGCTGGGATGCTAGGATCTGCGGTCATTTTTTTTTTGTTTCTCTTCTCGCGAGCTACCTTCTAAATATTTTTCTTCGTACTTTTTGTAGAGATTTTGAGATGTCTTTCTCCAATCACAAAGGTCGTTCTTCCGATGATCTATTTTGGAATTTTCTCGAGACGTTGAGGCATGCGATTCTGTCAGAGGTTCGTGTCAAGCGGGTAAACGATGATAGCAGCCATGAACCATGCGACAAAGGTGCCACTATCAAGAAGAGGGCTATCAAATTTCATTTGTATTACTTCATGTTGGGATTTACTTTTCCCATGCCACGTTTTTTTTAGGAGGTGATCTACTGCATGAAATGCACGCCAGCTCAGTGCTCCCTGAATGCAATTCATGCAATGGTGGAGTTCTCGAACTTGACCAGGTTCTTTCACCTTGGCTTAAGTATAAATGAGTTCTAGTACTTTTGAAATCGGCCACAAGGAAGGCGTGGGTCAGTTAAGGTTTCACCATAGGTTACTTGATGCTTCCTGCAAAGGTGATCATGAGTGGGCGAGAGATACCTTAGAGGTAAGTGGAGAGTGAAAGTCTGACTCTTTTCATGAGCTACGTGTTCCAACTGTCTTTATCAGTGGTAAGTGAATTGTTTTATTCCTAGCTTGCTTGAATTTTTGTTGAGCTGCTCCATGACTTCAGTTTACTGATCGTCCTTCTTACTTTGTGTAGATTCAAAATTTGGCTCAACTCCAAGAATTTCAGCAGATATGAAGAAAGTGCACATCGCCTTATGTATTCCTACTGAGTATTATGAGTGGCGTTTGCTACTCAGTCCTCTTTATCGGGATAAAGGCGAGCTACCTCCGAAGGAAGAAATAAAACGAATAAAGGATAAGGCGTTTGCTCATTTGATCGTTGCTATAAAGCCTACTGCCAATAAAGGTGGAAATAAGAGATCTTTCTCACCTGCTTGTAAGCCTTCGGCTAAAAGAAGCTAAGGACTTCTTCTGCTGCTCGTGAGGGCTCATCTGCTGCTAAGAAGCTTGTCATCAATATGGCTTATCCCAATAGGATGAAAAAGATCGTTAAGTCTGAGCCTATGAAACTTGCTGCTCCAAAGGTAGCCACAACCATTGTAAGAGGATTACCCAGCAGAAAGGTTTAGTGGTGCCCCTGGTGTTTGGGTTTATGTTGAAGCGTGGATCAAGAGCTAAGTATGGTTCGGTTTCTAAGAGGCTCGCCGTTATGAAAAGAGGAAAGGTGGATTCTGCTACTAAAGTGGTGCCTGGGCTTGTTCCTATTTCTGTTGCGACTGATTTGTCAATTAAGAAAAGGAAATCTACTCACACGGGCAGTTGTGAGAGATCCACCGAGTCTAAAGTTAGGGAGTTTCCTGAGGTTTATGCGCTGCTGAACGCTGACCTGCATGAGGACGTCGATGCATACACCAAGTTCGTTGATATCATTGGGAAAGTTATCATCTGCTCAGACTTTTTTGTGAAGCATCCTGCCTTCTGGATAAGGTCCTCCCTTATTGCTGCAATGCATAGCACTTTGATCCTAGTAGTTGAGTTTATGCGCATTGATCAGAAGGTTATCAAGTGTACTAAAGAGGCTAAAGTGGTGTTAATGGCTCAACTTCGCTCAGCTACTGAAAATATCGAAAAACTTGAATATGAACTCGTTATTTTGAAAGGGTCTGATGTCTTTAGCCCCACTTCTGTGCAGCTGAAGACCACTTATCAAGAAGTTGTCCACTTGAAGGCTAAGCTTAATGTGACTCAGGTGATGTTGGAAGCTATAAAGAAGGAAGTTGGTCGTGTTTCACTCGTGGTCATGGACCTTGAGCATGTTAATTTGAAATTACGATTTGTTTGTTTTTCCAAGGACGAGGAGCTTGTCTTCATGCATGCTGAATTATTTCGTCTCAAGGATGTTGCCAGTAAGCTTGAGTCCAAGGAAGTGGATCTACAAAGTGATTTATCTGTTAGCAAGAACCTGAAAAAGGAACTGGGTAAGCTGCAGGATGCTCACACTCGGCTTGTTGAGGAGAATGTGCAACTGAAGAGTGGGAAAGCTAGTCACGAAGTGGCGCTTGCTTCTTGTTAGGCCGATTTCTACAAGCTTTGCTATGTAGACTATCTTCAGGGTAAGCCGTTGGATTATGAGTTTTCCGAGAATGACTTCAAGACTTTCTCCATTTCTCCAGTTGATATGCTTGACTTCTTATTTGAGGCTGCTTTTGGTAGAGCAGTTAAGGGTCAGGCAGTCCAAGCAGGGGCACCCTAAGGATGAGTTAATGGAAGCTTTGGCTGCTGAAGGTGTGGCAGTCAAGGGACCAATGATTACATAAGCTGCCGATCAATATTTTTTTTGCTTAAACTTAGGAATTTTCTTCTTTTCTTTTTGGTTATAGTTCACTTGAATTTTGTTGGCCTTTGAGCCGGTTTATCAATTTGCTAGAAATTTAATAAACAGTTTTCCTTGCTTTGCTTTATCCTTCTATTTCACCACGTCTTTTGCAAAACTTTATCATAGAACGAGCAGCTGCGTTAACTGCGTCAATGAACTAGTCGATCCCACGTCATCACTTAGGTTTTTGTTTCAGCTTCAAGGCTTAAGGAGCTCTACCTGCAAGAGGAAAAAAATGCAAGATTGCTAACTTATAAAGCTGGCGGCCAAACTCGTTACCTCCGTAGGAAGCAGGTGAGTTCCCATAGCTCTCATAGTTGCAAATAATCTCAACTTCAACGGCTTTATAAGCCTTAGCCTCTCTCGAGGTGTGTTACGAAAATTTTAACTTATAAAGCCAGCAGCCAGACACTTGCTTCTCGTAGAAAATAGAGGAAATTCACGTAGCTATTATAGTTGTACATTTTGGCTTTAGCGACTGCATGAGCCTTGGCTCTCTCGGGGCATGTTGCAAAATTTTTAACTTATAAAGCCATCGGTTGGACACTTGCTTCTCATAGAAAGCAAAGGAAATTAGTGTAGTTGCTATAGTCATGCATTTTGGCTTTAGCGACTGCACAAGCCTTGGCCGTCCAAAGGCATGTTGCAAAATTTTTAACTTATAAAGCTGACGGTCGGACACATGTTTCTTGTATAAAGCAGAGGAAATCTGCGTAGCTGCTATAGTCATGCATTTCAACTTTAGCAGCTGCACGAGCCTTGGCCCTCTTAGGGCGTGTTCTGAAAATTTTAATTTATAGTGCCAACGGCCTGACACTTACTTCTCATAGAAAGCAGAGGAAATCCGCATAGCTGCTATAGTCGTATATTTTGGTTTTAGTTGCTGCACAAGCCTTGGCCCTCCAGGTGTGTGTTGCGAAAATTTTAACTTATAGAGCCAATGGTCGGATACTTGCTTCTCATAAAAAGTAGAGGGAATCCACGTAGCTGCTATAGTCATGCATTTTAGCTTTAACTCTTGCAAAACTTAAACCGTATGCCGGTGGCTGGAAACACTACTTTTAAAAAAGCAGATGGGTCTGCATAGTCATAGAAGATGTAAGGTCCACGTAGTTATAGAAGATGTAAGTCTCGGCTTACATATTACATTGGGCTGTTAGCCATTGGATCGTCGGCCGAGCGTCTTACTTGCAGAAGCAGACGACCCGCGTGACCATTTTAGGTGTTTTTCCTGGCTCTCAGAGGCGTTTTAGGCATCAGGTGTAAGCAGAATCGTACCTTAGAGGCCATATCCTTTCGAGTTGTAACTTGATTCTGCAGGTCGCTTAACTACTACTACAACACTTTAAAGCCAAGCTACGTTCATGAAGACTTGCACATCGAGGATGTACCATCTAGTCATGCGAATTCTTTCATGGGAGGAATCGCACTTAGTGTCTCTTCTGGTTAGAGACCTGGGCTCCCGCACAATTGAATCCTTCAATCGGTTAAGTCTATCTAGGAGAAAGACTATTGTGGCCAATTTTGGGAGTCATCCGGCGCAGGTAGTCGATGCATTCAGGGGGACTTGAGCAGTCATAAAACCCATCTATGTCTGGATATCCTGGATCAGTTTACCCTATCCTGATGAGAGAGTACATGGCATGCCTGTAAGGGCTGGGGCATCTTCTGTTTTCATAGAGGTGGTCAGTTTGTTTATGCATTAGTTCCAGACTTTTGAATAATTCCTTCAATCTTCATTGAAAATAGAGAAATGTATGAACTTTGCTTGTAAGCAGTAATAACATAACAACTAATCCTCAGTATGCGAGGTCTTATTTGTCAAGCTACTTAAGTCTTCGAACTTTATTTGTCTTGAATAGGGTCCAAGGAATGGTGGGAGGCCACACGTAGTACTTTCTCAGGTTGTAAGCATTCCACTGCTTTTCGATTTCTTCGTCGCTCATAATGGTGAGGGTTTAACTGGTCTTTCTGCCTACTCGGCTAATTTTGTACAGACCTTCCTAGATGGAAGCTATCTTTTTAGAGCCTTCCCGTCGGGTTGTTATGAAGGCTTTTTTGAAGATTAAGTCTCCTGGCTAAAACTGCCAAATCTTCTCCTTCTTGTTGTAGATGGAAAGAAGCTGCTGCTGATAGGCCGCAATGCGGGTGATAACTTTCTCGCGCACTTCCTCTGCCAAGTCTAAATTTGTGGCCATCCCCTTCTCATTCTGCTCGAAATTCGATAGTACAGTGTTGATGTTTGGCACTATGACATAGGGAGGAATGATCACCTCAGAGCTATACGTCAGGGAGAATGAAGTTTCACCGATTGCTTGTCTTTTGGTAGTGCAATATGCCTATAGAACACCGAGGAACTCATTTGGCCAGTTGCCCTTCTTGTCTAAGAGAGACTTCTTAAGGTAATTGAGGATGGTCTTATTGAATGCCTCGGTCTGCCCATTGCCCTACAAATACCGGGGCCCCTACATGTGTTGCTTGATGCCATATTTTTCGAAGAACTTTACCAAGTCTTTGCCCACAAACTACAGAACATTGTCAGTGACGATGGAGTGAAGGATGCCAAAGCAACAGATGATGTTCTTCCATATGAAACGCTCTATGTCCGTCTAGGCAATTGTAATCATATGTTTGGCTTTGAACCATTTTCTAAAGTAGTCGGTTGCTACGATCATCATGGATCTGCCCCTAGTGGCATGCGACATTTGTCCTACTAGGTCAATCTCCCACTGCATGAATGGCCAAGAGCTCGTCTACGGGTGGAGTTCGCTAGCAGGTAGTGTGGGCACGAGCTTGAAACGTTGGCAGCTGTCACAACTTTGTACATACTCTTTGGCGTCTTGATGCATGGTAGGCCAATAGTAGCCAATCGTTGAAGAGTAGCTTCTGAAGTGGTTTCCACATAAGCCTTCGTGGATTAAGCTAAGAATCTTCAGGTTGTCGGGAGGCGATAAGTAGCAGAGATGTGGTCCTAAGAAGGATCTACAAACGAGCATGTTGATCCACATATAGTAGCATGCTGCCTTCATCTGAAGCTTCCTGAATTCTAATTTATTAGCGAGGAGCATTCCGTTGACTATGTATTCGATGATGGAATCTTGCCAAGTCGAAGTTATGTTGATCTACGCCACTTCGACTATTGGTTCCTATCTACGCTCAGCTTTTCCAAGTATTCAATTGGGATGAAGCACCTAAGTTGATGGTCTAAGAACGTTGCTAGTACGCCTACGTGGGCATTTTCTGCTCGTGGAACCTAAATAAGTGTGTACGCTTAGAACGTTGCTAGCTGTTCTCGTACCTTATCGACGTATCAGGCCATCCTTAGATGCTTTACTGCATACTCCCCTGAGGTTTGGCTAGTGATCAGCTGGGAATCAAAATAGATCGCAGACTTCTTCACTGCTAGGTTTTTTGGCAATAGGAGACCTACTAGTAAGGCTTTATAATTTGCTTCATTGTTTGACACTTTGACACTCTAGGTAGTAAGATCTAGGTCTACTCCCGATCCCTAGTAGTTGGATGATTCGTCGACATGCAAATGCCATAAATCTCTTGCCGGTGTGGTAATTGTGTGCTCGGCTGCTTCTGGACGCTTTTGGGCTGAGTTACTGCGTTCACCGGAACGTTTGCCAAGTTTTGTGCCCTTAACGTCGTACGTCTGAAGATACTGCTTGAGCTTCCGAGTTACAACAACTAGCACCAAAATCAAAGTTTTGATTTTCAGGTATCTGGTTTCCTCATCAATGAGAGCTTTTGAACTGTGGAATATAGGTGGTTAGAACTCCAGCTATTCTTATATGAGGGTAAAGCTCATTGCTGCTTCAGATAATGTCATATATATGCATAGGTCATATGCTTCTTCCTACTTAGATAGTAGGGAAGGTGATGTCAGGTACTCCAGCTATTCTCGTATGAGGGTAAAGCTCATTGCTGCTTTAGATAATGTCATATAGATGCATAGATCATCTGCTTCTTCCGGCTTAGATAGTAGGAGAGGTGATGTCAGGTACTGCTTCAGGTCCTTAAACGTTTTCTAGTAATTGTCGTCCTATTTGTCTCACTATGCCCTCTTGATTGCCTTGAAGAAGAGCTTGCATCGGTCGATAGATCGCGAGAGGAAACAATTGAGTGCAGCTGCTCGCCAGGTCAGACCTTTGATCTCATTTAAAGTAGTGAAGGACTTCATATCCAGAATCGCTTGAATCTTCTTTGGATATGCATTCGGCGTGGTCTGGCCGCTGCTCAGGGTCAAGGAAGATATGCTCAGGATCTTCTTCGGGTTTCCATCCTAATTCATCTACCACAGAATTATCGACCTTGACGCCATCTTCATAACCTATCTGCCATAATTGTTATTTAGTAGAGGTAGAATCATCTTTCTATACTTCAGCTAATACTGATGGGGCGAAAGACTTATTCTTCGACTCCTTGAGAACTTGTACAGTGCATTGCCGAGACAAGGCCTAGCCACCTTTGATCTCTCCGAATGCTCCTCCCGAGATGTGAAATCAAATCTTCTGACACTTAATCGATGTCACAACTCTAATCTTCACTAACAAAGGTTGGCCCAATATCTATTTAAAGGGAAATAGGTTGCTAACAATCATGAAGGTCTGTGATGAGACAATCAGAGGGCTGGTTCTATCGGGCGTGATTATGCCAATGACAGTTGAGCTAAATCCGTTGAATCTGATCAAAACCTCTGCTTTGCATTTGATTGTGATTTTCAGGCCCATATTCTGGATGACTGATAGTTGTAAGATATTGACTGAGCTGCTGTTGTCCACCATAAGTCTTTCAACAATGGCGTGCGCCAGTTGGGTACAAATCACCAAAGCATGAAAGTCTACTCCCATAGCGTCCTACTTGGTGAAACTGACAATTGGTCCAGGTACAACATCTATGGCTTAAAACTGAAAGATCAATCTCTTCTGCTGGATCTTCCTCTTTTTATAACTGTTGTTGGCCCCCAGATGCTCAGATTCAGCAAAGATGTCGTTGATGCGAATCATCTTAACTGGGGGTTTGGCTTCGACGTCTGCTTCTCACCTTGCTTGAGCAACTGGCTTGTCAACATACTAGTCGCATTTGCCTTCTTTCACAAGCTTCTCAATGTACTTCATCCATTTTGATGCAGTCGTTGGTTGCGTGCCTCGGACCTCTGTAGAATGTGCAGTACTTCGTCTGGTCCATCTTAAAGGTGTCTCCCCTCTTGGGTTGCGACATCTTGAACCACAACTTGTCTTTAACGTCGCAAAGAATTTGGTTGATCAGGACTAAGAACTTGGTGTACGTTTTAGGCGCCGTGCCTCCTTTAGTCAGGGATCGATCACTGCGTCTGCTTCTTGGCTTATTTTTGTAATTGAGCGATTTATAGCCCACCTTCTTCGCAGGTGGTTCTGCATCTTTGCACGGCTACTCATGCGGCTTCTAAGAGTACTTGGCCTCATCCCAAAAGAGTGCTTTTCTGCCAAAGCATAAGAATCTATTCTTGCTCATGATCAGCTCTCCAAAAAATGGGAGATTTGTTAGGAGCCCTTTCCGGAAGGCTGAGCATGCAATGTTGTCATTGTATCCAACGATCTTTGCTTTCTCTGCCTTGACTCTCTTGACGTATGTACGGAGTGACTCATGCATATCATTGTTAATGTTGAAGGGGTGGTCAGGCTTCTTCTTGATTAAGCAATAAAACAAATATTCCTTAGTGAAAAACAAGGAAAGTTAATTAAAACTCCGGATTGAGCGCGGCGACAGGGTGTGGAACCAATCTTGGGCCTCACCTTGGAGCGTCGTGGCAAATATATTTGACATGAGAATGTCATTGTTGTCATAGAGGGTCATGCCGCTTCGTTAGTGCATCAGGTGCATGTCTAGATCTTCATCTCCTTTGAACAAGGTGAAATATGACGGGTTAAACTCTTATGGTGGCTTCATTTACTAGATCTCATCTGTAAATAGTAACCTACTCATGTTGGCCACGTCTTTGCAAAGGGCATCGTCAGTAGTCTCAATACATTGGAATCCACGCAACTACTCTGCTACGAGTCTTGGTACTTCTTCTTGATTTTTCACCTGGTAGGACAGCAGAGCCTCCGGTTGCCCCCGATGTTGACCTGTTGGTTCATGTTGCTCTTCGGCATGTCCTGCTCATCTGTGCCGCGATTTCGGTGCACATGGTTCATTATATACTGCTCACCGTCGCACTTAACGAGGGTTGTCAATGCAACTTGAGCTGGACTGCTCTCGTGCTCTCCTCAGTCCGCTATGTCTACCTACTCCGGTGCCTTGCAAGAGGATCTCTTTATAGGCCTAGCCTCATGTGGACATTTTGCCTGAAATGTTTTGAGTGCTCGTCGAAGTATGGACCCAACCTTGAATGCACACTGACTCATTAGCCGAGTCTAGAATAAACACTTATCTACGCATTTAGGTGGAAGAAGACGTTTTCCCGAGGGCTCAAACTAGAGTGCACACGACCGAATGCACAGTTCGTGAAGGGCTGAGTTTCATTTTGCTAGGACATCGTTGGAATGAGTCACGTTCTTCTGCCCTCGTTCTACTTCGAGACACCTCATCGGGGGTATACTGTAACTCAATGTGCTCAAGGAGCTGGTTCACCAAGGTGGTCTGCTGCGTAAGGGCGCTTATCTAATTAGCGATCTGTTAGGGCAGGTGGTGTTCGCCATGTGGATTGGAAAAGTCTGGATAATAAGTGTCTCTATATGTAATGGACTGCAGATACAAAGCTTGGGCCATTGCGGGCATGCCTGCATAAAAATGAGGAGAAAATAACCTTGTGTCGATCGCAGGACCGGTGGTCAAAATTTGGATCACCAGAGGTGGCCTCGGATTGGATTAGGGCACGGGCTGGGTCGTTAAAGCGGGTCGTGTCGGTACGTTGGGCTTGCGTGTGTGGCGGTTAACCTTGGGCTCAGTTGGCAGCTAAGTGGGCTCAAGCTGCCTCTACAGCGAACTGGACCTAACCTGCTGGCTGGGCTCCAGCTGCTGTGGCTTGGGCTGCCTGGCTGGCAGCTTGAGTTGTTGCGACTTAGGCCTCCTGGGCTCCGCTTGCGACTAAGAAGTCCTGGGCCCCTGCCTGTGGACCACAGAATGAACCTGGGCCTCTTGCCCAGGGTTTTGAAAGTTGGGCCACTGCAAGGGCAGTGGTGCTGCTACTTGTGCCATGGCCTGGTGGCCTTACCATGGCTGCTAGGTCGCAGCTACAGTGGTGGTGCAGTTTTGCGGCGATAGGGATCTTCCTACCGTCGCTTTAATAAACAGCTAATTGAATCACATTATTACTAACCTAATCTGAGGCTAAGCCCACTCCCTCTTCTAGTGTAGATAATATTGTTTATTCGAAAAAAAAATAATAATCATTTGACAACTAATCGAATCACATTATTATGCACTTGCAAAATACCTTTTTTATAACCAACACTACGCGCCTCTTAAGATGTTTTGAATGTGTTTAAAAATAGAGAAAATAATATTTAATAAACAATTGATTCACAGCTGATTAAATCACAACATTACTAGCCCATTGTGAGGCTAAGCTCACCCCCCCTCCCTTTAGTGTAGATAATATCGTTTGTTCAAACAAAAGAAAAATCATCATTTGACAACTAATTGAATCACATTATTATGCGCGTACGAAAAACCTTTTTTATAACTGGCACTAGCATCTCTTAAGATGTTTCGAATGTGCATAACAATAGAAAAACTAATATTTAATAAATAACTGATTAAATCACATTATTGCTAGCCTATTGTGAGGTACTAATTATAAAAATAAAATAAAAAATATTGTTTATATGACGAAAATACTCTTGCATTATTTTTTTATTGTTTTTGAACTTTTTTGTTTGGGGGGCATTTCTGTCAACTTATTTTTTATGAAGCTTGTGACCCCCAAAAACACTATTCACATTATGTATAGAGAAGATGTGGGGTTTAGATATTGCGAATTTTATAAGCCAATTGTTTGCTTTCACGTATTAAACACAGCTTTAGTCTCAGTCGGTAAATTTGTTTTGTTCTGGTAAAGTTACTTCCCTAATTTCCTTTTCGGGAGAAACCTGAACAGGAAAGTGCATTCCTGATCAGACATTGGGCAAACTTTCTTTTCACTTATGGAAAGTCAAAGTGATTTTTTCTATATTTTCTGGGTTTTGCCCCATCTTAGGGTAGTTTTGTTTGCAATTTAGATACTAAATGAAGGAGCTGAGATTATAGGCAATCGTCCATGTCATTAACCTTGAATTATCAAATGAAAAGGAGAATTGAACTTTTTTTGAACACTTTCAATTCTGATTTTTATGCTGGTTGACTTGTAACTTTGTTGTTTGAGTTCATGAATCCAAGTTAACAAAATTTTATTTATTTATTTATTTATTTATATATCCATTGTTATTAAGAGAAGAGGGAAGGTTCAGAACTACTACAATAATTTAGGGGAAGGTGGAATTTCGAATCCAGAACTCATGAATGGAAACCCAACACTCTATCTAGCAGGATATTGGATCATAGGCAACAAAAACTTTAGTTCATTGTATGTAATACTAAATTTTTACTTATTTGTGGTTCAATCGATAGAAATTGTTGATCCTTAAAATTACAAAATCTACATGATGCGCAGGCCGAGTAATTATTGAGCTAACTACGTCATTCTTGTGAATAGAAAACTAATGAAGTGGTGGAGCCGACTCGCAACCGTCCTTGGTCAGACGAATAGAAAAGATGTAGTGGTGGTGACGAATGCATTGCTATCTTTTGCATCTAAGCGAATACAATCGAGGAAGGAACACCTCTCGACCTAGGGTTCTAGAAATCTGAAGACAAGGTTGCCTTTACTGTGAAGTTCAATAAAGGTTCAGCTTTCAATGTGCCGAACACTGAGTAACTTGAGTAACACTTCACTTTGCCAAGAAAACTAATGAAGTAACCTCGTTCAGCGAAAGAATCAAGGACTTCTCGCCGATAGAACTTGGATAGGTAACTAACTGATATAGAAGCAGTGTTGTTAATCCAAATTGAAGATACCATCTGTTGTTAATACAACGTTGTTTTTCAAACTAAAGATGTGTTGATGAGAGGATTAGGATAATTAGTATTCTTCTCAGGGTTGTGAGAAGGGTTTTGCATATAGAAAGGTTTTTTCACATTGAACGTTTTGAGTTGTTTGTTGAGTTGAAAAGGTTTCTCATGTTGCAAAACCACTTCTATTTATAGGGGTATATCATGATAATCAGGTTTGTCAATTAGAATCCTGATAGGACTATGCGTTCTCGGCACTCACCTAAATATCCTTTGAAATGATCTCTTCTAAAACCGAAACTTATTCTCTATCCAATCTCGGCTTATTTGACTTCAACTAGGATTCTGAACCCAGTCTCTTTGTGCACTTAATTCATTCTTGTTTGATCAACCATAAGTTTCGATACCGAAATAATTCAAAATCTTATCAAAACCTCATCCTAATCCTTGACAATTTTAACTTAACCAGGACTTGACCAAGGCTGGGTCTGAGCCTGACCCTTTAGTAATTCTACTTCCATTAGAACTTAGTCAAATTAATACTTTCTTAGGATGGGCCAACTGACCTGAAAAATCAACCTTGGGCTGAAAATCAAGGCCTTCCAATCCAAGATATCCCTTCTCGGCCGAAACAAAATCATATACATGAATTTAGTTTGTGGCATTTTATTTGAGGATTCTAACATTTATTGAATTCGGTAAAAAGGAAAATGGAAACATTTAAAAGGAATCATGGAAAATATTAAATGACTCCTTTTCATTGTTCTGTTTTCTTTAATCAAACCAGCTTGATATATACAAGAAAAGATTGGTAGAGATGTTTTTGCCACTCTAAAGTGTTGATTAATAGTAAAATTAGTTAAAAGACATCACAGGTGAGAGTACTTTTTGCATGTCACTATTGTGTGAGTGCTTCCTTCCCTTTCCGTCAAGCCTATCAGTCGTCGGGCCTAGCAGTGGCAAAGGGTCAATGGTAAGCCCCTTTCCTTTTTGTCTTCCTTTCTTTCCTCATATGTTTTTGCTGGTTTTCATGTTTTTCGGCCCGATTTTCTCCATAATCCAAACTTTCTAACCATCCAATCGAAAAGGCTCTAATTTCAACCTCTCTCTTCTGCTGCTTTTCAACCTCCCCGGCTCTAATCAATCCATCTTCTCTTTATCCTCATTAGCTATGTCCTCCCATGATCTGCAACTTTTCAGATCTACAACCATTTTTTTCTGCCGCCTTTCACGGCTTAACCGTAAGGTTTGTAAAGCTCCAGCTTGGCTAGCTCAGTGTTAACACCACCATCATCCGTCTGTGCACCAATTTTGGCATTGTTGCTTGTGGGAAGTGTTTTCCCACTGGTTTCCTTTCCTTGGTGGTTGGGGATTCGAACTTTGACGTGTTTGGCTGGGGTTTCATTTTCCTTACAATGGTAATCATGTGGTAAAGACTAAAGGCCATCTATCAAGACCCTAAGTATCACGTTGCATGTATCAAGACCCTCAACCAAGAATTAGGGCAAACAAGATAAAGACTGGAGACCATTCCACAAATATAAACGACAGTTTCCCATCCTTAATCTGATCAGTGCACTAAGGCAAGTGTAGAGCAGAAGATTTCCCATGGGTTTAGGAGGTAATGTTACTCTTAACCAACATTACCGAGATAGGCTTCGAGCTCTGTCCTAAGCCTACAAACTTACTCGTGCCTCGTTTTGTCACTCATTACTTCAAACTTAGCTTACTTCGAAAAGATTGTCAGATTAAAATATATTTTGCAATTTAGAAGAAGAGGATAGAAAGCTCCAAGCACTTATTTTCTTGGGCAAGAATTACTCCGAAGGCTAAAACATCATTCAAGATATCATGAAATTAGGGAGAAAAGTTCGGCAAAAGGAGAAAAAGGCCCAAAACTTGTGACTAGGGCAGAGAAACTCAAAGTTATGGATAGGACAGGAAAATGACCCACTCGAAATCGGAAAAAGGACTTACTCCCCTCGGATATTGCGAGAATGCGGCTTTTATCACAAGTGAAGACATTCAAACCAATCTCTCAGATTTCCGCCAACAAACAACTCAATCTATCTGTCACGACAATCTTGGCTTGTATAACCAACAAGATAACCCTGATTATACTCCCGCTCAGTCGCCTCTTTAAACAATTTCCTGATCTCCGCCAACTCCGCTTCTTTATGTTGAAAGATTTCCATCTGGAACTTCTCGCTTTGGTTAGCCTTCTGCCCAGCCATATCCAAGGTCGACTGAATGATTTCTCGGTCAGCATCCCACGAGCTTCGTTCTGATGACAACACTCGATCTACCTCCTCTTTAGCTTTCAGGGCCTATGCCGATGTTGATTCAACATTGTGCAATTGCTCGGCGACCATAAATGTCTCCAGCCTAAAATTAATTTACTGTACACTCCTCTTGAACTTAATTATGCTGCCCAGTTCGCTCTTATAGGCTGCTTTGAGCTTCAAGATCTTATCCATCTAGCCCTAAAGCAAGGCCTCTGTCCAAGTGTTTGCCTAAAAAAGAGAATGATTATGAAGACCAGAAAAAAGAAAAAAATGGTGTTAAAATTAGAAATAAGTGAAGGCTAACCACATATTTGCTTTAGTGGCATTTTTCCAAATGATCAACATTGTCAATCACTTTCCTAAAATCAATACGAGAAACAGTCTAATGAACCACAGCTTGAGCATGCTTGATTTCATGAAGGCTGCTTGCGTTAATAGGAAGCATTTCCAAACCATAGATAGGTTTGATTACCAAGCATTGTGCCCCGCTCGGAGTCACTTCAGAAGAAACGAATATGATAGGTGATGCTTCTAGGGGGTCGTTGGTTGCTCTCTCATCTACTAAGATTGAAGCATGGGCTCGTTTAGGTATTGAACCATGAGCCAATAAATAGAAGACCGAGTCGAATAGAGTTGCTGCTCTAGTTGTGGTTGTTTTTGTGCCACAATCGGAGATGTCTGCTCCGAAAGAGCCTCGACGAAACTCCCACCTTCTTGTAAAGGGATTATCTTCCTTCCTATTCACCAACCGTTGGAGACTGCTGAAGATCCTCTTCAGCCAAGGGAGTAGGATCTTTGATTTCCAACACCTTATCCTGATGGCTGCCAGAGCTACTCGTTGATTTAGACTTCTTCCTAGGAGCCTTGACATAGATCTCTGTCAATGCAGCACCTTCAGGTTTTTTTCCTCTTCTTCTCATCTTTAGGGGCATCCTTTGTGGCTTGCGGAGTTGGTGGTAACTAGCGACTTTGACATCACCCCATTTCGGGTCCGGGATGGGATGACTAAAGAAAAGGTCTACAATGGTGTCCCTTCCATGTTTTTACTTCTCTCTTGGTAGCTATAAGCCATCTCCAACTCCGATGTTTAACCGGAATGATCTGAAAGTCCCTATCAATGAGTTAAGGACGGCATTGGCCGAGGCTCCTAATGTCGTTGTTATATTTAAAATTTATAATGGGCTTATTAGGCACTCTAGCTCCAGAGATATCGCCTTCTCAATTTCCGTCGACGAGGAGAATGTCTTTGTACCAGTCCTTCTCCTCTTCCTGGTTACGAACTCTAACCATAAGAGGATCGGAAAAGCAACAGGATAAGCGTGACGAGCGGGATAAACAAATGATGTGACGGCCATATTCTCTAAAGGAATGAAACAATTCGATAAAGGGAAAATCTTTTGAGGAAATAGAGAAGGGAAGAATTTGAACTGAAGAAATGAAGAAACAATTGATGTATGTCAAGGTGAATGTCGAAATTAGGGATTTTGTGAAGAAAAGAAGACGAGGTTCGACGTTATTTAAGAACACGTTTTAAACCATCTTGCCATTGAATATGGATCGGCTTTTCTTGTGATCAATGAATATGACGGTTAAAACAAGTGAAGAGTATCAAATGCAATTTCTTGGTTTTTGTGCACACACAACAAACACAAAGTTTCATCATTACATCATTTATAGCACAGAACTCAAGGATGCGCGTTCGAATCTAAAAAGTCTACTACTCCACAAAGAACTAGATCACCATATGAAGACAGAAGACCAAATGGACGTATTTCAACTTACTCCAAAAGATATGGTATGTGGATAACTATCCATCCTCAAGGGAAACAAGTGCCCTTTAGATGCACAATTAAGGGCAATTGTGGAACCATGATTTTCGAGGGTCGAAGTAAGGCTGATCCCAATACAACTACCTAAGAAGTCCGGTCATGGACTTAATAACTCCAAGCGGAGCTAGATTAATGGAGCAGCAGTGCCACCATCATCTTGTTATAGGGAAATGGGCAAGTCCAAGTGGCTTCATTGGAATTGACCATGCTTGTTATGCAAGACATGGGATCTGATCCGAAATGGAATCAGCTAGTTCTCGATAAGTCTTGGATTCCAACAAACTATGAATTGGCATGTGTCATAAGTAATCACACTCCTAAAGAGGATGCAATATCTACTTCTAGATATCCTCCAAGATTCTCACGGCTTAGAACTATAGGATTCTATCCTAAAAAGGTCTCTCTCCCGGCTAGGATAGATACACCCATTTAGTGTTCATCTCTAAAAACGCTATCTTTGCACTCTAACTCTCTTGCCCACTACTTGAGTCTTATATTTGCTTACTAACTTGGCTGTCAGAGAGCCTTTGGCCTGTACACACCCTATCCCTGGTCTTAGGCTTGCTGACGGTTGTTTGCTCTTTTATAGATTACCTGGAATTGTGCGTCATCATCACTCACAGCGGTGCGTGAATTTGGTTCCAACAGTTCTACTTTTAAGAGTTCCTTTAATAAATACACAAAAATAAAAAGTCTAAATACGATTTGAAATTTTTTTTTATTTTAATTTCTTTAATAAACACCTTAGTTTTTAGTACAATTGATATTCTAGACGAATCTCAAGATGAGAAGTTCGAACTCTTAACATAGTGAGTTGGAAAAAATTCTAATCATTAGAGCAATCCATCATTTACAATAAACTCTTGTAAAATAAACTGAATTATCGTTTTGTCGGTAACAAGATCAACATTTCTAAATTTTTTTTCCTGGCTTGTATCCGATCTGGAAGTTCAATAATATATTTTTCGTACAGACTGAACCCGAAGTGCATGGGAAAACGATTGAATGAAGTATAAATAATCATATGACGCAATCAAGGTTGGTAAGATGTGCTTCACTATCAGCATGCTTGCCCTTATAGAAGTTTTATTAATTAATCAGCGTCGTGTAAACACAAAGATCCAGCATGCCAAGCAAAAACCGCCGTTTATGAAAACGATCCTTTAATCTCATAAAATATAGTGCTATTTTAATGTGAAAAATGTACTGAATCTGTTATTCTACAAGGAAGAAACCGGACAAAGAAAAACAAATACATGTCGGCGTAGAAATTGTGTTTTATAATCGTTAAATTACGTATGTGAATGATTAATATTTAGATATAACGAGCATAACACTTCTTATACAATTGAAGACTAATAAGGTTCAAGAATGTAAATCTTAAGATTTAGTTTAGCAGTCATAACTTTAAATAAGGTTGATATATATATCCTTTAACAAGAGGGATCCCTATTTTTCTAAAGAAAAAATGGAAATACCTTCTTGACCATTGGATTTGACTTTAATGAAATTGTATGGTTGAGATTGTATGGCCTGTGATTTAATCTTAACCACACAATTTTATTAAAATCAATCCAACAGTAAAAAAGATGTCCTCATTTAAAAAAAAACATGAAAATCTCTCTTATCAAAAGGTGTATGTATGTGTGTGTGTGTATTTATATATATATATATATTCAATAAAGGAAAACTCTTGGTGCTTGACGAATTTCATAATCTAAATGGCCAGTTTTTTTCTTATTTAATATTAATGTTGTCATAAAAATATATGTACCGTAATAAAGAATATATAAAAGACCGGGCACAGGTGTCGGCAGGGGAATCTTTGATTGGGGTATGATAGGGAAAAAGGTGTGAGCTAAAAGACAACTTCTTATTCCAAATGTCACCAGTGGCGATATAAACATCCGTGGAGTAAATATACTTTGACGATGACGTTTTACTTTAAGACTTTTAAACATAGAAAGTAAATAAATTATATTTAAGTATTATTAGTACTAGATGTCACTGTAATAATTTACAAGTTTAATAATCGAATGAATCAATTTGGGGCATGGTATAGTGTACAACAGATGAGTTCAAACCCCTATGTGAACTTACTTGTCAACATATACAAACTATTTCTCCAACAACAGAACATATAATATATGTAATAATAAGGGAAATAAATATACTCTAAAATATCTTTATTTTAATAAAATGAGACTTTGCTGACACAAATTTTAGTAGAACACACTTGTCTACCGCTTCGAGGCGGCTTCCTAATAATAAAGGTCAAAAGAATTCTTCTACCTCCATAATAATTATTATAAATATTATAAATTTGACATTTACGATCTAATTGTGTTATCTTTTCAAAATTATATGATAATAATACTAATATTAAGCATAACAATTTTTTTCTAATACAAGTAAAAAAAAAAAAAATTTATCATGGAGAGAGATTGAAATGATAAATAAAGATAAGAGTAGAGTGCTAATAAACCCTACCTAAGTTTTATCTCTCAACCCATTTTTTAATAAAAATCTTGACACTAATCCTCATGTAAAATGACATCTAAGGACCCAAAAAAAAAAAAAAAAAAAAAAAAAAGATTCTCTTCGCTGTTCACCATCTCTCTGTAACTATCTCAATTCCTTCAAGTACATTATTTAGAAATTTGAAAATTGAAATGGAGACCAGAAGAAGGAATTGGGCTTGGATGGGAGTGATTCGGTTGTCGGAATTTGGAAAAGGGCACAAGATTGAAATTTTGTAATGCAGCATGAGGCTTGTTCGCAGTACTTGGAAGGGGAGGGAAGGGTGTTGCATTAGGGGTCTGGAGAGATGGAAGTAGGAGTGACACATTCCAACCCGGAATGTCCATTTAGACTCTAAATCAAGCTGTGCTGGCCGATACCTGGAAGGTGACGAAGCCATAAAGTGTAGTGTGGTGGAATATGTGAATAAATTTAAACCTAAAAGTGCCTAAATATAAGAGTGTGATGCCCAAGGAATCAAAACTATTTCTGGTTTTGTTAACTCTAAATATTACAAAACCTACGCGGTGCGCAGGCCGAGTAACTAATAAGCTAACTAAGTCCTTCGGTTGGATGCGGGGTGTGTTAACTCATCGGCCGAGCCTGGCCGAAGAGTAGAATTTGTTGATGTCGCGTTGAGCGCGTTGCTGACTTCTTTATCTTGCGACTGTGACTGAGGAATGAACACTCTCGATCTTTGGGTTCTAAAGCCTGAAGACAAGGCTGCTAGTTCTGCAAAGTTCACAAATCGTCAATGCCTGATTCGGTCACTGTGATTATATTCGTAAGAGTATAAGCACGTCGAATCGACACCAGACTATACGGACACAAATATTCAAAGGTGATGTATGTCTTGATGGTGAATGTGGTTCGGCCGTCAGAATGCCGAACTCTGAAACTCACTTGTGAGTATCCAATCATAAAATCACTTAGCGTCCAGTACGCCGAATGTCGTAACTCGTAACACCTTACTTCGCCAAGAGGGCTAATAAGGTGACCTCTACCAACAAGGATTCGAAAACCCTTCTCGGCAGAGACTTGGATAGGTAACCAGTCGGCCTTGATGCAGTGCTGTTTATCCAAACTGAAGGTGTGTCAGCTATAGAAAAGAGAATAAAAAATCTCAAGATGTTGAGAGGTTTTGCGCAGGGCAATTGTGTGTTGAATTGAAGGTCCTCAATTGTTGCATGATTTCTTGTATTTATAGCACCAACTCCTTGAGATCCAATTAAACTCCTATCTGGATTGGGAGTCATTGCTCCGTTTCAACTTTGCTTCGAACAACCTTACTCCCATTAGGACTTTGAACTCACCCCCATTCGGATCTTTATTCATTGCTGGTCGAGAATCCTAGTTGGACCAAGACTTCCTCAACCCTCTATGCTTATCTAGATTACTCCTTCTTATGATAGGACTCAACCATCCCTGCTAAATAGCCCGGAATCATCAGGCAGCCCATAGTATTTTGACACGACTTTGGGCCGAGCACAAACCTACACTCGGCCCAACAATATTATTTTGGGCCCAAACATTGCCCCTTCGCTTCTGAGGTCATTGACTGCCAACCTTTGGTCGGATCTCGACCTTGAAGAAGTGAAAACATCTTTTGCTTTTTAGACTTAACTGTTCTTGATAACCATTACCATGCGCATTTATGGAATATGATTGCATTATCCTCGTTACTCCCGACGTACTGCCACGTGTCGACTCTCTACCAATCCTAACAACTCTCAATCATGGCCCTCGAAAACGTGCGCCCGTTGAAGCGTCTCTTCTTCATTAATGCATTAAAACCGCCGCCGCATGCAATCGTGCGTCCCAGATCCTCGAAAACCTCGATCCTATCCTTGAAGGTTCCCAAAATATCCGAAATGATTGGCTATTTCCCGGTTAATTCCCCCCCCCCCCCAATTCAAACTTTAGTGCTTTCGAATACCAAACGTTTGATCTTCCTTCTGAAACGCCTATAAATACCTGAACTCCCTTTATTTGTACTCACGTTTCCAGAAACCTTCAAAGACTCTCTCAGCCATTTTGCTTTCTAAATCCCAAAAAACAAACTCCTGCCCCAAAAATCTTCTCCAAGCATTTTCCAAATTCCAAAATGAGTCTCAATACCTTCATTTCCAAGCTTAGCGACGAATGCAGCAAATGCAAGAGCTTCATTGATCGGAACGCCATCAAAACTCTACGTTTCGAATGTGACCTGAGCACTACCCACCAAATCCTAGGGCCACTCTTCAAGGATGCGGTTCCTTCATCAATCACTACTTTTTTCAAGGCTCACTGCTTGACACCTTTGATGCAAGGGTTCGACTAGTCAAAATGGGACCTATCGAGGCCTCAAGGAGCTTGGCCCACGACCAACGCCAACTGGGTGGCTTGGGTCATCCGAATGGAAAACTTCTTTGGCCAAGAGTGGAAGGCCCTTGGTATCTATAACGCCCTCAAGCTTTCGACCATGGAGCTAACCATGGATAAAGAGCTCCTCATGGTAGCGTTGAGTTTTTGGTGCTCTGCCACCAACACCATGGTCATTCCTTTTGGCCCTCTCGGCCCCACTATCCTTGACGTCTCGACTATTCTCGAGACTCCTCCATCTGGGATCCCAGTAGATGCGGCTCTCTTTGGGAACCCGTTGAATATCGACCTTAAGGCACTCTTCGAAGATCGAGCTGTCGAAACACTGAATCAAGATGGCCGAGAACCTTCGAAAGAAGAAGTTCAGAAGTTACACAAGAACTTCTTCAACTACAACACCCTCATCCTACACTTTGTTGGCCGAGGCGAGGAGAGTCTTAAGAAGGGAGAACATGAAGCCTTCCTATTCTACTGGTACAATGCCAGTGGCCGAGGCCCTGGCTAGTGGTCACACCCTGGCGCTTAGCTTGGCCGTTCTCGCCAACCTTTTCCGCTGCCTGGCCGAAGCGACCATTGGAAAAATCGACCCAAACCAGAATGGTCCCCTCTAGGTCTTCCAACTCTGGCTACAAGTTTATTTTACCACCCTTCGACCAGATGTCTCTGCCTTCCAACCCACTACTTCGCTCAGCCTTCAGCTAGCATCTCGGCCGCCGCCTCCTTACCAGGCTGAAGAAGTCTTCAAGTACCTCTTCGGCCTAGAAGTCTTCTTCGACGATGAATTTCTAGTATGTCGTCGTCGAGAGCACCCTTGCTCCATCAGACTTCCATCGTCAGCCTAAATCGATGGTGCTGATGCTACCCTCCGCCAGAACTGGGGGTCGATCGTGTTATCACGCGACCTTCCCCTTGGCTGTCATCCTCGCCGAGCAAGTTAGGAAGTCTACCACCCCCACTTCACGGCCCTTCAACTTGGATACCTTCAAGGTTGTCTGGTCTCTCTACTCACTTCATGTTCCCTCCTTAACTAAGAACGCATTTCCGGCTCATCAGAGAGGGAGTGCCGAGATTCCCAGAAAGAGTTTCAGGATCAGTGCAAAACATTCTGCCTTCGACCCGCTCTCCTCGAATCTCTCGGCACAGACACCTTCAGTGACTGGTGGGAAGAATGTATTGAAGCCTTTTTTGGGGCTGTGGTCGAAAACATCACCAACAGACTTTTTGGTGATCGGCCGAGGAGAATCTCTGCCTCTCAATCCAAAGAGCCGACCCAAGGTAGACGGCTACCCTTTTCTCCTATTTCTTTCCTCAATTATCACTACCCATTTTTCTAATGTGATCCTGTTTTCTCAGATGGTAGGTCGTTGAAGAAAGCGGATGTGGTCGTCGCGGCGGTGACCAAGAAAAAATTGGTCCCTTCCTCGAAAGTTAAAACCACTGAGTGAACTCTGTCGACCAAACGACCTCATCAGGGCGCCAAGACGGTAGATGACGTTCCTCGCCCTTCAAAACGCATCAAGAAATTGGCGAAAATGGGGAACGGGAGATTCACATTATCTCCAGCCAGACCACGGGATCAACCACTCATGTCGTCTCTCATTCCGTCCTGGTTATCCTGGCCTTGGCGGACCAACCACCCCTGGCCGAACCGGCTGCTGCTCTAGCTGTGGCTTCGGAGCCGGTCATTGTGCCCGTCTTGGAAGAGACGGCTACACCCGTCGAGGCACCCTCTATCCAGTGACCAACGATTATTCTGGAAAATGTATGATTCCATTGCTAATGATCTTTGTTTATCTGATTTTCAAATCATAACAGCTTTTTCTTTCAGGACAATGAGAACAACGAGAGCGATGAAATTTCGCTGGAACGTCACCCTCGACCAACCAATCTTTCTTCCATCCCTCCTCGTCTTGTGGTCGAGGCAGCTGTCCATCCGGATCCTCCTATAGTCGACCGTGGGAAAAAACCTCTGGTCGAGCCTGAGGCGACGGCCGAAACGATGCTTCATCCACAAGCTAAAGACCTCAACATTCCTCCGCAAGAAGTTACCTTGGCCTTTGTAAAGCTCACTCTCCTTCCTTCATTAATTTTAAATGTCAAGTGCCTGAACGTTCATTTCACCGATAATTTTATGCACCGAAAGGTATTGTCTACATTTCCTGGCCGCCTTAGTGGCCATCAAATGTAGATAACCTCCATTGGCCGCGTGAATTGAGAAGTGGTCTTAGGCACTGGGCTCGGCCATTAAGTTCTCTAGGTTCGAGCAATGAACCAAAGGGCATGGCCGAGGTCTCTTCCCAGTAGGTTTAGAAACACATTCCCTCTGTCATGCATTCCATCTAATTTTCCTTCTGCTTACAAATTTTTCTTTACGTGCAGCCTGATAGGAGCATATTCATGCGACTTAAATGGCTTGTTCTCGTGCATTTACGTTATGTTTCTTTAGTTATTTTAGTACTTTAAGCTATTTTCGTGTGTTTGTAGGTCCAAAGGGCTAAAGGAGCAAAAAGATGCATTTTGGAGACTTTTGGAGCACTTTTGGACTAAGGATGGATAGCTTATGCTTGGAGCCAAAGTGTTGGACGAAATTGAAGACCTAATTGAAGACCAAAGTGTTGGAACCTTGTTCCCTTTAGTTTTAGGACATTTAAACCTTTCCTAATCCCATTCATCAACACATGCATCCACATGCATTCACCCTTTAAACCATTAAATCCACATGCTTTCCTATTCAATTAAATCAGCCACATGCATTCATCATCATAACCTAGCTGTCATTCCACTTCATTGCACATGCATCTTCAAATAAATCAGCCATTCCACATGCATATTCAACCTAGCTGTCATTGCACATGCATTCACTCTTTAATTCACATGCATTTACTCTTTAATTCACATGCAAAACATCCCATTCCATCTCCCATCAGATTTCCATCATATTCACATGCATTTCATCCTTTAAAACATTGCACATGCACTCCCTTTAATTAATTAAGCCACATGCACTCCCATCCATTTCATCATTGCAGCCAACACATGCTTTCACATGCATTTTCAGATTGTCCCCTTGCACATGCAGCCACATTCCCTCCTAGCTGTCATGTTCCCCCCATTTCACCTATAAATAAGCATCCATTGCATACACATTTCATTCATTCACTCTTCCATATTCCAGAAATTCGTCAAAACCTCTCCACACCCTTGCAGCAGCCACCAAAACACTTTTCTCCTCCATTGCAGCCACTCCAACCACTCCCCAAACCATTCACACCATCAAACTATCCTTAGACCTTGTGCTACAACGAAGAGGAAGATAAGAGGGCCTAAACGTTCATACAATTCAAGTTTGAGTTGTTGGAATGTTTAGGTGTTTCTTTGATTTTAATGTTTAATTTCAATGCTCTTTGTTTTGTACGAATGAGGAATGGATGATAAGAGGGCCTAAACGTTCATACAATTCAAGTTTGAGTTGTTGGAATGTTTAGGCGTTTCTTTGATTCTCTTTGTTTTGTACCATGAGGAACTAAACCCCCCTTGGCTTGGGGGGGATTCGGAATATATGTTTATGCTTGCATTTTGATTTGAATACTTCTAATTGCGTTTCATAAGTTGTGGATTCAATTCGTTTAACTGTTTGATTGATAACTTATTTATGTATGTTCATTGAGAGTGCACACTTAATTTTCATGCATGAATATGACGCTAGAATATAAGTGAGTTTCACCTAATCGTTATGAACTTATATTCACAAGTAGTGGAGGTTGCTTATAAACAATCGCGTTAAATGAATTCTTGGCATAAGTTTCATGCAATCCATAGTAACGAATGCCTCGTCAACACTTATAATTTTCATAGAGCGTAATGATTCTTGCTTGTACCTCTTCTATGCATTCATGTTGAGGACTTGTGGGGAATGTTTTGAATTGTCGCATGCATCATCCAATTCAATAACGTTAGGAAGATTTGAAGGTTAATTAGTGCATCACGGTTAACTTGGGGTGTTGAGTATCATAGTTTATTGAAATGCAATTGGAAATCATTTTATTATGCAAGTATAACATGTATGGAGATGAACCCCTTAGCCATTCTATCATCCATTCATTCCATTCCATCAAATTCGTTTTACAATCTGTTTAGTTTATTAACTTGTTTTGTTATTTCAATTTTCGTATAAATCTAAATCCCCCTTTACTTTAATGTCCAATTTAGTTAGAAATCAATTTAGTTTGTGCTTTTAAGTGTTTTGATTCATTTTATTTCCCAATTTCGTCCAGATTCACCAAAGTGCTCAAAACTGCCCAGAAAGTGATTTTAAGGCAGTTTTGAGTGTTTTGGGTGATGTTTGAGTCTTTTGGTTTGTTTTAATGTTTTAAGTGTTTAGTTTTACATTCTTTGAGTCTAGTTTAGTGTTTTATATTACGTTTTTACGTTTGTGATTCAATTTGTTACATAAATTCGTCAAAAGTACTTAAAGTGTCCAAAACTGCCCAGAAAGTGATTTTAAGGCAGTTTTGAGTGTTTTGGGTAATGTTTGAGTCTTTTGGTTTGTTTTAGTGTTTTAAAGTTTAGTTTTGCATTCCTTGAGTCTAGTATAGTGTTTCATATTGTTATTTTACGTTTTTGAGTCAAATCCAAGTGGTTAACAATCCCTCCTAATCCCCGGTCCAGAACGATCCCTACTTATACTTATACTACAATTGACAAAAAGAGGGTTTAATTTGTGCGCGTATAAATCTCGCATCAAATTTTGGCGCCGTTGCCGGGGATTAGCAAATTTGCTAATCTCTTGGGTTGTTTGTTTCTGTTATGTATTTTAGTTTTAGTTTTTGATTTTTGTTTTGTTTGTTGAATTCAAATACTAGAGAAGAACAACATGGCACTTGATAATGCTTCTCTTTTGTCACAGCTCATGGAAAGGTCTCAATTGCAAAGAGTTGATATATTGAATCTTCAATCAAGGAATAACGTGTTTTCCAATACTTACAATTCGGATTGGAGTGATCATTCAAACTCTATGTGGTGGGAACCTCAAAATGCTCAACAAGGAGGATATTGGCAACCACCACAACCTCATATTCAATATGCCCAACCAAACTTAAGTTCGTCAATAGATTATAATCAAAAGCTTAACGAATTAATTTGTTTGGTGCAGGGCTCACAAAATCAAGACAATGAGGCTCGACAAGAAGACAAAAGGTTGGACCACTTGGAAAAGCAAATTGGGCAGATCGCGGAGTTCGTAGGACAATTTTGCGACCAAGGCAAACTCCCTAGTTCAACCATTGTAAAACCGAAGGGAGAATTTGAAGCACCTTTGCTGGAAGCACTTATTGCTCCTACGCCATCTAATTCAAGTAAGGTTGTTCCAATTAGTTCTAACCCCATTCCACCTAATATCCCTATTCCTTGCAGGTTCATGAATTCCAAGGAAGAAGAAAGTGAAAAAGACATCTTGGAAGACCTTCCAAAGGTGCAAAGTAGGGAATTTCATGAATTCATCAAAGAGGATATACTTGAGACAACAATGCCCAAAGAAGTTGAATTTGATGACATTGGACAAGTCATAACCATCACATGCAATCTGGCCAAGTCCAATATCCCTGAAACTTTCAAAGGAGTGGTGTTTGTCATTGAGTTCTTGTCAGACAAAACAAGTAAGTCATTTTTTTCAAATTCCATTACATTTTATACTAACTTGTTGTTTTTTTTGAATCAGGCACCTACATTAGAATTCAAACCAATGCCGGTTCACTTCAAGTATCACCTTCCATTCAAGGACCAATTCCATGCCGTTTGATTTTATTTATGTTAATATAAAAAAATAAAAAAAAAACAAAAAGAAAAAAAAAAAAAAAGAAAGATACTAAACATGGAGAAAGGTGGAGCTTCACAAAGGTTGTTTGCGTAAAGCCCCACTACGAGGCGCAGAAGCGGAAGGCACAGAAGCGGGAGGCATCGGAGCGGAAGCTATCGGAGCGGAAGCCATCGGAGCGGGAGGCATCGGAGCTAGAGCATTCCAGGCCTCAATACTTGGCCAAGCGCTGGATGACCCAGGAAAAAGGTGCCTCTGGAGATAAGACGCAAGCCTCTGACGGTCGCTTTGAATCCGACCTTCAGACTCTTGCAGCTCATCAAGCTTCCTCTTCATGCCCGTCGAATAGTTGTTTGCAAGCACGTGCAAACTTCTATTCTCATACTTCAGCTGCTGGATCTCCTGCTTGAGACTTTCCACCTCTGCCATCAATGATTCCACCTGACGGGAGCGGGCAAGCAGGCGTTGGCCCATGTTGGACACAGAACTCGCACACTGAACACTAAGTGCGAGGGACTCTTGAACGGCCAACTCATCGGACCGTCCTGACAGCAGCCTACTATCTTTTGGAGTGAGGAGGTTCCTAGCTACTATTGTAGCTGTTGTGGCGTCCTGCATCACGGAGTCTTCACCTGTAAGAAGACCGTTAGAAGATAAAAAAGTAGGGCGCCATACATTACCTTGACGGGGCGCAACCGGATCGCTGCTGAGACTCAAATCTAAGCTAAGGTTCGATGAGTTTGCCATTTTCGAAAGTGTTCAAAGAGAAGGGGTGGATGGAGTTAAAATTTCAAAGGGCCGGAGACGATGTTCAAGAATGGGAAATCTTCAGAGTGTGTATGTTGGCGGTGAACGATAGCTCTATAAAAAGCCAAGGCGACGCGTCCATCGATTCAAAGAGCCGGAATTTCCGGCGTAAGTTAGGCGACGCTTTCTCGGCTTTTCAGAAAACGCGTTCAACTTTGTCAAAAGATTTCTGACAAAGCTGAAAACACGTGGAGGCCATCATCGCAACTACACGTCTTTAGCCGACAAGCGCAAAGTTCGGCGACGCTTTCTCTACTTTTCAGAAAACGCGTACAGCTTTGTCAAAAGGAGACGCATCTGCACTACCACGTGTCGTTCAGAAAGAGAAGGGGCGTCGTTCAGAAATCGAAGGGGCGCCTGCTCAGAAATCGAAGAGGCGTCGTTCTGATATCGAAGAGACATTTGTCGACAAGGGTAAAAGAACAGTACCACCACTTGATATTATCTCTATATATGTCGACCTTCGTCTTTTATGGCAAGGCAAACCTAAAGAAAAATGCCCAACTCTCCCTCACCTCTGAGGGCGCACTCCCAGCAAAGCCTTTCGAAAGACTCAATTCTTTCTTCTTCCCCAAAGATGATACCAGATGCCTGGAGTACATATGACCCAGGAGGAAGCAACACAACAAATACATGTGCTGATTCATTCACCGCTTCTTCAAAAGCAAAGGTATCTCATATCATCAAGGTCAAAAGCAAAAGTATCTCATATCATGCTCTTTCCCTGTCTTTTTCTTTGTCCTTGTTCTTACTCGCATGGCAAAGTAAAAGAAGCAATCAGCCGGCACTTGGAGTCAATCTTCCGATCTGGAGCCAACTGCCTGGAATCTATTCCTGATTGCTTACCTAGCGTTGCTCTCGAGTAGTCATCTTCAACGGTTGATACACTTCCGGAAAAGGGACCACTTCTGCAAAGGGGAGCGAGTAAGGCAAGTGAAAATGATACATTGAAGCATGTGGAGACAAACATAGGCTGAGTTATCCTCCAACCCTTTTCAATACGAATTGGAAAGATTGAACAAAGAAACAGACCAAAGGGGTAAGCTCAGACCTTCGGGGAAGACCAAAAGAATCCTCCAGCCCAGTAGCACAAAGGAAAATCAACAAGAGGAGGAAACCAAAAGAACCATCCTGCTGCCCAGTTCAAGAAGTAGCACAAAGGAAAATCAACGATGGGCAGAAACCAGTTCAAGAGTAAGCCTGTGGAATCACAAAGATCAAAGCCTCAATGCAATCACCAAGGAGAAGAGGGAATTTACACTCCATAACCAGATTTGCGTCCCTAAACTCTTCTCTTTGTTAATTACATTATGCCATGTTTAATATGTTTAGTTGCTTTTTGTGTGTTTACTTATGTTTTGTGTGAATCTATGCTTAAAACATTGAGGACAATGTTTGATTTAAGTGTGGGGGGGTAACTAAAGTGTTTTGATGCAAATTCGTGGGATTTTATCACCCATAACTTCAAATGTTGTTCCTTGCTGTTTTAAGGTGTTTTTAAGTTGTTTTAGAGTGTTTTAGTATGTTTTGTTTTATAAACTCCGAAAATCACATAAAAATTTGAAAAAAAAGAGACTTTTGAGTCGTTTTTGTGTGTTTGTGTCTTAGGGTACCTTCCAACACAATGATAAGGATTTGGTTTGTAATTGCATGACTGTTAAAGAGAGTTATAAACATGGATGAAAGTTTGATTTACTCTTGGTATATGCTTGGTTATGGTTATAATGTATGACTTCACATGCAATCATAAAAGAAAAATTCGTTTTTGTAACATGCTTGAAGGAAGAAACTCATAATAACGCTACATCCCTGTGAGACTCGAGCCATTACTTTCTTTGGAGAGTTATTTTCTGTGATTCTTTGTTTTCTAAAGTTGTTGCATGATCTCATTATCCTTGCTTGGTTGCTACTTAGAATGCAATTGTATCATGATAGAACTAAATGCTAGAACTTATATCCGTTTCATTCAAAGCATGACATTGAATTGCATAACATATATCAAGATGAAGTTGTGTAGTTGCCACCATAGCCAAATAGCCTTACTTCCCATATTTCGTATATGTTGTAAGTTTTAACCCCGTTGAGCCTTGTTTAGCCCATGTTCTTTGTTAACCCATATCATCCTCACCTAGCCTAGATTAGGACCATCCGTACCCTTGTTCTTGAAGCATAGTAAGCATGACGGATAATGAATTCCTTTTGATTAATATGTTGCAGAAAATAAGTGTGGGAGAAGGGATTTTTGTGTGTATGTATGTGCCTAAGTCTTAAAGGAGGCACGGGAAAAAGAAAAAAAAATGTGAGAAAAAGAAGAAGAAAAGAAAGAAAAAGAGTGAAAATAAGTGAGAATGGACTCACAAGTGTGATTGTTGAAGAAAGGGCCCAAAAAGTTGAATATGGCCCTAAGTTTTGTGACTTCCCCTTGGGTGTTCAAAGTTGACTTCTGCGTTCTAAAGGGAATTCTAAGTACCTAATTCAATACTTTGCTCACTATTGCTTTAAGAATGTTTGCTTATCCTTCACCTTTCATTGTTAGCCAATAGCCTAGCCTCGTTACAACCCTTTGACTTCTATCTTGATTGTTATGTGTTTCAATTTGTGGAGTTTGAACTTGGTATAAGCTTATGGTGTCACTGGTTCTCGCTTCTAAGTAGTAGCATTCCATTCATGAGATCATACCTAAACATGCTTATTAACTCCAGAAATTGCTCTCTTTATGATACATATATGTGAGTGTTCGTTTTCATGTTTACATCAATCTTCTCACATATAACTAGTGTAGGGTGTGAAGTTAGAAAATCTGTGTGAAAAACGAGAGTACATCTAGTAAGGAATTGAGGGAATTCTCTAAGGCATGTTACTACATTCAAAACATGGTTTTAAATGCTTAATTGTGAACTAGTATGTGGTGACTATGATTAAAAATGTACTTAAGTGTAAAGATGGCTAAAATCTGTGGGAATAATGATTTTTAACTTGTCATGTGCATTGGAAATCCCTGAGACGATTGTTGGAAGGTATAGGTTGTGTTTTGTTCGTTTTGTTTTGTTTTTGGTTTCTTTGTTTTGTTTTGCTCGAGGACTAGCAAAAGATAAGTGTGGGGGTATTTGATAGGAGCATATTCATGCGACTTAAATGGCTTGTTCTCGTGCATTTACGTTATGTTTCTTTAGTTATTTTAGTACTTTAAGCTATTTTCGTGTGTTTGTAGGTCCAAAGGGCTAAAGGAGCAAAAAGATGCATTTTGGAGACTTTTGGAGCACTTTTGGACTAAGGATGGATAGCTTATGCTTGGAGCCAAAGTGTTGGACGAAATTGAAGACCTAATTGAAGACCAAAGTGTTGGAACCTTGTTCCCTTTAGTTTTAGGACATTTAAACCTTTCCTAATCCCATTCATCAACACATGCATCCACATGCATTCACCCTTTAAACCATTAAATCCACATGCTTTCCTATTCAATTAAATCAGCCACATGCATTCATCATCATAACCTAGCTGTCATTCCACTTCATTGCACATGCATCTTCAAATAAATCAGCCATTCCACATGCATATTCAACCTAGCTGTCATTGCACATGCATTCACTCTTTAATTCACATGCATTTACTCTTTAATTCACATGCAAAACATCCCATTCCATCTCCCATCAGATTTCCATCATATTCACATGCATTCCATCCTTTAAAACATTGCACATGCACTCCCTTTAATTAATTAAGCCACATGCACTCCCATCCATTTCATCATTGCAGCCAACACATGCTTTCACATGCATTTTCAGATTGTCCCCTTGCACATACAGCCACATTCCCTCCTAGCTGTCATGTTCCCCCCATTTCACCTATAAATAAGCATCCATTGCATACACATTTCATTCATTCACTCTTCCATATTCCAGAAATTCGTCAAAACCTCTCCACACCCTTGCAGCAGCCACCAAAACACTTTTCTCCTCCATTGCAGCCACTCCAACCACTCCCCAAACCATTCACACCATCAAACTATCCTTAGACCTTGTGCTACAACGAAGAGGAAGATAAGAGGGCCTAAACGTTCATACAATTCAAGTTTGAGTTGTTGGAATGTTTAGGTGTTTCTTTGATTTTAATGTTTAATTTCAATGCTCTTTGTTTTGTACGAATGAGGAATGGATGATAAGAGGGCCTAAACGTTCATACAATTCAAGTTTGAGTTGTTGGAATGTTTAGGCGTTTCTTTGATTCTCTTTGTTTTGTACCATGAGGAACTAAACCCCCCTTGGCTTGGGGGGGATTCGGAATATATGTTTATGCTTGCATTTTGATTTGAATACTTCTAATTGCGTTTCATAAGTTGTGGATTCAATTCGTTTAACTGTTTGATTGATAACTTATTTATGTATGTTCATTGAGAGTGCACACTTAATTTTCATGCATGAATATGACGCTAGAATATAAGTGAGTTTCACCTAATCGTTATGAACTTATATTCACAAGTAGTGGAGGTTGCTTATAAACAATCGCGTTAAATGAATTCTTGGCATAAGTTTCATGCAATCCATAGTAACGAATGCCTCGTCAACACTTATAATTTTCATAGAGCGTAATGATTCTTGCTTGTACCTCTTCTATGCATTCATGTTGAGGACTTGTGGGGAATGTTTTGAATTGTCTCATGCATCATCCAATTCAATAACGTTAGGAAGATTTGAAGGTTAATTAGTGCATCACGGTTAACTTGGGGTGTTGAGTATCATAGTTTATTGAAATGCAATTGGAAATCATTTTATTATGCAAGTATAACATGTATGGAGATGAACCCCTTAGCCATTCTATCATCCATTCATTCCATTCCATCAAATTCGTTTTACAATCTGTTTAGTTTATTAACTTGTTTTGTTATTTCAATTTTCGTATAAATCTAAATCCCCCTTTACTTTAATGTCCAATTTAGTTAGAAATCAATTTAGTTTGTGCTTTTAAGTGTTTTGATTCATTTTATTTCCCAATTTCGTCCAGATTCACCAAAGTGCTCAAAACTGCCCAGAAAGTGATTTTAAGGCAGTTTTGAGTGTTTTGGGTGATGTTTGAGTCTTTTGGTTTGTTTTAATGTTTTAAGTGTTTAGTTTTACATTCTTTGAGTCTAGTTTAGTGTTTTATATTACGTTTTTACGTTTGTGATTCAATTTGTTACATAAATTCGTCAAAAGTACTTAAAGTGTCCAAAACTGCCCAGAAAGTGATTTTAAGGCAGTTTTGAGTGTTTTGGGTAATGTTTGAGTCTTTTGGTTTGTTTTAGTGTTTTAAAGTTTAGTTTTGCATTCCTTGAGTCTAGTATAGTGTTTCATATTGTTATTTTACGTTTTTGAGTCAAATCCAAGTGGTTAACAATCCCTCCTAATCCCCGGTCCAGAACGATCCCTACTTATACTTATACTACAATTGACAAAAAGAGGGTTTAATTTGTGCGCGTATAAATCTCGCATCACAGCCTTCGTGGGAGGTCGAGCTCGATGCTCTTCTTTAGAGCACGACTGGCCCGACCAGTTCCTCTGCTACCCCTGCCGAACCAGTGGAGGCTGTGGCCGAGGCCTAAGCTTTTGTTAGGCTACAGGAGCTTCTGTCCCTCTCTATCTCCCAGGCCCTCCAATGCAAGGGTCTTGACTCCGTTGGGGAGTGCCTGAATGACCTTGCAAATGGTGGTTTCCTGAGCACGGAGAATATCGCTTATCTGACTGCCCTTCTGGAGCGGACTTGGCAACACTTCATCATTTTTTACCAAGCTTTACGGGTCGAGGACTACTTGAAGGAAGCCAAGATTGTGCATGAGACTGGTCGGGGGAAGGTGGAGGCGATAAAAGCAAAAAAGGCGTAGCTGACTGAGTTTGATCGCCGAATTTTCGAGCTTCAGCGTCAAATTGTTGAGCTACAACGGCAAAGGTCAACTGTTACTTCAAAGCTTGAGAAGGACTTCGAGGAAAATAAAGCTCGGCTTACGACCTTCGCTGCCAGCGTAAAGCACATCCAGCAACTGCAGCTTAATAAGAAGATGAGGCAAGCTGAGATAATTTTGAGCAAAGTGAGGTGGCTGAAGTTGAAAGCTGCTCTCGAAACTTTCCTCCCTTCAACCCCTTAGAATTTTGTTAAGAGCCTTTTGAATGTATCTGTTTGCCCCTTTTCATGAGTTTAATACAATGATATTTATTCTTGCATTTCCCACGTGATTGGATAATACTTTTTTAAAAATTTTCCATTAGTCGGCAATTTGTGAATTAAACCGGTCTGATCTCTAAGATGATATGCCCCCTTGCCGAGAACTTTGTGAATGATGAATGGTCTTTCCCAATTCGGCGACCATTTGCCAAACCTGGGGTCTTTAATCCCTATAGGCAACACCGTTTGCCAAACCAATTCTCCTTCGCCGAACATTTTTTGTCCGACGCGTTGATTATAAGCTCGCTCGGCAATTTTCTTCTATGCTATTAATAAATTACCCGCGTCGATCTGATTTTCTTCTAAGTTTTCTAATTCTTGTCGCATAGCTTGACTATATTCGGCACTAAACAAACTACTCTGCTCGATTACTCGTAATGAGTTTATACTTAGCTTGACTGGTAACACAGCGTCATGTCCGTAAGTTAACGTGTAAGGAGTTGTTCCGGTGGCTGTTCGGGGTGACATTCGGTATGCCTATAATGCTTCGTTTAACTTTAAGTGCCACATCCTAGGCCTCTCTCTTACCGTTTTTTCCAGAATGCCGATTAATACCTTATTGCTTGCTTCGGCCTGCCCGTTCGCTTGTGGGTGATTCGGCATAGACAAATCAAGTTGGATATTCAGATTTACCGTGTATTCCCTAAACCTGTCGGCCTTGACGATTGTGCCATTGTCGGTTATGATTGTTTCTGCCAAGCCGAATCTGGTCACAATATTTTCCTCTGCAAAACTGCAGACTTCTTTGGCTGTTAATTCGGCTTATGATTTTGCCTCGACCCACTTAGTGAAGTAATCAGTTGCTACTATTATCCACGTGTGTTTTGCCGCTCCCGACGATGGTGTGATTTTGCCAATTACGTCCATTGCCTATCCCCTGAATGGCCATGGTTTAGTAACTGAGTAGAGTAATTCGGCCGGGGCTCTCTGCACTGGTCCATGAATCTGGCACGGTATGCATCCCCGTGCGTATTTGATGCAATTCTTTAATATACTTGGCCAGAAGTAACCATGTCGTCGGAGCACCCAGCGCATTTTGCGTCTTGATTGGTGAACTCCACAAATTCCTTCATGTACCTCGGCCATTGCTTGGACAGCCTCCTGTGGGCCGAAGTACAATAATAGTAACTCATCCTCACCCTTTCGGTATAATTCATTTTGGTATGACACGTAATTTGTGGCGTGGACCCTCGTTCTCCGATTGTGTTTCCCGTTAGGGTTATCGAGATATTGTAAAATCGTCTTTCTCCAATCGTCTGGTAGTGTCTCGACGACACATACTTCTACGGGGTCTCCCCATTCCAGTAACGATGGTAACGACATCACCCTCATGCGTATCACGTGATTGCGCTGGAGAATTTGCTGATTGACCAAGGCTGGGTATGATCGCAGGACTGTGGGTGTTCCCTGGCTTAGCTTGCCCCCTATAAGTTGTGCTCCGGAGGTGATTTGGGCGAGTTCGTCGGCATCCATGTTTCGAATACGCGAAATATGCTCAAATGTAATCCGTTCAAACGACTCGGCCAAATAGGTCGCGACCATGTGACAAGGCGCCAAAGTACAACTCATGCAATAGAACGCGCCGTTGAGTTGGTTAATCACTAGTTCAGAATCATCGAGGACAAGAACACTGGTTGCTCTTAAATCGTGTAAGACGTGAAGGCCAATGATAAAAGCTTCATACTCAACTTGATTATTTGTACAGCCGAAATCCAACCTGAGAGAGAAATACCAGTGGTGGTGGTCGGGTGATTGAATGGCAATACCAACACCAGCCGAGGTCGAAGTACTGGAACCATCGAAATGCATAGTCCAGTGGTTGTCGCGTGTTGTGATTAAGCCGATTTCGACGTTGCTGCCCCCAAAACCATAAGGAGAAGGGTGTTGGGCCAAAAAATCGGCGAAAGCTTGGCCTTTGACGGCCTTTTGGGGTACGTACTGTAGACTGAACTCGAATAAAGCCAGTGTCCATTTCCCAATTCAGCCTTTGACGATAAGCAAAGTGAGCATGTAATGAATCACATCTGTTTGGGTAATGACCTGCGTAACAGATGGGAGCATGTAGTGCCGAAGTTTTGATGCGGTGAAAAACAAAGCTAAGCAAATTTTTTCGACGAGTGAATAGTTGAGCTCCGGCAAATTCAAATTACGGCTGAGATAAAAGATAGCTTGTTCACGCCTAACATCGTTATCTTGCGCGATGAGACAACCAATGGATTCAGCGGCTGCCAAAATGTACAATTTTAGAGGTTTACTGCGACAGGGTGGAACTAGTACGGGTGGTGTGGAAAGGGACACCTTGATTTGCGTAAAAGCCGTTTGGTGTTCTTCGTGCCATTCAAACTTGTTGGAATCCTTAAGTTTGAGGAGCGTAGAGAATGCTTTCATTTTGCCTGCCGAATTAGTGATGAAACGGCGAAGAAATTTATCTTCCCGAGCAATGACTGGAGCTGCTTCTTGGTTGTCGGGGATGGAGAGCTAATGATTGCGTGAGCTTTATTTTTATTGACTTCAATGCCGCGATGGTGCACCAAAAACCCTAAAAAATTACCGGTCGATACACCGAAGACGCACTTGGCCGGGTTCATTTTTAGATTGTGTTTGCGCATGCGGAGGAACGCTTGTCGAAGATCATCCAGGTGCGTTCGGCGGCTTTTTGATTTCATCACCCCATCATCGATATAAACTTCTACGATTGTACCGATCAAGTCGTGGAATATCGTATTCATGGCTCGTTGGTATGTGGAGCCGGCGTTCTTAAGGCCGAATGGCAAGATAACCCATTCGTAGGTACTGAGTGCCCCCGGGTAGCGGAAGGCGGTCTTGTGGACGTCGGCCTCAGTGATAAAGATCTAGTTGTAACCGGCATGGCCGTCCATGAAGGACAGCAGTTCATGATTGGCTGCGGCATCAATTAGTAAGTCTGAGATTGGCATTGTGTATTCATCCTTGGGAGTGGCCAGATTTAAATTACAGAAATCGATCCAAATGCGAAGGGCTCCACTTTTCTTTAACACCGGGCCGATATTGGCCAACCATTCGACGTACTGAGCGGTCTGAATAAACCCGACTTTTAGAAGCCGAACTAATTCGTCCTTTATGCCAAGTTGTACTTCGGTCGAGAACCGGCGTGGGGGTTATCGAAAAGGCTTACACCCGTCTTTGATGTGTAACTCATGTTTGACGAGGTTTTGGTCAAGGCCTGGCATCTCATGATAATTCCACGCGAAACAATCTTTAAACTTATGAAACAATTTACAAAGCTCGACCTTCATAAAAGGTGGTAGTAACGCGCTGATAAACAATGGTCGAGGATCATCGGTTGTGCCAACATTGATTTCTTCCAATGGGTCCTTAACCTGGGGTTGATTGTCTTCGAGTTTGGCCGGTGCAGCCTGAACTTTGTCGAAAGATAGAATGGGGCCGTTATCCGCTTCGGCCAAAAATTCGATTAAGTTTATGCCGAAATGTGGTTGTTTGGTAATGACGTACCAATGGGCCAGCAGACGTTCCATAGTCGATGAAACCGCGGCCTGACGCCTTTCTTGTTTGGTGGCATCAATCATCGGCATTGGTAATTAAATCTGCCAAGCCGAGTCTCATCGAATCCTGTTGGACAGTCTCGGCGCCTACCTCGATAGCTTTCTGTACCGAAATTCTGGTCGGCCGTTCATCCTCGTTAAAACCCTGAAAGGTGATATAGCCGACGTGATCGTCGTAATAGCAAGCTTGAATCATGTTGGTCTCAAATGGCTGATTATGGGTTGGGTGCACTACGACCGATTTACCGTCTTAAAAGATGAGAACTTAGTATAGTGATGAAGGAATGCAACTGGTTTGGTAGATCCAATCGCGGCCGAGCAATGCATTATAGTCAGTCTTGGAGTCAATTATAAAGAATGTCGTCATGTGGTGACAACTGACAACGCTGACTTCTAACGGGAACACCCCTTTGGTTTGAGACTTGTCACCGATGAAGCTGCTCATCGTTATCCCTGACAGGATAAGCTCATCATTGGAACAGCGTAATGCCTTCATGACAGACATCGGCATGATGTTGACTATGGCTCCACAATCGACAAACACCTTAGAAATAGGAAATCCTTCAATATGAGCCGTGACGTATAACGGCTTTAGATGTTGGAGATTAACCGAGAGGGAACGGGGAAATAGTTCGGCCAGGGCTACCTTAAGGTTGTCGCAGACTTCCCCATCATCGTCTTTAGCGACAAAGTCTACTTATGTTGCTTCTTCAGCAACTATGTCCACATCCAAGAAATTTGACTGATGGGTGATTGGTTGGAACTCAACCGGTAGGACATGGACCATACTGATCTCCATATGTTCGAGGACCGAGGGACCCATCGGGTCTTGGTCGTCGTCTTCCAGAGTAGTAAACGTAGTATCAGTCATTGGAACGTCTTCAATTGGACTTTTTAGTGCTTCGGCATGAACTTACTCCTGAGGCGTATAGACTGAATTTATCTTATTCTGGTTATCCTCCTCGAGCGCGTTTGTTGCTGAAGATTTATTTCGTTCTTGTAGTACTTTACTGGCTCGTTCTTAGTAGGCGATGCGGGCGTTTCTTGTGTTTAGATACGTGTCTAAACATGCCACACGGTTTTCCTCATCGGCCGTAAGGCCGAAAAGAGATACAACCGAGAAAACTTCGAAATGATATCGCATATGCTAAAGGTCTTCGAGTGAAAAAGGTAATTTGGCGGTGTCGATATCTGTGTAAGGATCGACCTCAAAGCCGAGGACTCGAGCCTCCTGTATATGCTGGAACCTAGCTTTCATTGCTGGATCGCAAGTTTTTTGGATAATTTGCTCGACATCAGGGCAAGTTAGTGCTAGGTCGAGGGCTTCCTGACATGCCTTGGGTAGTCCGTACAAGTCATTGGCGGAATATTTCTTATGAAACTCCTGCATGTACTCCAAGGATTCACCGAGGAATAGAGGGTGTAGATTGCGCCGTACCTTGACTAATGGTTCTGACGGTGGTAGTGGAGAAAGTTTCCTTTCGGCCTCTTGTCTAAAATGCTCGAGACGAGCTCTCATCTCCACAGGGTGAAGAATGACCTTGATGTGTTTCTCGAACTCTTCAATGGTGGTCTCAAAGTCACGAGCAGCTGCCTTTTTCCCTTCGAGTAATTCGATCATGATAGTCGGGGTCGACCGATCGTCAACGCTTTGTACGACCTCTTTTGGCTGCCACCGAGTAGCAGAGTTGGCATGCGCTTCTTGTCGTCGAGCCATGCAATCTATTCGCTGGCGACGACGTTTTTGAGATTTAGACAGCGCCGTATATAGGCCGGTTGGAGAATTGTAATTGTACCAACGTTGGTCTCGTGGCCTGTGCGGTTTGAAAGTTTTTCGAACGACTACCGAGCCCGAACAGCTAGCATTGCGCGAGTAATAATCTTCATTATAGAATGGTGCGTCAAAGTCAAGACGTCGCCTGACTGGGGCCTAGTCTTTTGTTTGTACCTGTGGACCGAGTCTCTCAGACACTTGGCGTCGTGGACCGTTACTGAGTTCCTTTGCCGATTTTGTAAAGGTCATGGATAATGGGCCTGAAATTGGTGCAGAAGATGTCATATTTTTAGGTTCAACTGGTGTTTTACAATGGTCGCAGAAAACCATTGATTCATGAGTTTCTTTGGAACTAGAACCTGACATAGGTTCATCAATGGTCGGCCTTGAGGGCTCCGTAGGTGGTGCATTTGAAAATAAATCAATCTTCAGTCTTGGTTGACCATTCTGCTTACGGACATGCTGCACCGGGACGTATTCGGCCTTCCCTTTTCCTTTGTTTTTAGGGAGATAAGCATCCACCATACCAATTGTTGTCGAGGGGAAAGGATTGACGTCGACCGCCATCTGCTTTTTCAGGAATTTTAGCTTTCCCTTCTCGATCCAATTTTGAATCGTGTCTCGAAACACAACGCAATTATTGGTGGCATGCTTGTTTGAATTATGATACTTGCAATATGTTTTGCCCTTTAATTCTTCAGCCTTAAGGATGTTGTGTCCTGGCCAAAATTTGATGATTTTTGCTACCAACAGCTGGTCGGAAATTGCATCGGCCTTGGTGATATCAAAAGTGTAAATTTTCGATGTTTTACTCATCTCTTCAGTAGCTGAGTGGGTCTTGGCGCCTTTAGGACTAACTTGAGCTAACTCCTTGCAAACGTAAGGTTTATCGATCACTATTTCAGTCGCGTCTACACTGGCATACTGGGTATCCTCGCTTTCGGCCAATGCATAGCTAACTGTGGGATTCTTATATAATGTTCCCCGGGATGGTAACTTCGATATCTTTTCCTTTCGAAACAAATAATCATATTACTCGACGTGTTGAGCGAGTTCGTACATATCTCGAATATTTGCCCCCAGAAACTTCTTTTTGTATTACACGTCCAAGCCGTTTAGGGTAATTCTGACGAATTCAACTTCAGGAAGAGGTACTCGGCACCAATTCCTGGCCGACTTGAACCTTGTCAAGTATTCCATTGGGGATTCATCGAACGCTTGAGCCATCCTAGCCAACGATGAAACAGACATCTCCATTCCTAGTCGATAGAATTGTTCATGGAATTTCTCGACCAATTCCTCCCAACTCTGGACGGAGTTTGGTGGGAGATTAATGCACCAAGCAAAAGCTGACCCTGTTAGTGAAAAGTTGAACAGCCATAGTTTATGGAAGTCACTATTGACATCTCCACATTGCGCCGTGAACCGAGCTACATGTTCTAACAAGGATAAGGATGATTCTCCAGCGAACAGACTGAAATTGGGGATCTTGAAGCCTCGAGGGTATTCAAACCTTTCTACAGAAGCTGGGTATGGGTGGATGAACTTTAGGAACTTCGGCCCTTTTTTTAGGGCCAAGTCGATCATTCGTTGGACCTCGGTCATATTGATGGATGCTGCTTCTTCTCCTTGGTTCTGTCCATCAGATATATTACCTGATCCTCCTCTTTTCTCCAAATCGATTGGTTGCAGCCGAGCGGACCCTTTCTCGGCTTGTAGGGGAACATTTGGAAAAGAACGCTGCCGAGGTTGGCCAATATGGCCGTCTTCGAAAGCTCAACTGACCAATAGTTCAAGCATCTTTGTTTATGTGTCACTGTTGCTTCGTATTGGGTCTAGTAAATCATTCATTTTTTGGCCAATCGATTGTTTGACCTGTCGATATTGTTCATCGAGTCGTCTCCGAAGAAACGACCTAGTTGGTGGATCAGAACCCTTCCCACCATCTTCGTCGCAATCTTCCACTATTCCTTCAACGAAAATGCCTGCTGTTTAGTTAGGAACTTCTGGGTTGCGAGGTTGTTCGCCAAGACAGATTTCATTATCTCGACGTGTCGCACTTGTAGCCTCGGGCGACGCAACAATGATCGAATTTTTCACTCGATGCAAATCCTGCCTCAGGCCTGGTAAGTCAGTTGTTGACTTTCCCATGATTGTTTTCTTTTTTACGGACCGTGTCTCAATGGTCATGAACTCCGAAGGTCTAGCACAAGGTCTCATTGGGCGTGCCAAAATGTTGACTTTAAAAATTACAAAACCCTTGTGGCGCGCAGGCCGAGTAACTAATAAGCTAACTAAGTCCTTCGGTTGGATGCAGGGCATGCCAACTCGTTGGCCGAGCCTGGCTGAGGAGTAGAATTTGTTGATGTCGCGTTGAGCGCGTTGCTGACTTCTTTATCTTGTGATTGCGATCAAGGAAGGAACACTCGCAGTCTTTGGGTTCTAGAGCCTGAAGACAAGGCTGCTAGTTCTGCGAAGTTCAAAAAACATCGGTGCCCGTTTCGGTCATCGTGATTATATTCGTAAGAGTATAAGCACGTCGAATCGACACTAGACTGTACGGACACAAATATTCAAAGGTGATGTATGTCTTGATTGTGAATGTGGTTCGGCCGTCAGAATGTCGAACTCTGAAACTCACTTATGAGTATCCAATCATAAAATCACTCGGTGTCCAGTACGCCGAATGTTGTAACTCGTAACACCTTACTTTACCAAGAGGGCTAATAAGGTGACCTCTGCCAACAAGGATTCGAAAACCCTTCTCGGTCGAGACTTGGATAGGTAACCAGTCGGCTTCGACGCAGTGCTGTTTATCCAAACTGAAGGTGCTGCTTGGTCGGCTGATTCTACGGCAACAGTGTTGTTTATCCAAACTGAAGGTGTTTGCCGGTTGCCTTCACAATGCTGTTTATCCAAACTGAAGGTGTGTCGGCTGGAGAAAAGAGAATAAAAAATCTCAAGATGTTGAGAGGTTTTGCGCAGGGCAATTATGTGTTGAATTGAAGGTCCTCAATTGTTGCATGATTTCTTGTATTTATAGCACCAACTCCTTGAGATCGAATTAAACTCTTATCTGGATTGGGAGTCCTGACTCCGTTCCAACTTTGCTTCGAACAACCCTACTCCCATTAGGACTTTGAATTCACCCCCTTCGGGGCTTTATTCATTGCTGGTCGAGAATCCTAGTTGCACCAAGACTTCCTCGACCCTCTATGTTTATCATGACTACTTCTTCTTGCGATAGGACTCGACCATCCCTGCTAAATGGCCCGGAATCATCAGGCAACCCATAGTATTTTGACACGGCTTTGGGCCGAGCACAAACCTACACCCGGCCCAACAATATTATTTTGGGCCCAAACAGGTTTCCATTCTCGAAAGGGTTGGTAGAAATAACTAGATGGTATTGGAATTGGTAGGTAAATCCCTCGTAATGCATAACTATCGATATGGTAGCCCTACCTCAGGGCCATCAACTTGTCTCAAATCTACGTCTTTCCTTGGCAGGGAAATTCTTCACTTAAAGTTTAGAGGCAGTTGACAAATTGATTTTCTCGAATGTCAATAAGTTGACTAATCCGCCCAAAACTTAGGAAAACCTAACACGTTTTTCGTAGTCAACGAGATGGCAAAATTCAACATTTTGGCTCAAGAATCGAGAATGCTTACATCACGATTGTGATGAATGCAATACTACCCAAACTTATGCTCTGATAAGGAGAGTTGCAATCTGCAGAAGATATGGGGAGTGACTAGATTATGAAATTCTTACTGGAATAAAGATCTGGAGAGAGGCCTTAGTGGTGAGGGGAGGCTCTAGGCTTATCAACACTCTAATATTTATTCTTCTAAAAGGTCAAAAAAGAATATATATATATATATATATTAGAGGTTATTTTAGGAATAATAGTACGTAGGAAAATAGCATTTCAATTTTTAACTTTTTTTGGTGGATGAATTATAATTTGTGAAAAATAAGATATTGAAGTGGGAATGAAAACACTCTAAAAGTATCAAACGTTGATTTAAATTTACTTGAAAAATCAAATAAATTCAAGACACACATTTGAATAAATTAAAAAACTTGAGGCAAGGAATGAAGTGACATGCACCTTTAAGCCTTCTCTTGATCCTTAAGCACATTTGATATTAGATTATGTTTAATGAGGCAAATATTGTTGTACAAGTATGAAAATACTTAGATATAACGTACAAGAAGACGCCATTTAGTACTAAAGTCTAGTGGTATTCCTTTTCACTTGTAAGTGACAGGTCTTAGGTTCGATTCTCATCAAAGGCAAATTTGAACTACATTATTGCTAAGTCATTGTGTAGCTAAGCCCAACTTTTCCCTCTTAGTATAGCTAATATCGTTTGTTTCAAATAAATAAATAAATAAATAAATAAAAATAAAAGAAACCACACAAGAAGGTACATTTTCAAGATGATGAGAAAGATTAAGTGACTCTAGTGGGCCTTAATTGGTTATGACATTTTATACTTATAAAAAAAATAAAAAAAATAAAAAAAAAAAACAGAAAAAAAAAAACCTTTTTCAGAACAAAAAAAATAAAATAAAACGTCATGATTAGCCGAGTAAAGGGCGCGCATGATCCAACAAAATATTAACGAAACCATTTTGCGAGCAATCTATTGTTTTCTATAATACCTTTAAGCTTCAAGGGCACCAAACACAGATCAAAAACCCTATCATTAAAATTGAGAAACAAATACATAAACAGGAAAACTTAGCCGTACAATTAGTAACTTAAACACTAAAGAAAACTTAGCCTATTCTCCATCTCTTTTTCTGTGAAGTCTAGTTTTATTATTTGGCCTTCATTTTTAAATATTGTAAATTGTACCACACATGCTCTTGTTAGATTTAGAGTTAAAATACTTCTTTGGGATCATGCTGCTAAAAATATTCATCTCAAGAGCTTAATTTCTCTACATCAAAGGTTTGTTCATACTTATGCATTTCATATCACTTCCAGTTCATCCTGTCCAGTGGCTTTGTCTAGTCAAATCTTCTCGCTGCTTTCACGCGAGCTGGGCACACACTTTAAGACAATCCACATGGGCCTTTTGACAGCCTTTTCCCCAAGAGCGTTTTTCAACCTTAGATCTTTTCAAATTGCTTTTGCACATGACACGTGGCTTTTCCATCCCCTTCTCTTTGTCTGAAACAAGCCCACTATAAAAGCTTCATCTAGGGTTTCATTTTCACCTGGCTAAGAGAGTCTATCTTCTGAAAAAGGTTGATTTTAGCTTGGAGCTGCCCTTTGGTTCTCATTTGAAAACCCTAGCCACAAAATCACATCCATGCACTAAACACCCACATCATTGCATACTTGATAGGAGCATATTCATGCGACTTAAATGGCTTGTTCTCGTGCATTGACGTTATGTTTCTTTAGTTATTTTAGTCCTTTAAGCTATTTTCGTGTGTTTGTAGGTCCAAAGGGCTAAAGGAGCAAAAAGATGCATTTTGGAGACTATTGGAGCACTTTTGGGCTAAGGATGGATAGCTTATGCTTGGCGCCAAAGTGTTGGACGAAATTGAAGACCTAATTGAAGACCAAAGTGTTGGAACCTTGTTCCCTTTAGTTTTAGGACATTTAAACCTTTCCAATTTCCTTAGCCGTGCATAACATTCCAACATTCCACTCTTTCATTTCAGCCACACTCCCACATATCATTACTTATCATCACCACTTACCACTTATCATCATCACTTATCACTTATTACTTATCATAACCACATATCATATCATCATCACTTATCACTTATCACTTAACATGCACCCATCACCTAACACAACACCTTTAATTCACATGCATTCACTCTTTAATTCACATGCATTTACTCTTTAATTCACATGCAAAACACCTCCATTCCATCTCCCATTTCAGATTGCATTCCATAATCATTCACTCACCTTTAATCCACATGCATCTTCCATAAATCAAATCAGCCACATTCACTCACCACAAACATTCCACATGCATTCATCAACATATTTAGTTGTCACTCACATGCATTCCATCCTTTAAAACATTGCACATGCACTCCCTTTAATTAATTAAGCCACATGCACTCCCATCCATTTCATCATTGCAGCCAACACATGCTTTCACATGCATTTTCAGATTGTCCCCTTGCACATGCAGCCACATATTCATTGCACATGCAATTCCAACCCACATGCATCCTTTAATCATTCAAACATGCAGCCACATTCCCTCCTAGCTGTCATGTTCCCCCCATTTCACCTATAAATAAGCATCCATTGCATTCATTCTCATTCATCCTTCCACATTTCAGAATGTAGACATCAAAACTCCCTTGTGCCGTGCCCTCCCTTACAATCCAAACACCATCCTCCTTCCATTTTCACCACTCCCCAAACCATTCACACCATCAAACTCACCTTAGACCTTGTGCTACAACGAAGAGGAAGAGAAGAGTGCCTAAACGTTCATACAATTCAAGTTTGAGTTGTTGGAATGTTTAGGTGTTTCTTTGATTTCAATGTTTAATTTCAATACTCTTTGTTTTGTACGAATGAGGAATGGAAGAGAAGAGGGCCTAAACGTTCATACAATTCAAGTTTGAGTTGTTGGAATGTTTAGGTGTTTCTTTGATTCTCTTTGTTTTGTACGTATAAGGAACTAAATCCCCCTTGGTTAGGGGGTAATTCGAAATATATGTTTATGCTTGCATTTTGATTTGATTACTTCTAATTGCGTTTCATAAGTTGTGGATTCAATTTGTTTAACTGTTTGATTGATAACTTATTTATGTATGTTTATTGAGAGTGCACGCTTAATTTTCATGCATGAATATGACGCTAGAATATAAGTGAGTTTCACCTAATAGTTACGAACTTATATTCACAAGTAGTGGAGGTTGCTTATAAACAATCGCGTTAAACGAATTCTTGGCATAAGTTTCATGCAATCATAGTAATGAATGCCCCGTCAACACTTATAATTTTCATAGAGCGTAATGATTCTTGCTTGTATCTCTATTATGCAATCATGTAGGGGACTTGTGGGGAATGTTTTGGGTTGTCGTATGCAATCATCCAATTCAATAACGTTAGGAAGATTTGAAGGTTAATTAGTGCATCACAGTTAACTTGGGGTGTTGAGAATTAATGATTTGTTGAAATGCAACTGGAAATCGTTTATTATGCAAGTATAACATGTATGGAGATGAACCCCTTAGCCATTCTATCATCCATTCATTCCATTCCATCAAATTCGTTTTACAATCTGTTTAGTTTATTAACTTGTTTTGTTATTTCAATTTTCGTATAAATCTAAATCCCCCTTTACTTTATTGTCCAATTTAGTTAGAAAGTGTCTTAGTTTATGCTTCTAAGTGTTTTGATTAAATTTGTTACATAAATTCGTCCAAATTCACCAAAGTGCTCAAAACTGCCCAGAAAGTGATTTTAAGGCAGTTTTGAGTGTTTTGGGTGATGTTTAAGTCTTTTCGTTTATTTTAGTGTTTTAAAGTTTAGTTTTGCATTCTTTGAGTCTAGTATAGTGTTTCATATTGTTATTTTACATTTTTGAGTCAAATCCAAGTGGTTAACAATCCCTCCTAATCCCCGGTCTAGAACGATCCCTACTTATACATATACTACAATTTGACGAAAAGAGGGTTTAATTTGTGTGCGTATAAATCACGCATCAATACTAGGGTAGCGTTGCTATTGTGATTTTGATCTTTGTTTCCAATCAAGTTTTTATGATTTTCAAATCTTTGAACTGACCTCTTTTTGGATTCGCGTCAGTTTCATATTTCAAGTGTTTGACTAGTGAAACTGACTAGACAACGAATCCAGATTTGCATCAACTTCATCATAATATCATTTGCATAAGTTGAATGGATCTTCGTACCACAAGGTGAAGAACTCAGGAGGACCTGCCACTTAGTGAAGATCGAAAGAGTCTATCACGTGAAAGGCAAGGTTGCACAAAGGTACAAGCTGCTCCATAGATAGGGATCTAGGAATTGACCTTGTGTGGTTATTTTGTAAGAATCTTGATTTCACTAGTGGATTGGACTTAGTGGAGAGTCCCCGGTTTTTTAACCTAGAGGTGGATTTTTCTAGCCAAAAACATCCCGTGCAATTTATCGCTTTACTAGTTTACTTATCTTTCTTTTGCTTGTGATATATGTTCTTCATTATCCATAAATAGATAAGTCCTTGTAACTAAGCTTGTCAGTATTAAAATGAGCACTAAACTGGATCTTAGTTAACTAGGAACTTTATAGTAAACTGAACTTTAATTTGACTTCTTCCGCTGTGAGTAAACTAGCATATCTAAGCTTAGTTGATAAGTGTTGCTGACTAGCCAGACAAGCACGTATACATATTGTAAATTGAAGGTTATTCCACCTGGTACTAATTTCAATTAGTATCAGAGCCGTGCTCTAGATTTACATAGAGTGGTCTCTGGGTACTACTGGTATTAGGTGGATTTTCACCATGGATTGTGATCGTGTTACGAGATCTTGCAACTCTCCTCTGTTGTTTGATGGAACAAACAATGTCGCATGGAGTGAAAAGATTCAAATCTTTCTTGAAGCACAAGATCTAATTGTTGTGGATTATCTTACGTCTGAATGGAAGGCTCTTTCAAGGATAGTAAATGGAGAATCTGTTGTAAAGGCCAAAGGTAAGCAGACTCAAGGGGAGATTTCTTCAGACAGGGCAAATAGAAAAGCATGGAATGCCATTGTTTCAGCCATCTCACCAACTCAGTTTGCACATATTCGTTATTGCACCACTGCAAAACTAGCTTGGGACAAACTCAAAATCTTACATGTAGGAGACAAACAAGTAAGAGAGCTTAAACTTTAGATGACCTTATCTAAGTTCGAGGATCTAAGAATGCTTAAATCAGAGACTTTCTCGACCTTTTATGGAAGGTAAAAATGCTAACAAATGAGGCCTTGGGGTTGGGAAAGCCTATTGATGAGATAAGTATTGTTCAAAAGATTTTGAGAACTTTATCCAAGACATTTCAAGCAAAGAAGGCAGCTATTTATGAATTTCAAGACTTAAATGAGATTAAGCTTGGAAAATTGGTGGGTAAACTCATAAATGAAATGGAGCTTGACATGGAAGAAGGTGATTTTGAGAAAAATAAAGAAGTTGCTCTTCAAAGTGTGAGAAACAGTTGTGTTGAAAATGAATCATGTGATCAATCCTCTGAATGTGATCTTGCATTATTTGTTAAATAGTTCAAAAGGATACTTAAAACCAAGGGCAATGAGGTCAAAAGGACTAGAGAATCATCAATTAATCACATGATTCAACCTCATGAAAAGCTCAACCTTGGAAGAAAGCAAGAAAAGTTTGTTGATAAAAGGGACAAGTCTTTCTCAAATGTACATGGACCTTGCTTTGCATATGGTGGTAATGGTCATCAAGTTGCTGAGTGTGCAAACAACAAAGTTTCAAGTCAGAAACGTGATAAGGCCATGATGGCGACATGGAGTAATAGTGAAGATGAAGTATCTAATAACTCTGGAGAGTCATCAGATACTGAAGAAGATGTAGTTGCTTTTGTTGCATCAGTTAAAAAAGTGTCTTCTGACAATGATGAGGTAACTCTGAATGATGATGAGAAGATGTCTTATCAGGAACTGTCTACCATGTATAAATCCTTGTTCGATGAGACGTGTGCTGCCAAATTGAACAACGTTGAGCTAAATCTAAAGATTATTAAGCTGCAAGAAAAAGTTGAGTCTCTTCAACTAGTTAGAATTGATGAGTAAAAAAGTTATGTCCCTTGAGGCCCAAATCAAGGTATTGGAAAATCGGTTCGTGACTTGTGTGATGTAGGGTCATCCGAAGCAGGTTTAAGCTCTGTGTGCACCTATACTGATACTGAGGAAAGTTCCTTACCTGCAACCTTTATGGCCAAATCTTCCTTGAAGAAAAAATTCATTCCCACATGTCATTGATATGGTGAACTCGTTCATATTTGACCATTGTGCAGAAAAAATTTCATGGAAAAGAAAGATGACTTAAAGGATTAGGTTGATCGACTAGCCATGGAAGTCAACAAAATGGCATAGGTTGTTGGTTCTTCTAGCTCAAATTGTACCATGTCTATTTCAAGGAGACATCAAAGTGGGTCTGATAAATGTCTAGTTTCTCATTGTGCTCATTTTGTTCCAAAACCAGACGTTTGGTACTTTGATATTGGTTGCTTATGTCATATGTCGGGAAATAAAGATGTCTTTTTGCCACTTATGTGAATCTCTTAATGTGGAAAAGCACTGTCCCTAATCTGAAATTCCCAAAATGCCACATCTAGTTGAAATGATCTCAAATGACCTATATCAAATGGTGTTCTATGGGAAGATAATGACAATCTCAATTGCTTGGTGCATGGAAAATCAAAGGTATGTTTTCCTCTGTCATACTGTTGCAAATTGCGACCTTGTTTTGTTTCCTTGTGATATTTTGGTGTGGATGTTGTATATGTTCAATAATCTTGGTGTGAAACCTTTTGCTAATTGCTTTCATTGTGATCTTGTGTGTAACATTGACTTTTGGATGAATCTTGCCCAACAATTATCAGCAAATTATTTTGCAACTAAATCTCATCTCGTTGATTAAGTGTTAGAAAGAATGACAAGTGCTCTAGTCTTAGTATCACTTAAGAAACAGCTAGTTAACTTTTCACAAGTACTCTTGTCTATCGAGGAGATAAAAATCTTCGATGGTATGTTGTCCTTTGTGCAATCAACTGAACAGGTTGAATAGCTATGCTTCCAATTTTATTTGTTGCATACGTAGTTTTTATTGTTGCTTGGGACTAGTCAAATATCTCATTAGTTAGCTTTCCTGTTCTCATTTTGCATCTCTTAATTGTCATACATGGGTGATATTTTGTGGAATAACCTTGAATAATATTTTCACTATGACGTCAAAGGTTCTCCCTAATGTGATTGATAGTCTCTGAAAAATCATTATTTCATTTAGCAAAAACTTATGTTGATTTTAGGATTAGGCTTACTTTGGTCTTGATTGGGTTGTAGTGACTCTATTTACTCTATAAATTAAGGTTTAAGTATCAATTCCAGTGCAAAACACCACATGTTCTATCTTGTTTTCATGCTCAATGCTTCACAAAAGAAAAATCATTGTCGTGAGCATCAATATTACCACGTATGGTCAACATACTCAATGTCAAAAAAGGAACCTCAATTATTCATCCCTACAAATATGTTCTCACATGCAATGTCATGTTCAACCAAATCCTTCCCACTTGTCATAAAAAGTTCAAAAGTTTTTTGGGGTGCTTCAAATACATCTTGCACCAACCATGTCAAATGACTTGGGTTTCCTACTTCCATATGCCATCTCAAAGTTCCATTTGGCTTTAGCTTCCCATTGTGCCTAGTTTTGTGTTTTGCTCATTTGCTTGATTTATGTTCTAACTGTTGTTTCTTGAATTAAAAGCTTGGTTAGCCTTCGAATTAATCTTGAGCATAGTCAAATGAAGTTATGATTCAAAGATATCTATCTCCAATCTCATTCTCATACCTTGACACATCATGGATGTTATATGAACGTGTGTTAATATATGCTTTACCATCTATGTATGACTTTGAAGATCTTTGTAGATAGCACTGCATATCATATTTTCCTTCAAGTCTTTGGTTAAGTTCCGCTCTTGTGTTTGGAAGCATAGATATTGGAGTTGTTTTCATCTATGATTATCTGTGAGGAATGTCTAATTGGTTGTAGCCTAATGGTGCCAAGATTGTGCTAGTCTTCTATCTTATTTGTAGGTCTTGAGTGTGGTATTCCATGTGATCATTGCGTTTGGGACAAAATTATTTTCAAATTGGGTGTTTACTTTTTCTATCCAGTCATAGCACGTGTTAGAAAAAAGATGTTCATTAAGGGTATTTCTATCATTGCACTTTATGTTTTGACCTTCCAATCTAAATTGTTGATATCATCTCTACAATCCAGATTAATCTCACAGTGTCCTAGGCATTTACCTCTCTTATCACATTAGGTTTTTACATTCACCTTCATTTGTGCCATTTGCTCTAGTCTTTTCTCTTTCTCTCGATTCAAACTGTGAGCAACTGTTAACATAAGGGTGTCTCAATCATGTCTTCAAGTCGAACTTCATTTCGTCACTTCAGAATGCAACCTAATCCTCCTCGTCGTAAAACCCATTCTCAAACCGCGAGAGAAGCCAACATAGAGCCTTCAACACTCTAATGCACACGTTCAGAATGCAACCTAATCCTCCTCGTCGTAAAACCCATTCTCAAACTACGAAAGAAGCCAACACAGAGCCTTCAACACTCTAGCGCACACGTTTCCCACATCTCCTACCAAGAAAATCTTCGAAGTTGCTACTACCAAAAAAGTTGTTCCTGAGAGAAGGATTGTCTGGGATAACCTCTCTGTGACTAATGCTATCTTGTCCAAAGATCTCATTGAAAGGTACAAACTTCATCGGGTAAACTCACCTCTTTCGACCTTCAATCTTTCAATGATTCAAGAATTTTATGCAAATGTTTCATCTAAGTTTCCTGACTCTGGTGATGAAGTGTATGTCCGTGGAGTCCTTGTTCCCTTCAATTCATCTATCATTAGCTCTGTCATAAGTCTTGAGCCCTCCTATGCTTCTGATATGTATAACTTCAAGAATGTATCCATAGTGTTAACAAAATTGGTACATTTTACAAAAAAAATTGGTACATTTCACATATAACAAAGTGGTACATTAATAAAGGAGAATGGGCACATTATAAATAAATTAGGGTACAAATAAAAGATTAAAAAAATTATGAGTACAAATGAAAATTTTAAAAATATGGGCGCAAAAAGAAATTAATACATGGGTACAAATTAAAACTAAAAAGTGGGTACAAACTAAAAATATAAATATATGATAAAAAATTTAGCCATAAGACATAAATATACTATATGTAATTTTTCTATCATTGATTAATTATACAATGTCACGTGACGGTAAACACATGGGCACAAATACAATTAAAACTTTAAAAAAGATGGGCACAAAAATAAATTAATATATGGGTACAAATTAAAACTGAAAACGAAAATTGGTACAAATTAAAAAGGTTTGCAAATTAAAAATGGGTACAAACTAAAAATAAAAATATATGATAAAAAATTTAGCTATAAATATAAATATACTAATTGTAACATTTTTAACACTAAAGGAATATATTTAAAAATAAAAAATATTGTATTATTGAAATAATTAATGGTGTTATTAATCCCCAAGGACCTTGATCAAAAATTGGAAAGGAATAATGTTTTAATCAATGAAGTAGCAAAATGAGGGATGAGAACCTAAAATATTAATAGTAATATAATGAGGAGTACAAAGTCAAGGGACTTTGATTAAAGTTTGAATATCATTAAGGTTTTAGTCAAATAGTGTTAGGGACTAGGGATCGCATTCAAAGTATCCCTTTTTATTTTTTATTTTTTTAGAAAATATATGGGAGAGAGAAGTTGGAGAGAAAGTTAAAGCATGTCCAAAGGAGATGTCAAATTTTGAACATAAAATTTAAATTTGACAGCCTATGTGGCATTTTGACATCTTTTAAACTTTTATTGTCCACCCGATATGTCAAATTAAATTATTATTATATTATATTATAAAATAAATGATTACATTAATAAAAACTTAATAAAATGCATTTAATAATTACGAAATCTAGACCATAAACCATTTCTTTTTAACAAGAGGGGACCGTTCACTTACCTCGATTGAACAAAAGGGAAATGGGACAACAACAACATTAATTGCAATGGTAATTAAACCAAAAGAAAATTAATAAAAAGAATTAATAATTAATTTTGAAGCTGCTGTCAAATTTGATAGCAACTTTCTTGCTATCAATCCATGTCATCGCCACATAGGATTTGACATTTCGGTTGGAGAACATCACCACATAAGATTTGACATTTCGGTTGGAGAACATTAGTGTGGTTGTTTTTTTTTTTTTTTTAAACTATTATAGCTTATGTGGACATTTTGACATCTCTTTTGAAGATGCTCTTAGAGATAAATGTGAATGAAAGAGGGAGTGAGAGAGAAAATGCGAGAGTAGAGAGAAGGTTTAGGGCCCGTTCGGTATCCTACTGAAAACCATTTATCATTTCTAAAAAAATTCTTAAACCATTTTTTAACTACAATTTTTTTATAAGACTTAAAAACTTTTTCAATAAGAAATTCAAAATTATTTTTAAATCTTAACAATTTAAGAAATAAGAAAGGGAAAAAGGAGAGAGAATCCAAAGAAAGGGAAAGAGAAGAGAGAGAATCCAAAGAAAGAAAAAGAGAGCAAGGAGTGGAGAGAGAAGGATAGAGAAAGTTGAGGCTTGAGGGGAAGGATTGGAAGAGAGAAAGCAGAGAAATGAAGATGAGAGGAGAGAGAACAATCATAACAGAGAGAAGGGAGATAAGGCAGAGAGGAGGGAGAACAATCATAACAGAGAGAAGAGAGATAAGGATGAAAGAGAAGAAAATAATAGGAAGGGAGAGAGGAGGGAAATGAAGTGGGGAGAGGAGAGAGGAGAGAGGAGAGAGAGAAAGGGAGGAGAAAGAAAAGCAATAAAAAGATATCAGATAGAAAGAAAGAGGAGAGGAGAGAGATAAGTTTAAAAACTGACTTTTTTTGTTTTTCATAAGAAGGCTAATATTTTAAGTTGGTTTTAATTTTCTTTTTAAAAATAGTCCTACCAAACAAAGATTATTGACTTGAGACTCAAAAAATGTTTTTGAGTAAAAAAAATTGGATTCAAGTTCAATACCAAAAAAACCTTAACTCACTCTCACTAGTTTATGCTTATGGTCACCCTTGAGTACTAAAATAAAATCAACAGTACAAAAACATGTTTGCACGACGGCAACTTGCGTGGTGGAGCAAATTTCGACATGCAAAGTATGTTTGTGCAATGCTAAACACAAAACATCGCACAAACGACCTTTCCACAACGGCACTTTATGCGACGAAGATTGGTGTCGCACAAAGCTGTTTGCACGACGTAGGTGCACCTTCGTCGTGCAAAACTGTTTTGCGTAACGCCAGTCTTCGTCGCACAAAGTGTCGTTGCGTAAAGGCTGTTTGTGCGATGTTTTATGCGTTGCACATGATTTTGGCACCAAACCAAGAATGCTTTACCATTTTTTTTCCAACATTGAGCGACTTAGGTGCACCTATGTCGCTCAAAATAGCTTTGAGCGACGTATGTCCACCTCCGTCGCACAAAGCTGTTTTGCGCGATACCAGTCTTCGTCACGCAAAGTCAAAGACTTTTTTCCCATCGCTTAATTAGTTTGGGAAGCAGAAACTGCAAACCAGTTGCAGCAGCTACCTTCCTCCCCCATCTCTCTTCAAAACCTTCTCCAATCCTCTCCCTTCCTCGATCTATACATATAAAGACATTAATTTGGTGAATATCAAAATTAAGAGTAGCAACTAATTACCCTCGAATTTTCTTGTTTAATTACCTAGAATGTAAGTATAAACATCCCAGTTGCTTAGGCTCTTTCCATCTTCAAGATGAGCACATTCAATCTTAATTGTCACATTGAAATTGAATAGCGAATTTAACATTCAAATATATAGTTGCAGAGCAAAGATAAAAAATAACTACAAGAAGAAGAAGGGTACCTGATAAGATGAAGTGCTTGTTCCAAACAGGAAGCCATCTGGGAATTGAGGTTTCTGGATTTCTTCTTCATCTAGCTTGAAACTCTGAGCTGTAACTAAAGCGGTAGACAATAAGATAACCGAGAGCGACAAGAAATAGAGCAAGGATTAAATCTGTTGAGCTTTTGCTAATATTATATGTGTTGGTTGAATTATTTGCTGCATATGCTAAGTATCTTCTTGATGTGTTGCCATTTTTGTATGATACAAAATGAGGAAGTGAAGTTTAGAGAATTGTTTTGTAAACTGATATGCGAACATAATGTGACCTTTTAAAAGTTTAGTTTAATAAAATTTCTGCAGCCAGGCAAATTTAAGCACCTTTTGTAGACCTTAATGAATGGTTCCAAAACTAAATTATTTATTCCTTATGATTTTGTGGTATCCGCTAGTGTAAATATCTGAAATTGAAGACCGAATCAGTTCATTGTATTCATATAGGATCAAGGAGTGTAGCTATAAAAAATCATCAAAATTGGAGTTAAAACTACCATTAAATCATGATTTTTCATTTATAATCGTTGAAATGTTTTGTCCCGTTATTTGATCTCTGAATATTTGTTTTTTGCGATTTTTGGCGTATGCGATCTCGAAGTATATACAAGCAAGTTTGACGGTTGGATCGTTGAAACTAGTTTCATACAATACGTATCCCATCAAAACAATAGATTCACTAACACTTGGAGTTTATTTATACTTTCATTAAGTATAACATAAGATTTTGTGGTATCCACTTGTGTAAATATTTTAAATTGAAGATCGAATTCATTCATTGTATTCATATAGGATCAAAGAGTGTAGCTATAAAAAATCATCAAAATTGGAGTTAAAACTACCTGTAAATCGTGATTTTTTTTGTCCCATTACTTGATCTCTGAATGTTTGTTGTTTGCAATTTTTGGTGTATGCGATCTCGAAACATATACAAATAAGTTTGACGGTTGAATAGTTGAAATTGTAGTTTCGTAGAATGCGTATCCCATAACAATAGATTTATTAACACTTGAGAGTTTATTTATACTTTCATTAAGTATAACGTAAGATTTTGTGATATCCACTAGTGTAAGTATTTTAAATTGATGATCAAATTAGTTCATTGTATTCATATAGGATCAAGGAATGTAGTTGTAAAAAATCATCAAAATCGGAGTTAAAATAGCCGTTAAATCGTGATTTTTTGTTTATAATCGTCCAAAAGTTTTGTCCCGTTACTTGATCTCTGAATGTTTGTTTTTTGCGATTTTTGGTATATGCGATCTCGAAGCATATACAAACAAGGTTGACGGTTGGATCATTGAAATTTGTTTCATAGAATGTGTATCCTATCAAAACAATAGATTCACTAACACTTAAGAGTTTATTTATACTTTCATTAAGTATAACACAAGATTTTGTGGTATCTACTAATGTAAATATTTTAAATTGAAGATCGAGTTCATTCATTGTATTCATATAGGGTCAAGGAGTGTAGCTGTAAAAAATCATCAAAATTGGAGTTAAAATAACAATTAAATCGTGATTATTCGTTTATAACTGTCGAAAAGTTTTGTCTCGTTACTTGATCTCTGAATGTTTTTTTTTTTTTTTTTTTTTTTTTTTTGCAATTTTTGGTGTATGAGATCTCGAAGTATACACAAACATGTTTGACGGTTGGATCGTTGAAACTAATTTCATAGAATGCGTATCCCATCAAGTTTAATGGTATGTGTGTGTGTATATATTTATTAAGTAGCTTTAAATTTATTTATTTTGGCACTATAATACTTAAGAAATTGAATGATATGTATATTTATTAAGTAGTTTTAAATTTATTATTGTAGTTCGGATCAGGTTTTTGTTAGAAAAATATATTATTGTGGGTTTTATGTAAAAAAATTGAATTTGAAGAGAGTAAATTCACATTTTTAGTAAATTTTATAATAACTTTTTTTTTTAAAAAAAAAATATAGCTTGCGCGATGCCACAATGAGATCGTTGTGCAAAAACACTTTGCGCGATGTCAAAATATATACCTACATCCGCAAGTTCTTAAAATTGTGGCGGTCCAATCGTTAAAAATAGGTGCTTATTTTGTATTTTCCCAAATTACTCTGGACAAAATGGAAAAGAGTCCTTCCTCCTCATCTGACTACCTGATCTCGCCTTCTTTCTCACTCCGTCTCGCGTAGCCTTCCTCCCGACTGCACCCGGCCAGCCTCATCCTCATCTTCTCCTCATCCTTTCCCGTAGCCTTCTTCCTCGCTTTCCGATCAGCCGCCAAGCCCTAATAGCTCTCCCACGACGATGAGGACTTCGATTCCAATTACGTCGAGATTAAACACGAACTGGAGGACGACGACTCTGATTGCATCGTTATTAAGAACGAATTGGAGGACGACGGCATGGACGAGGTTTAATGGAAAAGAAATGGTATTTGCACATTGCAATCTGACCAAGGTAAGACTAGAAACAACTAAGAATTGAAATCAATTAATAATTTCATATGTTTCTTGATTAAGTTCCTTGGATTAGTGTTGATTTTGTAGTGGAACTGCTGAGGGAAACTAAAATCTAAAAAAAAACTTTCTTTGTGTTGTAGTTATTCCACCGCTTTCACCCCATTCGCTCTCTCTCTCTCTCTTCGATAGCTTTGAGAAAAAAAGACTAAAAAAGCATTTTTAGCTTGAAGAATCTCTCTCTATCCTTGTGGGATTATATTTCTGCAAATCTCAGTTAGGTTTATAGATATGAGATACGAAATTGGACCACGGGAATCAACCAAGAAAGTCGTCGTATCTCCTGCAATCCTTTCGAAGTATTAGCCGTTGGATCGATTAACGCCTCGGTGTGTTCTTCCCAGATAACACCTAGTTCCTGGATTTCATATTTATATATAAAGGAAGGTACTTTTTTGGTAATCTGGTGGATGTTGCAGGAATGGGATCACTTGTGATTGATACAAACACTGGCAAGAAATATATCAGAGAAGTGATGTATTTACCTGGATTAAAAGATAATCTATTAAGTGTTAGGCATATGGATAAACATGGATATTGTCTGATACTTGGTGGAGGAATGTATTGTTTTTTTATGGTCCATCACTTATTGTCTTATTATCAAAGTAAGGATGAAAGGAAATAGGTATTATCCTTTGTCCTTATTGCAGAATGATCAGGTTGCATTGAAGACCAGTGTAACTCATTGCACCTGGACTTGGCACAAAAGGCTAAGTCACTTAAACTTAGAAGTCTCAAGTAGTTGAGAGAATAAGACATGGTTCATGGTCTTCCACACCTGGAAAAGATTGATGGTGTGTGTGAAGGGTGTCGGCTTGGGAAACAACATAAAGATTAGTTTCCAAAAGAGCAAGCTTGGAGAACAAGTTATCCACCGGATCTGGTGCACACAGACTTATGTGGTCCTATGCAAAATGAATCAATTGTTGGGAATAAATACTTCATGCTGCTTATTAATCATTGTACAAATATGTCATGGGTGTATTTTCTTAGATACAAATCTGAGGCTTTAAATTTCTTTAGAAAATTCAAAGCAATGGTAGAACTTCAGTGTGGATTCAAAATGAAATGCTTGAGAAGTGATAAAGGATGAGAATTCCTCTCAACCGAGTTTACCAAGTTTATGGAAACTGAAGGCATTTAAAGATAGTTATCAATTGCCTATACTGCACAACAAAATAGGGTAGTGGAGAGAAAGAACACGACAGTGGTAGAAATGGATAAGGCAATGCTTCATGAAAGAGATATGCCATATTACTTATGGGCAGAGGCAGTACACACTACGGTGTATATTCTCAATAGATCTCCTACAGAAGCTTTTGGAAATTTAACCCCATTTAAAGCTTATAGTGGCATAAAATCAAGTATTTCACATCTTATAATATTTGGTTCTTTATGTTATGTGCATGTACCTGTTGAATTGAGATATAAACTTGATGCAAAGAATACCAAGGGAGTATTTGTGGGATATGCAAAATGTGTAATTGATTCCTATACAAAGAAATTGATTAAGTCAAGGGATGTCATTTTTTAGGAAGCTATGACTTCGAATTAGAAGGAAAGTTCATCAGGTTTTGTTGTTGTGACTTATCTTCAAAATCAGCATGAGAGTGTGCCAACTGTGAATACACCTAGGTTGAATGAAGTTGAAGAAGAATAATCCAGTTCAAGAGATCTGCCATGCCAGAAAAACAAGAAAGTGTCTCTTATAAACTGAAAATATAGCTCAACCCTATTATCATACTCCATTGAAATTGAGAAACATAAGTGATATTCTTGCACAATGTAATCTCTACATTGTGGAGTCATAAAAGTATGAAGAAGCTGCATAGGACAAGGCATGAATAAAAGCAATAAAAGTTGAACTATCTATGAATGAGAAGAATGAAACTTGGGAATTGGTAGATAGACTAGTGGATAAACCAATCATTGGTGTGAAATGGGTGTTAAAAAAAAAAACTCAATTTGGATGGCTTAGTACAGAAGAATAAGGCAAAGTTGGTTGCTAAATGTTACACTCAAAAACCTGGAATTGATTATAATGAGACCTTTGCTACAATATCTAGACTGGACACAATTAGAACTCTAATTGCCTTGGTTGCTCAAAGGAGCGGGAACTTGTATCAGCTTGATGTGAAATCTTCTTTCCTCAATGGAAAATTGTAGGAAGAGGTTTATGTAGATCAACTAGAAGTGTTTGAGATAAAGGGCAAGGAAGACAAGTCTTATAGACTGTTCAAGGCTTTCTATGGATTGAAACATGTGCCAAGAGCCTAGTATAGTGAAATTTATACATACTTTGCTCAATGTGGATTTGAAAAAATTCAAAGTGAAGCAAATCTCTATAATAAGTCAATGGAAGAAAATGATATACTAATTGTATACATTTATGTGGATGACATATTATACACTGGAAGCAATCAAGAAATGTTGGATGAATTCAAAGAGCATAAGAAGAAGAAATATGACATGGCAGATTTGGGTCTCCTTCATCACTTTCTAGGAATATGAGTGATTCAGACCAATTCAAGTATTTTCATTCATCCAAAAAAGTATGCCACTTCTTTGTTGAGTAAGTTTGGACTGAGTGACTGCAAATTTGTCACAATTCCTCTGGTTGCCACTGATAAATTGAGTAAAGATGATGTTAGTGGTCCAGTTAGTGAAGAGAAATATTGAAAGATTGTTGGTAGCTTACTTTATCTCACTGCTACAAGGCCTGATGTGATGTATGTAGCTAGCCTACTTGCAAGATTCATGCACTGTCCCACAAACAAACACTATGGAACTACCAAGAGAGTACTTAGATATGTTAAAGGTATTCTACACTATGGCTTGGAGCATGTAAAAGGAAAGAATGCAATGTTGATTGGTTTTTGTGACAGTGACTAGGGTGGTTCAATGGATGACAGGAAAAACACATCAGGTTATGCATTTTCATTTGGAAGTGGAGTTTTCTCATGGGCTTCTATCAAGCAAAGCTATGTGGCACTTTTAACTACCGAGGCAGAATACATCAGTGCCTCAGAACCAACAACTCAAGCAATATGGCTCAGGTTTGTCCTAGAGGATTTTGGAGAACTTCAAACTGAAGCAACTCCATTGCAGCGTGATAATACATTTGCAATCTCTATAACTAAGAATCTAATGTTTAACCAAAAGACAAAGCATATTGATCAGAGGTATCACTTCATCAAGGATGCTTTGCAGCAAGGAATTGTTGATTTGGTGTATTGTCTTACCAAAAAACAAGTCACAAACATCTTTACTACAGCTCTACCAAAGGAGAAGTTCAATTATCTCAGAGAAAAGCTTGGACTTATATTAGCTCAAAGCTTACAGGGGAGTGTTAGTGTATAAGTCATGAGCTGATTACATTGTAGTAGTAATAAGCCTTGTATTTAGTTGTGTATCCACTTTGGTTATAAATTACCAAGTGTATGGCTCATATTGTAATTTGTCTAAGTGACGTGTTTGAATCCTAGAATCCAGCTAGATGTGTGGCTGAGATCACCTTAATGTAATGGAAAGAATCCAAATGCATAACTAACCATTATGCAGTGTACGATTGTGTGTGCTAGAGAGATAAATAGAAGCAACATTCCTCTACGTATTTTGCAGAGAGAGAGAGAGAGAACCATCCATCATTTTCTCAATTTTCAGTATTTTGGTCTTCATTTCTTCATATTCATACACATACACATTCAAACTTTAACATAGAGGATATCTGAAAGCATCACCATGAATGTATTTCCAGCCAACCTCTTTGTCTTCTTCATCATCACTATTTGAGGACCTACAACAAGATTCATTACACTAAGCTGACCAAGTAAAAACATAATATAGTTGGAAAAAGATTGTGAATAATGTATTACTTTCTCAGTTCATTCTTAAGGGCGTCGCATTATGAGCAAAGTAAGCAATCCCATCAAAAGAATGATGATAATGGAGTTAATGAATGAGAACCAATGAATTTTCTGGTGGACTGGTGATGAATGATAGAAATTGGGTAGTTCACAGGATCAGAAAACGGATGTCGCTTAAAATATTGATCACAATATGGTGTGAAGGATATGAACAAAGAGTGATAATGGAATTGAATGAATTTGACAGAAAGGGATTTGACAAATATATAGAGATGGAAATAACCTTTCGGGAGAAGTTACAACTTTTCACGTTGCAATACAATTGTTCATATCCTTTAGAATTAATTAATTATATTATTTTCTTTATTAATTAATTAACTTATTTCACTACAATCATATGTATATTAGTACACCAATGTTATGGTGTACCTTCACATATGATTATACATATTGTGAAAACCATGTTATCATAATCATATTCCAACATCTCCCACTTGATTATGATGACATAAATGGTTTCCTATTCTGATTTGTTTCTCACAAGTATTACTCATAAACAAATTCAATGTGATATGTGGCTTCTTTACCTGGTGCGCACCATTCCACTTTATCTGATAACATTTTACTCTTTAGTAAAATGGTATCATATCCAAGTAACTAGGAAAAACAATCCGTACCTGGTTACAAATGATGACATAGTCCCAGACTATACACCACAATGTTGTATAAATTATTTCTTGAATCTTATAATAGATTTTAGTTTCAAGGAGATTTATTATAACCTGGTTACCTCGCTAGTGCCCTCTATCTTTAACCGACCAAATACTAAAGAAGCAGATAAAGTCACATCTATTTGTCCATGTTTTAGGCATCTCTGAAACCATACAATGATGTTTGCCGCACGTCCCACACTATAATACATCTAGATGTTTTGCAAACCCATTTTAGTCACATGCTCTCTGAATTTTTCCAGAGACAATCCCTTGGTCATTGGATTGGCCAACATCTCTTCGGAGGGTATGTAGTCGACCTTTACCTCTCATCTCTTCACTATCTTGTATATAGTGATATTTAATATGAATTGTGTTTTCCCTTGGAACTATTTGCTCCACTCTTTATAAAAAAGATGGTGGACTTATTATCATAAAACACATTGACAGGCTCTTTAAGTATAACTATATTTAAATTATCTATAAAGTGTTTAGCCAATGCTGTAGTACTTACCGCTATGCTACAAGATATATATTTTGCTTCCATGGTAGACTTTGCAACACAACCCTGTTTCTTACTTAACCAAGAAACAATCGTTCCATTAAACAAGACAAGGTTACCACTAGTTGACTTTCTATCATCTAAGTCGCCTAAGAAATCTGCATCGCAATAACAAACTAAATCCAGATCATTTAATCCGAAACAAAATTTCATACCTTTGGTGCCTTTTAGATATCTAATAATTCTCTTTACTGCCATCCAATGTTGCTTTCCAGTGTTGGATTGATATCTACTTACCAATCCAACTGCATGACATATGTCAGGTCTTGTGCTGGTCATAGCATACATCAAACTTCCAACTGCTTGGGCATACATAACAGTTTTCATATCAATGATGTCTTGCTTCTGTACTGGACACATATTTTTGGAAAGCATCATTCCTTTACAAACAGGTGTACTAACTAGCTTGGATATTAAATCTTTTAAATATTTTATCCAAATAATTTTGTTGATCCAAATAGAGCATTTTGGCATCTATATCACTAGTAATTTTAATTCCTAGAACATAAGGTGCTTCTACCATATCTTTCATTTCAAATTTGGATCCCACATATGACTTAGTCTTTTCAATCATATCTATAGAGTTACCTGCAAGTAAGATGTCATCTACATATAGTGACAACATACATAAATTATCTTGGCACTCCCAAGAGCAAACACAATGGTCTAATGGATTTATTTTATAGTCCATCTCCATAATGGCTTGGTGGAACTTTAAATACCATTGTCTTGATGATTGCTTAAGGCCATACAACCCTTTGACATGACATCCTTCGGGTTGAATCATATAGATGTCTTCCTTCAAATCTCCATTTAAGAATGTTGTTTTGACATCTAATTGATGAAGTTTTAAATCCATTCTAGCAACAATTGCAATAAGAATTTGAATGGATGTAATCTTCGCAACTAAAGAGTAAGTGTCCAAAAAATCTATATCGAGTTTCTGAGTAAAACCCTTAGCTACAAGTCGAGCCTTAAACTTATCTAGGGTACCATCTAATTTGTAGTTCTTACGAAGCACTCACTTACAACCGATGGGCTTTCTTCTATAAGGTAGATCAAACAATTCCCAAACTTCATTTTTCTTTATGGAATCTAGTTCTTCGTTCATGGCTTGTTGCTATTGTTCAGACTCAAAACTATCCATTGCTTCTTTATAATTCATTGGGTCTGGATCTCCCACTGAATGATCTACCTCCTTAAGATTAAAAACACAGTGATCTTTCAATCTTCTAGATGGTTCCATTTTTCTTTTACTCCCACTGATTTGATCATTTCTCCCACTATTTATATCTTCCGTTACAATATCATGATCATCATCCATGTGTGTCATGATCGACATTGTCATGATCACCTATGTTTATATCTCCCACTTGATCACTGTCAATGTCATGATCATGAGACAAGTCTAAATCAAGGTGGAAATCTTGATCATCTGTAGGAGAATTTTCTTCTTCAAAAGAGATGAACCAAATCAGTAGTTTCAATAAAATTAGCATCTCCACTTTCGATCAATCATTTTTCAGGATGATAAAAACCTATATTCGACACTATTATCAAGATATCCTATGAAACTACATTCTAAAGTCTTTGGTTGTTATTTATCTCGTAATGGCTTTGGAAAGAGGACGTGTGCCTTACAACCCCAAACTTTTAAGTTTGATAAATCAGGTTTTTGCCCATGCCATAATTCTTATGGAGTCGATGGCTTTGCAGGTATGAACTCTGTTGAATATATATGTTGCAGTAGACAAAGCTTTACCCCAAAAATGTAGGGCTATGTTAGCATAAGACATCATAGATCGCATCATGTCCATGAGAGTTCGATTTCTTCTTTCTGTGGTTCCATTTTGTTGCGGTGTATAAGGCATGGTATAATTATGCTTTATACCATTCTCTTTGCAGAAATCATCAAAGTCTTCAAATTCTCCACCTCTATCACTACTAAGGGTATTTATGGATCTTTCCAATTGGTTCTCTACTTTTACCTTGAACTCTTTAAATTTGTCGAAGGCATTAACTCTTTAAATTTTTCTCGAGCATCATTTTTAAGCTTCAAGAAGTAAACATGTCTATAATGAGAATAATCATCGATGAAAGTCACAAAATATTTCATTCCTCTATGTGTTTTAGTCCTCATATGTCCACATAAATCTATATGTACTATTTCAAGTAAATTTGTTGAAGTCCAATGTTGAGAAAATGATTTTCTAGTTATTTTTCCTTTAATACATGATTCACATGTATCAAAGTCATGTGCATTTACTAGAGGTAACATTCCTTTTTACTCATGCATATCATTTTATTTGTGTGACCTAAACGTAAGTGCCATAAATATGCAAATTTTGAACAATAAAGAAAGCCATACTCGGAAAAAAAAACTTTTATTACTGTAAACTGAGTACATACCATTGACTCTACCTTAAATAAATATAACCCTTTTTCCTAATAGTGACAGCACCATTCATGAACCTTGTCTCAAAACCTTTCTTTTCTAGGACAGAGAGAGGGACATGATTTCTCCTAATATTTGGTGCAAACAGAACATTTTTAAGCACAATGGTAGATTTACTATTGTTGATCTTGCAATCTCCTTCACCCAAAACATCGACATAAGTATTGTTGCCCATGTACAGATGATATTCTCATAGTGCTTTCTCCTTGAAGTTGATGAAGCAACTGTTATCCTTGCATACATGTCGAGTTGCTCCTGTGTCTATCCACCATTGTCCTTGATCTTCAGCAATGAGTCCTTTGAAGACAGTCAAAGTCAGTTCTTTAGGATTTTTGTTGTTCTTGCATCGTTTGGGACACTTGTACCTATAGTGACCAATCTTTCCACAATTGAAACATGCACTCTCCTTTCCTTTGAACTTGTTCTACTTGTAGTTTCCAAACTTTTTGAAGTTCGAGCACTTGTTACTATTATGTGGTTTATGCATGTGTTGCTCGTTTTCTAAGAATCTTCTGTTATGAGGAAGTTCGCTCTACCTTGTCCAATTTCCTTTTTCCTATAATTTTTATGGACTTCTTAAATATCCAACATTGCAGGCAATGTATTCATCATTAATTCTGCTTGACCATAAGTCATGAAAGTAACTACATTTTCCCAAGAATTAGGGAAGCTACCAAAAAGAACACTAACTTGCATTTTATCAGAAACTGGATGGCCTACATTGGCTTAAGTCTTTTGCCATTACCTCCAATTTAGTAATATAATCGACCATAGAATCAGTTTCCTCCATTTTTGTCCCATTGTATTCCTCAAGCAATAATTGAATGTATGTTTAAGATTTGGGGTCTTATTTTTTTTCAAGTACATCCATGATTTCCTTGGCCAAATCATATTCTTCATAGAGAGGTATTAATTTATCTTCCATGTAATTGAGAATTGTGGCCTTAACCAACTCATTATCTTCCACCCATTTGTTATAAACTTGAGAGGGCCCAAGGGGTCTCTCATCCTTAATAGTGTACAAAATTTTGTCATGAGTTAAAAGATAAGTGATCCTTCTCTTCCATATTCAATAATTAACGTTGGTCAACCTCTCTATTTTAAAAACTTCAGATTTGGAAGATTTAGTTGCCTAGCTTAGGAAATTACAAAACAAATACAATACTTAATACAAACTGAAATACAAATACAAATACATATACTCGATATAATACTTAATACAAATCAGATGGTATCCTTGATAAGTTTAAGGGTCAACTTGTAGCTAAGAGTTGTACTCAGAAACTCGATATAGATTTTTTGGACACTTACTCTCCAATTGCGAAGTTTACTTCCATTCGAAATCTTATGGCAATTGTTGCTAGAATGGATGCAGAACTTCATCAATTAGATATCATAACAGCATTCTTAAATGGAGATAAGACATCTATATGATTCAATCTGAAGGATATCATGTCAAAGGACATGAGAACAAAGTTTACAAATTAAGAAAGTCATTGTATGGCTTAAGCAATCATCAAAACAATGGTATTTAAAGTTCCACCAAGCCATTATGGAAATGGGCTATACAATAAATCCATTACATCATTGTGTTTATTCTTAGGAGTGCCAAGATAATTTATGTATGTTGTCACTATATGTAGATGACATCTTACTTGTAGGTAACTTCATAGATAAGATTGAAAAGACTGTCATATGTGGGATCCAAAGTTGAAATGAAAAATATGGGAGAAACATCTTATGTTCTAGGAATTAAATTACTAGGGATAGAGATGCTTAAATACTCTATTTGGATCAACAAAATTATCTGAATAAAATATTTAAAAGATTTAATATGCAAGATTGCAAGCCAGTTAGTACACCTGTTTGTAAAGGAATGATGCTTTCAAAAAATATGTGTCCAGTACAGAAGCAAGACATCATTGATATGCAAAATGTTCTGTATGCCCAAGCAGTTGAAATTTTGATGTATGTTATGACCAGCACAAGACCTGACATATGTCATGCAGTTGGATTGGTAAGTGGATATCAATCCAACCAGGAAAGCAACATTGGATGACAGTAAAGAGAATTATTAGGTATCTAAAAGGCACCCAAGGTATGAAACTTTATTTCAGAATAAATGATCTGGATTTAGTTTGTTATTGCAATGTAGATTTTGCAGGCGACTTGTCTTGTTTGCAGGGTTGTGTTGCAAAGTTTACCATGGAAGCAGTATATATATCTTCACTAGTAGGAAAATTCATTTGTGCAACAGATTTTTGGGCGACAAAGCAAAATTCATCGCGCAAGTGTGTTTTGTGCAATGAAACAATTGCTTCGTCACGCAAGAATGGTACTACTTTGTGTGATGCACACCTTTGTTGCGCAATACTTTATGCATGATGAAAAAAAAAAGATACTTGTCGCGCAAAGTCAATAAGAAAACTGGGGATAATTTGTTTTTTGGTGCGAAAAAAAATGCACGAAAAAGGTTTCGTCGTGCAAAGTTTGTTCAATTTTTGGGTCAGAGCATTCAATGCATGCTAATCAACAGAATGACGAATTTTTTCCTGCAGAAACCTTGCGCAACACAGGTTTCGTCTCGCAAAGTCCATTCAGTGTATGTGAATCGGAGGAATCAATACTGCATCTAGTGAAAATGTTTGCGCGACAAAGGCTTTGTCATGCAAAGTCCTTAACCTTCCTATAAATATGCTCTTCTGCTCTCCTTACTCTTCACAATTCTTTTCGGAAATGATTTACTATTTTGCAAATTATAATCAATTTGTTCTTTGATTATTGGTACGATGGCCGACTGTGGTGCGCGTTCGTCAAAGACAATGGATGGCGAAGGTTCTAGAAAAGGTTTGCGTTGTAAATTTTGCATTTTGTATAAAGTTTTTATTTAGCTTCAGTATTATGAATATATATTTTGTTGATAGACAAGAAGAAAAGAGTTACGGTATAGGTTCGCCACACTTATGGTGGGAATCATTATCGAATCACTTCTGACGAATTAATAGGGGTTGTGAAGTCAGATATGCATGCCAGCTTTTAGTCTGACGTTGGAGTATTGGTGCATGACAAATGTGGTGTGGATTGGGAGTCTTGAAGAGCTATCCCCGAGGAGCTGAAGATGCATTTGATTGATGAGTATGTGTTAAGTTATTAGTTAAATAATAATTATATTTTGTTAAATTTAATATAATAGAAAGATTTTAATTTATTAATTTTCACATGACAGCCTAATTGGGACATTGACAGAAGTAACCCAAATCTGATGGAGGCTATCGATAACATCTTTAAGTCTCATTTTCGAGAGTGGAAGTTTGATAATCAACGTGTGGCAAAAGTATAGCGAGAACCAAAACTACCAGCAGAGGAATAGAATAGTGTCTTATTTTTATTTTTAATTTTACTGCTTATTTAGTAATGAGATCTGAATTCCATGTTTTTTTTTTTATTATTATGAACGGTTTAATTAAATATGTATTTTAATTAATTATGCATGAATGGTTTAATGAAATAAGTTCTTGATTTATTAATATTTATGTGGTTTGAAAAAAAAATTGAAGATTGAATGGAAAAATTCAATTTAAAAAAAAAAAACGAATATATTTTTTTTTCGAAAATATTAATGCACGACGAATTGTAGTTCGTTATGCAATTTTTTTTTTTTTTACAGTTCATCGCGGAAAGTATTCTAAAAATGTGGCAAAGCTAGTTAGATGCCACCAAAAGTGGAAGCACCATGTTTTGCGCGACAGTGCTTTCGTCGCCCAAAGTGTTTTCACTTTATTGAATTTAACCATAATACAGGAAGGTAGAAGTTGCAAAACAATTGCAGCAGTTGCCTTCCTCTTGAAATTTCTAGTAGTTTTATCTGTGTTGCCGTTAATCTCGGAGGTATATTTTCTTAACTAACTTATTTAATTTCCATTCATGTCGATTGTTTTGTATGTAGTTTATAATTGTTGTGAGTTTATGTATTTGTATGCAAACATTTTTGTATGGATGTACAAAAAATGGTTTGCAATGTTCATATGAACTTAGTTTCTCGTTTGAGAAATAGTTGGATTTCGCGAATGGATGCGAAAGCATGACTGCAGTCTAATTAATTCTTGAATTGTCCCAAAATTTTGAACAGTTTGAGAATGCATAGTTACATGTTGTATTTTGCGGTGCACGCATTAGAGTTTGAACGTGGGAAATTTAGCAGCATCTCTTTGCGTTCTTCGAGTGCATCGTAGTTTTTTGTATCACATCGTGCACTTGAAGAACTGCAGGCAGATGTCTAAATTTTCTCACGATTGAACTCTAATGTATTGGAGCATGTAACTATGCATTCTTGAATGAGATAAGACCCATACCAGAGGCATAAGGTGGCATGTCATAATTGAAATTGTTGTAACCCTTGTAAATTTTTAATGCTTGCAGGTGATATGGACAAACACTAGATCATAATCCTAAAAGATGAGTTGATGATTATATGGATGGAATAAATCAGTTCATTGATTTTTCAATTGCAAACAACCGGAGTTCAACTCAAATTCGGTGTCATTGTAGAAAGTGTAACAACTCAATGATTGAATATTTTGAAACTGTTCGATACCATTTAGTTAGAATGGGATGATGGAGACCTATACTACGTGGAATTGTCATGGAGAAGAAATACAACATGCTTCATCCTCACACATTACCCGAGTAGTAGAGATAGTTGACTCTGTTGTGGACCTAAATGAACAAATTATGGACATGAGCAATGATAGTTTTCCAAACGCTAGTTTGAATACGAATGAGGAAGTAGAAGATGACATCCCTCCCACCATGGACAGTGAAGCATTTGAAAAATATGAAAAACTATTAAAAAGTGCCAAGCAAGAATTATACCGCAGTTGCAAATGATTTTCGGAGCTTATGGCTATTGTTGAGTTAATGCATGGCAAAATAAAGTTTCGTATGTCGAATCAGTGTTTTGATTACTTTTTGGGAATTTTCAAGAGGATGCTTCCAAAGGACAATTGCTTGCCTAAAAATCATAAAAGTGCAAAGAAGGTGCTGAATGGTCTTGGATTGGGATATGAAAAAATTCACGTGTGTAACAATAATTGCATTTTGTTCTACAAAGATAATAAAGCATTGGATAAATGCCCTGTATGTAATGAGTTGTGGTTTATAATGACCTCTTCAAATAGAACAACGAAGATTCCACAAAAAGTTATGCGTTATCTCCCATTAAAGCTCAGGTTGCAGCGATTGTATATGTCAACACACACTGCAAGTGACATGAGGTGACATGAGGACAGACGAGTTTGATCGGCTGTACCCCAATTTTGCACGTGAGCCTCAGAACGTTAGATTGGGACTTGCAACATATGGGTTTAATCTGTTCAGGGTTCTAAACCAAAACCATAGCACTTGGCCAATCATCCTAATTCTGTATAATTTGCTGCCTTGGGAGTGCATGAAAAAAGAATATATGATGATGACATTGTTGATAACCAAAGATCCGAGCACGTTTATTTACAACTGTTGGTCAATGAACTAAAAGAATTATGGGAAAATGGTGTTCCCACGTACGATAAATCTTCCGGGAAGATATTCACTTCGCGAGCAGCAGTGATGTGGACTATAAACGATTTTTCCGCATACGCTATAATGTCTGGGTGGAGCACTAAGGGTTATTACACATGCCCAATTTGAGAATCAAATAGGGGTTTTGAATTGGGATTACCAACTAGGAAGGAAAGGCAGTCCCAGAGGAGAAATGCACACTAAGGAGTTTCTGGGAAATTGGTAAGGGTTTCGAATTGGGTTCTAATCAAATAAGGGTTTTGAATTAGGGTTACTAATTGATTTGGGTTTTTGGGATTATTAATTTCTTTCTTCATATTAAATTGCAATTTTTTATTTGTGCAAGTATGATTTCAATGTATTTTTACAACTACCTTCTTGTTATTTGGTTGCTGAGTATTTCCAAACACACAAATTGAGAGCATTATTGATATATATATATATATATATATATATATATATATATATATATATATATAGGGTTTGCTTTGAAACTTTGAAACTTGATTTCGTGTTATTACTTTGAAACTTGAGAGTAGGTTAGAAGTTTTAAAATGTGTTAACGGAAGAAAGAATGCTCTACAGTTTCAGTTTCTGATATTTCAGGATCTTGCTCAATTGCTAGCACCATTTGGAATCTTATATTAACACAAGGGTTTATCTCAGTTTACTACTCTGAAATTTTGTGGCTTTCAACATTTGGTACATGAAGTTTTTTTCATCCAAGAGTCACACCTCAAGTTTTAATTTTGGGACAGTTTCATACATCCGATAAGTTTTCCATTAGAACTTCTATTAACTGATGACATGGTGCTCATGTGGACAATAATTAAGCACCACGTGTCAATATGGGCCCACTTCAATATTAAAATTTAAAAAAAGAAAAAACCATCCGTCTTCTACCTCCCTCCAACCCCCTCATATCCTTCTTCCCTTTGCAACCCGTACCCTTTCCCCAAAAACCAATCTCCCTAAACCTTCCTTCTTCACTCCAATAAATTTCAATTATGCTAAGCAACCTCAATAATTACAAAAGATTTCTCATAAAGTATACAAAATAAAAAAGATCAATGCAAAATAGAATCCCAGAAATCCTAAAACACCCCATATTCAGCTAAATTATCATAAAAATTTAGCAAAATGAACACCCCGATTTGCAGAATGGTTAAATATTCGTTCTTGGCGATACCCATCTGTATTTTCCCTAAGGGGGCACAGAATCCGAGCACCCAAGATGATCAGCAGTGCACACATGCAATGAAAGTGCAAAAATGAATTAAAGAGAAGGAAACTCACTTGGTGGAGGAGTGGAGTGAAGGCCATGAAGATTTTGGGAGATTTAAGATTGTGGGACTTGGCAGTAAGGTTGTGAGACTAGAAGGTCAGCATCAAATTTAGACTCAGAGCCATCGATTCTTTCTCTCTCTCTCGAGCTTTCCACTTTTGTGAATCTCAGAGAAGTGATAATTACGAGAGTTGGTTTCAAGTTATGTGACGTAAGGCTTTTACTGGGAGAGAAAGGGAAGGAAACACGATGAGAGAAGAGATGATAACCCTCTGCAACCACTAAGCTTACTCCAACCACCAAAACCAATCTCCCTTCTATAACCCGCACTCTCTCCTCCATCCTTCCTTCACTAGTTTTGGTGGTGAAGGATGGTTGGGGGAGAAGGTGCGGGTTGTAGAGGGAAGAAGGGAGAGAAGGGGTTGGGGGAGGTAGAAGACGGGTGGGTTTTTTTTTATTTTAATTTTTTAATATTGAAATGGGCCCATATTGACACGCGGCGCTCAATTATTGTCCATGTGTGCGCCACGTCATCAGTTAACATAAGTTCTAATGGAAAACTTAATGGATGTATGAAACTATCCCAAAATTTAGACTTGAGGTATGAATCTGGGATGAAAGAAACTTCATGTACCAAATGTTGAAAACCACGAAACTTCAGGGTAGTAAATTGAGATTAACCCTAAATGCAAATATTTCAGGTTCCAGTAACAAAGTTTAGTAGCTTTGTGTTTACGGATGCAACTTTCCACCTTCTCCTTCTTGGACAAAAATGCACCTGCAAAACAATTAACACCTTAGGTTAAGACCAAGAGCCTCACGTGCCCACGATGAATGGGTGGGGAAGGGGGTTTGGCCGAAGAACCTCCAATGCCAAAGTTAGAATTTGAGGGAGAAAGTGTTTAGAGAAATTTGGACAGTTTTGCAAGAGAATTGAACTTAGGTTTTTGGAGAAATGAGGTGGTATTTATAAGGGTGTGATCGGCCACATGTGGTTGTTTTTGGGTGTAATTGCAAGATATTATGTCAAAATAATATCTTGCAATCAATTAGAAAATTAGTCAATTAATTTAGGTAATTAATCCTACTTTGAATCAATAATTGAAGGTCACTTTGTGGGAAGGATTTGATGAGGATGGATGAAAAAGATTTTTAATAAATACCTATTTTGATGACTTTTGACCTTGATTGTCTGCTGCTTGTGCGTAGAAGTTCCGATGTGCCTCAAGGGTAATATTGTCATTTTTCACCCAAAAGTACACATGTAGCCTCCATAAGTTTCGATGGGAAGCTCATTTCTGAATGCTACCATTGCTATGTCTTCGTTCCAGCTAACAATCTTGGCCTTTTCAGCTTTGAACCTCTTAACATAGCTGCAAATTGTCTCCCAATGGCCTTTTACGATGCTGAAGAGAAGGTCGAATGTCCTTTTGATTGAGTGGTTAGACGAATACTCCTTAGTGAAAACTAAGGAAAGTTCGTTGAAACTTCAGATCGACTATGGAGGTAGGGTGTGAAACCAGTCTTGTGCCTCGCCTTGTAGAGTTGTGGCAACAATTTTGCACATAAGCTTGTCATTATTCTTATAAAGGATCATGGTACTGGGGCAGTGCTTGAGATGTCGACCCGGATCTTTGTCTCCCTTGTACGGAGTAAAGTGAGGCATAGTGAACCCACGAAGTGGATATATCTGCTCAATCTTATCTATGAATGGTGACCTGCTTATGTTGGTCATGTCTCGTCGAAGTGCATCGTCAGTAACTTAGTTACGTTGGAAATCGGGCAGTCGTTCAGTCAGGAGCCTCTCAACTTTTTCTTAAATTTGGCTCTGCTAGGGCAGTGGAACTTTCAGCTACCCCCGATTGTGACCTATTGGTCTAGATCGCTCTTCCCTATGTTCAACTCGTCTATGCCGTGGTTACGGTGCATGTGGTATGTCCCTGGCAAGTGAGCGGACTATTAGCAGGCTGCTAGTTGAACTTAAGCCGGATCGAGTGGCTGCTTCTTTCTATCCGCCATGCTGCCTACTCCGATGTGAGGTGGAGAATGCTCATTGCAAGCCTAGTTGTGAATGAAAACTTTGCCTGAAAGGTTTCCATGTTAATAATCAGAGTGTGGCCTCAACCATGAACGTATACTCGTCCGTAGGCTTGATCGAAAGTGCACACTCCTTCGCGCGCTAAGACGAGAGTATACGTTATCCCGAGGATCCAGCGGGGGTGTAAACTGCTAGAATACTCGAATCTTGACTGGATGAAGGTTGCTTGCCGAGATGCTACTGGAGAGGTTCGTTGTCTGCCCTTGTTATGTTTTAGAACACCTCGTCTAAGGCACGTTGCATCTCGATCCGCTGCAAGAGTTGATTCACCAAGGTCGTCTGTTGTGTAAGGGCACTTTCGCCATTCAGGTTGGAAGAGCTTGGACGATATGTGTCTTCTTGAGTAGTGGAAGTGAAATGGACTCTGGGCGTGAGATTTGAGTTGGGAAATGTCAAATCTATGGAGAAATGGGGTGAAAATGCCCCTAGTTTAATCGTCAATCAAAAGATCTGAATCCAGGACGGTTAAATCGGCCTTGGACCAGTCGGGATCACCAAGTGAGCCACGGGAGTGGGTTGGGCCATGGACGTGGGCCGTGCCACGTACGGGGCGTATGGGCGTGGTAAGGCACTTGGAGCCCATTGGATTTGGGCTAAGGGAATGGTCAGTGCAGCTCAGACCTGTAATGCGTCTTGGGCATGCGCTGCTTGGGCAGTGGTTTAAGCCTGCTCGCGCTGGGATTGGCTTGGTTGCCTTACAACGTGGGCTACAGATTGGGCCGCCTGCTGGGCTACTTGTATAGCTGCTGCCAACGTCTGGGCCTGGGCTTAGTTCTGGGTTTGGGCTGCTGTAATGGTAACGCATAAGGCCATGGTCTGCTGCCATGGAGCTAGCCAACTCCCCACTGCCACGGTGGTTGCCATGGCTGCCATGGTGGTGGTGTTCCATGGTGGTAAAGTTCTCCTCTTGCCGCCATGTTGAGCCTTGTAGATCGTCATGGTGGGGCTACATCGCAATCTCCATTATTTGATCCAGATCTTTGAACGTAGGAAGTTTCGTTTGTTGTGGCTTCCAAATTTCTTGTCATTGTACTTTTCTTTTACGTTCATTCAAAGAATGTTTTATATGAAAAAATTCTAGGAATAAGAACATATGAAAAATCTACGAATGAACAAAAAATGAGAAACCTTGAATGTGAGAGTTTTCTTCGAGCGTATGAATCAAACTCTCAATGAAAACACCCATTTGTGAATGTAAATTTCCACCTTCTTCTTGGATGAAAATGCACCTGCAAAACAATTAACACCTTAGGTCAAGGCCAAAAGCCTCACGCGCCAATGATGAATTTTTTTTTTGGGGGGGGGGGGGAGCCGGCTTTGACTGAAGAACCTCTGATGCCAAAGTTAGAATTTGAGGGAGAAAGTATTCAGAGAAATATGGGAGAGTTTTGCAAGAGAATTGAACTTAGGTTTTTGAAGAAATGAGGTGGTATTTATAAGGGTGTGACCGGCCATATATGGTCGTTTTTGGGTGTAATTTCAAGATATTATGTCAAAATAATATCTTGCAATCAATTAGGAAATTAATTAGTTAATTAGAAAATTAATCAATTAATTTAGGTAATTAATTCTACTTTGAATGAATAATTGAAGGTTACCTTGTGGGAAGGATTTGATGAGGATGGATGAAATAGGTTTTGAATAAATATCTATTTTGATGACTTTTGACTTTGATTGTCTGTTGCTTGTGCGTAGAAGTTTCAGTGTGCCTCGAGGGTAATATTGTCATTTTTCACCCAAAAGTACACGTGTCTCCTCTATAATTTTCTTGATTATTTTTTACTCCACAGTGTTAATTAATAGAATTTACATTGTTTGCAGTTTACTTAACTGCCTTTGGCTGATAGGTTAACTTCGCTTCCCTTAACAGTCGTAGGTATGTCTCATACTAAAATCTAAGATCTAGAATTTAAATTTTAATGCTTAATGAGCAAACGTTTGTCTATTAAATGAGCTAGTAGGACGTCCTGAACGGTTGTACATATGAGAAGGTGTTGGAAGAAATTGTTGAAGGTAGTTCATCAATCTTACAATTTCTGCACTTATCAGTTCATCTATGCATTTTCTTTACGGTGATCAGCTTTAACAACATATATACTGCGCGAAGAAATATGATGCAAGTAAGGCCCTCTATGTCACAAACTATGAATTCCAGAATTCAGATAATTATTTCTTAGATGCACTGAAAAGACAGAGAGTCTAATTAATATGTTTAACTGGTAGTCAATGCAAGAGAGCTTTTTGAAGCTGTTTGGATGTTCGGAAAGCCTTTATTAAAAGTCTCGTTAAAGATTCATGGAATAGGTAGTAAAGAATAAGAAATATAGTTTGCTTGATAACTGTTTGTTTTTAATTAGAAAAATAAAGGGCAAAAGAAAGCTGAAAAGCCAGATGATAGTTGTGACTGGTGAAACAATTAGAGAAGATAATTTCAACGTTCTTTTTTTTTCCGTTTGGGAATGAGTACTATATATGTTTGTGTTTGTGTGTGTGTGTGTGTGTGTACACGTGGATAGATAATATTTCTTTGAATTGATTTATATGCAATTTTGCTATTTGTTTCCCTACACCAACCAACCTTTTCCCTTCACATCATGTCCCTCCATATATGCTATTGTCTCAAATGCTTTGTCGTAGCTGTATATTCAAATAAGGTCACTAGATTTGGTGTTTTAGTTTGGTTTTGGACGTTTTTCCCGAAAATAGATAAACTTAATTTATCTGTGTGTGTGTGTGTGTGTGTGTATTAAGGAAAATGTTATCTATTTGACTATTCTTTGTCTATTTTTGATCTATTGGCGGATTAGCTACTTTGGATTCATTACTTATACTTTTGTATAAACATTTGATAGCTTTTATATGCAAAACATAAACAAAAACATGTTGGTGTTGGTAGATCATGTATATTATGTGCCATGTAATATACTCTAATAAATTGACTAAAAGTAGTGGAATGTAACTTTTTTATTTATTGTTTTTGTAGATGTCGAACTTCATTTCATACCGCTAGGCAACTAGTAGGGTCAGTCAGACACCTTTTCCAACAGGTAGTGCTGCTGCCACCTCCCCACTTGATATGGGCAAGACGGGTGTGTCTCCGATCATGCTTTTCTGTCCAACAGTGTCTCTAGCTCCTGCATCATTGACTTCTTCGGTGACGCATCCTCTACTTAGCGCCCGGCAAACTCATCTACGATCCCAGAGTTCTGAGGAGGCTGAGCAGTCTGGTGAGGCTTCCATGGTCCAAGGAGAGGGGTCCTCAACAGGTAACGCATCTTTCTCATAGTATTTTCAATTTAACAATTTGGAATTTAGATTATAATTATTTTAAAGTCCCCAATTGGTATAAAGTGTTTGAATTGTTGGGTGAATGTGTTGTTTTTGTTGTTACATTGTCTACAGGTTTTAGGAAATGTTATAGTTTTAGGGCAGGTTCTGCCGAATTTTTGGTAGAAAGTAGGATTCGTCTAATGTTTACTTTGGTTATTTTGTAGTTATAAAAAAAAAAAAAAAAAAAAAAAAAAAAAAAAAAGGCCTATGCAGACTTTTGAAGGCGTCACAGACTAATTGCACCATGACCAAGAAGATCACCATTACGTGGGATCTCGACATTGTGCGGCTGCAACAAAAGAGCAGCACAGTGTGTTAGCCAGCGACATTGGCTCGTTTATCAGGAATCATTACCCGCTCTTGTGGGAGTCATGGAAAGCTATCCCACATGAAGTCAAAGAAGTCATTCTTCATGAATTATCAATAAGTATTTCCAACCTCAAATACTAAATTTTTATTAAAGTATACAAATTTTATAAATTTTAACTACTACTTATTTGTTGAGTTTTGCAGCATCAGTATGAGTTCACCAATATCTAAACTAATACGTTTTTTTAATTCAATAGAAAAAAGTGAAGACAAACTTGATCAATCGGTCGAAAAAGAAACTTCTTCGCCACTCTGGCTCACGATGCTTCTCTTATAGGTTGGAGGAGTGACGTAAGGTAACTGTATATTTATTTCAAGTTTTGATTCTTTTTGCTCTCTATTACACAATTGGTAATCTATGTGTTAATATTTTGTTTTTATTCAGGAGGTCAAAGCTTCTTGAGGTTGACATGTTCAAAGAGGTATACGTTCGGCTTGGGGATGAGCTGACGGAGCAGCTTCATGTGAGTTATTTCAATTTTTTAATATTCAATTAGTTTCAATATTAATTAGATGTATATTAAAATTAATTTGTTTGTTTTCATTTTTCTAGTCCACCATGGTGGAGAAGACCAGACCATTCTAGAGGAGGTGGTTTCCCAGTTTCCCCTAAGGATGCGAGTTTTCATATCATAACAAACACACTCGATCAGACCCTCGGTCGTAGGCAGAGGAATGCTCACCGGGGGCTTAGAAAAGCCCACGTTTAGGACTTGTATGCCTTCTCCTCCAGGCAGAGAACAGAAGAGGTCGAATCGCTGACATCTGAAGTGGCAGACCTCAAGGAGCAGATTGCTGCCCAACAGTCTCAGCTTGCGGTCTAAAGTAGTTTGATGAACCACATTCGTCTCGCCCTTTAAATCTCTAGCATTCGGTTCCCCGACGTTGAATCAACTCTGGCAACGACCTCTCAGCCCCCCTACCCCCGCAACAGCTAAGACCTCCCAACCCCCAACCGTAACTACTACAACCTCCCAGCCCCTTAACGCAGCAGCAACATCACCATCAGGCGATTATGACGTGGACGACTACATATTGTAGTTTTTTTTAATTATTTTAAAATAATTCTTTCCGTTGTATGTACACCTTCAATAGTTTTTTTAATTCAAATATTCTTCTTTACCCTTTTTGTTTCATTAAATTAAATTTATACATAAAACAATATTATCAACATTTAAAAGGAAATAATAAATAATAAATAAAAATTATTTAAAATTTTTAATTTTAAAATCATACTGCGACGGCCTCTATGTCCATTGTGCAAAGGTCACTGTGTCAAACCCTAGTTTCGTCGCTTGGAGTATCATGCGCAACGAACACTTTTTCCTCGCTCTTTGTTTCATGCAACGACCACCAATTCCATCCTACAACATTCATCTCGCACAACGAAGAACTTTCCTCCGTCCCTCGATGTCTAACTTCACGAGGTTTACGCGACATTATTTGTGCGACATCCTCTTCGCCACCCAATGTTTCCGGCAACTGTATTTGCCTTTGCTTGACGGTTGTCACTTTGTCACCTAAGTACTTATGCTTTGTAGTGCTTGTAGCACAACGGTGAGTATTGCAGTATGGGCTAAACGTTTTATTAATAATTTAAATATTGGTATACCTAAAGAGCCCGTCAATGTGTTTTGTGATAATAAGTCTGCCACCTTCATATAAAGAATGGAGCAAATAGTTCCAAAGGAAAACACATTGATATTAAATATCACTATATACAAGATATAGTGGAGAGATGAGAGGTAAAGGTTGACTAAATACACTCCGAAAAATGGTGACCAATCTGATGACCAATGGATTGTTTATGGAAAAATTCAAAGAGCATGTGACTACAATGGGTTTGCAAAACATCTAGATGTATTGTAGTGTGAGATGTGTGGTGGGCACCGTTGTATGGTTTCAAGGACACCTGAAACATGGACAAGTACGTAGATGTGACTCTATCTGGTTCTTAAGTACTTTGTCGGTTAAAGATAGAAGGCACTGGCGAGGCAACGAGTTATAATAAAATTGTCTTGAAAATAAAATCCGTTATAAGCTTCAAGAAATAATTTATATAACATTGTGACGTATAGTGCAGGACTAAGTCATCATTTGTAACCTGTGGAGCCAAAAATAATCAAGAGGCGACACGTGGATTTTTGGGTGAAAAGGACAAAATTACCCTCGAGGCACATCAGATTTCTAAACGTGAGCAGCGGGCAAGTATCCCTCAACCAAGCCAAAAATACCCAAAATAGGTAACAAATTCAAAATTATTTCATCCATCCTCATCTTATATTCCCTACAAGGTATTTACTCCATAACCTTCATAACATTCCATATAAATTGAGTTAATTGGCCAATTAATGGATTTATTACCTAATTAATCCACTAATTGCCAAAAAACTCATCCATTACATCCCAAAAAACACCCAAAGGCCGGCCACTCTCTCTTCCAAAAAGGGTCGGCCATGCTCTATAAATTGAACCCCATTTTCTCTAAAAAGCTAAGTTACACACTCTTGCGAAACTCCCAAAAACTCTCCAAACACTTTTCTATCTAAATTCTAACTTTGGCATCAAAGGTTCTTCAGCCAAAGCCCTCCCCATTCATCGGGGGCGCGTGAAGCTCTTGGCTTTGACCAAAGGTGTTGATTGTTTTGTAGGTGCAATTTTGTCAAAGAAGGAGAAAGCAAAAATTTGCATCCACAAATTGGTGCTTTCATTGAGAGTTGAGTCCCACACTCGTAGAAGACTCTCGCATCCAACGTTTTCTATTTTCTTGTCCATTTGTAGATTTTTCGTACGTTCTTATTATTAGAATTTTTTATTTGTAAAAATTCTTTGATAAAACGTAAAAGAGAAGTACAATGGCTAGAAATTTAGAAAATTCAACAAATGAAAATTTCAACATTCAAGAGATGGGACCACGGTGATCCACGAGGCTAAATGTGACAATAGGTGGATCGGCACCACCACCACGAGTTTCCACCACAGGAACCACAGTGGTGGCTGCCACGGAAGCTACCCGCGGTGAGATCCATAGTGTCACCACCACGATCCGAGCCATGCCATCCAAGCCGGCTCACGACACTAAGGCCATGACCCAAGCCATGTCACTTTATACCCAACGCGATGCCAAGCAGAACCTAAACCTTGCACCCGCGTGCATCACACGCAGTGTAACCCATTCTCATGGCCTAGCCCACTCCCGTGCCCAGCCTGCTCCAGCCGAGCAGCCCACTCTCGTGGCCCAGCCTGCTCCCGCCGAGCAACCCACTCTAGTGGCCCAGCCTATTCTCGTGGCCCAGCCTGTTCCCACCGAGCAGCCCACTCTCGTGGCCCAGCCTGCTCCCACAGTATTCTAAGCAGCCCAAATCGACCCAAGACTATCTCAACCATTTGGACCTACCATCGAGCTAGGGGCATTTTCACCACGTTTCTACGTGGATTTGACATTTTCCAATTCAAATCTCGCGCCCGGAGCCTACCACACTTCCACTGCTCAATGAGGCATATTCATTCCAAGCTCTTCCAATCCAATTGGCAAACAACATTTGTCTCGACAAGCCATAGAGTTAACGAGCGCCCTTGCACAATAAACAACCTTGGTGAATCAACTCTTGCAACACACCGAGATCCAACGTGCCCTGGATGAGGTGTCCCGAAGAAGGACAAGGGCAGACGAACCTCTCTACCAACGTCTCGGTAAGCAGTCACTTGGCCAGTCACGAACCGAGCGTTCTAACGGAGTACACTCCTAACTAGACCCCCGAGCTAGTGTATACTCCCGTCTCAGCGCGTGCAGGAGCGTGCAATCTCAGTTAAGCCCATGGACAAACATACACCTCATGGTTGGGGCCACACTCCGATAATCAACATGAGCAACCTTCCAGGTGAAGTGTTCATTCACGGCAAGGCTCACAAGGAACATTCTCCACCTCACATCGGAGTAGGCAGCACAGCAGATGAAAAGAAGCAGTCACTCAATCCGGCTTAAGTTCAACCAGCAGCCTGCGAGTTACTCGCTCGCCTGCTGGGAACATACCACACCCACCGCAGCTGCGACATAGACGAGCCGAACACATGGAATAATAGCCTAGACCAGCAGGTCACGACCGGGGGCAGGCAAGAGCTCTGCCACCCTAGCAAAGGAAAATTCAGGAAGAAGTAGAAAGGCTCTTGACTGAGTGATTGCGCAATTTCCTGCGCAACAAAGCTATTGACAAGGCACTCCGATGATACATGACCAACATAAATGAGTCATCTTTCAATGACAAGATCAAGCAGACGGGACTACCTCATATACATTGCTAGATATAAAGACTACTTTTGTTCCGACAAATGTAGCAGCTCAGCCTAGTGGCACGTCGGGGGCAGATGAGTAGTAGAAAGACATACTAGCCCAACTACTAAGAACCAAGGGCAGGCTAAGGATTATTTCGGTTGTTCCAACAGTTTAGTTTTCCTCAGCTGCATTCACGACAATGATTTCCATGCTCTCTAGTGCAAGAGGGTAAACCAATTCCCCAACACCTAAAAGGGTGTGCCCTCCAGTGCGAGAGGATAGACTAATTGTTTTTCAGTGCGAGAAGGTAAACCAATTTCCCTACACCCAAAAGGGTCTGCTCTCCAGCGCGAGAGGATAACATAATTGCTCTCCAGTACGAGAAGGTAAACCAATTCCCCGACACCTATATGGGTTTGCTCTCCAGCGCGAGAGGATAAACTAATTGCTCTCCAGTGTGAGAGGGTAAACCAATTCCGTAATACTCATATGGGTCTGCTCTCCAGTGCGAGAGAATAAACTAATTGCTCTCTAGTGCGAGAGGGTAAACTAATTCCCCGACACCTATATGGGTCTGCTCTCCAATGCGAGAGGATAAACTAATTACTCTCCAGTGCTAGAAGGTAAACTAATTCCCCGATACCCATCTGGGCAAGCTCTCCAGTGCGAGAAACCCACATGGCTCAAAGGATCGAATGTTTAAAGATCAAGTAGGAAGCAAAACGGTCAAGGGCAGTATCCATTTTTTGCACTCAACAATTCACTCATCCAACACTTTACCTTCAACAGTTCTGATCTTGGCAGTTTCATCCTTGACAGCTCCATTTATGGCAGCTGAGAAATCAAACTCAAGCAATTTTCTCATTTCCGATAGCGAGCCCAAGTCATAACCCATGCCACACCATTTCCTCAACCCATGCCAAGCCAATCTTTGCCTTCAATCAAGCCGAGTAGCACAAGCAATGGCCCCTACCACACCACCTCCTTGGCCCATGCCAAGCTGACTCCTAGCCTCTACCAGTCAACATGCTAGACCACCCTGATGGCTGCACCGCAACAGCACCATCTAAGAAGAAGACAAGGAAAATTAAATTTTTGACATCGGTGTGGCGCGAAGACGAAGCAAGCAACGAAAGACAATCTTTTGCACGAGCAAGATGTAGAAGATTGCTAGAGGAGGGGGAACAAATATCCTCTAAGCTTTCTCTCTCTTGTAGGGTATAATAAATCGCTCTCCAAAGTTGATTTAAGAACCCACTTAAGGTGGACTTAAATAGACTTTGAGATGAATTTATTTCCCTTTCTTAGAAGGATCTAATTTCATATTAAATAGGGAATCTACATCAAAATAGGAAGCAGTCCTAAGTTTCCTAGAGCAAGATCTCTACACCTGCTGCTTTTTCCTACGAGCAGCCTAGCAGGTGTGGGGGCATTGGTGGAGCCAAAAATATTAAAGAGGTGACACGTGGATTTTTGGGTGAAAAATGACAAAATTACCCTCGAGGCACATCAGGTTTCCTAAACGCGAGCAGCGAGCAAGTATCCCTCAACCAAGCCAAAAGTGCCCAAAATAGGTAACAAATTCAAAATTATTTCATCCATCCCCATCTTACATTCCCTACAAGATATTTACTCCATAACATTCAAAACATTCCATATAAATTGAGTTAATTGGCCAATTAATGGATTTATTACCTAATTAATCCATTTATTGCCAAATAACTCACCCATTACACCCCAAAAAACACCCAAAGGCCGACCACTCTCTCTCCCAAAGAGGGCCGGCCATGCTCTATAAATTGGACCCCATTTTCTCTAAAAAGCTAAGTTACACACTCTTGCGAAACTCCCAAAAACTCTCCAAACACTTTTCTCTCTAAATTCTAACTTTGGCATCGAAGGTTCTTCGGCCAAAGCCCCCCTCCATTCATTGTGGGCACGTGAGGCTCTTGGCTTTGACCAAAGGTGTTCATTGTTTTGTAGGTGCAATTGTGTCAAAGAAGGAGAAGGCAAAAATTTGCATACATATAACTGGGTAGGATCGGAAAACGGATGTCGCTTAGACTATCGATCACAATATGGTGTGAAGGATATGAACAGAGAGTGAGAATGAAATCGAATGAATTAGACATAAAGGGATTTGACAAATATATAGAGATGGAAATAAGCTTTTGAGAGGAGTTGTATTCTTCAAGGGAAGTTGTTCACATCATTTAGAATTAATTAATTAATTAATTTTATATTAATTAATTAGCTTATTTTACTACAATCATATGTATATTAGTACACCAATGTTATGGTGTACCTTCATATATGATTGCACATATTGTGAAAACCTTGTTATCATAATCATATTCCAACAATGAAGCCTTTGAGTACTTGTCAATCCTGTCCTCGAACTGAGTTGATGTGGCAATCCTGTTAACCGAATAAGTGAACTCAACAACGACAATATCAACATATTCTGCTATATTGACAGCATGATTTGGATCGCTAAAAGCATGTGTTTCTATTATTTGGTTTCCATTGTAAATAACTTTAAAAAGCAAATGTTTGAATAGATAATACTTGCTCTCCTTTTCCCAACTCTCATCTTCAACTTTCCCAATGTATCCCCAGGCTCGAAGATCATCATACTACATCTGGGAGTAAAATTCATTACTGATAACATTCCTGAACTTCACAACTTCAACAACTTTAAGCTTCTTCCAACACAGGGTCTCTCCATCTTTCTATTGCCTAAAATTCAACTAATAGAAGGAGTTGGTCAAGCGATCCCCATTCAAAGTTTCCCCAATGGATTCTTTCTTTTGGATTACTGGATCTGCAAGCCACAATGGGCGGCCATAATTCCTCTTGCTAAGTTAATGAAAATAAAGTAGCAATTAGGGGTGGGCAAATGGGCCTTGGGCCCGTGAGTTGGGGCGGGTTCAAGTGGTTCGAGGCGGGTCCAAAAATTCTAAATAGAAAACGGGGAAGGGCGGGGCGGGTTCATGAAATTAGCAGGCAAGGCGAGTCCAAAATTTTGAGAAAATAGGCCCCCAGCCCGGACCGTTTCCACCTTTGATTTAATATCACTCAAATCAACACCATTGATTCCCAACCCTATCACAAGTCACACCATTCTCTCTCTCTCTAAATCTCAATCTCAGAGACTCAGACTTGTAGCGGCACAACTAGTCAAGCTCATCCTTTGTCCCCATCTCTCCCAATCCTAACTCGATGTCTCTATCTCCCAACTTCAGCCGTCGAAGATGGCGTCGACGATGACACGAGGTTCCAAATCGGGGATGCTTTGAAGGACCTAAGGGATAACAAAGATAGACGATGATGGTGCTACGATGATAGCGAACCTCATCGATGATGATGGGCTCCAGATCGACGAAGATGAAGCTAGAGACGTGTTTTCTAGCGATGGTATATCACTTTCTACAAATCATCTTCTTCTGATTGTACTTGCGAAGCCATGAGAGAAGGCTCGATAATTCCTCTGTAGAGCCTCTGCAACCACAACCATTTTCAAGCCCAAATCCAGCAAAATCGAAACAAAATAGGAGAAAAATCTACAATCGTTCCATTTTCAAAACCAGATCCAACCCCAAAATTCGAACCAAAATCCCAGAAAACCCAAAAAAAAATCTACAGTGGGATGAGTTTGAAATTTTCAATTACACATGCACCCAGAAAACCCGAACCAGATCCAACCCCCATCATTACCTTTGAGCCAATCACACATGCAACCAGCTCCCAACTCTTAAATTTTCAATCTCCTTCTTGCTCTGTGGTTTGATTTTGAAGATTTGCAGTCAATGAAGTTGTGGAAGGAAAAGGGAGGTGTCCTCAAAGAGGAAACGCTTTGAGCTCGACGGCGGAGAGAGACCTATCTCGGAAAAAAAAAAAAAAAAAAAAAAAACATCATCGGCTTCAACGACGTCGTTCCCATCTATGGACCCGTGGACCTACCTTGAATCGGCCCGTTTTAAATGGGCCAGGTTAGGTCCGGTTCCGAAACTTAGAATTCCTATGCCCACTCAATCCCGCCCCACCCTGTTAGATTTTTAAACGGGTCTGGTCCGGTCCCTCCAAATTTAGGCCCAACCTGGCCCGTGCCCACCCCTAGTAGCAATGCAAGATAGTTTCTGGTCAAAACAAAGCTTGAAAAGCAAAACGATCTGATGATATGTTTAACTTTTACCCTACATTCTTTATGTAATGCAAATATTTGTGATATTAAACGATGGAAAATTCGTTGTTCTGATGTTGCATCATATGTGCTTGCAAAAAACCTAGGCACAAGATACAACTAATTCTTGATATCAGGTTTCAGTTACTTCTTTGACTAAGCATTGCACGATAAGAAATTCACTCTGACCCTAAAGGCTAACCTGGGTAGCAGAATGGCAAATCGTAGTAATGATAGGTCTCACTGCAAGAGAATAACAAGTGGAAACAATATTAAAAATGGAAAGAAGGCAACGTTATCAAGGAAAGAGAGATTATTACATTTAAGTTTATTCATCTTTAACTCCTAGCATGCAGTATACCCAATGTTATATAGATGTTAAACCACACCGTACTTAATAAACATGATTTAATTTACGTACATCTCAAACCTAGAATCCTTTGAAAAAAATAGAAACACTCTTCTTGGTACCTTCGAACTGTCTATTGTTAATTTGTTATACCTTGCAAATCGATGAGGAAACAAGAACAAAATACAACTAGCAATGTCATTTGATATTCACACACTACTAGAATTATGGCTATAGGACACCAATGTTTTCACATTATTTGCAATTGATGACTATAGATAGAAAGATAGCACTCTTTTTTTTTTTTTGTGTCTTTTCAGTTGGATGCCACTGATATTGATGGCCTTCAAATTTGAGACACCAACCATTAGTGTCTGTTAGATGCTTTATTCTTAAAAAGTAATTTCTTGTGCTTTTGTGATTAACTGGGCACCAATAAAACAAATAAAAAAACTATTAAACCTCTCTCCCCTTCACAAAAGTCCAACGCCTCCCCTTCATTCTCTCTCTCCTCCCTCCCATATCCTCTCTCTCTCCCTCTTCTCTTTCATGCAGTAGCGCCTCCGTCCTCCGGTCACCAATGACCATGAAATAATACCTCCAAAATCCTCTTCCCTTCCTCTTTCCAACCCTCAAGTTAGTTTTCTACAAATTCGTAGCCTCATTTTCTCAATTTCAGATCTAAGAAACCGTGATCGTGGGTTTCCGTCCAATTTTCGACGAAATCTACGGGAATTGGACCTCAACCCAAGAGGTAAAAATGATCCTCTCCTCGTGGCTGTTGCCTATTGTAAGTGATTTCTCAAAATAAAAATGATCCTCTCCTCGAAGATTGGGGACGAAGAAGGTTAACCAAGGTTGTTTCCAACCTGGGCCGAGAAGAATGGAAGCCTTGGAAGGTTGTGGGTGAAACAACGGTGAACAATGTTCTTCTGAAAAAAAAATTAAGGTGAACAAGGTGATTTTCCCTTAACCACAACTATCACATTTTTATAAAATTAGAATATTTGCTTCAAAATAGGGTGAACAAGGTAACTGATATTACAGTTAAAGTTGAAGCTCCCAATCTTGAATCTTTTAGATCAATAAGTTCTAGTTATTCTTTCTTTTTTTTTTTCTTTTTTTTTTATCTATAACAATATTGCTTCTTGTGGAGCACTTAGAAATCTCCTTTTCTTCACACTATCATATTAACAGTTTTCACTAACTATTGACATTTCTTTTTGCAGTTCCAATTTCAGTTGTTGCTTCTTTTAGAAAAATGAAAAAGCTCGTCCGAAACAATTTGTCAATAGCTACTGCATTATAGTGCACTGTTTTGGTAGAGAACCTATCTGAGGATCATTCAGCGGAGAACCTTAAGAGTATACTTGGTGAACCTGCAAATTATGTTATTTTCCTTCTTTTTCTCCTCATGTTGTCACTACTAGGAATAACTTCTTGGGCGATGAAGGGGAAACTGTCATGCAAAGAAAAAAACCGTCGCTAAAAACATTGGGCGGCGAAGACTCCGTCGCACAAAACTCATGATGTCAGAATTAAGCAACGGAGGAAAAATCTTCATCGTATAAAATGAAGATTGCGAGACTGAAGTCGTGGTCGTTGCGCGTACCGAGCGATGAAACTGGTTTCGACCCCCAAACTCTTGTGCGACAGTCACATGGGTTCGACCCACAAAATCATGCGCAACGGACATTCAAGTTCAACCCACAAACTCTTGCACGACGAACATGTAGGTTCATCCGACAAACTCTTGCACGACACATATAGAGGCCATCACAGTAAGATTTTAAAATCAGATTTTTAAACAATTTATTATTTATTTTTAAATTAGTTTTACAAATAATTTATTATTTTTGTTTTTTGTTTATGTAAAAATGAATTTAATGAAAATAAAAATAGAAAATGTAAAGAAGAATATTGAATTGAAAAATTATTGTAACTGTACATACAATGGAAACAAAGTATTTTTAAATTAAAAAACAATTCAAAACAAAACTAAAAAAAAAGTATGCGACGTCACAATCGCCGGCTGGTGGTGTTCTTGCTATGTCAGGGGGTTGGGAGGTTGTAGCTGCTGTTGCCAGAGGGGGTTAAGAGGATGTAGCTGCTGCGGCAAGGGGCTAGGAGGTCGTTTCTGGAAGTAGCTCAATGTCGAGGAATTGAATGCCAAAGATCTGAAGTGCGCGACATATTTGGTGCTTCAAATTGTTTTGGGCGGCAATCTGCTCTTTCAAGCCCGCCACTTCAAATGTCAGCGTTTCGACTTGTTCAGTTCTCTACCTGGAGGAAAAGGCAGACGAGTCCCTAAGGCGGGCTTTCCTAAGCCCCCGATGAACATTCCTATGCCAACGACCGAGTGTCTAATCAAGTGTGTCAGTCATGATCTGAAACCTAGCATCCTCAGGGGGAATCACACCCTCGCTCTAGGGGAAACTAGGATGCCACCTCCTCCAAAACTATCTAGCCCTTCTCCACCATGGTGGACTAGAAAAATGAAAAAAAAAAAAAACAAATTAATTTGAATCTACATGTAGTTAATATTAATACAAATTGAATATTATAAATTTTAAAGAACTTACATGAAGCTGCTACGTCAGCTCATCCCCGGGCCAAACTTACACCTCCTTGAGCATGTCAATTTCAGGAAACTTTGACCCCCTCTGAAAAAATTTAAAAAATGTTAACATAGATTACCAATTGTGTAAGAAAGAGTAAAAATATTGAAAACTTAATAAATATACGGTTACATTACGTCGCTCCTCCAACCTATAAGAGAAGTGTCGTGATCCGGATCGGTGAAGAAGTTTCTTCTTCGATTGATTGATCGAGTTTGCCTTCACTTTTTTCTGTTGAATTAAAAAAATGTATTAGTTTAGATATTTATAACAAATGAATGAAAAAAAATGAATTGTTTTTTAAAATTGTAAAATTTTTTATTAATATATTATTGAAATATAAATTATACGTACCAAGTATTTCTTGTCTTAAAAATGGCTGCAGAACCGCTCCCATTCATCCCGACGGTCCAACAACTCTATATAAGGCACCCAACTTCTAGAGCGACCTCCGGACCATCATATAGCTCATAATGCTTGTGGAGGTCCCTCTTCCATTGAGTGAACCTACTGGAGTAAAGGTCGTTGATGTACTACATTTGGTTGGAATCGAGGTTAGAGAGCTCATAGTGATGTTGCAAAACTCAACAAATAAATAGTAGTTAAAATTTATAATCCTTGTATACTTTAATAAAAAATTTAGTATTTGAGGTTGAAAATACTTACACATAATTCATAGAGCACGGTGTCCTTGGTTTCTTATGGCACAGGTCTCCATGACTCCCACCAAAGGGGTCAATGGTTCCTGATAACGCAGCCAACGTTGGTGGGCAACGTACTATGCTGCTTCTTTGTTGCAGCTGCACGATGTCGAGGATCCCACTAATGGTGATCTTCTGGGTCATGGTGCGAGTGGTCTGTGGAGTCTTTCGTAGTCTCTAAGGGGCGTTGGTTTTTTTTTTTTTTTTTTTTTTTTTTTTTTTTTTGACCTACCAAGTAAACAAAGTAAACATTAGACGAATTCTATTTTCTACCGAAAATTCTGCAGAACCTCCCCTAAAACTATAACATTCCCTAAAACTTGCACCTAATATAACAACAAAAGCAACACATCCACCCAACAATTCAAACAGTTTATACCAATTGGGGACGTTAAAACAAAATTTGCAACTTGTTGATATGACTTCTCAGTGCTACTTTACAATCATTAATATAGGTCAAAATCACAATTCAAAATAACTAGCTAGCATGCATGTTATTCTCTGCATAAATTAAAAGATCAATTCGATTTGCATCAAATATTTTTTACTTTGCTACTCAATTATTAGAGAGGATAAGATTCCTTAATTATATTATGGTTCACATTTTAACTACACAAGATCAGTTCACATTCTATACTTCAAGGGAAATGGTGGGATTTTGAATATCCATCTTTTAAGTGGAAGTTTGATTATTTGCAACTAATAATGCACATTAATTTTCACTTTATGCCTCTAGTTGCTAAGTCATTCTCTAACATGTACATGATAATATGCTCCTTACATATATATTTTTATAATTTTTGTGCATAAGGCCACTGCTAATCAAGAGGCATTTTGTATAAACATATTCTACAATAAATGAGAGATTTGTGCTTAATGTTTCAGTGAACAAAATTATACTTACAGCAGCTAATATATGCTTCATTTTATATCACATTTGGTTTTTTAGGGAGGTGTCCTTAGCTCTTATGAATCATACAAGTTTCTTCAAAAATCATGAATAGTATTTAATTATGATGCTCTTTGAAAACAAGATCAAAACGATTATTGTGCTTGAAGTACTTTAACTGGCGTATACAGTCAAGGATATAAAATGATTTTAAATGAGCATCTCCATAATTATATGTTCCCTATTTTTTTTGGTTAAATGTGTTTGCATATAAGTGAGATTCTACACTAATATACACCAGAAAAGGAGGAGAAGGCAGGAGGGAGGGAGGGAGCAAGCTTACCTGTTTGGGACCCCTCTCCATGGATAAAGGAAGCTTCACTAGATGGCTGAGCCTCCTTAGAAGTCAGGGGTTGTCGATGAGTCCATCGAGCGCTCAGGACAAGATGCGTCACCGAAAAAGTCGATGACTCAGCAGCTGTACACACCGTTGGCCCCAAAGGTGCGACCGGAGGGACACCCATCTTGGCCGTATCAGGTGTGGAGGTGGAAGCTACCTCCTTAAGAAGGTGTCTGACTGCCCCTACTAGCTGCCTACCGGTTTGTTATTAAGTTCAACATCTACAAAAACAATCATGAATCTATTTAGATATCATCTTATTATATGCATTTCATTTCACTTATATAGGGTGAATGAAAACATGAGATAGGAATAAAATTTAGTATTGCAAGGAACATGTTTTTTCATGAAAACAAACAAACAAATTTACCCATCTACAATAATCTTCAAATGCATGCCATTACAAAGTTAAAGCCAACATATTATCAAATCAATAATCTTCAAACACTTTTGGGCATACAACATTTTTATGCACTGAAGAAGATCACTTATAGATGCGATGAAGAATATTCTCACCACTATTTATATTAGATACAAAGCTTAATGACTAAGCAATCCTTATAACTACCCAACTCACTAGCTTATGACACATGTAATACATCAACCAATGACCTATGTCATCATCCAAAACCATTCAAATCACTCAATACCTTGGTGCGAATTTGAATAAAATAAATGGAAATAGTATGAGGATATGAACTTATATAGATGTAATTCATTTCAATTTTTTCTTTTGTAATGTAGGTTTCATACTTTTGGTGTAGCAAGGATTAGGAGGCTTTTATTTTGGAATCTATGCATGCAGGCGATGCTTTTTGAATATCTTTTTATTATCCTAAGTTAATCATGCTCATATCCCACTACTAATGTTTGGACAGCTCCTTGCTAAATATGACTGGAAAAAGGACAAACAGACAGTCACATTGTGACAAAGTGAGTGAGAGCTTTGTTCAGCAAATGAAACAGGACATCCTTAAACAATTGAACCTAGCCTTTTCCTTTTAGACCACCTAAAATAATGCAATTGGGAATGTCCTGATCATACTTTAGCACTACTCCTTTTCTCAGCGTATCATTCATGTTTTTCTACAATGTGCAATATCACTATAAGATTAGTATAATATCATTGATCATGCAACTGATTTTTTATTTTGTATATGTATATGTTAAGCAATACTTATACACACACACACACGCATATATATATATATATATATATATATATGTATATGTTAAGCAATACTTACACACACACACACACACACACACACACACACACACACACACACACATATATATATATATATGTATGTATGTATGTATATGTTAAGCAATACTTACATCTAAAGAGGTATTGTAGAGGTTATCGTCTATGAACTAAACTACTTTCTTTTCCCTTCTTAGCTAAACAATTCAAAGCTGCCTCGTTTCTAGTTTTACACAGGATTGAACGTTTCATGAAAACATTACTAGTATATATACAATGAATGGTAAGATCAGTTTGAACCGTTAGGAAATTCCCTAGAGTCTTATCAACTAAATTGGGGAATTGAACACAACCAAATTCACTTTCATTTTCCTTGCCGTTGAATCACATTACAAGATGCTCATAGATAGGTTTCCTTTTCACAGGACAATGACAACACAGGGCTATATATAGTACGATTCAGCAATCCAACATTCATCAATCCCACAGAAAAAGAGCAGCATTAGTTGTTAGCTTGTTATAAAATAAAAAAACAATTCAGACCATTCACCAATCCAACACAAGGCTATATCAATGATGATTGGACATCTAAATTCCCTTCCCTACTAATTTCTCATAATTAAAACCCTAAATAAAAAACTAATTCCCCAACTTGTAAATCTGTAATTCGAACCCTAATTCAAAAACCCTACACTGTGAGCAACTAAGATTCCCAATTCTAACCCTAAATCCCTAACCCAAGATTCCCAATTCCAACCCTAAATCCCTAACCCAAGATTCCTAATTCCAACCCTAAATCCCTAAATGTTGTAACTAAAACAATTGAAGATCAAAATTTAGAAAATTGCACTTATAAATAATTGAATTAAGGGAGACTGGGTCCTTACCTAGTAAAGTTGCGTGCGGTGTGGTGTCGGAATGCTATGGTTTCGAGACAGAGAGTGACAGAAAAACAGAGAAACTGAGGGGGTACGAGAGAGGGAGACACTAGATTGAGTCTAAGATAGAGAGATAGAGTGAGAAGATTGACTGAATGGAGAGAGAGAGAGAGAGAGAGAGAGAGAGAGAGAAAAGCTTGGGTCTGAGAGGAGATCGAATTACAAACAAGAGAGAGATGAGCTTGAGTCTGAGATAGACAGAAAAAGTGAAATGAATTGAAGGCGCTGAAATACAAACGCGCCCAATTTTGGGAAAAAAATCAAATTTTTACATGTTTTAAACCTTCGTCGTGCAACCATTTTTTTTTTTTAAAATGAATTTTTTAATATTTGCACAACAAATATTTATAAAACATTATTGTGCATAATTGTAAATTTAATTTATTTTTTGGTTTAAATAAATAAATAATATTTTTTAAATTTAATTTTGTTACAAATTTTAAAGGACACTTTTTGTTCGTATACAACATTTTTAAATACCATTCAATACATTTAATTAATATAAATCACAATTTTTCATTAATCCTCGTCTGAACTAGAATAAAGATCATCACTATCGTTAGATTCAGACTTCCATTCCTCCTCGTCTGTAGGCACTTCAACATCGTCCTTCGCACGCTCGGGTGCATTGTATAGCAGTAGATCCCCAAGGTCAATCATAATGGAATCGATCGTCATATCATGCAGTGTATCTACACTAAGTGTCGTTGAAGTCTCCAATTGTTGGTCAACAATGTCACCGTAATTGTCATCGGCAGCAAGATCTCGGTTTGCATTATTATACACCCCTATGTGCTCAATCTTCTAAACTACTTTCCATCCCCTCCCAGCCTTAAGGTCATCTATATAGAAAATTTGTTTAGCCATCATTGCCAAAATGTAAGGGTCGTCGTTATACCAACATCTGTTAGTGTTGACCGATAAAAACCCATATTCTCGCTTAACACCTCCAACCCGACATGGGTTTGTATCAAACTAGCGACACTTAAAGAGGATAACTTGACACCGGTCTTTGTAAAGCAATTGCACAACACTTGTCAGTTTTCCATATAAATCAATTTCTGCAATGTCGCCCACATCTAGTACATGTACCCCACTATTTTGCGTACAAAGCCTGTCCTCACGATCAGCTGCCACAAACTTGATGCCATTTACATGACAAATGGAGTACAATTCTGCGCTTAGGGGCCCAATAGCCAAGTTGTACAATTCTTCACTATAAGCGGGCGAATTAATTTCTTTTAATTTCTTCACCTAAATAAAAGAGAAAAATATGTCATGTTAGTTTAATATTTACAATTATGAAAAAAAAACCTAAACGCGAACATACATTTTCACGAAACCATCAAGGAAATAATTCACGTTGCTTTTTGGCATATAAATGTGAAGGATGTTCTCGCTTCATCAACTCTTCATGCTCATTTAGGTACGCAATTGTCTCATCACAATTGTTAAGTACAAACTAATGTGCTACCTCCATGTTCTTTTTGTTAAATACCTCCCATCTGATTGGTTCGCCAAATGGTCATGCAATCTGCGCAAAAACAAGAAAAAAAATTTCACTTCTCACACCATCGTCATTATTGCATTGTTGTCGGTTAAATGTCATCTCAACGTCTTGTAGGTACATTGTACAAAATGTAAGCGACTCAAAGCCAACCCCTACCTCCACGATTGATCCTTCGGGCTTTGCCCTGTTCCGTAGTCTCTTTTTTAATTCGCCCAGTAGTCTGCATCAATAAACAAATTATCGTATAAAATTAGTCTAATTGTACATACATCACAAACTAAAGTATTTATGGTGATTATATACTTTTCAATTGGATACATCCATCGATAGTTGATGGGTCCGGCTAGAAGTGCCTTATCCAGCAAGTGAATCATTACGTGGATCATGTTTGTGAAGAAAGCTAGAGGAAATATTTGTTCAAACTTGCATAGCACTTCAATAATATCATCGCACAACTATTTAACATAGGACTTCTGCAAAGCTTTTGCAGTTAATTGAGAAAAATATCTCGCCAACAACTTAATCGGCTTCACCACGTTTTCGGGCAAGAGGTATTAAATTACCACTAGGAGAAGGCATTGAAGTATGGCATGACAATCATGACTCTTGAGGCTGGAAAATTTTCCTCCATCCACGTTTGCGCAATGGCCGCTGTTTGAAGCATACCCATCTGGAAACTTTACAGAAGATAGAAACTGCAAAAACTTTTTCCTCTTTTCTGATTTCACCAAAAACGATGCAAGCTTCTTTTTGGCTATGCCTCTGTCCCTCGTCATCCATAAACTTGGCCTAATGCCCATTTTTTTCCAGATCGATCTGAACTTTTATTATGTCCTTTGTTTTTCTCTCGATGTCCAGTATAGTTCCGACCAGTGTATCAAACACATTTTTCTCAACATGCATTACATCTATGTTGTATCTCAATTTTAATTTGGACCAGTACGGGAGCTCGAACAACCTCGTCTTGTGTGTCTAGTTTAGATGTGTGTCCGGTCTTGTCCTATTTACGGACTTGCCCAACAAAGCAAAATCCAACTGATTCACCTAAGCTAAAATTTCATCGTCGGACCATTCCACTATACTTGATAACGCCAGCTATTGTAACCTCCCTCCAATGCATCCTCCATCAACTTCATCAATTGTTCGTTCGTATCATCATCAAGAGTTTACTTACACTATTACACATATATGCAACTAATTAATTCTAACATATAACAAAAAAACTTACGAAATTAATTATTGATCCATCAACAGTATACTTACTAATAATTCATCCATCACCGCCTTCTTCGCATTCTTAGGCACATCTTTCTAAGAACGCCACTCAGCAGTAGGATAATTGTTTCCCATAGCTATAGCAATCACATGCGTGAACTGAAAATGCTACCTCAAATCATTCGGGTCGACGTCGGTCCTACTCTGATCCTTGTTTTTATCCTTCATCTCAGCACAAACAGACTTGTGAAGAATAAGAAGGATAGAATTGTGGAAAGTAAGGAGAGCAGAAGCGCATATTTATAGGAAGGCTAGGGTCTTTGCGTGACAAAGGCTTTGTCACGCAAAGACCCTCACAAAATACAATGCAGATTCCTGTTGATTCACATGCACTGAATGCTCTGACTGAAAATTGACTATAACTTGCGCAACAAAGCCTTTGTCACGCAAGTGTTCCTCAGTTTCCCAAGCGTTGAATGTTCTACCCTAGAAACTGAATAAGCTTTGCGCGATGAAGACTTTGTCGCACAAAGCTTCAGCGGGAAAAACTTTGTACGCATTTATTTTCCTCCAAAAAAAAAATCCTCGTTTTTCTTATTGGATTTGCGCGATGACATGCTTTTTTGCGTAATGAAGCTCTCCGTCGCGCAACGTTGTGCGACAAAGATTTGTTCATCGTTGCGCAAGGTGTCACTGCGCGACAGAATATGCTTTGTTGCACAAGTAGTTTTTCCTACTAGTGTGTGACATTACTGTTCTCTTTCGTTTTGGTTATAGCATGGTTTTCAATCTTCCAGTTAAGAGTATACATATGAAGTTGTATTTCATACGATAAAAGTGTAACATATGTGTCTTTCTATCTCAATCTCGCTCTCAATTGCTTTTAAATTTTTTTCTTTTCAGATGTTAATAACATTTGCTAATCTTCTGCTATCCAAAATTCTATCTTCCATCATTTGTTTTTCCCTTTCTTATATTTGTCACTATTACTGATAATCAAATGTTTTTGTTCAAGTTATTAGTCATGCAAATCTGCACACTAAATAAAGTTTTCAAGACACTGAAGTTACGGTAAGCCATTATACTTTATAAAGAATTTATAACTTTTAAGTGACTGCAAATTTGGTTGATAGTGGAAACTATGAAGATTTAATGGATGTTCGAATCATTGATCCAACCAAAGTGGATATTTGTGTCATCTATTTCATAAATAGAATAAAACCTCATGTATATAATTGACTGATATTTTGATTCCTTTTATTGGTTAGATGGTGAAATGTTGGGTCAAACATGCATACTCTGTTGCTAAAACTTTTAATTGTCAAACTGTAGTTGTTGAGATTAAAGAGTTTCTTTACTCCTTATTTTGCCTCCTTAATATCAAACTTTGTAAAACTTTCTTAATCTCAGGTGACGAGTATGAATAGATTTTATATTTCTACATTATATAAATAGAGTTTCACATGTTTTATACGGTTTTAAAACCCACAGCATCGCGCAGGCTCTCTTGCTAGTTATTTCTATATTCCAACTCATGTGTTTCCATTTTCTCCCCCACAGATCACTAATAGCTTGGAGCAAAGATATTACAAGGTTTCACAAAACGAGCACTTTGTATCAGTTAAAATGGTGATGTGCATATAGGAAGCTGTTATCTTTGTGTAAGGAGCAAATGTAAGTCTGAAGTAGCTTAATCTTGTAACAGAATTGTGATTTTAGTAAGGGAAGCTTTTGTCATTTAGCCCTTCATTGATTCTAAATTTTCGGTCTATTTGTTAACAGTCATCGCTATCAACATTTGTGCAAAATTGTATAAGAGATCAGTTATGCAAATTTGTAGTTGTATTCATATATCAATGATATTACAATTTGTTTTCTCACAAAAAAAAAAAGAAAAAAAAAATGAAATTTTAATTTGGGTGACCGTACCATACGTGGCATACACAATTTGCAACTTTGACACCAATGATTTATGGTGGCACTGTTTTCAAATGGCATCAATGATATTGGTGGCATTGTTTTCAGATGACACCAATGTATTAAGGGTAGCTATTGTTACAATAGAGACTTCTACATAGGACACGTACTCCAATTTGGTGGCTGCATGGTGGCAATTGAGGTTTGCCACCAATGTCAGTGCTCACTCTTTATAATAGACACCAGCGAAAATGGTCTCCTCTAGCCAAAATTCTTGTAGTGACAGCCTACATATACAAGAAATGTGTCTCATCTGTTTCCTAAAAGTCACCTTAAGTTCAGTACCCCTTCAATGTTAGTCCTAGTGCTGTCAACCAAACCTGTTAATGTCCTAAAAACAATACCGAAAATGCTACAAAAATCAGTTCATTGAGCACCATTCAAATGGGTTTCTTACTCCATCTTCAAAATCACTCGTTCCAAAAATTGGTAAGAAAAACTAAACTGTTGATCGTACGGAAGAGTGAAGACCATACGAAGAAGGAGCTTAAAATTGTTGGTCTTTTCCTCTCACAAAATTTACAGAACAGACAAAAAAATGAAACAATTTGGTATTGGGAGTGAAGAACATGATGGTAACTGGGGTTGTTCAAGGGGCCAAGGAAGAGGACATGATCTGCTACATCGTAGCTGTGATCGCGTGCTGAGGCTGTTGCAGAAGGAGCTGAGAACGTAAGGACCGTCGGGAGCCACCAGGAGACGGATTTGCAACGAACAGTTGCAAGCAGCAGCAGCTTTGGATTCAGAAATAGTGCGGACTGTGGAAACTAATTAAATAAAGAGACAACACTAATCTAAAAGCCCAATTTAATTTCAACGATGAAATATTTGGGAAAATTGCACAAATACCATATGGACTACTACTAGTACTACTGTAAGTAGTGTGCTACAAAATAAAAATTTTATCATTTTGTCACATAAGTTCATGTCTTAAAGCGCATGTACTACGTCTGTAAAGGATGCGTTGAGTTTTTTCCAACGACCTTGAAGACCTTGACTAGATCTGGCATCTTTTCCATGTACATCTTTTCCATGTACATCGTTGAACGATTTCGTAATTTTACTCCACATTTCTCGCTTATCCATCTCATTACCCGTAATTGGGTCATGAGTAGTGCGAACCCAACATTCACACAACGTAACATCTTCACTGAGCTTCCACGAAGTCATTTTTTTCTCTCAAAGTGTACAAAATATTCAAATGTAGAAAGTATAGAAAGTGTAGAAAATATTGAAATGTGGTGTAAGGTGGAAGATGAGGGTTAGGTATTTATAGAAAAAAAAAATTAATTTTTTAAAATTTTTCTGTATTTTTTAAAAAAATTTTGACATTTTTAATTAATTTTTAATAAATTTTAATGTTGTAATTAATCTGGACCGTTGGATTTGAAAAATAATCAAATCCAACAGCCAACACGCTGCCACGTGGCCAACGGTCAAATTTCTGACCGTTGGGCCTTTTTTTTTTTTTTTTTTTTTTAATTTTTGGTGAAATAAACGTGGACCGTTGATCTGTGATCGGACAGTCCAATTTAAAATTTAAATTTAAATTTTTTTTACCGTTGGAAATCCAACGGCCTACAAAAACTAGCCGTTGGAAATCCAACGGCTCTAAGGTGGCCACGTAGCACATTCCCGGACGACTGCAAGTTGGCCTGCACGCGGGCCCCGCCGCCTGCAACGCCTGTCGGCTACTCGCCCCGCAACCCGCGTGTGTTGCACGCGCCAAGAAACAGACCGGGGAATGGGTCTGTCCATTTTGGGCTGGGCTGTTGACTGGCACGGGCTAGGTGCCAGTCAATTGCACGGGCTGGAGCAGAAAAATGTGGTGCCAGTCCATTTTCTTCACTTGGTGCCAGTCCATTGGGCATGGGCTGGAGTTGCTCTAAAAGGACCGAAGACCAACAGGTCGGCCAGAGTTCGACCTTCTTATTAAGGTCTAGGGCTGCCCAGCCTGATGGTAGGATAAGACTTTATTAGGTCTCGGGCATGTTCACGGGCTAGTCCATATCTATTTTATATAATTTAATTGATTGTTTTTAAGTCTTTTGGTTCAAATGATAATAAATAACTTTGAGTAAAATGTTTCAATTCTTAACATTAGCAAAATATTTTTTTAGTAAAATAAAGAGTGGTTGTGGCCAAAAAGCAAGGCCATTTCCAACTGGCACGTTATGGGGCTATAAGCCAAAGTATAATCTTTTTTGACACAAAATTCATCGGACAAAGATTGTATGCCCTCTCACTTCCGGTGCCCTCCCATGCCCTCCTATTTTGTGTGATCACGGTTAAGCCACGTCAACATTTTATATTGTTTTTTTATAGAGATAATAAGACAAAAATGAATAGTAATATAAAATGTTGACGTGGCTTAACCGTGACTATACAAACAAGAGGGCACCGGAAGTGGGAGGGCAAACAATCCTTGTCCAAATTCATCTCTAACAAAGGTTTGGGCCAAACAATTTTGGGACCCACCAGGGCAAAATCTAGTCATATGGTCAGCGGGCTAGGAAAGCATGGTCAGCCCATTCAGTTGGGCCCAACTAGCACAACAGTAGTCACAAGACATCAACTAGCAAGGGCTACTTGATTTCATGTGGCCGTTGGATTTTTTTTTTTTTCCTTTTTTTTTAAATGAAAATTTTAAAAAAAGAAAGAAAATGAAGCTCTTCACAAGCCTTATAGAAATACAAAGAGTTATTCACTTTAGTGACACGTGTCACTTGAAATCCTATTCAAAAAATTATTGAGATTATATAAAGATAAGAAATCTGGAGGCTTATTCATTTAGTGACAAGTGGCACTTAAAATATGTCCAAAAATCTTATTTTAATATAGTAGTTTAATTTAATTAACCAATAAAACTAAAAAACAAACTTAAAATAATAAATTATTGATGCGCTAAAAAATAGCTGCCTTCAGTTGGAGATGGTATATAAATATGGCATGACACAGTTCATTAAAAAATAATTTCTTACAGGGCCTTAATATGGACAGGGGCAAAACATAGCCCCTTTGATTGAAGATGGCCTAAGGTGCCGAAAAGACTCCTTAATATGTGTGTGGACCAAAAGGCCCACGATCTATAGGGAAGGCAGATGCTTCGCACTTTGAGATCTAGTGCGATCTACTCCAGGCATCAAATGCCAATATTTTTTCTTGAAAAACAAAGGAAACACGAATGTGATGTTTTGCAGAAGTTGAGCTAAATATTTTTTAGGGGCTTTTTAACTTTAATCCTTGAAAAAGTTGAAATTTAATAAAAACCTAGTGTTAAATTACTTATTGATTATAATCTTTTGATGTGTGCTTAATTCAAATTAATTATGTGTATTTTATTCAATATCTCCCATTAAAATATTTTAATTTGTTATTGTACACATTTTAATATATTTTTTGACCAAAAAATGTTTTTTAATTTATTAATTTTATTTAACATTCTTCAAACTTGAAAGACTCAATAATGTACTTAAATGTTAGTTCTGAAATATTTGTATTGAAATGTATCATCCTTAATTAATGTACTTAAATGTGAGTACCAAAATGTATGTATTGAAATGTATGCACTGAAATGTATTATATCGAATTAATGTATCTAAATGTGTGATATTCTAAAATATATTAAATGAATTAATGTACCTAAATGAAGAAGACAAAGTATATTGAAATATATTGGATAACAAAAATTAGTTTATCTAAATGTTTACAACCTATTGCAGTCATATTTAGAATAGGAATGTGATTGTGTAAACCCTAATAGATATGGGAATGTATCTTATATTCCTATTAGGAATTGTTTACCTATTAAATGTTGTAATCCTAAAGGGAAAGGTTTTTACCTCTCCTACTACCATAAATAAAGGCACAATAGGGTGAATCAAACACACCTCACAATTAAATCACTCTCTCTTCTCCCTCAATATTGTCGGCCCCCTCTCTCTCTCTAAACCCTAGATCGTTCAATCAAATAAGCCTACAACACGTTATCAGCACGCTCTTGCCAAAAGATGGAGAATTGACGCATCGTAGGAGGATGCTATCATCCACCAAATTCAAAGGCTTATTCATTTTCTGCTAATCAAGTATGCTTAAAATCAAAGAAGATATTTGAAACGTCCACGAAGCATGAGAACATTCCCCATGATGCATGAACCCCTCTATGTTTATAGTTTCCTTTCGATATATATATTGTATATGTTCATATATTTGTCAATATATATATTTGTTTCATGCATCGCACAATTAAATTGTTATGTGGAATATGTGAGTCAAATTATATAAAATAAATTAGAAGCAAATTTGGGTTTCCTAAACCCTAAGGGAAATTGGACATGGTATGGCACCACCCCTGCAACACAACATCGGTAGCAGCCCTCTGGGCTTTGCTGCACCTATTTGGACCCTCAGGCCTTCATCCTGATTGACTGGCATAGGCCTGAAGCCCTAGTTCTACCTCTAAGGAGGCTCGCAAACTTCCTAGATCCAGACCAAACCCACGGCAAGCTTTACTTGCTGGGTTCTTGTCCCGCACACACCCAAGCCCACAGACTTGCTCCCTCCGGTGCTAGCCCACTTGATTAGGCTTAGTTTTTCTTGCAGCTTGCAACATAGGAATCCAGCCTATGCGGCTGGGCTCCTATATGTACCTATATGCTAGCCCATGGGGGCTAGGCTTTTTCCTCCCGTGCTTCACCTTACAGGCCAGCTGTCGCTGGGCCTTGACCCGCACCCCCTTGAAGCCCAAACCTGCAGCTTGGGTTTTTTTTTCCCCCTCACCCAAGCCTGTGGCCTGCAGTCCACCCCTAAGGCCTTAGGGCCTTATCTACTCACGGCACCCAGCCCAAATATTTTTGGTGCTATATTTTCGATCCAATAATATTATTTTAATATTATTTAGCTTTTACAATCGACCCTTATGGCCCAATTTATTTAATTAATTAAAAGTGACCTGTAGTCCATTAATCTGATAATGAATCCAAAATTATTGACCTGAATATCACTTTTGGACATTAACGATTCAATAATTTATTTTTATACTTTGAATTGTCACATACTTTTATAGTAACGAAGTTCTCACACTTGAGTTCCCGAAGAACCTCAAATCCACTATATTTAAATTAGTATATTGCATTCTATGTTTCTTGCAGAAACCTCTCATTATGAACTAATTGTTCATCAAACTAAATTGAACTTGTAGTTTCAAATTTAGTGCCTTTGAAACATGAAGTTTTCATTCAAAACATACCACATGAAACGTGTAGTTTTCATGCAAAAATTAAACCAATACATGTCTATAGAACCTATATGTTCTACGATATATGTCTATGGTTTACCATATGACTACTCACGTTTTTCCATCTGTTTTAGGGACATGTCGAACTTGAACAAGCTCGATTTCTCCACTCTAGAAGTCTCTAGAAGAAACGATCTGAAATAGGTTCAAGACGTGAAGTTCCATCTAACTGCAAAAGGCATTAGAGCCATCATCGAGACACCTTTCGCCGACAAACCTGTTGACGAAGCTTAGAAGGCTATTGCAATGATCTTCATTCGAAGACACATCCATAATGCACTGCAGACTGAGTATCTCGCTGAAGAGGACCCACGCACCCTCTGACTTGCTCTGGCTGACCATTTCGATCGCCAGAAAGACATATACTTGCCCGAAGCAAGACACGACTGGCAACATCTTCACTTCCAAGACTTTAAGTCCATGAATGAATACAACTCTGAAGTTTGTAGAATCCATTCATTGTTGAAATTCTGCAAAGTGGAACTAACCGAATTAGATCTCATGGAGAAAACCTTTTCAACCTTCCATGCCACTAATATTGTCCTGTAGCAATAATATAGGGCACAGAAATTCACCAAGTTTTCATATTTGATCTCTATTTTACTTCTCGCTAAAAAACAGAACCAGCTTTTGATGAAGAATCATCAATCACAACCCACTGGCTTGAACGCCGCACCTGAAGCGCATGCGATTAATTCAAGCAGCCATAAATGACGTAAGAATCGTCGTAGCCATGGCAATGGGCGGCAAGTCCCACCATGGGCCCAAGGTTAACAAAGTGCCACACCTAAGGGAAGAAATGTGACCCAGCAGCATCCACCACTCGCCCCTAAGGCTCCAAACTTCAGAAACAAGGGCAAAACACCCGTTTAGCTCACTTCTACTGAACTAGACATGTGCTATCATTGTGGATCAAGGGATCATTGGTTACACATATGTCGAGCTTCCCCTGAAGCTATTGCCAAGTATCATTCCCGTCGTGAGTCTGACTTTGCACATGTGGATCATCCAGAATATGCAACTACATCAATAAAGATATCAGATTTTCAGGAGAGGTCAATGCCTATGGATGAATAAATTAGACATGTTTTAAGGGTGTTTACCCCTAGTGGCCGAACCCACTAGGAGTGGCCGGCCTTACCCCCCTCTATTTTCTAGGTTTATGGTTTAATTTTGAACAATTTTTCTAAGTATTTGGAATAATTTGTTTGGTTTTGGTTTGTTTTGAATTATGGATTGTTATTTGAATGGATATTATCTTCTCAAATTGCTTAATTGAATGAATGGACTTATATTTATACATGTGACCAATTCAATCAATTTATATCTAGGTATGTCTAGTGGGAAAGTTAGTTGTCTGGCAGATAGTGCAACCACGTACACCATCTTGCGTGAACGACACTATTTTACTAACTTAATACCCAAGAAAGCTCCCTTGACAACTTTCTCAGGCTCATCCAACCTGATTGAAGGATACGGAAAGGCATGTATCATGTCGTCTAATGGTACAATTTTGACCATTAAGGTGGCACTCTATTCTCCACGTTTCGAAAGAACGTTGCTGAGTTTTAGAGATATTCGAGATAATCAATATCTTCTTGAAACTACTAAAGATAATGGTTCTGAATTTCTTTGTATCACTTCATATGAATATGGCCAAAAACATATTCACAAGAAGTTGGAACATCTGCCGAGTAGGTTGTACATTATAACCATTCACGGCATAGAAACCCACAGAGTGGCCGGCCCTATGCTTGAGTTCTATGACACTTTGTTGCTTTGGCATGACCGTTTGGGACATCATGGACGTGACATGATGCGTCGTATCCTCAAATCTTCACACAGGCATAAGTTACACCCCTATGTTGGACTCCCGCCATGCAAAACGTGTTCTTTAGGGAAGTTGATTACTCAACCCTCCCATACAAAGATTATTCACGACCCTCCTAAATTTCTTTAGAGGATTCAAGGGGACTTTTGTGGACCTATCTAATCAACCTGCGAACCATTTCAATACTTTATAGTGTTGGTTAATGCATCGACAAGTTGGTCACATGTTTTCTTGTTGTCCACACACAACACCGCGTTTGCTAAACTCCTAGCTCAAATCATTAAGCTAAGGGCTCACCACCCTGTTTATTCGGTTAAGTTGATTCGACTGGATAACGCTAGAGAGTTTACGTCACAAACTTTTGACGATTATTGCATGTCAATGGGGATTGATGTGGAACATCCTGTACCCCATGTTCACACCCAAAACAGCCTGGCAGAAGCTTTCGTAAAGCACCTTCAATTGATCGCTTGAACTTTGGTTATGAGAACCAAACTACCGGTATCTGCCTGGGGCTATGCAATATTGCACGCAACTATGTTAGTCCGCCAGAGGCCCACCACTACTCAACCACATTCACCATTATAGTTGTTCACTAGATATGAGCCTGACATTTTGCATTTACGGGTGTTTGGGTGCATCATTTATGTGCCAATAATGCCGCCACTACGTACCAAAATGGGTCTTTAGAGAAAGATGGAAATCTATGTCGGTTATGATTCGCCATCAATTGTTCGCTACTTAGAACCCTTGATAGGAGATCTCTTTACCACACGTTTTGCGGATTTTCACTTTGATGAGACAGTTTTCCCGTCGTTAGGGGGACATAAGCATGATAACGTTCCCGTAGAACGCCGCAAATTGTCGTTATGCTCCCACTATGTCTCATTTAGATCCACACTGCCCAATCTGAAACTGAGGTGCGTCGAATTATAGATTTTCAAAGCATTGCTCAAAGCATGTCGGATGCTTTTAATGATCTAGCAAAGGTAACAAGATCACATATACCCGCTGGAAACACACCTGCAAGGATAGATGTACCCCACGTACGTCAACAACCTGCCTGGGAAGGCCGAACCGTCCCCGAAGGTCAGGAAGCCCCACCTTCCACGCGGAAAAAGAAAATGGCACCAACTGGTTACCCTAGTTTGAATCCAACCATTGTTCACTCATCTATTCCAACGCATGAGGTTATTCTAGATTATGGTGATGCTTTAAACAAAACATGTCGGCCTCCCGAGAATCGCGAGATTTCGGTCCACTACAAAGAATTGGATGAGGTTTGGAATAGGAATAAGATGATCGTCAATGATGCATTTGCACACTTAGTAGCCACTAACATCATGCTTAGCGATGACTTTGAACCACGTTCCGTCGATGAATGCCGACGTACAACCGATTGGTCAAACTAAAAACAAGCAATCCAGGTCGAACTCGATTCGTTCGTGAAACGTAAAGTGTTTGGACCTATAGTTCTTACACCACCATGCGTGAAGCCTGTTGGCTACAAGTGGATTTTCGTGAGGAAGCGTAATGAGAATAATGAAATAGTGCAATACAAAGCACGCCTCGTAGCGCAAGGCTTTTCTCAGCGCCTTGGGATTGATTACGAGGAGATATATTCCCTCGTAATGGACATTATAACGTTCCACTACCTAATCAGTTTGGTAGTTTCTGAAAAACTGAATATGCAGCTTATGGATGTGGTAACCGCGTATCTCTATAGGGATCTAGATACGGAAATTTACATGAAAGTTCCAGAAGGACTTCCATTGACTGATTCAAATAGTTCTAGACCATGGAACACTCTCTCAATTAGGTTGAGGAGGTCACTCTACGGATTGAAACAATCTGGGAGGATGTGGTATAACCATTTGAGTAAATATTTGACAAGTCAGGGTTATGTGAACAACGAATTATGCCCATGCGTGTTTATAAAGAAGTCACATTCCGGATTTGCAATCGTTGTAGTTTATGTTAATGATATAAAACTCATTGGGACTCCCGCAAAGCTTGAGGAAATTGCTACACACTTGAAATCAAAATTTGAGATGAAGGATCTTGGGAAAACTCGATATTGTCTAGGCCTAGAGATTGAGCATTGTTTGGATGGAATCCTAGTACATCAATCGAACTACATCCAAAAGGTGTTGCGTCATTTTAATGAGGATAAAGCGAAGCCTTCGAGTACACCCATAGTCGTTCGGACTCTAGATGCTAAACGAGATCCCTTCCGTCCAAATGAGGATGAGGAAGAGATTTTGGAACCTGAAGTTCTTTACCTAAGTGCAATCGGGGCTTTATTGTACTTGGTTCAGTGCATAGACCTGATATCTCCTTTGCTGTGAATCTTTTGGCAAGATACAGCAATGCACCCACACGCAGGCACTGGAATGGTGTTAAAGACATTTTCCGCTACCTCAAGGGTACTACAGATTTGGGCTTGTTCTATACCCACGAATCTTCGAGTGTTGCCGCCCCCTATGGTCCTTGGATTGATTCTCGCCTTGTTGGTTACGTAGATGCTGGATATCTGTCTGACCCACATAGAGCACATTCTCAAACGTGTTATGTCTTTACCATTGGAGACACTGCTATATCTTAGAGGTCTACCAAGCAAACGCTAGTTGGGACTTCATCTAACCATGCTGAGATTCTCGCCCTGCATGAAGCATCGCGTAAATGCTTCTAGTTGAGAGAAGTTATGGGACATATTCAAAGCACTAGTGGTCTTACATCAATCGTTGACCTTCCTACGACGATCTTTGAAGACAATGCAGCATGTATTGAGCAGTTGAAGAAGGGATACATCAAGGGAGACAATACCAAGCACATAGCGCCGAAGTTCTTTTACTCACACCAGTAACAGTAGCATCAAAACATTGAAGTCAAGCAAATCTATTCCCAGGACAACCTGGCCGATCTCCTCACCAAGTCATTGCCCAAGTCTACTTTTCAGAAGCTCGTCCAAGGAATCGGTATACGTAAATTATCTGAGTTGAATCGCTTGTAGTTCTCTTATTTAGAAGTTATGTCTAACTCAGGGGGAGTATCTAGAAGCATACTCACATGATCTTAATGTACTCTTTTTCCTACAATTAGAAGCATTTTTCCCACTGGGTTTTTGCTACCTAATGAGGTTTTAATGAGGCACCCATCCTAGGATGATCATACTCCATTGAGTTCACTACTTTCGTCCTGTTTGACGTTTGTTTTAGACATTATGCATACTTCTCACTTTTCTCCTTAGTCTATGGGGTTTTCCCATGCCTTGGGTTTTACCATAGCGAGGTTTTGTGAGTTTTACTACAAATGCATACTTCACTTAAATTTGAGACTCGCAATCATCCGTTGTGCCGATGACTTCATCAACTATTCTACCTTATCTGCTGAAGATCTGATGCAATGGTTTGTTGAGTATTTACACACTCAAGGGGGAGTGTTGCAGTCATATTTAGAATAGGAATGTGATTGTGTAAATCCTAGTAGATATGAGAATGTATCTTATATCCCTATTAGGAGTTGATTACCTATTAAATGTTGTAAATAAAGGCACAATGGGGTGAATCAAATACACCTCACAATTAAATCACTCTCTTCTCTCCATCAATATTGCCGCCCCCCCCCCCCTCTCTCTAAATCCTAGATCGTTCAATTAAATAGGCCTACAACACAATCAAATATATTATAATGAATTAAATGTAAATAATAATGAATACATTAAAATTAGGAAGAAAAAGAGAAATAATTAAAACATCAAAATATAATTAATAAATGAGGTGATTAATGTATCAGGGGACTAAAATTAGATTTTGATCTTACTCATGGTTTTAGTCTAAAAGTCATCTTTGCCAAGAATTAGAATGAAGTTTCCTATATATTTTTTTTTTCTATGTGTTGTAAGTTTATTTTCACTCGTTTTTTTATCTGCAAAATTAAAAACTAATTTAGAAAACGTTAACGAACATGCACTTAGTTTTTGTATGGGATGAGAACATTAAAACACTCAAACCCACCATTTTTTTAACTCAAACATAAGAATATATGAGCAAATTTTGAGTTTTGGATTAGAGAGAACATGCCTTATTTTGTTCTCTTGAGAATAAATGATATGAAAGTTATCTTGCTCTTCGAAGGAAAAAGAAAAATAAAATCATGCCATATCACAATGTGAATGTGTGAATTGGGTGGGTCAAGATCTCTCTCCGACCGGTGTGAATGTATACGGATGCAAATAATTTTAGAATTCAAAGGCTATGTGCCCCTGGGCAATAAATACAAAACCGTTTGCGTATTTTCTCTCTTTTCTGGTGTGCAACTTTGGCTTATGCATATGCCACCGCTGCGCTTGCTGACCACTTTAGACTTTCAAGTGCTTCCCATTGCACCATGCATCCACTTACATATTGGATAAGAACTAACAGATCTTTCAATATACATAACAAATATTGAAGGATGAGAGAATCAAACATAAAAATTCAATTGTATAAGTAAATAGTCGTAACTATTTGAGCTATATTATAAGCCATTTCAAGTATCATCATGACGGAGTCGCATACAAGGTTACTTGATTTCTTTTTTTTTTTTTTTTTTTTTGAACAAACGATATTTATATACAGTACGGGGGAGGGGTGGCTCAGCCTCATAATGAACTTACAATAATGTGGTTAAATTCGTCTTTGGCAAAAATCGAACCTCAAACTTTTCATTAACAAGTGAAGAACCATAATACTAAGTCGCAAAGTTACTTGAGCTAAACTCAATCATCGTATACAAGGAATATCGAAGCCCAATTCCGCTAGGAAAACAATTTGGTAACCCACCAAAACTTTCTGGCTTCGCCGTTGAGTAGCACATCTTGAACCCCAAATATTTGTCACATGTTGCAAACAAGAACTAGTTAATTTGTTAGATTTGATCAGTTTTGTTAATCACGATCTTCACTATTACTATCTAATAATATGGGTCCATTGCTAATCATTGGCCAACATAATCCTGTTGCCATTGATTGGTGTAAGGTCAACGCCATGATCTATATATATCCTAAACACACCTATAATACGTACCCTTCATGACATCCCCTTCTTATATTTTTGAGTTACACTATTACCTATAAAAAGAAGCAGATTCATATGCATGTATCCTTACGAACTTGACTCGCATTCAAATTGCTTTGTTAATATAGAATGCAAGTTGGTCTTGTTGAAGCCAATAATATTTATAAACTAAGACTACGTCAATTTCTATATTGTAATTATTTAGGCCAGATTGCTTAGGTGACAAGCAATTATGACTAAATCCATTTAATTAACATATAAAACCCTATACACATACATAATTAAACAAGCAAAAGAACATATAAACAACTGCAGTTGGAAGGAATGTAAGATCTCTCCCTCTCTCTCTCTCTCTCTCTCTCTCTCTCTGCATGCAATATACATAATAATCTGGCAAAGTTTGGAGATGTTTCATGTGGAGAAGGTGTTGTAAGGTTTGTTGGGAACAAAAGTATGATTAAATACATATTTACCTAATCCATGTAAACACTTGTTAATTTGAACCAAACCATGCACCTTTTTTAAATTCAATCATTGGCATATATATATATATATCATATAAAGGAATAATTGGTAGAAGGCATATTTACCTACAAAGGTAGTAGATGAGCACAACTTTATTTATCAATTTACATATCAATCTCTTAATTTCTTAAATTAAAAAGAGATAATGGGTCCATTTACAAACTCTCTCTCTTTCTCTCTCTCTCTCTCTCTCTCTCTCTCTCTCTCTCTCTCTCCCCCTCCCTCCCTATATATATTATATATGTGCACTATAAATTTATATTTTTACCTCAATAATGCTTGTTGAGGATATATATTATCTAAAAACCTTATATTAATGTGTTTTTAATCACCCTGTGGGGATAGCGACCAAAGGAAATCGTTCGAAAGGCTAGCTCATTTTCCTTTATTTTTGTTGTGATAAACTTCTATTATTATTAGTCTAAATTTGTTTTATTTTTTCTATATTTATGTATAAACTAATGACAGTTTTAATTGGGTTTCTCCTAAATGACACTAGGGTTTGGTACAAACACTAGTAAAAAAAACACTTTGCGCGACGTAGGTACTTTCGTCGCGCAAAGTAAAAAATCGTTGCCTAAGGGTTTGCGCGACGCAACCTTCGTCGCGCATTAATCGTCGCGCAAAGTCTGAGACGCTAGGGTTTGCGCGACGGCCCACGGGGCGTGCGTCGCGCAAAGTTGGTTTGCGCGACGGCCACGGAGTGCGTCGCGCAAAGTGGGTTTGCGCGACCAACGGAGTGCGTCACGCAAACCAACTTTGCGTGACTAACGGTGAGCGTCGCGCAAACTCACTTTGCACGACGCACTTCGTTGGTCGTCGCACAAACCCACTTTGCACTACCCACTTTGTGCGTCACGCAAACCCACTTTGCGTGACTCATGCGTACGTCGCGCAAAGTGATTGGTCGTGCAAAGTGGGGAGTAGTTTTGGTCAAACTTTTTTTTTTTTTTTTTTTAATTCTTGATAAATATTGTAATTAAATTCGAAAGAATAATTAATTAACCAAGCAAAAGTATTTAATTATAAAATATATGAAAATGTACATACAAGATCCGAACAAAAAAGAAAAAACTAAAAGTGAACTAGGTTTAATACATCAAGCTATTAGGTATCAGCAGGGCGAGGTGGCTCTGAGGTCGAAGGTGGACCAAGATGAAGTGCTGGTAGTGAGATTTGAAGGCCGGACATTTGTATGGCTTGTACAAGGTCTCTCCACGCCCCGCCATATGACCTCATCTCCTCGCCCTGGGCCCTCAGCTGCTCCTTCATCTGCTCGCCCTGGGCCTTTAGGGTTGTCACTTCCTCCTTCAATGCATCTACCTCTGCGTTTGATCTGGAAGTTGGTCTTAGTTGGATTTTAGAACATTGTTAGAAACTTTTCAGCCCTGAACCAAAAGTTTATACATTTTAGTTCTTAAAATTTTCCAAATAAATCATTAAAGGAATCAAAATGTTGTATGAGGTCGCCTCTAATTTTTCCAAATAATTAGTCTTTTTTCTGAAATTATGAAGATAAAAAGCAAGAAAGTAAGCAAAATCCTGATCGAAAACAGTGAGATTTCTATACCACAGACACAGAACACTTAATAAGGTAAAAACCATCAAGGAAAAATACCAGTGAAGTTGTTGCTACTTATGCAGTCAAGGTATCGTCTGAAAAAGAAAAAGAAAACGGATGGCAAGCAATTCCAAAACCAAAGGGACACTCGTCAAAACCAAGCTATCTGTCAAAGTATCGTCTGAAAAAGTAGCGTGCTTCTCCAGTGCACAAAATTTAAATTTTCTTCCCATAATTTAAACTATAAACATCATCTTGATCTTTGGTTCTATGAAAGTGAAACAGAATATGATAAAACTATAAACATGTACCTAATGAAGCTATAAACAGAATATGATAAACATGTACCTAATGAAGCTAAAATCATCAGATCAGATACATTGCATTGACTTGACACATGACTTAAATTGTAGAAATTACATCTGAAAATTATACATCACTGCCCAATTCTTTTTTCTTGGTGAATGCAGTATTACCCTCAATTAAACTTAAACCAAACAAACTAAACTGGAATATACCTGAAGAATATTGGATCACCAATAGCTTTTAGCATCTCTAGGCGTTCCTGAAACTCTGAAGCAGTAGCATCTTCACCATCGGTGTAAAGCCACTCTTGCACCTAAGAAAAAGACAACAGGTTAAATGGAAAACTTAGGACAGAGATATGATGAAGCTGAATTTTGGGTTGAATAAAGAAATGTCTACCTCATCTAGCTTTCCAATAAAGGATTGGCGTTCCTCGCTAGTTGAAATTTTTTCAAATTCCTCGGATGTTTCAAACTGGTATACGAAAGAATTCACGGCATAATATACAAAACAAACTACAAAACAAACTACATTAATAACTTTATCAAACAACAATTGCAAGGCATAATATCACGGAAAAGCATCGTACCTAATAAAAGAGAAATGCAGACTTGCTTTAATGGGTGAAGACAAATTCCGTGATGCATAAAACTATAAACAGAATATGATAAAACTATAAACATGTACCTAATAAACATCATCTTGTACTTGTCATTGAAGGCATTTTAAGTTCATCAGCCGCCGGCCTGTTAAAAAGGTCCTTAATTAACACGGCATATGCATCCTTAATTAAAATCAGATTAATAAAAGCCAATTTCATGTTCATACACAAAACACACATACATCAACAAAATACTCAGAAATCAACTTGCAATTTGAGCCTAAACCCTAAATAACAAAAACCCATTGAAAATCAGAAACCCTTACCTTGATTTTGGGACTTGATTCGCGTCGGCTTCGAGATTTGCGTGAAGAGGAGAGAAAGAGATCTGGGGTCTACGGGAAAAGAAAGGGGACGGGATTTTGGGTTCAAGATTTGTGAAGAGGAAAGAGGGAGATAAAGAGGGATGGTTCAAGATTTCTGGGTTATGTTCGAATAGAAGGAGGAGGGTTCAGTTGGGAGGAGAGAAGGAGATCTGGGGTCTACGGGAAAAGAAAGGGGACAGGATTCTGGGTTCAAGATTTGTGAAGAGGAAAGAGGGAGATAAAGAGGGATGGTTCAAGATTTCTGGGTTATGTTCGAATAGAAGGAGGAGGGTTCAGTTGGGTTAGGTTTGAATAGAAGGAGGAGAGGGAGATAAAGAAGGGCTGTCATTTGGGTTCGAATTGAGGGAGATAAAGAGGGCAAAGTGGAAAATTTTGGAAAAATTGAAAAAAAGCGCCTATTTTTCACTATTATACCGCCAAAATTATCACACCTTGCGCGACGTAGGTGTTTAATTCGACGTCGCGCAAAGTTGTTTTGCACGACGATCATACTAAGGCGTCACGCAAAGTATTTAATTGGAAAAAAAAAGTATTATGAAAATTACCGAAAATGTGACTTTCCTCCTTTCAAATTCAAATTTGTTTAAACATAAAGCCCACAATAATATATTTTTCTAACAAAAACCCACAATAATTTTTTTTTCCATATATATCAGTCAATCTCTTAAGTATTATAAGTACGAAATAAATAAATAAATTAAAATCTACTTAGTAAATATATATACGGTTGAACTTCATAAGAAAAGCATCGTATGAAACTAGTTTCAAAGATCCAACCGTCAAACTTGTTTCTATATGCTTCGAGATCGCATCAGCCAAAAATCGCAAAAAATAAACATGCAGAGATCAAGTAACGGGACAAAACTTTTTGACGATTATAAACGAAAAAGCACGATTTAACGGTTATTTTAACTCCAATTTTGATGATTTTTTACAGCTACACTCATTGATCCTATATGAATACAATAAACAAATTTGATCGTCAATTTAAAATGTTTACACAAGTGGATACCACAAAATCTTATGTTATACTTGATGAAAGTATAAATAAACTCCAAATGTTAGTGAATCTAATGTTTTGATGTGATACGCATTGTACGAAACTAGTTTTAACGATCCAACCGTCAAAGTTGTTTGTATATGCTTCGAGATCGTGTACACCAAAAATTGCAAAAAACAAACATTCAGAGATCAAGTAACGAGACAAAACTTTTCGACGATTATAAATGAAAAATCACGATTTAACGGTTATTTTAACTTTGATTTTGATGATTTTTTACAGCTACACTCATTGACCTTATATAAATACAATGAATGAATTCGATCTTCAATTTAAAATATTTACACTAGTGGATACCACAAAATCTTATGTTATACTTGATGAAAGTATAAATAAACTCTTAAGTGTTAGTGAATCTATCGTTTTGATGGGATATGCAGCTTAGAAACTAATTTCAACGATCCAACCGTCAAACTTGTTTATATATGCTTCAAGATCGCATACGCCAAAAATTGCAAAAAACAAACATTCTGAGATCAAGTAATAAGACAAAACTTTTCGACGGTTATAAACGAAAAATCACGATTTAACGGTTATTTTAACTCCGATTTTGATGATTTTTTACAGCTACACTCCTTGACCCTAAACAAATACAATGAATGAATTCGATCTTCTATTTAAAATATTTACACTAGTAGATACCACAAAATCTTATGTTATACTTGATGAAAGTGTAAATAAACTCTTAAATGTTAGTGAATCTATCGTTTTGATGTGATACACATCCTACGAAACTAATTTCAACGATCCAACCGTCAAACTTGTTTATATATGCTTCGAGATCGCATACGCCAAAAATTGCAAAAAACAAACATTCAGAGATCAAGTAACGAGACAAATATATGAACGTATACATAAATTAACAAATTGGAAATGGAAGTTTAAAAGATGAGTTAGTGTTTATATGTATCTCAACTCTCAATCATGAGGAAGTAGAACTATGTGCCTTATGGTTTACAATTGAGTATTATATGATTAGTTTGAAAATTTTCTAATTTATTCAGTTTATAATTGGCCATAAATAAATAGGAGTTTATAATGTGCGTAGAAATCACTTTCCAAAAATATAACGTATGCATAAGATTCTTGTAGCGCCTTTGGTTGCTAGAGTTCAAACTTCTCCAGTCGTCATATGTATTTGTCCAATGTTCAATCCGGGTTAAGCAATTATATTTGCATTCAAATTTAAATTCGTTGGTTTTGTCCAATCAACTCTCATATCTTTTCCCACCACAACACTAACACTTGCAAATAGCAACATATATAGCAAAAATCAACAACAATGTTAGTTAGGTGATAATGTTTTAGCTCAACTTTCTGTATGTAAGCTAAAGAAGCTTCTAAGCCACACACGATTGATAATATATAATGTTACATGTTTCCTCCTTAAATTCATTTTTTCAGCATTTTTATTTAATATAAGAACACAATATTTGTATTAAGTTCATAGTTTTTATATGCATCAAATGAATGTCTATCTCATATACTATGACTACTTTCTGGTAGATAATTTCCTTAATTTTTGGTATTAACAGCATGGAAAGGATCCTAGAAATACTCATATGCTAAGAGCACTAGTAGAAACAAGGTTAGTAACACAATATTTTTCAAAGCACATTTACTAGTTAAAGTATTGTTGGAACTACCTGGTGTATAGAGAAAAAGAAAATCAACAAGATAGTTATCTCCCTTGATTTTACAATTTCAATTTCGTAAATGAATCACATGAAGGATCTACATATTATTAATTCAGTTTACATCATGTTTAAGAACAAGGGAAGGATTGCAATCGAAAAAACATAAAGAATTAATATCAATTCAAACCTGATATGGTAGACGATTTTGAAGAGAGAGATGGAAGACGGAGGTAGCTGCTGCAACTGGGTTTGCAGTTTCTGCCTCCCAAACTAATCAAATGAAATAAAAAAAGTCGTTGACTTTGCGCGACGCAGGTGGGCATACGTCGCGCAAAGATGTTTTGCGCGACGCAGGTGGTCATACGTTGCGCAAAACATCTTTGCGCGACGTATGCCCACCTGCGTCGCGCAAAGTTAACGAAAGAAGCGGTAAATCCTTTTTCGTTTGGCGCCAAAAGTTTGGCGACGAATGACGGCGTCGCGCAAAACTGCTTTGCGCGACGTATGTTCACCTATGTCGCGCAAAGGCGTTTTGAGCAACGCGTTCGTCGTCGCGCAAAGTGCCGTCGCGCAAAGTCCGTTTGCGCGACGTTTTGTGTTATACGTCGCGCAAACGGACTTTGCGCGACGGAATTTTCTCCGTCGCGCAAGATTCCGTCGCGCAAACATGTTTTTCTACTAGTGAAACTGAAACAAACAAAAAAACAGCTAATGCCGGAAGTAGGAGTACTATGTGAATCAAATCAAACACAAATAATGAAACATACACATATATATACACACACACCCCATGGAGGCTACTGGTTAATTATAATTAGAACTCAGATAAACATATTACTATTAGTAGAGTAAGGAATCTTAATGTGCCATTGTTTTAGGTAATGACAGGGAATGGATGTTGACCCATCAACAAAGCCTGATAAGACCAAACAAACCTATCTCACAAGGCACTGATTAAATATATATAATTGGGGTTTTGCTTGTAGATTATGTTATTCTAATTTTTTAGTTGAAATGGTCTATATAATTAAGCAGAACAACTTTACAAAAATATTTATAAAAAAATTCTCTTCTTCCTCAACCTTCCTAGCTGCGAAAAATAAACTCAACCCCTTTCTTAAGCAAATAAAAAGAAGCCTTTGCAACTTTTCTTTTTCGCCAGAGTCCTCAGCTTTTACCATCTTTGTGAAAGAAAACCTTGTCTCATCTATTATAAAATGTTGAATATATCCACTTTTTATTTTTTATCTACCAAGTACTTGCATCCGTGAGGAGCACACTATAAAGAACCAATGGCACATCACAGGCGGTTAGAAGAGAGAGAGAGTGGAGTGGGAGTCAGTGATTCCAGTGGGTTCCTGCCAAAGACCCTACACTTGGTTTTCCCTTTTTTTATGTAATTTAATATTATACTCACTGATCAAAAAATCATGTATGGCCGTGCCTAGACAGTAAGGCGGTTGATCACTCTCCCGATAGTTTATGGGCGTTTGAAAATTAACAAAATGCGTCTAGATCCGCTTAGGCGTACATTTGGCCAGCCTAAGCCGCTTAGGTCGCAATCTCATTTGGACAGAAAATCAATAACTTTCGTTTTGCATTTTATTTTTTCAATAAAATATAAGAGACTTGTGGAATACTTGATGAACACTTGTTATATGCTTGTTCCCCATGTTTTCAATATGTTATAATACTTTATAGTCTATATGTCATTTTATTTTACAATTTATGTATACAATTATGTGTTTTTAAGTATAAATAGGCACGAATTCGTATAATATATAATAAATTTACTTAAATCCAACTAAACTCGGCTCATTGCCTTATTAGCCCATAACATCTTTTAAAACTTTATTTATACTGAATAATTTATTTATTTTAAAAGAAAAATGTCCTTATTTTCCTGTTTCCAAACCCCACACCCCACACACCACACAGAGAGAGAGAGAGAGAGAGAGAGAGAGAGAGAGAGAGAGAGAGAGAGAGAGAAAGAGGGAGAGAGAGGGGCCTGTCTGCAACGTCAAGATTTTCTATCCAAAATTTCGATAATATTTACTAGGGACAGAGAAATAAAGGAGAACCCAAACACAAACACATCAATTTAGAAGCTTTCTTCATAGAGAAGTAGAGAGAAAGAGAAGTACCAGAGAGATAAATAGATAGAGACATAAATATGACTGGCCCCTCTCTCTCCTCTCTCTCTCTCTCTCTCTTGTAATTTCTCTCTCTAACTTCCCTTTGATATTTGGTCTCTTTCAAGTTGTTTTGGTTTGCTCCATATAGGCTTTGGTCTAGGAATCTCTAAATCCAAAAATTGAGGTAAAGAGAGCAAACTGAATAATTTCTGGGAAATTGTTTACCTTCTTCCCATTCCCCCCAACTCCTCTGTTTCTTCTCTATCTAGCTAACTGAAAAGAAGAAAAAGAAAAAGTTAACCACTTTTTGTGTGTGTGTGTTTATGGCTTTTATTTCTTCTGCTACATGTCCTGATTCCAGCTTCTTCTTGGAGTACAAAGATGAAAATGGTCTGAGAAAATCTTGCATGGCGGCGAGTCATCGAGTTGGAGACGCTACCGCCGCTACCGCCACTGCCACCACCGCTGGTTTGTCATCGGAACTAGGACCTTCCAATCACCATGTCCCTTATGCTGTTCTTCATGGGATGAATGCTTCTTCCACCAGTTTTATGTACGAAAATTTCTCATCAATTTCCAAACTTTCTTTCAGATACTGCAATTTCAAGACTAATTTCGAATTGGATTTATTTTATTTTCTGAAATTTCATTAAAAAAATTTGTTGTTCTCCCTCTGATCTGTTCATTTTTATTTTTTACGGGTTTCTGATAATTTTTTGCTTTTTGTTTTTGTTTTGTTTGGTTGGTACTTGGTAGTAATCAAGAAGGATCTGCCTTTGATTTTGGGGAGCTGGAAGAAGCAATTGCGCGGCAAGTTAGAAATGATGAAGCTCAAGCACGTATGCTTTCTACACTCCTCTCATCATTTCTCTCCTTTTGGTGACGTCTGATAAAGCATAACCAACTCTAACAAAAAGCAGAGAGAGAGAGAGAGAGAGAGAGAGAGAGAGTGTGTGTGTGTGTGTGTTTGAATATGTCTTCTGATCAGGGCAGAGCGGAGGGGATGGGGGGTTTCCATTTCGAATACTGTAATGATTCTGAGAGAGGAGAGTTGAATGGCATGTGTCTAGAAACTTGGAAAGCTGACCTGCAGAGCATGATTTTTTTTACTGACTCCATGACTGCAGAAAAGTAGAGAGAGAGGGATTAGGTGATGCTTTGAAAAAATGTTTATTTTCGTGATGTCTGGGAGATATCTTTTTTGTGATTCTTTGTTTGCAGCTTTATTTACAGGAGGAGGAGGAGCAGGCAGGCCTGCTGCAACTCTGGAAATGTTCCCTTCTTGGCCAATGAGATTCCACCAAACACCAGGAGTAATCCTTTGACCCTTTTAATTTTCTTTTCTTCTGATATTTGATTTACCCAGATGAAAATTTGATTAAATTTTGGTGGCTTTTTTTATTTTATTTGATTTGTGTGTTTGTAAAAATGCAGGGGAGTTCAAAGTCAGGAGAGGAAGAAAGCACAGACTCAGGATCACAAGTGAACACTCTAACAACAACAACAACAACAACAAATCAGTTGGAATTGGAACCAGAATCTCCCATGAGTAAAAACCCTTCTTCCTCACAAGCTGCTTTTGATCAGAAGCATCTACAATTTCAACAGCAACAGCAACAGCAAGAAATGGCAATTAGTGACACCGGACCTAATTCACAAACCCCATCAGCTCAAAAACCCTCCCAAGAAAAGGTAATTAATTAACTTAATTACTGTTTTAATTAGAACTGTACTCTGTCTCTCTAGGTCAGTCAGTCAGTCGATATCTTTCTCAAAAGATCTCCCATATCCCAACAACTGAGGAAAAAGTTGGCATCTTCATTGTTATTATTACTGTTTCATCTCTCCCTGCTCTGTGGCATATCTTCATGAAATATTATGGCACAGATCCCCACAACATCAGAAAATCAAAGAGAGACAGAAGTTACCTGATTTCTGAACGATTTTCTGATAAAAATGTCTGACACAAAAGAGAGAAAGTGTGTATATACGTACAAATAAATAATGTATAAATAAATAAAATTAAAAGAAAAAGGCAAAATAGTAAGAATCTTCACAGTAGTTCTACCACTATTATTATTGCTTTGTTATAATAATAAAAATACCCACTTTCTTCACTCCACATGACTCAGACCAAACCCACATCGCAAAAATCACGTTTGCTGATTGCCTGCCTGCCTCGAACAAAAAATGTTTTGCAAAAACTCTGTCAGATATTCTCTCTAATCATTGTGATTTATTTTCTGAGAATCATACGTGTTTTTTTTTTTTTTTTAGTACAGAATCATATGTATTTAAACACAAAGTACTTGCATTTTCTTCTTTTTTTTTCCTCCAAAAGTAGAGATTCCACCTTTTTTTCAGACATCGAAACAATTTGCTAACTAATTTACTCTCTCTCTCTCTCTCCCTCCTTTTCTTAATTCATGCTTTTAATGTTCCAGAGGAAGGGAGCTGGTTCAACATCAGAGAATAAACAACTTGATGCTAAGGTTTTAAACATGACAATATTCTTGCATTTTTTGTTCCATATTATTTTTCCAATTTATTAACTTCAAATTTTGAGCTACCATTTTTTTGTTTTTATTTTCGTGTAGACATTGAGACGATTAGCTCAAAACAGAGAAGCTGCAAGAAAAAGCCGCCTCAGAAAAAAGGTATAGAGATGTCATTTTTCACACTGAAAATATTTCATTAATTTTCTATAATGTTTAGCATATGCTATTTTATTATCTCACATACCCACTAATTATTATGTTTCCCTTGTTTTTTTTTTTTTTAAAAAAAAGAAAAAAAAAAACACAACTACCGACTAATATTTTTTTCATTTGTTTCCTTGTCAATATATAGGCTTATGTACAGCAGCTAGAGTCAAGCAGGATAAAGCTTACACAGCTTGAGCAAGACCTTCAAAGAGCGCGCGCTCAGGTTTTATTGTTAACCTATTAAAAATTATTTATTATATTTATTGATTTATTGTTCATTGGTTTTATTGTTAACCTATTTAAATTTATTTATTTATTTTATTTATTTATTGTTCATTTTGTTAAATGTATTGATTTTCTTTTTAAATTATTTAATTAGGGTTTGTTCTTGGGTGGTTGTGGTGGTGGTCTTGGCAATATCAGCTCAGGTGAGTTTCTTGAATTAATCTACAACATTATGGACAAATTAATGACTTTGTAGAAGTAGAAAAAAGAGGTTATAAAAACAAAATTGACTAGCTTAATATCTATTAACATTATTCTTTTTTGGTAATATTAAAGCTTCCAGTCAATTTTGGGAAACGAATTTAAGTCTATTTTTACTTGGTAGACATCTCGGAGTTTGACCAAAGTTTTCAATATTAAGAGAGCTTGGATTAGGGTTAACGCAATATTTTAAGGGAGTGGATTTTTCCCATGAATAAAATGATTTGTTGTAGCTTGTGGCCCTTACCACAATGGTGAGAAGGAGTTGAGCATTTGCATAACGCCGTGAATTTGAACCCCGTTAGTGGCTAATCTAGCATTTAATCTAACAAAATTTATCATTTGACCCAAAAAAAAAAAATGATTTGTTATATATTTGACCGTTGTTTGGCCTTTTCCAAAACACAAAAGCCATTCAGGGGTTTAACTTTTATCTTTGCATGCATTATTGAACCCCCGTGCGGATATAACTTTTTCAACTTGTAGCACAATAATGCACTCTTAAACCAAATAAATACTAATAACTAAAAATAAATTTAAAAAAAAAATTAAAAAAAATTAAAAAAAACTAAACGTACTCTTAAAACATGTGCTTTACTTTCTACATAATAAATTGATCTCGCTAGTAAATGATCATATGTAACTTGAATCTCAAACAATTAATGTGTATGCATGATTTTAAAGTGTTTATTATTGTTGCTGTAGGTGCTGCAATATTTGATATGGAATATGCAAGATGGCTAGAAGACGACCACCGGCACATGTCGGAGCTCCGAACAGGGTTACAAGCACATTTGTCGGACAGCGATCTTCGACTAGTTGTGGATGGCTATGTTTCTCACTACGATGAAATCTTCCAGCTGAAAGGAATGGCTGCAAAATCTGATGTGTTCCACCTCATAACTGGAATGTGGACGACTCCAGCTGAACGTTGCTTCCTCTGGATGGGTGGTTTTAGACCCTCTGAGCTCATCAAGGTTCAACTCTATATTCTGAAATTATTATAGCATTTAGAATTCACCACTTCAGTAGTTTAACGGAAAACTTAGTGTATGCGCCGGTTATCTCTCTCTCTCTCTCTCTTTCTCTCATAATATGCATGCTACCATGTGATGAGTCTCATACTCTGAGAGGAAAGATATAATCAACGCATACAAAATTTAGTTGCCTGTTACAATTTTTTTTTTTTTAAATAAACATTCAACTAGCCATGGTTCCCATCCTTGCGCCTTATTGATTATTAATGTGTTTCTGTCTTTGTTATTAATCAGATGTTAATAGCACAGTTAGACCCACTAACAGAACAGCAATTCATGGGGATCTATAATCTGCAACAGTCCTCACAACAAGCTGAAGAGGCTCTTACTCAAGGTCTAGAGCAGCTTCATCAGTCTCTGGTCGACACCATTGCCGGCGGGCCAGTCATCGATGGCATGCAACAGATGGCCGTGGCTTTAGGCAAGCTCACCAATCTTGAAGGCTTCGTTCGCCAGGTAGTTAATTACGATTAAATAATCCGACTTCCGACATAAATTTCCTTAGCTTAAAAACCAAAGGCCATTTTGCTTACATCTTGCAAATTCATGCATGCACTTCACGTAATTAATCTCAATATTCTCTCATCATTTTCTGTATTCTCTTCGTTAGGAATTGCATTATAACCTGCAGATTAATCATATAAGTTATTTGTTCTTTTAAACCCTAGGAGGTTTTCTTCATAATTTAAATGAACCCTAGGAGGTTATTAGTTGCTATTTTTTGAAAGAATTTTATATTTATGTTAGTAAACTTTCCTGATGCTTTTTGAGAAGTAATTTGACTATAAGAGTAGGTCATGATCGAAAAATACATGTCTTGTTCAGGTGTTTTTTGAAAAGACCTGAGAGTTGTCTTAATTTCATATTGCAGACCAGACTTGACCAATACATATGGATGTATGAAACCAATTCAATAAGTTCCATATGAACTGAAACCCTTTTCAAAATTATCAAAGGATTGATTAGATCTCACTTGACGAATCTGCTAACACCTTGGATATGATTAAGATTACATTAATGGAAATAAGTGACTTTAAATCGTTGATGGTGGTAAGGTCTAATATAGGATCCACCTATAAACGACTGCACGTCAATCAATCACGTTAATTACGTTTAGTTATATATATATTTATATCGTTAGAAAGGTGTTATTTTCGATCAAAACATAGAACTTTGGTAGGTGACATCAAACGTGGTAGTTGATCTGAGTTGTCCATCTACTCCAATTATTTCATTCTATTCCTTATTTCTGTCTTCTTGTTTTGCGCCGCCATTCTCTGATATACGCCAGAAGGATAAGAATCTAAGGGTTTCATTTTCACACATCACCTTGATTTAACATTTAAATTGACTTTTAGTTCAAGCACTACTTAAAAATAGAAATGGGAACATCTATAGTGCAGTCAACTAGACATTGTATTTACATTTCTATCCCTTTATTCTCACCCTATCACTTAGTCAAGGAAGTGATTTCTACACTTTTTCATCTTATGCATATCCCTTTTAATTTAGGTCATTGATATTCTTCTCTGATCTGGTCAATAAAATTTCTTGAACGTAACATATGAAAAGTTAAAAATAGTGTGTAAAAGTCATTCATTTTAATAAACAACTATCAAAGGTCTTGATGATCATGAATATCCCAATGGACCATTAGGCTTTCTATTAATCAGGTGTCACTATCATGCTACTGGTCAAATTTTTGACATAGGTGTTATATAATATTATACAGCTAGATTGATCACATCCCCTGTGTGCTTGCCACGTATGCAATGCTTCATTGGGTCACAATAATTTCATTATCACCCATAATTTTGGGGTGAACTGACATGTATTTTTAGCTGAGGTGTCAATCAGGTTGCTGAATGCTAGGGTTTTGGTGCAGTTTTTCCATTCCAAATGTTTCTTTCAAGAGTAGGTTTGAATGTGATGTTTGTTGAAAGGAAAACCGTAGCTAGACCTATCGAATGAATTTAAAATTGAGATGGGAAATATAAGCAATAAACTAAGTGAGGTTTTATTATTTTTCTAAACCATGATTGGAATAGTCCAAATTCATAAAAGGAACAAGTTTTCCAATTTCAACCATTTTGAAAATATTGTTTAAGGGTTGTGCCCCTTCCCTTGTACTAGGGACCCATTCGAAGGGCTACATAATGGTTCTTGTTTAATCTTTATTTTATTTTTATTATACATGTTTGTTTTATTCTTTTCTTTTTGTATTATTGGGTCTGTTATATTTTGTTTACTCTTAAGAATTAGGTTTCTCATTATTTGTGTTGATCAATTGCTCAGGCTGATAATTTGAGACAACAAACCCTTCATCAGTTACGTCGGATATTGACAGTTCGTCAGGCAGCGAGATGCTTCCTTGTAATCGGAGAGTACTATGGACGATTAAGAGCACTTAGTTCTCTTTGGGCATCTCGACCCCGAGAGTAAGATTTGCATAACATGATCATTACTTTCCGTTCACGTTCTATTTAACTTAAATGACAAAGGGTTAGCTTTTAATCACTGTTTATTATGTGTTTACTTTTTCTTGGCTAGGTAAATCCAGGACAGTTTCAAGTTGACTTTGTCATGTGCACATTTTCTAGGGTTTGTTACTCTATGAAAATTAGTTGTTCTTTTCTTTAGGATGAGACTGTACAACTCTCTTTTGCCAGTATTTTATCACCCCTCTTTCATTTGTTTTCTGTTTAAACACATTGTAACTTAAAACTACAAAATTGTAGTATTATTGTTTTTGTTGCAGAAAAATCGAAAGTTAGCAAATTCTTATAGTACATCTTTAACATGCAAAATCTTATCATAGAGACTGATAAATAAAATAAAATCAGAAAATTTTCTCCTTTTATACATATAATGTGCTAGTTAACAACGATAGCATATAATTACTGTTTATGTTATACTATGCATATGCAGGACCATGATAAGCGATGATAACTCGTGCCAAACGACGACAGACCTTCAAATGCTACAACCTTCGCAGAATCATTTCGCATCCTTTTGATCAAACCCCAGTAGACTGCAGAGAGCTGCTTTTTAGAAGAAGTCCTTTGTCCATTATTGCCGGTGCTGGATGCTTCTAGCTTGATTAAGCTACTTTAGAAGAGATAGGACATATTAATTTTTTCTTTCTTATTTTCTATTTTCTACTTTTACTTTTCATGTCTTCATGTAACTATGTTATCTTGTAAATGCAATTCAATATTTTCTGTGCATGAGAAGGTTCTTCCACTTGGTAAACAAAGAAAAAAAAAGGATTAAACGATGAAACAAAATATATAATTGGTCGACCATACATAGCTAAACTACCTTTTAACAAAATCCTATTTGCCAACCAAAAAAGAGTGAAAATATTATTCAGTCTTCTATCACAACAACAAAATTATGGCCAGTCATGTAATTTCACAAAACCAAATTTTGTTGTTTTTTATTTAAACCTCATCTACACACTATTAACATATATCTAATATTATCTCGACCTAAACGACTTTTGCATATATATACATATATATATATATATATTTATATTATCCTTTATAAAAAAGAATTCCCATATTTTAGTAGAAATGTGGTGACTAGTTGTGGGGCTCATTTATACATTGAATTTCAACAATTTAAACCATTTATTTTTTAAGTCTTTATTCATGGATCATTCTTTCAAAAGACTCAGTTCAATCTAAAACTATTTACTCATTTGTTGTCATGATGAAATTTTAATGTATATATAATATATAGATGACCAGGAGAGAAAGGTGGCAAGTGAGAGAAGGACAAAGAGAGAACTCAATATGTTGTCATCGTCTAGTATCTTTATTGAAAGAAGGAATTCTCGAAACGAAAATGGTTGTATTTTTTAGAGAGAGAGAGAGAGAAAGGGAGATGGTTGTTGCACGCACTTCATTTATATGTAGTAGTTGTGAAGAAGAAGAGTATTGTAGTGTAGAAGCGACGAGGGTAGAGATAGAATATAAACTGAGTTGATTGTCTTTTTCCTAATCGTTTGTGCACAAAAGTTGGATATACATAGAGGAAAAGTTTGGTTGTTACTCTTCATTTATAGAGAATGCGTCTGTCCATAATTTGATGATACGTATTTGAGATACAAACTATACCTGGCAAAATTATGCACAAACAGATAACACTATACGAGCATGCATGAAAAATATTTATTTGGGTTGAGCTTTAACCGGCTGTGTGAATAACTGGTGAATTTGCTAGTGATCCGTTAACTAGCAGTTCGTGTTTAGCTTTTCACTCGATAGCGTAACGGGTCTGTTGAACTTTAATAGTTATACAATTAGAACATATTGTTGGCATGAGACCAAATCTAAATAGAAATGTAATAATATTTTGTTATATAATTATTCTCATTAATACAAGCATATGGGTACACACAAAGTGTGTGAGAAAAAATTTTTATTTTTGTTTTTGAAATAGAAGGAGATAGGAAGAGAGTGATAGAGAAAGTGGGAATGGGAAGTTTTTTTTTTATTATTTTAATGAGAGTTATGTTAGAATTATATATAAGTGCGGCTTTGAAAAAAAAAAAAAAAGAGTAAAATTTGGTTGTGTGAAATTAGATTTCTGCCCCATATTTCTTATTCATAAATAGTTTTAATTAGAGGATTAAACTGGTAATTTCATAGGATTTTGGTTGACAATGAGTGTTTTATTAATTAGTAGATATATGTTTTATTAATATAAGAATACAACATAAATTATTGGGTCATTTTCTTTAAAATAAATAAAATGTTACAATATTAATTACAAAAGATCAACAATATTTATGCTAATTATAAATAAGTTAATCAATTTTATGGTACACTAGAGTACCTAAAATAAACAATAATTACAATTGATGCCATTACATAACAGCTGACAAGCAGCCGCTTTCTTAAATTTTTTATGTTTAGGAATATGTCAAACTGACTTTCAGAAAATGCATTGCAGTTTATGTTATGTATAACTACGTATTCAGACACGGATTGCAATTTCCTTTTTAATAGTCAAATTAGTCACATATCATAGTCAAGTTAAGTATGAGTTGTTTCCGACTCCATGATAATACTAAAATTTAATATTAGATCTGATTAAATTGACTATAATAATACATGAATTACATCATTGAGGACATTGATTTCATAGAACTTGTGCAGCATCCCTTAATTGGAGACTAATACCGATCATTGAGGACATTCGATGGTTGGCTTCCTCTTTCCTCTGTATCAAATGGAAGCATGTCTAGGCAAACTTCGTGGCTGATGCTATTGCTAATGTGGACATTCAATAGATTCGAGAACCTTTGTGGTTGAATTAGAAAGGCAAATGAATGTCGGTGTGACTCATTCGAGAGATTTCGAGCGAATGGTTTATAATTTTATAAAGTATGGTTTATAAATGATATTATCACAATCAGATTAGTTGATCAATGTGGTTAAAGATTAATATTGTGCATCGTTGGCTTATGTTCATCTTCACAAGAACCAACATGGTAAATTGATGTTATGATCCTCGTGCCTCCACTGTGTTTGTTTTTTAGATTTGCACCACAACAAAAGGTATCGATCTTATGATCCAGTTGCTCGCCATACGTATGACACCATGGACGTTACATTCTTTGAGCAAGAATTTTTCTTCTCCATGGCTAACACCCCCTATATGTTCTTCAGGGTGAGACACCGATTGAAGAACTTTAGTGATGTGATCTTGATAATGAGGCAGTGGTTGCGGACCATGCAGTGGGAGAGGAGCATCAACCTACGACCGAAGGCGCTATCTTTGCCGAAACAAATATTGGTCCGGAAGTGCACCGAGTCCGTTGCAAGAGTAAATAGTTGCATCGAGTTCGTATCAGGAAGACTGAAAACTAATACTTTATCTAATTCTGCTGGTGTTGAGCACTCTTATTATTTGCCTCCTAGACAGAATCGTGGCAAGCCACTAGTTAGGTATTCACCAAGGGAAGATTAGGTATGCTATTGCTTATTCCGTATCTGCTTATCGACTCTCACCACAGTACAAGGCAATGGTAAGCCAAATGGTAGCGAGCTCGTTTGGATGTGCTTTTAAAATAACTGTAAACGCTTTTGGTGAAAATATTTTTGAAAACAATCCTTAGTAAAAATGCTAATAAATCCTGGAAAATCACTTAAAGTGCTTCCTGAAAGAAGCACATAACTGGTGTTTCTTGTAGAAAGCACTTAAAGTGCTTTTGGAATTCAAAAACATTTTCTCTAAAAGCGCTTTCAGTCATTTAAAAAGCACATCCAAACGAGAACGGATTGAATGACTTAATTAGTTATCGGAAAAAGTTTGGTAGGAAACTTGATTGTATGATGTTTCGATGAAGTTATAAGTTTCCGCGTTATTTACGATTTTGTTTGGTCTTTTATTTTCTTGTTACATCCGATTTACTCAATCATTACATATAAATAAAATATTTTGAGTAATAACCTAAGAAAAGGCCCTATGTGATCATATGGGAGGAGTTGAGAACTCAAGGACCCTTTTTAGTGGCTCGTCCCAAAAATTTCAAGGCTGGCTCTGATCACTTACATACTAACAAGCCGATATATTTACAATAAGCAAATACCGACACATTTCTTTTACAAATCGTTCTGTGAAGATTTGGTACACTGTAGTTGAAGTTGATTAATTACTCTAATTAAGGCCACATATTAGTAGGTTTTAAGCATTCTAAACTATGTATTACATCTACTTTTCGGTCCATCACAGTCGACATGGAATAAATTATAAACAAGCTAGGGTTGGCAATATCCATCACCATCAGCATGCCTTTGTTATTCCCTGGATATCATAGGCTACAAATCTAACCCTATCTTCCTTCGCTTTTTGTTTTTGTCAAAGATATCTTCCTTTCTTTAAAGCATACGTCTTTTTAGATTAGGTTTGATCGACCAAAGATTTAATGCTGCATTCGTCATTACTTTTCAGTAAAAAAGTGGGAGGCAAAATATTAAGCATTACATATATATGTGCTTCATCCAATTAGGGGTAGACTAGATATTCATGCAGATTTACATAAACATATATACGTGGTTTTTTTTTTTTTTTTTTTTTATTACAAATGAAAGATATACTAAATTAATCTCAACTACGGAGAAGAAAATTAAAACTCAAGTGTGGAGGGTTGAGTAAATAGTTCTAGCCAACTTAATTAAACCTAATTACTTGATGAAACTTAATGTGCAGATTCAAAATACTTGAATTAATTATGCATAAATTAATCTTGGTTTTAAAACATATATCTTATGTGTTAATTTATATTAGAGATTCTTTGGCAATTGGCATGTTGGCTAACAATGCTCGTCTAGCAGACCAAATCCAATGTTTGCAATTGATTTATATTATCGTCTAGAATTAACAAGCTATTGACTTGTAGACTTGTAGTTGGTGGATGATGGTTTTATATATTATATGTGTATAATATTTAATATATTTTAAACATGTGGTCAATCGTTTTAGTTATATTTAATAAAGTATTAATAATCATACAAACATATATTTGTTTATCGTAATGATCTTTCCGGAAGAAACATACAGAATAATGCAAATTCCCAACAACCCCTTCCTTCGTGACAACTGATTTGATTATGTAGGGAATTACAAAGGAATTTAGTGTTATCTTTTAAGGGCAATTGGGAGGTGGCAGTAGTAACTGGGTGAGAGAGCAATACCATGAAAACGATCGAGAACATGGCCAACAAAAACTCAAAATGATCGTTCACTACAACTCTAATTTAAGTTGTGCTCACTTTTCTTGTGGTGAACACAACTTTATTTGAAAATGAAAATATATATAATATTTCAGGTCGTTAGTTGCTCCGATCAGTTTTAATAGTCTATTAACAAAACATGACAAATGTTACTAAAATAACATTTTCAGCATGTGTACAGAATATGGTACATGTCATTTTTTGAGCTCACACGGTCATGATCTAAATCATCTATTTTTTAAGGTCTACCTTAAAAGATTAAGTACTAAAACCATTATGTAACTATTTTACATGGTGGTTTGAGTGTTTAAGAAAGATACTAATTAGTAAGTGACTAAAGATTTTCGGTTTAGCTGATTTTTGTAGAGTATAATAAACGTAACAAAACTCTGCATATTTTCAACATAAAATTTAGGGCTTTTACAGGTAAGGCTATGATAACATATTTTAGCAAAATCAGCTAAATCGAAAAACTACATTAGAGAAAAATACAACTTAGTTTGTCACACCAAAAAAATTCCACAGCTAAAGATGAATTAGAGCATGACAAGTGGATAGATGAAGTTATATTTGTATTTATGTTTCTATATTTTTGTCAGAGTCTGACGTGCATCGCCGAGAACTTCCCTTTTGAGATTCAGAAAATTGGAAAGGATTTGAATAGCCATACTTCAATCTTGCCAGTAGAGACTAGGGTTTATAAGAATTGCATGCAATTTACAGATCATTATTTTGGGATCAGTCTAGAAGTACAATCTAACGTCTGCAATCGTTACATTCACTCTAGTTTAAAACGAGATCTACCCGTTGTAAAGATCCATTAGATCACTATGTGCAAGATCTAACCATTAATTTTCCGAGGAACTCAGTGGTATGTACATAAAAGAAGAGATGCAAAATAAGAGCTACCTTTCAAATTATAATTAGTTTCAGTCGTACATTATGACAAGTGAGACCAAATCACTTTCCAGATATGCAGACACAAAATTACATCAGTGGGAGTAATGCCTGGTATCATTCTCTGGAAAAGAACACCAACAACTTTTACAATCAAAGAAAACAGATCTGGGTTTCACAATCAAAATTCTTCAATTACCTCGATATTCGTTAAACGATTACAATCTGGTGTGGTTAGACTAACATGATTTCTATCTTGGAATTAGTATTGGATTTGCGGTGTAACCGCAGGAAGGCGAAGAGGGTGAAACAAATAGTTTAAACTGTCTCACATAAGCATCAACTCTGAGAGATCATCCATTGGTATTTCGAGGCCAATTGAATCATGATCTTGCAGGCCGTCTTCGTCAAAGTTCAACCAAGTACTGAGATCTTGATTCTCTTCCAGTGAATCTAATTCAGGTAGTTGCAGGTTTGCAAAATCAGTGGGTTCATCTGCCTCTTTGGACGAAGGTGTACGAGTATTACCAGGTAATGACGGGCCCACCCCACTCCTTGTATTGCTGGCATTAGCAACTGATTGACTTGGTAACTGAGTATTTTTTTGCTTGGAATTTCCTTGAGTTTTGAATTCACTTCCAAAGGAGTCCAACGACGTGCGACCAGCTTCACTGGGCAAATTCTTTCTTAAATTATCTGAATGTCGGCCCCTTTCTCTCTCATTTTTCTTTTCCTGTACTTCGTGATGAGTGTCGTCAAGAGCTGAAGTTACCATTGAGGAGGCACTTCCACCAATGTCGGTAATCAGCACTTCCCTCTTCTTCCCCTTGTTCAAGTTCAACATTGAACCATGCTTGGAAGAAGCTTGACCAGACGGAAGAGCCACTGATGAACCCCTTTCAAGATTATCACCCCCTTCGAGATTATCACTATGGGAATCATATCTCCCACTCACATTTGATGCTGCCCCTGCAAAATCAAATGGAACAACACATCTTACATTTCTATTTACTTTGTACCCCACAACAATTACTGATTTCAATTTCTGAATGATATAGTTAGATAAATTTTTCCCTAAAACTGGAATCATCTAAGAACAAAAAAGGAAAGGGTAAAGAAACATATAACATATGCTCTGCAAGAAAACTCGCAACTTTCATGGATATAAATTAAATGAAAAGCAGTTATGAACATCATAACACAAGTATTTAAAAGTCTAGTCAACATACCGGATCTCTTGACTTCCGCTTGATGGGAACCTCCATTGCAGGTATTACTAGCAGTTCCAAAGCCAACACAATCAATAGATTTTGCAGCACTGTTGCATGACGGTTCAGAGAACATAACCTTCTGTAGTTCAGGATCACTAAAGCAACTAATGCCCCTTTCTTCAAATTTTCGACATCTAGAAAGTGTACGTTTGAGAAAAGCCAAAGCTACTTGTTTTGAAACCTTACGTACAGCATTTTTTGAACCATAATTCCCATGGGAAGCCTGTAATCATTAAGTTTATGGAAAATGTTCAGTAATCCATCTCTTATAAAAAAAAAAATGTTCAGTTATCTATCATATGCCAAGGTTCACCATTGGTCTGCTTAAAATTTCACCTTCTACATGCAATTATGGCAGACATTAGAATTCCTCATAAACATTCACATAAAGTTGGCACTAAATTTTCCCAAACCTGTGCCACCCCACCCTAAAAGACATCAATCACACCAACTACATCAATCAAGGTACCCACATCATTAACAAAATTATAGAATAAAAAGCACCACACCCACCTCAAACCATTGCCTAATGAGAAAGATGGTATTGCCAGGCACATGCACTGCGGATTTTAATATGATATGGGAACAAAGAAAGATTGCCCAGTGCAAAGAGGACATGAATCGCTGTGGGGGCTGTCTGTTAGTACTCCAAGTGATTTCCGCGATGGAAGTATGGTGATCCCCAGCGGACAATATTGTTGTTAATATTACGAGGGCAAATTTGAAATAAAATATTATTAAAAGGGGATGGGGAAATAGAAAACTGAGTGGAAATAGAATCACTCAATCCAGGGTCCTAGGACTGGTAAAATTAACCAATGTAACATGTGAACTGTGAGGATTTGAAGGTAAAAGAGTCTCACATTGGTAAAAGGAAAAACCTTGCAAGGGCTTATAAGAGGTCGGGCTACTCCCCATATTGCCAATTGGTTTTATGGTGCAACCCCAACTTTCGTCATGGCTTCACAGCAGGCTGGTCCACGTGTGAAGCCCAACGGCCACACGTGCTCCACGTCACCCAATTCGTGTTGTCTATGTGTTTGGCTTGAAAATTCGCCACACATGAGAGGGCATGTGAGGATGTGAAGGTAAAAGAGTCTCACATTGGTGAAAAGAAAAACCTTGCACGGGCTTATAAGTTATAAGAGGTTGGGCTCCTCCCCATAATGCTAATTGGTTTTATGAACTTTCTTCATGCACACGACTTAAGTGCAATGAATCATTTATAGGTTGAGATGCTGGAGTAATTTGCCCACAGGCAGACATCGAGAAAAGTGAAACCGTAATATTCAAGGTTCACTACCTATATGATAACAAATGTATCCATTGCTACGACATTAATGACTTATTTGTTTGAAACTTAGAAGTAGGCATTGCCTAATTTTATTTGTGCCTAACTTTTTTAAAATTCATGTTTTACTTTCCTTGCTCACATCTGTCAATAAACGCAGATTATGCTCCAAAATTCTATATTTGTGAATTTGTGAAAAACAACTTAAACGGATGAATAATTTGAAAATGAATAAATAAAGCTGAAAATAGAAACTAATTACCAATCGTTTTCTGTAAGCCATCTCAATAAGCTGGTCCATTGCAACTAGTTCAGTTCTCCTGTGATACGAAACCATATTAATCCAAAAAATCATGGCTGAACTAAGAAAATAAGGTAAATAGTACAATAAGTAAAACTGCCAAGGCATTCTCAATCCTACCGTCTTTCTGTAGCTCTTTCTCTCTGGATAGTTTTATCAATTTTTGCTAAGTTTTTCTTCTTCCTCGCAATCTATTAGTTACATAAAGAAACGTAAGAAACAAGAAAAGGAAAAATTGAAAGGGATTTATAATTAGAAAAATTAATGTGGAAAGTCAATAAGATGCATAAATACAGTGATTCATAATTCACATAGCTAGTTGAAACAAGAATATCTATGAAAAGGCAACCTGTTGATGCAGCTCTTGCTCGAGTCCCATTATATCTTGATTAATCACATCTTCTCCCTCTGTTAGATCAGGCTGCAGCAAGGCACACACCAAAGGAGAAGAAACAGGGAGAAAGGTAAGAAATCTGGATAAAACACCAAAAAATTACTGGCATAAAAGTTTTCCAACACACTAATAAGACAGATGAAGGCGTGAAATGAATGCTTACCAATCTCTCCGGACATAAACCAATACTCTGTAGCTCCAGAAAAAGTCTGTCATCCAGGCACATCAACTGATATTGGCGGTCAGAGGAAGGAAAGCTAGGAGTATCGAGTTTCCTAGGTTGCAGTTGCTCCACATCAGAATCTGAAAGGTCATCATCTCCATGCCACTGTTCCTGGCTGTGTAAAAAACCGGACGTGTTTCCATTACCAAGTGTACAAGTTTTAGCGCTTCCATCACAAGAAAGTCTGTCCAGCATGCAATATCTCTGAGTCGGAACATCTACTTTCGACTCAATTTCGGATTCCATTCTGTCCCAATCTTTGGGTTCAACATCAATATGATTCTGATTAAATGAACCACAATGAGAATCATCAGTAGCACACCACAGGTGTATATTTTTCCCTTCACTCTGATGGTAAAGTTCTTCACTTTCACCTTCTTCAATCAAAGCAGAAAGAACTCTTTGGTACAATGGAGTGACCTTTTCCAACCTTTTCATGTCAAGTTGTTCACATAAAGCATCAGTCTTCAATGAATCTTGACTAAAATGGCCCCCTTCTCTTTCCCCAGAATGCTTAGGGATTGCTCTAGGCATCAAAACTTCCTGAACGAATTAGTTCACAACTAATCAATATCCACAAAAAAGTTCGGCCTATTTCCTATACAGCCTTTTTCTTCTTTGCTTTAGTTGAGTAAATAAACTCTAAAGAACTGAAAATTCAATGAAATGCATAAAAACAAATGAAAGTCACGAGAACCCTGGCTAATTATATTACCAAAATATTGTATTCATCACTAAACATCTGAGACAAACTCTCACCAAGCTCCTCTGCAAAACTTAACTGATCCAATCCAACCAAAATACATAGGGAAAATAATTGTAAGTGTCCGGCCTAAGGATACTCATTAAATTTTACATTCATCAAGGTGGCCAATTTAATACCTGCTGCTGCAAGTAGGATATGTCCTCTGAGCTGAGAGAACCAAAAACTAATTCCATTTTCTTCCAAAATGGACCAGAACAGGCAAATTCTACAAAAACCACACAAGCTTAAGTCAAAAGTATGAATGTATAGCACAAATATGCTGCTTTTGATAGAACTGTTGAACGCTCTGTGTGTGTATTAAAAGGTCAAGAAGCATACTACTAGCATTACGAGCAGAATTGGCAGCCAAAAATAGTTCTTCATGATCATCATCAGATTCACCTGATAAGGACATGGCAACACATATTAAAAGGTATTATTCCCAAATTCTATATTTAACACAAGTGTTTCCACCATATTTCATACAGAATTAGTTAAATTATGCAACATGCATGCCAACAAAAAAATAACATAAAAAGAAAAATAGCAAAAAAAAAAAAGTCTATCAAGGGGCGAAGGGAAAATCTAGTTTTGCATGCAAAATTGAAATACTGATTTCAAATGTACTTTGAAGAATTTCAAATGCAAAAGACAAAATAGAAAATCAACTTTCTTAAACCAAAAACATTTTTAATGCTACCTGTGAAATCTGACGAACCATTGCATGTTGAAGGAACACAAGTTAACACCTTGCGATCTTTAATCTTTTTTGAGGGTGGACGACCTGTTTTACTAAGTACCATAAAATATCGATGAGATTTCAGTCGAAATACTAAATTCATTGACACAACACAATACATGCGGGACAGATAAGGCAAAGTCTAGTTACCTTTTATTCTTATCGGACAAAGGTTTCAGGCCTTGAAGAGACTTCGTGGTTGGTAAATTCTCCGATTTCTCCATAGTTGGAGGACTCCCAGGCCTTGTCAAAGATGAACCCCTTCCACTTCTTCCTTGTCTTCGCACACTATCCCCAATTTCTTTAGTTGGTGACTTATTCTTCTTGTAGGGGAATAAGTGAGCCCCAACTTTTTGATCTGCAGCTAAGGCAATGTCAATGCTGTCCATTCCCTTATCTTTCAACTTGTTTCCCCTAGCTGCAGATTCTTCACTTCCAGATAACCCAAATGGAGATGAAACGTTCTGAAGTTCTCTTTTAGATTTCGGGGTGTGATTATCTAAACTGCTCGTAAGTTGTGATCCGTTGGTCCCAACAGAAGAAGTTCTAGCACTAAAATCAGAAGCTGCAGAGCTGTGACAGGAAATCTGAGCCTCAACATTGTTTGGTGTAGGAGCAACTAAACTTGTTCTCCTTGTGCGAGAGTTTTTATGCGGTCTCTGACCAACCCACTGAGCCATAGGTTGTATAGAAGAACCACTCGACATTGCACGCTTTTGATTACTCATAACACTTGCCACTTTGCCTTTGTTTTCACCAGCAGGCTGTTGCCAACCTTGACAAGGTGCAGACGGAGAGTGAACATTGGGCGATGAGTCTAGATTCATGATGGAACCAGTCCGTGGCGCCCTAGAAACCTTTCCTTTTATCACAGTATTAAGACTGCCTACAGGGTTCTCCTCCTTAATATTTAGCCTGATGCACAGAGCCATAAAAAAAAAAATCAACAGCCTAATTTTAACCTCTAAAAGTGAAGCTTGCAAATAACAGAGTCAAGGTTATGTGCTGGTTTTAATCACACAATTCCTAACGACTTCAAAGTATGATAGGATGATAACAGAACGAAACACATACTTAATGTCTCCTTTCACAACCCTCTGCTCTAACACAACTGAACGGTCTTTTGGAACAGGAGCATTTTCCAGATCATTCTTAAGTACTGTACAAGTGCTGAGATTACTTGACTCAAAAAATGGTTCTGACTTGTTGATTCCCCCGACTCCAAGTGAAGTTTTTAATCTGCAATATATGAAAAGAAAGAATATTAAAAAGGAAAAATCATTGTCATTTCCTTTTACCATTTCCAAATGTGGATAATCATAAAGAACAACTGCAACAACCGTACTAGTCCAAAAAATTGAAAAGTAAAATATTTGCCCAACCCAAAAGTCTCTCTATGCTCAAATACTAAATAGTAAAAAACTGTGAACCTCAAGCAGAATGACAAATTAGAAAACTTATTTTGATATTTTACATATATGTCTACCTGACACCTTGTACATCACAAGAGCGTAGCTTAAGATCACCACTCAGCTTTGGATGCGTAGCTCGTTGTATATCCCGTTCGCCACCTGTAATTCTATGACTCACTGCTCCTACCGAACGTTTCTTTTTTACTTTTTGATCCAACCCTTCACCTCGAGCAAGCAACCTACGGGTCTTTTCTTCAATCCTAACAGAAGCCGCATTAACAGCCTGAGGTATTTTTTCATCCTTGTCTGTGACTACCTGCTGCCTTGAGGTAGCAGCTGACCTAACATCTGCCTGATATCATAAAGAAATGGTGCACATCTTAAGATATGTATATAGAAGTTTGCACTGATCATCACCTAAAGAAGCATGAAGCTAAAAAGTAAATTAAAAGAATTAATTTAGTATAGAATACTGGTCCGCTAAATGCATGAAAACTCGTCAATCAAGACAATTAATCGTGACAGGAATCTGACTACAAAGCATGAAAACTCACCAATTAATTCGTATAGCCACAGTTTAAACATTCAATGCATGAAAACTAGCCAATCAATCTAGTATAGAATTCTGGTTTTAAAAGTATGCTTGAACTAAGCTTCTCTTATTTTGTACTTGTCTATGGTTTTTTTCCTTGAAATATAAAGACTAAAGCAGGTTTGTTTTTTATGAACTACGAAGCTAAAGTAGAGCAACATTAAGAAAAGAAATTGCTAAGGGAAATCTAAATCAAATATAGCTTTTGCTACATTCAATGTCGTTTAAAAAATAAATAAAAAATTGCAAGCAACACAGACCTAATTAAGTAGGATAAAATCACAAGTAAATCTGATTACTAACCCGCACATCAGCCACTGATGTCCTAACACGTTTGTTGAACCCAACACTCTTAGTCCTGTCTTCTAATCTTTGAGTCATATTTTCATGAGGATTTTTATAAATCTGACTTCCCAGTTTCACTATGTTTACTCCATTTGATCTCTCACTTGATGAAAGATCACTACGCTGTCTCTTCTTTGAGCTTAAAGCTTCTTTGTACTTATCCAATTTGAAAATAGATTCACGCAACATTTTTACTCTGTCCCTGGTAGAAAAAAAAAGATTGTTAATATATGTTATCGAAATTCTTAGAACATAATCATTTCATGTAACGATGTGATAATCAAAATATCAACAGAGATGATTTACTACAATTATGTAATTATCAAGATGAGTGACCACCAACATCAATGGAAATGGTTTGCTGTAAATTTACACTTAAATATAAACAATATCAAGCAGCAAAACTTCAATTACCAAATGCACCATTTTGATTGAGCAAACATCCTTAATTACTTTCGAGACATGATGTACAATTCAGTTGCAAAAACTGTCAAAGTGAGTAGTAGTTGTAGGGTGAACAGACAATACCTGGCCCTTCTAGAGGCATCTTGCACACTTTCTTTGAAGTGCTTTAGCTCCTCAGTTGCCACCGGAGGTGGAGGTTTCGAATGGCCAACTCCAAGAGAATGGTCGTCTGTTATACTCCCAAGAGGAAAGCCCAGAACCCTACTTAGTTCTCCTGAGCGGGTGTACTTTTGATCGATTAACATAATAGGCTCCAATGGCAAACATTGGGGCAAAGAAGGCATAGTTGATGACAGTGTTGCACTACAGCGGTTTACATTATGCCCAGAATTTAGCATTAGTCTCTCGGCTCCTTACCTAAGCAACTTCTAAACCTGTCCTAAATCAACTCGAATATATTAGTACCTGTTATCACATAATGACCAACAAAAGGAGTTAGCGTCTTATCAAGTACCTACCTGTGTCAACAAGCAACTACACTGCGGTAAGCTAAAATATCCGCTAAATGAAAGTGCAAAATACTAAAGATAACTTCTATTCAACAAGCATATAATGCCGGTAGCTACATCCAAAATGCCCACTTGAGAGAACCAAGAATGCAAGCTCAATTGAGCCTCACGAAACCCTTTCGCCTATTTGGGTAATGTTAAAATTTACGGCATCAGAAACACAAACAGATGTTCTTTAATTTCCTTTTCCACAACTCTCTGGGTAACCAAAGCGAAAGATGTCTAGTTGGATCAAAGCCCATTGTACTTTGATCACATCTTTGACATTAAAATATCAAATTTTGCTATAAAAAAATAAAAATTAAAAGAAAAAAAACAATCATAAATTACTCCAAGGGCAAACATTTCGACATAACGAAATTTTTAACTTCTAAAATTTCCATATTCTTCCAAAAAAATAAATTTAAATTTATAAAACAAAACTCCATCCAACTATACCCAAGCCCTTTTGGCTCAGAATTTTAAACTTACATTTTCCCTTAATTTCCCGGGTTTTCCAGCAGCAAAAACATACATGAGACTTAGAAAGAATTAATTAATAAAAAACTAACAAATCCAAACAGCATGCTGAGCCCTAAGCTGACCACAAATAGAAAAGCTAGGGTTTGAGCTAAATTCAGGCGAAATTTAAACGGAAAATATATGAAATGAAGAAAAATTGAAAAGGGAGGATTGGAAGAGTACCTGAGATTCAAGCAAGTCAAGCTCAGATTAAAGTTCAAACCACGGCAATCGGGGAAAGAGGAGTACGTAATTAAAGCGGGAGAGATTAAGTCGAGCTGTATATATATATATATAAACACACACGTTTTACTTTGTATAAAATATAAATACGCACACGTTAATAATAAAAGCGTATACTGATTGCCAACTTACACGGGTTGGGGCTAGATTTTATTTAAAAAACGTTTTTTTAGCCAAAATGATTTTCGAGATTGAAAATCAATAGAAATTGTCCCTAAGATTGTTCATCATCCATTATTTTGATCATTCCGTTAAAAACTCCGTTAAGTGTCCCAGAGCTCTTAGCCGAAAATTTGGACAATTTTCAAAATTTCGTAACTAAATCGTTTCTTAACCAAATTTGATAAACCATGATGTGAACAAATACTAAAGCTAATTTTTACTTACACGTCATTTATTGACTTCTGAACTCGCAAATGAACTCCTCTTAGTAAAGTTGAACACTTATTTTGTCTAGTTAACAGAGATAAGTTTGGAGACTTAGAGCTCTATATATGACATGAGAGTGAGATCCCACATCAATACTTGTTCAGATCATCACTAACACTCGTGACCTAACAAATACTGAATTTTTAAAATGTTAGGTAGCTATTTGGAATCCTTATTTTTAAAAGGTTAAAACCAATTTGGAATTATCCTTAAAAGTTAGGTAGTTATCCGTACTTCATCCTTTGTTTCTTTTTTAACTGAAAACTTGTATGGTAACTATTTACTTTATTGATTTTTCAAAATTTAGCTTTCAATTTTTATTTTTCGAAAAACTAAAAGGAATTATCAAACAAGTTTTCAATTTTCGATTCTCAGAAAAATAGAAACTAAATACGAAATTCACTTTGAAATTTTTTGTAATTTTGTAGGAAAGTTTTAGTTTAAGAAATGAATTGTACACAAGATGGAGAATGGTTGTTGTGTGTTTGCAATCACGAAAGAAAAAGATATGTAAGACCATCTCCAAATTTGATGTTAAATATGTCAAATAAGATTAAAAGTCATTTAGGTGTTTCTCTAAACTACCATTAATTTTGATTATTTTTTAATTGTTAATGTAACTCTAGGCCCAATAAAATAGTAAAATGAATATTTGACACATCCATTAGAAAAGAAGAGAATTTAGCACTTGTATTCAATTTACTACATCAGCCATCTAATAAAATTTTGACATATTATATTTGACATCTCCTTTAGAGATACTCTAAGATTTTGTATTTTGTACGGTGTGATCTAATTTCTCTTCCTATTTTTCGATCCTTATGTTAGACTTATTTGATAAATGAGAATTCAAGAGCTACAGTTTCTCAGTAAAAGAACAGTTACATTTCACAAGGGAAAGGGGATGTCCTTCTATAGGGCATGGGCATAGAGAGGCGTATGTCGCATGTTGTCGTTGGTTCTAGACTTCTAGTACAAACCATTATCTCACCCATCAAGTCAATTAGTCGTTTGATTTTGGAAGACGTGATGAATGTGGTAATTAAGAGCCTTCACATTTAGCATCTCTAGAACTTGAAGGTTATATAAATAGAGTGAACCACCACATTGACTGTCTCTATCCCACCACCATTGCTACCACAAACACCTTACCATCATTGTCGTCACCACCACTACTGTCTACCATTGTCGTCACCACCACTACTCCAACCACCATAAATGCAAGTTAAACATTTTTATTTTCTTTACTAAACGGTTTTGTACATGAAATTTTGAACATAAGGTTTACTTTAGTCATATACATAGCTAGTTTTACATAAAAAACAACCCAACACTGTGACTCTACTTTTCCCATTCAGAACATTGTTAAAAAAGATAATGTATTATGCATCGACCTGTGACGAAATATAAAATTATTTATCCACTTAAATAGAATTTCTTGATAAAAATAAATACTTATTTGGGCTAGTCCCACTTTATACATTTTATTATTGCAGCATCATCCACTTATTTCTACAACCATATCCTACATATGAAAATTGACACCAATTCCCTTGTTGCTACATATTACAAGTACAATTTACATATTTTCTTGATCAACTTTTTGCCACCTTGTGTGCCCTTTTTGCCACTGTGAATTTCATTCACTACGGCAAGCTTACAGCCCTCCTCATTGTCCTCAACTTTTCTGCCAACTTTTGTGCTCTTGTGGATTGTTTAATCTCCTTCCTCCTCAATACCTGCCATATGTAAATGACACAAGGTTTGTTAGAGTTAAATGTTGATTCTGGTCCTGTAATTTCAATGACGTTCCACCTTTCAGATTTTCACAATGTTAAACCTGTACTGTGCTACTTGTTGCAACTCAAAGACAATGGCTTAAATTCATCAATGCTTTCAACGAAATTAGCATGCCGGTGGTACATATGCAGATAAGTTGGGTTTTTTCGAGTTGAAAAACACAAAGTGCCCTTAACATGCTAATTTTGATCAAATTTGCAATGATATTAACTTATTGTCTTTGAATTGAAACAATTAATAAACTAAGTTACCATTATTCTGAGGACTGAAACTATAGGTATCAAAGTGCAACTTCACCAAACTACCGGGACCAAAATCATAACGTAGAGTTTTACTAGTTACCTCTTGCTTGCGCCTTTTTTCAGACTCGTCCTATTCCAAATAAAGGTGAAAAATGGTTCATTAGTGAACTTAAAAAATTGTATTCAAAGCAAGAGAAATAATTTTCTTGTGCATAATACCACACTTTGCTTCAGCTTTGTGTTCTCCTCTTTAAGTTGATTCAACTCAGCTTCCAATTCCACAGTGTATGCCTGTAAGTAGTAATAATAATGCAGATTAATGTAAGGAGAGAGGAATTTTGGATTCCATTCGAGTAATCATATACATTTCTCTTCTACTACAGGATCCTCGGGTACGCAATATTATTAGGTCCCGGTCCACCTTGGAAACCATTTAACCGTCTGATGATTATCATAATCATTTAAGTGTTTCACTAACAAAAATGTTGTGTTCGTTCATCTATATCACAGTTTGAGGTCTATATGGTTTTTAATTTGACTAGTTCTTTCTACGGATGATCCTTCGATGGAGACTGAAAAATAGATAACTCATAAACTAATTATATATAATGTGGAGCAGGCCTCACTGTGTATATAAAGTGATGCTAACTAGTTAGTAACTTAGAAAGGCATTGACTACTCGTTTGGACCCATCATTAACTACCTGAACAGTTCATTTTTTTAGGTCACCAATCAAATATCATCCTTCAAAATGTTCACTTGAAGCAGAAACATTTAGCCATATGATTACAGTCGTGAACATTTCATCGTTTATCGACAATATTGGGTCATGTTGAAGATGTCACAATTTGAAAACTACACTTTTTTTTTTATTTGAGTGAATTTTTGCAAAGATGATCTTGTAGTCACAGCCTTCAAAATGATAGGTTCACATCATGGAAGATGGTCAAGGAGGAAAGAGACTCGAGACTTCCACTCTGGAAAAAGTAATACTACTAGACTAGATAGCAAGGATAATGCAAGGATCTTTTACAAAACAAATTTTTACACCCCATAGTGTGATTAATTGTAAGGTATTTATTTTCTTTTTATACACAAGCTATAATCTACCAAAACAATTTACAATGTATGGTGGGGATCCGAACTCAAGGTGCATAGGGGAGCATATCTACTATAGCCAATGTGGCTAACCCCATGTATAGTAAGAAGTGTGAGATTTTTTAGAGTGCTAATAACATCTCTTTTTGTGAAGGGGAGCAACATAGAGTTAGCCACACAATGGGCCAACCATAATCTGCATTGAACTTGCAACAATGTGACTTGAACTTGGAACCTCTCCCTTACAAACGGAGAGGATACCACTAGACTCTTGTAAAGTGATCATCTACAACAACGTAAGAGTACCGACTAACTATTGTTCTTGTTGTTCTAGTGGAATACTCTTTTTCATTTTGTTAAGAGATGTCCCAAAGTTTGATCCTCCTTATCAATCTTCTTGGCATATATACTGTCAACGTGTTTCACACTTGGGAAAGTATATCCTTCTGTTTTGGTGCTCTAGTTGTGTCATTAACTTGCTAATATTTGTTTTTATTGTAGTTTTATTTGTACTTTGACACTTTATTTTGCTTGTTAACTCCAGCAAATCTTTAGTTTCCGATTTTTCTTCATGATATATTACTTGCAAATTATTTTGTAAAAGGATTCAATATTGGTAAAGCCACGACCATAAGTTTCATCTACAATCTTCATATGCATTTTATAAGACTATAATTGACTATAGTACCTGTTTCCTGGCACGAGACCTAGCTGCAGACTCTCGATTCTTGATCATCCTGCGTTGCCTCCGCTCCACTACTACCTCTGGTGGACCGTCTATGATCCTCTTCTTGTTCTTTGCCCCACCCCCGCTACTCGATTCTGGCAAACTATGACATTTCTCAATGTCACTAAAACAAGATGATTCTCCCATGCTCTGTGTACCAAACATTGGGTATGTAGTACCAATTGGATATCCATTTCCGGAAAATAATTCGCTTTCCATAACGTTTTGGGGGCTTAAAAATGCTGAGGCAAACACTTGCCCCCCAATTCCAAAATCTGCATCAAATCTGTTACCACAATGCTGTTGAATTGGGGTGTTTGCCACTCTCTTCTCAGAAGGCTTGGACTTGGATGGCGATTCTTGAACAACCCCGGCTTTTACAAGGAAATCTTCTAGGGTAATTTCTCCGATTGTTTGCTGGCGCTGTGGAGGTCCAGAAGGACCAGAACTGCCAATGCTGCTATTGGGGTCATGGAATTGTGGTCGACTTTTGTCAATTTCGGACCACACCTCATCTACAGTTTTCTTGCAAAGCGGGGTGGGAATACAGAACGAGCCCTGTCGAGACAAAGTCTTGGGCTGGAAAGTTGTGTCCTTCTCATTGGCAGAATCTTGATCACCTTTGCTTGGTTCTTGGTCTTCTTCGACGCTCCAAATGTTGGCAAGGAACTCGTCCATGTTCATGGACCCGAAATTCCTCCCACTCTTGCATTGAATTTCATCAAGAGTGAGTGAGAATATTGAGTTCTGTTTAGTACTATTCATTGAAGGATGAGAGCTGTCTTTCGACAATCCTTCTTGTTGTTCTAGCGGTGGATCAAGTTCCATGTTGTCATTACCATTGTGATCATAGCCAACGCTTCCAGACTCATCAGAAACCACCATTTTATCATAAAATGGAGCAAATCATGTAAGTTATGTTATTTTTAAGATCAGATGCTTAAATCTTAAGCTTATATATGACGATAAAGGCTGAATTAGCACCTGCACCCAAAAAAAAAAAAAAAAAAAAAAACCCACAGAAATCAGTTTTGAGTCTCTGCATGCAGTGGAGTTTCAGTGAAACAAATTTCCAACTTCATCAAATCAAAATAATATTAATACCCCAACAAAAAATAAATCAAAAGATAACTAAAAAATAAATCAAGAAATCTATGCCATTTTCTTTTTGTTTTTTCTTTCTAGCTATAGCATTTTCATCGGGGAAATGATAACCGCACATCTTATTTCTCCTCTGCACACCCCACTTCATGTCTTGCCATTTGATTAAATAAATTAAACAGAAACAACGGCCAAGGTTAAATTGTGTGTGCGCGCGTGTAAAGTTATTTTAAGAGCATTCACCCCTACAGCCGAGATCGTGAGTCCGATTAAGATAAATGCAGAGACGTGTAAAAGCCAAGACTCTGCAATCTGCATGCACTTCTTTTAGTCCATTGAATTCAAGAAAATACCAAAAAAAAAAAAAAAAAAAATCATGCTAAAATGAATAACTAAGAACCCTTTCATATCACAAAATTAAATTAAATCCCAGATTATTTTTTTCAAGAAATCAAATACCAGAATTTTCAAGTAAATAAGTAAAAAGGAAGAATAAAAAAAGCACCTGAGGGTGATCTGCTACAATGGAGCCGCAGAGAGCATCCCCTGCGAAGGGCAGGAGGGGACTTGAATGGGAGGAGGGAGGAGAGTCTGCAAGTGTAACTGCCATTGCAATTGCCACTGCCACTTTTATATTTAAGTGGGGTCCTTTTTCTTGTGTGGACCCCGCATTGTTGTTCTGTTGCTGGACACGTTCGGTGCCACATGCCCGTTTTCTTCTGGGGGAAAATGGCAGAGTTAGGCGCTCAGTGTTTGATCATGTCAGTCACCTGGGTATGATCAACATTTTAATCCCATAAACAGCCAACATTTTAGTTCGAAAATGCTAATTTTACATGTGGCCTTTACGATTGATTTGGGTGACTAGCACAAGCCACACTTTGTGTCGAGGTCACATTTAGGGCCGGTTGGTATTGCTGTATTTTTTTATACTGTTTTTTACTGTGTTTTAAGAATAATTAACTGAGTATTAGGTAAACTGTATTTTTAAAAGCGTTGCGAAAATGAAAAGCAGCATAAAAGCATTTGGTAAATTTTAATGTAGACATGATATAATTGTACATAATAATAAAAATGGACATGATAATGAGGGTGATGACGACGACAATTGTGACCATGGTAATAGTTGTGATGGTAGGCTGTAGAGATAACAATGGTGATAGGGTGACGGCAACGACCATGGTGGCAGTCATGGTTATAGTTGTGGTGGCAGCGATGGCCGTTGTGTTTATAGTGATGGTGATGACGGTTACGGCAATGATGGTAGTGATAGTGATGGCAGGTAGGAGACGAGCTTCTTCATCCCTACCATAGGAACTCATCTCATCTTTCACATACTAATTTTCTACATGTTAGTGCATTGTGAGAACCCTTCAGCTGTACAGATTAAGCATTGTGTAAAACAAACCCAAACGTTTGTTCATCCAAAACTCGCCCTGTGCCTCGAGGATTATCCTTGAAACTCTTTGTTTTTGTGGTCTCGAAACTCTTCTCCACTGAAATTCTCTGGCACAAACACGTTTTTTTATTGGCTCATGAGCTCATTTTAGGAGAATAATATACATAGAACGGATTTATCGCCACTGTAACATCCCAACAATAACAATAATATACATAGAACGGATTTATCGCCACTGTAACATCCCAACAATAACAATAGACCCGTTCCATGTAAATTCTATTTTAGACAATCAAACGTTTTTATTTTTTTCTTTCTAAGAAAGTGATTTTCACCCCCTTTTCAGAGACCCCGCTTTATTTATAATCATAAGGTTGAATAACTTAAACGAAATCAACCACCAAAATTAACAAAGTTATGTAACAAATTAAAAAAAGCGTGTGAAAATTACTTCTCTTTTTCTATTTCATATCTATTGTATATATAGGACATAGGAAAACAACAGCACGTAAAAACATGGTACTTTTTTCATTTTCTTTCACGAAAGGTACACAGCTGATAACTCCATTCACTGTCGAAGAAACCAAAAAAAGAGACAAAAATACGTGCTACGTAATCACTACAAAACAACAAGAGAGTTAGGGCAGAAAGGGGCAGTAGTTACAAAGTTCCAACAGAAGGTTACGAACTTCATTCCGACAGGATGGCAATCTCCCCATGAACTCGATCGGAGGCCCCCGCGCTTCATGAGCCTTCACGTTACAAAATTGTGTTTTATGTCGAAATGGGACCTTCATTTATCTTTGTTATCACCTTGTGGGAGTTGCAAACCCATTAGCCCAAGCAAATTGGAAGCAGGACCAGGAAGGCCTTGTTGACTAGAAAATGAATCGAGAAGACTCTTTACGAGATTCACATCCACATCCACAGGAGTGAAATCCTCCTCCATATCTTCTGTGGCATGCGACGTTCCCTGCATACACAAATTCAATTCATTTATCATCCCACAAACAAAAAGGTTATCTATTAAAACCAAGTTCATTTTGGAAGAAAAGTGCATGATTTAGTGCTAGTCCGAGGAATTAAGCAGGCCGTATCACTTCAGTAAGATCACATGTATAGCCACAAAGAAGAGTCTTGCTGAAAAATTTCAGTGAGACCACCACGTGTGACAAACAAAAAACTTTGAAAAGCTAAATTTATTTATTCATACGCAACCATATGAGGCCAAACATATAAGAATTAAAAAAATTCAACCATACCTCATCTTTCTTTGGAGCTTGTTCATCAGCACGAACAAAACTTTTCTTGAGGGTTGTAGATTTCAACTCTTCATTTAAAGCATCAGAATAAGAATGCATGAAAGTATCTTCTCCATCCTCACTTTCATCTTCGGACTCATCTGTGAATAGCAAACCAAGCAGCTTAACAACATTATGATCATGAACCTCAAATCAAAACATCACTCCATCAAAAAAAGCATCAGATAACAAAGTTGGGTCGTCCTTCAGATTGGTATAAAACTTGCGACATATCACTATAATCTTCTCTTTTTTTGCATGAAATTTCAGTTTTTACACAAGTGATGAAAGGAGAATCTTGGTTGTTGCTTCACAATTTCCATGAGCATGAACAACATAACTCGGTTTTCTTTGTTCGGGGTTTCAAGGGTTATGCCAAACATCCTTCTTTAGTTTATTAGATGATAGAGAGCAGACAAATAGAGGCATGAAAGGAATTAGACAGCAAGCTGTGCCTCTTTCCTTTAGAGGGAGGGCAATAGAATTCCATCTACAAGCTGAAATCGATTTTTCTGAAAGCCCTATAACAGTTTGTTGTGCATTCTAGAAAAGACTGCATGTCATTTCAAGAACATTTTAAATGTTGAGCATTTATTAGATAGTTGTTTAAATTTAACACAAAAGGCTTTCAATTAAACCTGTGTCCTTAGGAATGGTTTTCTTTTTGTTCCTTGTTTTTTTCCTTTTGGTGCGTGCACACAATTTACTCAAAGTTTTCAAATTTGAGACCATTACAATAACCGAAAAATTAAGTCTATTAAGGGAATGATAGAAAGATGTACAACTTACCGAAGTCCAAGTCGGATGAGGACCCTTCCTCATTATCATCATCACTAGGAGCATCCTCGTTGCCTTCAAACTTCATTATTGATTCTAGATCTTTATAGAAACGGTCCGCGTCAAAGTCCACTTCTTTTAGGTTCCTTCAAAAGAAGATTATAATATATAAAACAATCAACCGCGTGCTCATCTTTGAATCAGTTAATAAACTCACCAACATCTAAAAACTAACTTAACACAGAGTATACTCATAAGTGACCGGGAAACTTTATCAAATTCATGAACAACCAGAGCTTGGGAATAATCAATTCGCATAATCAAGCTTGTAGCTTAATATTGAGCTTGGTTCATCAAGGAAAGTCACTACACGTACTCACTCTAGATTACAACAGCAGTAAGACTGAGCAAAGCAAGAGCTACATGGGCTCAAAATCCACACTAAGTTTTAAGTAACTTTGCAGGTAACTTTTGTGACGCAATCTAATCCTACAATTACTGAACATACATCGAATCCAGCAAGCAGACTTTTTGCAACTGTAAACCTAGGAGATGCGAGTTTATTTCTTAGATAGGTGATACATTCTAAGGTCACTGCACTACATGATGGCAAATTGGAGCATTTAAAAATTAGCCGCCACCACTAGAAATATATGCTCATTAATGTTAATGTGATCTTATTTCTGTGTTTGCTGAAAAAAATGGGAACCAAACCCATGAACAATTGACATGGAAACACAAGTACACTAACCTGCTCTCGGGAACCTCAGCTCCCTCGTAGCTTGACATCTTCCGGACAAATGCCTGCATGGTTTTTGCTATATCACCCGGATTGAAACCATCAACGTTAGAACTGGATGATGGACCAGCATTGTCCTGCTCTTTTGACTTCTTTTTCTTTTTCTTTTTTGAGTCATAATGTTCCATCTCCTTTTGTCTCTCCAAAAGTTCTGAGTTCAACTCATCCTCTCCATTGTAAAGCCAAGAATCATCGTCAGAAGGCGGAACCTCTCGACCCCTAAAATTATCTGCTGAATTAGGTAAAGCCAGAATCTCATCTATGCGTCTCACTGGAGCACTCATCATCTCACTGCAAGAATGGTAACGCCTTAGTTAATTGCCAACACTATAAGAACACCAAAGATCCAATTAAGAACGGCATCTAAATGCAAATGACATTCAACCCAATTTAAGTTTTGCATCTAATATCGACATAAGCATAATGCTTATAACTAACATATTCACTATTCGTAAAACAACTATACTACCACCACAATGATAAAACCATATGTACCTTGCCCTCGAAAACAAAGCACTACTGCGATAATACTCCTCTGCATTCTGCATCAACCTCTGGTACTCTTTCGATCCGGGAAGCAACCCTTCAAAGTACCCACTCCTCTCCAAAGTCTCCTTAAATGCCTCCCAACTACTGCCTTTCCCTTCCAACCCTTCCTTTCTCCTCTGCTGATACATCATCTCCATCCCACACGCAATCTTCATCCCCAATTCGGCCTCCATAAACGCTGCCCCATCCTCGCTCCTACTCGGCATTGGATAACACTTGGGCGCCTGAAACGCCTGTTGCACCAGCTGAGCGTACATTGCCCTTGACATCTTCACCGATACGCACACCAACTCCTCCTCCCTCCCTCTGCTTAAGAACCTCTCCATTTTCGCCGCGTACTTCATAGTATCGATATCACGGTCGTAGAAACCCTCAACGGCCAAGGCAATCAGGCACGGTTCCTCACTCAACACCTGCGCCACCGCCGCGGGAACCCTAACCCTAACCACATGCATATTCCTCCTTGCCTTTTCCGGATACTCCAAAATCCGATTCTTCACCGCAAGCTGAACCGGTTCAGCAGCAATTGCCTCCTGCCCGAAATTCACAATGAAATTCAAGGAGTCGGTGAGGGTTGGGTTCGGGATTCGAGCTTTGGGGACGATGTGGAGTTGGCCTTGGCGAATAAACACGCGATTGAGGCTGTTTTGGGGGTTGAGCCACCGAGGGAGGTGGTAGGCGGCTTCGATGAGGAGGAACTCGCCGTCGGAATCCCAGACCCTGATGGAGAGGTCGCGGAAGGTGCAGGAGATATGGAAGAGAAGAAAGACGGTGAACCACTCGTCTTCGAAGTTGTCGGCGACGCGGAGCTTGCCATGGAGGTGGGGGAGGTGGGGGAGGTGGCGGTCGGCGGAGCAGAGACAAGAGGGTTTTGGGTGCGTGGATAGGGAGAGGGAGAAGGGTTCGTGCTGCCATATGTAGTCGGCAGTGAGGGGAGTGAGGGTTTGGAGGATTTGGAGGTGGAGGGATTGGAGGAAAGCGGTGGTGGTGGAGGAAGTCAGGGAGGAGTCGGGAAAGATGGCGTAGAAGACGGTGTCGTCCGGGAGTCTGGAGGCTTTTTGGGAGAAGATGGAGGAAGCTGATGGGCTGGGGTCTGGTGGTGGTGGTGCTGCCGCCGCCATTGTTTTGCTGTCTCAGTGTGTCACTCGGTGCTGCATATTAATTCTGTAGTTATGCCGCTTTTTATGAACGTTCTAGATTTTTTTTTTTTTTTTTAACACTTGACTCAAACCTTTTTCAAGGGGGTGGTAGAACACTCGAAACTAACGGAATAAATTATTATGAATAGTTGGAGTCTTAAGCCATCTCCAATTGGGCAGATAGTGTGTTTTATCCTTTTATTCTCCAAAAAATTAATATTTTAATAAATAATACATAATCATATTTCTTATAATCTTCAATTGATAGTCAAAGGATCATAGAGATCATTTTAGCTTCTTCACAAAAAATCGCCTCCAATAGAGGACCAAATGATTATAGTATGAAATGTGAAGAATTGAAATAAAATGAGATAAAATTGTTTAGAATGGTGAAAATATGTAAGAAATGATGTAGGAAAAAAAATTAGAAATTAAAAAAAAAAAAAAAAAAACACTTCCAAAAAAACAAAAGAAAAATGGGCCACGACCAAAAAAAAAAACCCTAAGCCCAAAACCGTAAAGTGAGTTGGGCAAATGGAAAAGAACAAAAAATAAAATGAAATTGGGCTAGACAGCGAGCTGGCTGGTTGGCTTATTTGGACCAGCCAGTTGGTCCTTTTTTGTCCAATAGGGCTTACGAGCCATTTGGTTTAGTCCTCGGTTGGAGACGGTTTTCGAGCTATTTTCATCTATCTAACCCTATGGACCTTTTGGTTGGAGATGGCCTAAAGATCTAATTATATCTTCAAACAAATCAATTCAGGTGGATTTTCAAAATAATGGTATCTAAAATTCAAATTTTAATTCCAATTAAAAAAGGTTGTCAGCCACAACATTCTTCTCCTGTAGGTATGAACCAACTCACAATTTGCTGTCCACCTTTAATAACTATTCATCTTTCTTTTCTTTTTCCTTTTTTTTCAGAAACCTTGTTAAATTTTGTCTATGATTTTATAAAACGGAACTTTAACGAAAAACTTCCAGTATTGTTTCCTTTAACAAAAAATTACATTTTTACACTAAAAAGTTAATCCTGATACTATTAACTTTACCCTTTATTTTGTCCTTATTGTTAAAACTCAAAGTTTTCAAGCCATTTTTATTAGTTTTCTTTTTATTCAATTCCTTGTATCTGACGACCGAAAATTGAGAGTTGTCTTAGAAGGTGTGTAGATAGTGTCACCCTTTATTTTATCTTCTATTTTAATGCAAATATATTGTTATATTAAAAAACAATATTTTCGTCTCACTCTTATGTTTATAGTTCAATGACGTTTGCCTAGCTAAGATACAACTATCTAATTTTATAATACGCACCAAAATCTAGATTCTTGCAAATGCCCAACTAAGATACAACTATCTAATTCTACAATCTCACCAAATTTTAGAATTCTATTCAATTGTTTTGTGTGTTTATCTCTAGAAATTTTGTACAGGACAAAAAGAAAGAAGAAGATGCGTTACGTTGGAAAGGAGGGTTCAATTATATAAGCTATTTTATATCCTTTCAAATACTTGTTGAATGTGTTTGAAAATACAAAGCAAACAGTTGAATCTCTTTATCCAAACGTTTTTAATATGGGGTACAATTTGGGCAAGCCCAAATCACAGCAACCAGCAGCCCAAGCATTATCCTCATTCCAACAAACCCAATTCTAATTACTAATCTAACTTGCAATTTACAAACCTATTATGCCACTTAAAATTACAGTCTAGTAGTAGTAGTGTTCTTTTTCACTTGTAAAAGAGATCTTAGATTCGATTTGTCAACATCACAAACAAGTTAGGTGTTTGTAGTCAGGAAAGTGTCGTTTTCCATATAAAAGAAAGAAAATGTCTTTGCCCTTAAGATCTTTTCTTTATCATTCATGAATAAATTTGCTTGCAACTCGTCATTCATAACGTTCGAATTTAAGACTCTTTACTTAGAAATGAAAGGAATGCTATTAGATTATAGTACTAAATAGCTCTGCCTTACATGAGTTAAACCAAAGACATTTCATCTACAAGTGGAGACAAATACTATTAAACCACGCTACCAACCTTTTAATTTAATTAAACTCAAACTTACGTAAAGAGGATAATGCTTGTTGAACCATAAATTTTCACAAAGTAAAAATAAATAAATACAAATATAAAAGAAGTGGAGTAGACGTGGAGTGTGGGGATTGCAGTGCCCTTTTGTTTTTTTTTTAGAGCTGCTAGACCCACCGTGTTGTTTTATTTTCCCATCCACATTATATTTACATTCACTATAAAAAGTTTAAAAATTAAAATATTATTTTCCCACCCACTATTATTCCTAAAATAACCCTATATATAATTAGAGATAAATTTCTCTTAAAAAAAGAATATAAACAAATAATATTACTCTCTTCTAAAAGCCAGGAAAAAAAAATACCGTTTCCTTTCCAAATTCCAATTGGGGTGGGAATGAAGAATTCTGCGTTTTCATTCTTTGCTATTCCCCTTTTGTTTTCTTTTTCAAATGCATTTTCCATTTTTGCCACATATGTTGGAGATTCTCTTATTTTGTCGCACATTTTTACTTTCTGGGTTCGTTGTAGTTTTGTAAGTTATTGGTTAATTTGTTCAGAGTGATATGTGAACAGTGGTTTGGAGCTTTTGGTCCCTCCTCCTCCTCCATGCCCTTCGTCTTCTCTCTCCTCTCTCCTCTGTGTTTCTTACTCTAAAATACCAAAAACGAAATAAACCCACAAACCCTAACCCCCAATGTTGATGTTCCTCTGCATGTAATGTGACAACCCGTTCCAAATTTTACGTTTTTATTTTATTTTTAAAAGCGTGAATTTACGAAATTGCCCTAGAGGCAAGGACTTTGACTTTCGTTGACCATCGACTTGAGAGATGTGGGACTTATTCTTTTAGCATATCCTCGTAATACTCGTTGGTACGAATGTATAGGCGAAAGCCGTTTGCGAGTCCGGATTATAACGGTATAGTTACGGACGTTCGAAATTGGTTATTCAAGGTTTAGTGTTAATTAAATTAAATCCCCAATCAGAAATTGGTTATTCAAGGTGAAGCCCAATCAGAAATGGAAGAAAAGAAAGAAAGAAAAAAAAAAGATTGGGCGAGTTGCCCAATCGGGAAAGATGAGAGAAGAGAGATGAGGACACTAACCAACCAGAGGAGAGAACAGGAGTGAAAGGAGGGAGAAGGAGAAGGAGGGGAAGTCGGGTTCCCTTGACCCGCAACACGTTTTCAACCCGGTCGGCAACACCTCCATTTTCGACGATTTTCACCCATTTTTCCGACGAATTGCTTTCATAAACCTCTTGAGAACTCCTCCATAACCTTCCCTCTATCCATTCCATCTCAAATTTGGAGAGATTTGGCCTTGAAAATAGAGAAATTCGCAAGAAGGGGAGCGGCGGCTTTGGCTTCGAATCACCCAATCCCGAAGCAATTTCTTTCAATTTCCACCACCCATAGCATCCTCTTGAGGCCTAGAACAAAGCCCAAGCAATGGTTTGGATGACGGAGTTGTTTTGGAGTCGGATTGAACACACCTACAACCTAGGGTTCCGCACGGTTTTGGTGAAGTTGAGGTACTTCCAAGCCAATTTGGCCTTGGCCACAGGTATAAAGTTTACTCTACTCACTGAGATCTTTATTTCTGTAAATTTTGGTAATTTTTGGAAATAGTTGGATTTTCCAGCGAGTTGGGGCGGCCGACTGCCACCCGCGGCGGCGCGTGCGGCAGCGCGTGGCCAGTGGGCCGCAAATGCTATTTTTAGGCTATATCTAATGTCTTGAATTCAGTTTTTTCATTTGAATGACGTAGGTTGATCGTTGGAACCTAAATTTGTTACGATACGTTACTTAATAAAAATGGGAATCGATGATCCGACCGTTGGATCGTCACCAAAATTGGATACATTATAATACGTAATATTTAAAGATCATAGGAATTTATGGATCGGGAATCCGACTTACGGATCTTCCTGAATTGGATTTGTAAGTTAGTAAAATAAATGTTCACGACCACTTGTTTTAGGCAATTGGCAGAGATCTGACCGTTGGATCGTAATGAAATTTTAATATGTTATTCTAGAAACATATTGTGGATCGTTGGGAGTTGCGGATTAGAAATCTGATATGCGGATCTTCCGGGTCAAGTTATACAGGGTTGTAAACCCTACCGTCGATCTTTGATCGACGGTTGACTTGTGGTCAATGGGTCTCAAACTATTTTAGAATGTCGTTGAGGTTGTGTTTTATGTGAATTACGTATTCTACGGATAAGAGTTCTGAGATGTGATTTGATAATTGGCCACAGGGACCGATCATTCAGGACGCCTCGATGCGTGCGCTAGAGAAGCATAGCATGGACTCCAAGTGAGTGGATCTTTTCCTTTTTATTGTACATATTATTGAGAGTTCTATCGACACTTTTAAATTGATTAGGTATATTACCTTCATATAATTATTGTGAATTCTTGAAGTACCTATATGAACTACGAATGACTTGATCCCTGTTTAGGGTACGTAGGCAGTCTAACGAGACGTTAGATGCAGCCATAAAATATTTGAGACAAAAGCCTTGCTTGGGAAATTGAGAAATGCGAAGGAAATTGGTAAAGGCAAGTTTTAGTTTTGTGAATTAGTTAGTTAAATTAGTGTTAATTGGGTTGTCATGGATAATTATCCCTGAAAATAAGTAGTTCGGGAGTAGGGCGTTATTGATTGTACACTTCACACCGTATTGTTTATAATTGAGAATGCTACGACATGGTTGAGTATTAGATTGCATCATGGTATATCAATATGTATATTACTTGCATATAATTATTGGGAATGCTTTCAAGTGCAAAGGTGAACTCAGGACACCTAGGTAAGTTCAGGTGAGTTTATGGTATTAGTTGAATCGATTGAGTTATAGCATGACTACAGTTATGTGTTAGGCAACTTCGATACTGTCATACTGGTTGCCATGAGTTGCACATGTTATATTGAGATGCATTGAGAGCTTATACACCTGCACCCCGGTGTTAGTGCTCCCGCCCGTGGCCAGGGCACAGTTCTTCATATGATGTTCACCTCCCGCACCTTACGCTCACCTTGGATTCAAGGTAGGTGCACAGTCCTGTCGTACAGACCACTTTAGGTGGTTCCGACTCGTAGGTGACCCGCGATTATTCGCACAGTCTTCACGTGATTGTAGCACTTGAGCGTATTTATTTACACCCAGTCCTGTCGTACAGACCACTTTAGGTGGTTCCGACTCGTGTGCAGGTATACTTATTGAGCTATTTGCTAGCCAGAATTGATGAGATATGGATAAGTCGTACAGGTCACTATAGGTGACTCCGACTTATATGCTAGCCAGGATTGATGAGATATAGATAAGTCGTACATGTCACTATATGTGACTCTGACTTATATGCTAGCCAGGATTGATGAGATATGGATAAGTCGTATAGGTCACTATAGGTGACTCCGACTTATATGCTAGCCATGATTGATGAGATATGGATAAGTTGTACTTGTCATTTTAGATGACTCTGACTGATATATCACTTTGTATTGATTTAGTTCATTTGGCCTACTTATTAATATATGGTGGAGTTGATGGCAAACCGTGGTTTTGGTCATTTCTGAGTATGGTTTGGATATATGTATATATATTGTACTGTCTTACGGAAAACGATACGGGTTTTACATTTAGGGGCATTACTTTTAGAGAGGTAATAACTTTGGGAAGCTTGGTTTTATTGCTTATTCACACCTTATGTTTAATGCCCTCAAGGTTTTAGCTGCTGAGTTTGTATCGACAAGAATCTGTGGCAAATCTTAGTTTTATTGCTTGTCTCTTTGTTATACGAACAAGGAACTTGAGAAGTAAGCACAAGGGCATGGACACTTTATGTGCCATGATTCTTCACTTACAAATTGTTGTATGAAGAAATGAGAGTTGCCTTGAACAACTCTTGAAAGTTTGTTATTATGTTTAGAACATAATGGTTGGTTGACAAAAATAGTCCATTTATATGGACTTATGATGATTTTGAATCATTGAGTGTTGAAGTGTTAAACCACTTAACGAGACGGAAACTAGGCAAGGACTTCACTTTTGTGTCCCTATCTTAATGGTTCACTAAGTTTATTGTAAACTATATAGTGAACAATAACCGCACGCTCTCCAAATCGTTTGATGTGTATAACACATTTGAAATAAGTTTCAAGAGAGATAGTGGGAGTTTAGGGACCATGACTATTGTAGTCAAATGAAGAAAGCAAAAATAACTCCAAGGGAACAAACTTTCTTTATGAAAGGATGGACATTGGAAGGGGTATTTGCAAGAAATGTCTTGCAAGTGTCAAGAACGCACCTTTCGAAGGTATTGTAAAATGGTCTTGAATAGTTCAAAACAGTTGGTTCTTCTACTTGAATGTTTGATTCTGTATTAGTAACTATGTTTTACAATTGTTGTAAAAGTGTGCTAATAAAAAGTAGAAGATTAATGAGAGAAGAGAAAGTACTTCACATTCGGAAAGTGAATAAAATATAGATCTCTACGAAAGCGGATTGTACTTACTTCCTCATATGAACTACCAAAGAAATTGGAAAATACTAAAGATTGTCTTTACATTCCAATTTTAAGGAACTTAAATCCGTCACTATAGTAGAGATGGATGAATGTTTTGTTTGACAAAACATTGTTCTTTATTAATCAATAATTAGATTATTGTAATTTAATTGGTTGTCTCTATAGTAGAGATGATGTGGTAGTTTAACTGTTTAGAATACGATGATGCTTAAAACCCAAAAGGTTGCAAGGTAGTGACTAATCCCAACTGAGTTGTGATACCTCTAAAACATAAGTTATGAGTTGGTCATAGATGGATGCTTTGGATCGTTAGATCCGGATCCAATACCTTCTTGTTAAAATTGTATAGAGGCGAAATGTTCGAATCTTTATTCTTTTGGAAAGAAGAAAGAATCACAAAGTTGTTGAGGTTAATTCACTTAGATATTAGTGGCACTTGTCCACAACATAATACTACTCATGATTGTATGACATTCACCGAAGATCACTCTCGGTTGGACTATAGTTTATTTTGAATAAACACAAGTCCGAATACTTTGCAAAAGGTTTCAAAGAATTCAAGAAATGTAAGTTGATGAGTAAGATGTCTAAAGTATTTACCTCCTTGGATTTGATCCAAGGAAAGATAACACTTTAGATGAGTTTCCTTGAAAGATATCAAGGAAAATGGCATCATAAGATAATGAATATCTCCATTAGGAGAAGAACGAACTTGAATAAAATTTAGTTCGTTGGATGTTATCTATTACCCATATATAGGATATATATACTTCTAAAACAATATGATTGTCAATTAGAAGATCTTCCAAAATTTTCATAACTCCATAAGATGTAGTTGGAAAGAAAGACAAATCTTAAACATGTTAAGATTTGGGGTTGTGTGCTAATAAGCAATATTTGTTTGATATGATCAACAAATATAACAACCTAGTTCCTACACCACAAGCTCCAAGGTAGTCGAGAAGGATTTATAAATCGTCTCAGTTGAATGGTTTGAACTTTATGACTATGTCATAAAGTTACACCTCTTAATTCGAAAGAAATAAGAATGAAAATCCTTATGACTACACTTAGTGGGAGCTATAAGCATCTTATGAGAAAAAGGATCAAATCGTTTGATTTCTCATAAAGATGTAAATGAATCTTTTGTTTACTAGGTTTACAAAAGATTAGTGGGAGTTAATCATATTCCTAAATTTGAATATATATACATGATATATATTAATTTTGAAAATGAAAGGAATTCTTCATCGTTAAAGTTATGACTTTAAACATTCTATAATGATAGAATGTATATGGGAGATATAGTCTATGGGATGGAAATCTATAATGATATATTTCAAGATATAATTGGATTATATCAATCCCTAAAATAGACAAGAGATGCTAGGAAGTTTCTCATATGATGATAAACTTCAATTAGAATGACAATTCTAGTGAGACTAGGAAGTTGTTCTTCTCAAAGGGAATGTACCCTTTGACTCCCAAAGAAATAATGCGTAAATAGAATCCTTTATGCATACGCAGAAAGGTGATTTATGTATTTCATATTGTATGAAAACATTGATATAAGTTGTACCTAGAACAGTACAAGATGATATCAGTGCAAGCCCAGGATCTTAACCATGGCAACTGTCAAGTGAATCCTTAGGTATTTAAGAAATACTAAGGATGGATTCCTCAAGAATGAGGAAGAATTAGAGTAACGTAATGGAAGCGTAAATGTATTAGATTATGAATCTAATCCATCATAGAATATCTCTTCATTGTGAATGAAGTGATAATGAGATATCTCTTTATTATGACTAAAGAGATATTTTGGTGGAAACGTTAAAAGTAATGACTTTAATGTGTTCCATCATGTATGCAAAATATATTGCCATATAGAAGCTTACAACATTGTTGTTTGGATGGGAAAGTTCATTTATGAACTCTCCATTCGGTTCCAACCAGAAAGTGTATGACACTAATGGGGCGATAGCTCAAGCCAGGGAATCAATGTCTCATCAAGGTCCGAACTCAAATGAGAGACTGAACCACATGATTGAGAATCATGTATAATGGTGACGTCGTTATTCTCAAGGTTGCTTCTATGGATAACATATAGATATCCATTGTCTAGGCCTACTACTCAGCCATTTATGAAATGACTACAGAAGAGGTATCATCACTGATGACTAAGCTGATTGGCTCTAGTGCAAGTGGGAGATTGTTGGAAATGTGCCCTAAAACCAATCATATGATGATACTTTATGGACATTTCACATGTTAAACTAATCTAGTTTAATATTAAGGGCAAAGATTATTGTTTGAGCCGTCTCATATAAATGTTATATGCTTAAACGATAAGTCCAAGGAATATGTGATTGGAAGAATGCGATCTAAAGAAGTTAGATTCATGATAAGTCACACTTTGCATGCATTTATATCTTCCTTATTTGGCGTCTTTGTGATTGTTTTAGATTGAACTAGTTGCATTTTACATTATTTGGTGTTAGTGTGCAGCCAAGTGTGAATTTGGATCAAAGGGAAAGCAAATGAAGTAAAAACATTCCAGAAAAGATGTGAAGTGTTAAGAGATGCAATTCGGCCATATTGGGTGATTTTAAACAAGGCAAAAACATTGAAGTCAATTATGTGGTTCCAACACCAAAACATGCATTCACATGCATGTTCACAACCTTGGCCGTGCATTCCACTACTTGTCCATCTCCCTTGTGCGCCAAAACCATCCACTTCCATTACTTAATCTACTCAGCCACATTTTCACCATGATCACAACCTGGCCGTGCACTTCCATATGATTGCAAGTCAGATTATACACTTCTAAACACCAAACATGCAGTCACATGCATGATAACATTCATTCCGTGCATTCCATTACCTTCCTCATACTTCATCTTTGCAGAAATCCACATGCTTGCACATTTCCCTTTTGTTATTCACCCATTATTCCAGAAAATCACTCATTCCTTGTTCATGTCGTGTGCTTTATTCCCATTTCCAGATTTGTACAAACAATTTCTGGTGCTCCAATTCACCTTTGCAGGTTCCACTCACTTGTTGCAGCAAGGGCACATGCTTCTTTAAATACATTAACACATACTTGCAGATCTTGTCCATGCCATGCGTCCACTACCTTAGAAACCCATCATTCCAGCTGACTTATGCTCTGCCATCTGAGTTAAACAAATTCCAGATCCAATCTGAATGTTGGGGACACATTCCTTTCTATAAAACAAGTCTCACTTCACCAAGAGGGGGTTCCGCAGGTTCTTATTCATTTTTCAGTCCATTACACACGCAAAAACCTCTCCCATTTCACTTCATTTTCTCTCCATTTCTGTCCCAAGGGCAGAAACCATTCAACCATAACCAATATACCTTCATCCGCACCACATTTGGAACACCAACACCGAAGGCACTCTTCAAGGAATTCAACATCAGTTTTTGCTTCAAGGGTTTCTTCTTATTAATTCTATGTTCATTCATGTTTTATATTTTTATGTTAAATCTTTTGTAAACATGAATTGTAACTAATCCTCCTCTAGGGATTCGATGTAACCTTGCAAAGTTTGCCATGTAATTAAGTTAGAATGCTCAGTTTGTCCATCTATTTCTTGTTTCATTCTCTGATTTAATGGTAAATTAGTGTGTTGATTTTAATGTTTGATCATCATTTGAATTAATCACTAAGTTGTGTAGCCAAGATTAAAGCACACATCATGCATAATCTTGGTAGATATGTGAATGAATGAAGGGAATGTTTAGCAAACATCCTGCCGAGTTTTTCCCTTTGGTTTTATGAAAGTTTCTTGTGCATTACATACTCTTGATTATGAACCAAAATTGCACATCACAACTAGGTTCATGATTAGAGACATTTGATCAAATCCACACATCATATGGTTGATCATGTCCAAGTGAAACAAACTCAAGAAATAGGTAGATGAATGAGTACAAACTAACTTAACAAACATGGACTTGGTTTAGCAATGGTGAAACCGAATCCCTAGCTTCATCTCCATTGGTACTATCTCATTTTATTAGTTGTTGAGTCATTTATTTGTGTTTACTTCACTTTCTTATACTTTCAAATTACAACAACAAATCTGCCTATTTAGACTAGTTGATTCAATTCTTAATCTGCCGAGTTTTGGTTAGTTCGATTCATTTCTTAGAATTCTTGCAAAACAAGTAATTACATAGGTCCAATTAGTCCCTGTGGATTCGACACCCTTGCTTGTGCCATTATACTAAACATATTCTAGCATTAGGAAGGAATAATACATCAACAATTCATGAGACCATTCTTTCGTTGACACATCCTAAACGTTCCTGATCATAGGATTGTCAATTGGGCATTGACAGTCCGTTAAGATCAGTACGTGCTATGTCTTCTCTCAGGGAGAGTGACTAGTCTCGAGTCATTAATGTGTGTGACATCAAGACAAGTACGTAGGTGCTCAATAGAGAATGAGTTCACTGAACACGATCAACGAAGAGTTCTCATATTCATGTCACATGAGAACTCATGGTTGGGATAATGCAAATTAGTCTTTTGACCTGAGGCATCACATTTGTCTTGTGGTTAGGTCCTTAATCTTTGATTATGTCAAAGTCACTCCATCAGGAGGGTGTTCACGGCATCGTTGGGGTTAAGCCACTTAGCCATGGAGGCAAGTGAATGCGCAACAAGGGATCTCTAACCTTCAAACTGTTTGAGGGAGAATACTCTATGATATGATTTAGAATCTCTGGCCAGAGTATGAATGAGGTGTTGGAATGTGTTCCAAATCACATTCAAGGTAATCATATAAGCACAAGACTCACATTGGATAGTAGACATGAATAACCTATCAAACCAAACAATGTGGTCAAGAGTATTGTATTAGAGAAAGACCGTATTGCATTTGTAATCCTAAAACTGAATAGGTTCTCCACCTCTTCTGATTAACTTGGGTAACCATGACATGCTGCTAGGCGTCAACCATGGTTTGTGGAAGCCCTAAAAGAGTATTATCACTAACGGGAGAATTGAAAGTAAGTTTCAATTCACAATCGATTTGAAAGAGTTTGAATCGCCCACTGCCTCGCTAAAAGGAACCTAATGGATCGTACACCGTGTAAGGTAGAGATTGAAGATTCAACGGAGATGAGTAAGAATAATTAAATGGTTTAATTATTTATGGCAAGAATTAATTAATATGTTAATTAATCAAACGAATAAGTTCGTTAAAGACCTCGGGATAGTTTTGGACCTTAAGGCCCAATGGGCTTCGAACGTCAAGTCCATTGACTTAAGTTGTATGACAACTTAATGAATAATGATTCACAAAGGCCCAAATAGCCCAATAAATCCCCTTAAATTCGGCCATTTAGAGGAGGGTAGTGAACTTGGCTTAATTGCAAGTTTGCCACTCCATTGTGAGGTGGTATAAAGACATCTTTATAGCCATTTCATCCTTAGGGTTTTTCTAAGGAAAAAAGATGAGAACAAACTCTCCTTTCTCTCTAAAATGGCCGGCCACTCTTGAGGAAAACATCTAGCAATCTTACTTCCTCAAGGTCACTCATTTCTTCTCCAATCTTACCTTGGTGTGGAGACTTAGAGGTTCTCAATTTTGGGAACTTGGAGAAACCTTTTCATCCATCCAAATCCATGGATCTAAGATGCAAGGAATGAAGGCCCTCTCTTTGGGTGATTAGCCTTTGCTTATGCAAAGAGGAATCTACGAAGGTATTGATTTCTCAACTCACTTTGTTTTGAGTTGAGTCTTGGTTCACCTATCTACTAGGCTTTGAAGTTCATGGGTTAAGTTTTGTTTTTGAGTGCATATAAACATGATTCCGCCTTTTAATTGTTAATTGCATGTTGTTGATGTTGCTCAAATGAACTTGTTTTTCACAAATATTCCTTCAGAATTCTCATAGGAAAACGTGAAACAAATTGCACCCTAACCTAATGCAAATTCAAATACAAAATCACAAGGCTATGCTTCAATTGTACGATGTCGACAAATTAAGATGACCCGCATAAAATTATCTTTTACCTCTTCGACGGAAACATAATCATCTACTTCTTCAATAGAAACGTCATATTCTAAGTTCATTCTTTTTGCTTTCTTTGAATGATTTTGATTTCTCCGAATGAAAGGAGATGGGAATGATGAGTTAGGGTTTAAGGGAGACAAATTTTCTAAACATAGCGTGAGAGTTATCACGCCTAAACTTTTCTTTTTTCTTTTTTTTTATAAAAAAAAAAAGAAAAAAAAAAGAAAAAAGTAATGCAAAAGGGGTAACTAAGATCCTTATTAGTCATTTTACTAGTGGACAAATTTGTGATTAAAAAATTCATAAAAAGATGGGTGGGAAGATAAGACATTAGGGTGAGAATAACACCTTCTTTTTTTATTTATTTATTTATTTTTTTAAGGGAGTGAAAACAATATGGAAGTTGTTGTTTTATCCCTATATATATATATATATATATATATATATATAATAGGGGATAAAATCACGTTTTGAAACTTCAAGAAGTAGTTTGCTTCTAGAACAATCCTATAGTCCCACGTCTTCAATTAGAGCAACGTAGTGGCTCTTCCAAACCGCTCCACTTTGTGAAAATGGCAAGCAACTGCTCCATGTCTACTTTCTATAAAAAGGATGTGATCCAAAAGCAGGGGACAGGGTACGGAGAAGACAACAGAGAATAATGGACGACAAAGAAGAACAAAGCAAGAAAGCAAGGGAGAAAAAAGATAGCGACAGAAAAAACGCTGCAAAAATTGAAAGACAATAGAGAAGAACAGACGGCAGAAATCTTGAGAGAGTTGGAGAGAAATCAAAGAAGTGAAGTGCTGCGGAAATTCAAAGAGACAAGGGCAAACAGAGAAGTGGATACACAGCAAAGGAAAGCAACAAAGCATTTAAAGGTATAAATCCATCCTTCTAAATCTTTCTTTGTTTGGTTTCTCTTGGCTTTGCAGGAAAAAAAAAGAAGAAGCAATTTGCTTCTTCAACCTCTCCCATTCCCCTGAAGCAAAAATGGAGTTGGTTGCCGTAAAATTTTAAGTGGTCCAGACCACCTAACGGAGCTCGAAACGAAGCTCTATGGCCAGACGCTCTCCACTCCTTGTCGCTGCCATTAGTCCCATGAATTTCTTGTGGGTGGTCTAAACCACCCCGTGAAGTTCCAATCAAAGCTGAGTGATCGATGCTCTTCATCGCACATGCTCCATCCCAAGAAAGAAGTCGTTTGCGGTCCTGCATCTCCACCACAACCTAGCGTCTTGTTGTTGCTGTTAGCCCTATGAATTTCTTCAGGGTGTTCTAAACCACCCCGTGAAGTTCCAAACAAATTTGAGTGATCGATGCTCTTCATTGTCCATGCTCTGTCCCGAGAAAGAAGTTGTCTGCAGTCCTCCATCTCCACCACAACCTAGCTCCTTGCCGTTGTTGTTAGTCCCATGAATTTCTTCTAGATGGTCTAAACCAACCCTTGAAGTTCCAATAAAATCTAAGTGATCCATACTCGCCGTCCATGCCAAGAAAGAAATGAGCAGTTGATGTCACTCCCTGCTGCAGTGAAATTTTAAGTGGTCTAGAACACTCGACGAAGTTCGAGACGAAGTTCCACGGCCACATGCTCTTTGCTCCCTGCCATCATCATGGCTCTAAGAATTTCTATGAGAGTGGTCGATGCTCTCCGTCGTCCATGCTCCGTCCCAAGAAAGAAGACGCGTGAAATCCTCCGTCTTCACCACAACCAAACTCCCACAAATAGCACGAGTCTGAAGAAAGCAAAAGCTGAAGGTAGTGGAGATACAACAGAATCGTGTAGAGTGACAACGGAGCTGCCAAACAGCAATGGCAACAACATGATGAAGCTAATGCTGTCCACTAATAATCCCACTAGCTGCTGTACAACCTGGACAACAGAAGGAATACTCCCAGCCAGACAATCACATGGCTTCTGACGCCTTTATTGTTGTTTAGTTTCTGCCACCTTTATTGTTGTTTATTACATGCGTGTAGATGCAAACTGTATATAATCCATGCTGCCATTGCAGCATTGGTAAGCAAAATATAAGTCATCAAAGACAATATTCTTTATGGTATCCAGAGCCATTTGTCTAACGACAAAACCTCCTGCATCTGTTTCCTCCTTCCTCTAACCCAGCAAGCTTGCGACTGTATTTTTTTTCTTTCTTTTTTTTTTTTTTCTGCCTTCTCTTCTTCTCAAATTTTCTTCCGCTTCCATGGCTGCTTCTGAAGGAAAATTTGTGAAAAACAAGTTCATTTGAGCAACATCAACAACATGCAATTAACAATTAAAAGGCGGAATCATGTTTATATGCACTCAAAAACAAAACTTAACCCATGAACTTCAAAGCCTAGTAGATAGGTGAACCAAGACTCAACTCAAAACAAAGTGAGTTGAGAAATCAATACCTTTGTAGATTCCTCTTTGCATAAGCAAAGGCTAATCACCCAAAGAGAGGGCCTTCATTCCTTGCATCTTAGATCCATGGATTTGGATGGATGAAAAGGTTTCTCCAAGTTCCCAAAATTGAGAACCTCTAAGTCTCCACACCAAGGCAAGATTGAAGAAGAAATGAGTGATCTAGAGGAAGTAAGATTGCTAGATGTTCCCCTCTAGATTGGCCGGCCATTTTGGAGAGAAAAGAGAGTTTGTTTTCATCTTTTCTCCTTAGAAAAACCCTAAGGATGAAATGGCTATAAAGATGTCTTTATACCACCTCACAATGGAGTGGCAAACTTGCAATTAAGCCAAGTTCACTACCCTCCTCTAAATGGCCGAATTTAAGGGGATTTATTGGGCTATTTGGGCCTTTGTGAATCATTATTCATTAAGTTGTCATATAACTTAAGTCAATGGACTTGATGTTCGAAGCCCATTGGGCCTTAAGGTCCAAAACTATCCCGAGGTCTTTAACGAACTTATTCGTTTGATTAATTAACATATTAATTAATCCTTACCATAAATAATTAAACCATTTAATTATTCTTACTCATCTCCGTTGAATCTTCAATCTTTACCTTACACGGTGTACGATCCTTTAGGTTCCTTTTAGCGAGGCAGTGGGCGATTCAAACTCTTTCAAATCGATTGTGAATTGGAACTTACTTTCAATTCTCCCGTTAGTGATAATACACTTTTAGGGCTTCCACAAACCATGGTTGACGCCTAGCAGCATGTCATGGTTACCCAAGCTAATCAGAAGAGGTGGAGAACCTATTCAGTTTTAGGATTACAAATGCAATACGGTCTTTCTCTAATACAATACTCTTGACCACATTGTTTGGTTTGATAGTTTATTCATGTCTACTATCCAATGTGAGTCTTGTGCTTATATGATTACCTTGAATGTGATCTGGAACGCATTCCAACATCTCATTCATACTCTGGCCAGAGATTCTAAATCATATCATAGAGTATTCTCCCTCAAACAGTTTGAAGGTTAGAGATCCCTTGTTGCGCATTCACTTGCCTCTATGGCTAAGTGGCTTAACCCCAACGATGCCGTGGACACCCTCCTGATGGAGTGACTTTGACATAATCAAAGATTAAGGACCTAACCACAAGACAACTGTGATGCCTCAGGTCAAAAGACTAATTTGCATTATCCCAACCATGAGTTCTCATGTGACATGAATATGAGAACTCTTCGTTGATCGTGTTCAGTGAACTCATTCTCTATTGAGCACCTACGTACTTGTCTTGATGTCACACACACCAATGACTCGAGACTAGTCACTCTCCTTGAGAGAAGACATAGCACGTACTGATCTTAACGGACTGTCAATGCCCAATTGACAATCCTATGATCAGGAACGTTTAGGATGTGTCAACGAAAGAGTGGTCTCATGAATCTAACTTCTTTAGATCGCATTCTTCCAATCACATATTCCTTGGACTTATCGTTTAAGCATATAACATTTATATGAGACGGCTCAAACAATAATCTTTGCCCTTTACATTTAAACTACATTAGTTTGAAATGTCCGTAAAGTATCATCATATGATTGGTTTTAGGGCACATTTCCAACAATCTCCCACTTGCACTAGAGCCAATCAGCTTAGTCATCAGTGATGATACCTCTTCTGTAATTCATTTCATAAATGGCTGAGTAGTAGGCCTAAACAATGGATATCTATATGTTATCCATAGAAGCAACCTTGAGAATAACGACGTCACCATTATACATGATTCTCAATCATGTGGTTCAGTCTCTCATTTGAGTTCGGACCTTGATGAGACCTTGATTCCCTGGCTTGAGCTATCGCCCCATTAGTGTCATACACTTTCTGGTTGGAACCGAATGGAGAGTTCATAAATGAACTTTCCCATCCAAACAACAATGTTGTAAGCTTCTATATGGCAATATATTTTGCATACATGATGGAACACATTAAAGTCATTACTTTTAACGTTTCCACCCAAATATCTCTTTAGTCATAATAAAGAGATATCTCATTATCACGTCATTCATAATGAAGAGATATTCTATGATGGATTAGATTCATAATCTAATACATTTACGCTTCCATTACGTTACTCTAATTCTTCCTCATTCTTGAGGAATCCATCCTTAGTATTTCTTAAATACCTAAGGATTCACTTGACAGTTGCCATGGTTCTGATCCTGGGCTTGCACTGATATCATCTTGTACCGTTCTAGGTACAACTTATATCAATGTTTTCATACAATATGAAATACATAAATCACCTTTCTGCGTATGCATAAAGGATTCTATTTATTTCTTTGGGAGTCAAAGGGTACATTCCCTTTGAGAAGAACAACTTCCTAGTCTGACTAGAATTGTCATTCTAATTGAAGTTTATCATCATATGAGAAACTTCCTAGCATCTCTTGTCTATTTTAGGGATTGATATAATCCAATTATATCTTGAAATCTATCATTATAGATTTCCATCTCATGTATATAGACTATGTCTCCCATATACATTCTATTATAGAATGTTTAAAGTCATAACTTTAACGATGAAGAATTCCTTTCATTTTCAAAATTAATATATATCATGTATATATATTCAAATTTAGGAATATGATTAACTCCCACTAATCTTTTGTAAACTTAGTAAACAAAAGATTCATTTACATCTTTATGAGAAATCAAACGATTTGATCCTTTTTCTCATAAGATGCTTATAGCTCCCACTAACTTGCTGAGATTCATGATGGATGGATCTCTACAACTTATATGTCTTGAGACGATTTATAAATCCTTCTCGACTACCTTGGAGCTTGTGGTGTAGGAACTAGGTTGTTATTTGTGTTGATCATATCAAACAAATATTGCTTTATTAGCACACAACCCCAAATCTTAACATGTTTAAGATTTGTCTTTCTTTCCAACTACATCTTATGGAGTTATGAAAATTTTGGAAGATCTTCTAATTGACAATCATATTGTTTTAGAAGTATATATATCCTATATATGGGTAATAGATAACATCCAACGAACTAAATTTTATTCAAGTTCATTCTTCTCCTAATGGAGAAATTCATTATCTTATGATGCCATTTTCCTTGATATCTTTCAAGGAAACTCATCTAAAGTGTTATCTTTCCTTGGATCAAATCCAAGGAGGTAAATACTTTAGACGTCTTACTCATCAACTTACATTTCTTGAATTCTTTGAAACCTTTTGCAAAGTATTCGGACTTGTGTTTATTCAAAATAAACTATAGTCCAACCGAGAGTGATCTTCGGTGAATGTCATACAACATGAGTAGTATTATGTTGTGGACAAGTGCCACTAATATCTAAGTGAATTAACCTCAACAACTTTGTGATTCTTTCTTCTTTCCAAAAGAATAAAGATTCGAACATTTCGCCTCTATACAATTTTAACAAGAAGGTATTGGATCCGGATCTAACGATCCAAAGCATCCATCTATGACCAACTCGTAACTTATGTTTTAGAGGTATCACAACTCAGTTGGGATTAGTCACTACCTTGCAACCTTTTGGGTTTTAAGCATCATCGTATTCTAAACAGTTAAACTACCACATCATCTCTACTATAGAGACAATTAATTTCCTTAAAATTGGAACATAAAGACAATCTTTGGTTTTTCCAATTTCTTTGGTAGTTCATATGATGAAGTAAGTACAATCCGCTCTCGCAGAGATCTATATTCGATTCACGTTTGGAATGTGAAGTACTTTCTCTTCTCTCATTAATCTTCTACTTCTTATTAGCACATTTTACAACAATTGTAAAACATAGTTACTAATACAGAATCATGCTTTCAAGTAGAAGATCCAACTGTTATGAACTTTTCAAGAACATTTTACAACACCTTCGAAAGGTGTGTTCTTGACACTTGCAAGACATTTCTTGCAAATACCCCTTCCAATGTCCATCCTTTCATAAAGAAAGTTTGTTCCCTTGGAGTTATTTTGCCTTCTTCATTTGACTTCCCTTTTGACTACAATAGTCATGGTCCCTAAACTCCCACTATCTCTTTTGAAACTTATTTCAAATGTGTTATACACATCAAACGATTTGGAGAGCGTGCAGTTTTTGTTCACTATATAGTTTACAATAAACTTAGTGAACCATTAGGATAGGGACACAAAGGTGAAGTCCTTGCCTAGTTTCCGTCTCGTTAAGTGTTTTTAACACTTCAACACTCAATGATTCAAAATCATCATAAGTCCATATAAATGGACTATTTTTGTCAACCAACCATCATGTTCTAAACATAATAACAAACTTTCAAGAGTTGTTCAAGGCAACTCTCATTTCTTCATACAACAATTTGTAAGTGAAGAATCATGGCACATAAAGTGTCCATGCCCTTGTGCTTACTTCTCAAGTTCCTTGTTCGTGTAACAAAGAGATAAGCACTAGAGTTTGCATTGTCCTCTTCATGGTAGACTTATCTAACATGTTCTTCCTTTGATACATTATCAATAGGAAGATTGTGAGGATGAGACTACTTAGGTACTTTTACAATCCATTCAAGACAATCTATGGGATTGTGGTACCAAGTTAGGAAACTAAAGCGTTCGGTTTTTCTTTGTCAAGTTTTGGATAGCGTTTGCAAATATATTGGTAAACAAATACATAACGAATATAAATTGATTGATTTTAAGCCATCTGATTCGGGTCTTTAAATCAAATAGCACCACCCACTATTTTTGGCAAATTCCATATCCCTCATCGGAATTCGAGAGTTTTGTTGAACTCTTAGCGGGGCATGGGAGACTCACCATTACCAAGCCCACCTCAGAATTATATCATGTTGGTTAGCAAAAATAATGATGAGAGAATAACACTTTAGTCATTTACAACTCTTGTAATTACCCATCTAGTTTGGCCTCTAGAGAATGAATGCCTCAGAATTATATCATGTTGGCACCATTGCACTTAGTTAAGTTATTCCCACCATGCTTAGTTTATGTAGAGGTTCAAGCACAACCTCAGAATTATATCATGTTGGTCATACTCTCCATTCACCACAGAAATAAGGCCTTTGTGCCAGAAATTCACCCATTCCATAAACACTTCCATTCCATTGTACATACCACCAACACTTCCCCCTTTGTGCCGTGAGTTTCCCTTACAATCCAAACACCATCCTTCCATTCCTCCACCACTACCCAAACCATTCACACCATCAAACTATCCCTAGACCTTGTGCTACAACGAAGAGGAAGAGAAGAGTGCCTAAACGTTCATACAATTCAAGTTTGAGTTGTTGGAATGTTTAGGTGTTTCTTTGATTTCAATGTTTAATTTCAACACTCTTTGTTTTGTACGAATGAGGAATGGAAGAGAAGAGTGCCTAAACGTTCATACAATTCAAGTTTGAGTTGTTGGAATGTTTAGGTGTTTCTTTGATTCTCTTTGTTTTGTACCATGAGAAACTAAACCCCCTTGGTTAGGGGGTGATTCAAATATATGTTTATGCTTGCATTTTGATTTGATTACATCTAATTGCGTTTCATAAGTTGTGGATTCAATTTGTTTAACCGTTTGATTGATAACTTATTTATGTATGTTTATTGAGAGTGCACGCTTAATTTTCATGCATGAATATGACGCTAGAATATAAGTGAGTTTCACCTAATAGTTACGAACTTATATTCACAAGTAGTGGAGGTTGCTTATAAACAATCGCGTTAAATAAATTCTTGGCATAAGTTTCATGCAATCATAGTAACGAATGCCTCGTCAACACTTATAATTTTCATAGAGCGTAATGATTCTTGCTTGTATCTCTATTATGCAATCATGTAGAGGACTTGTGGGGAATGTTTTGAATTGTTGTATGCGCTAACCCATCCAATTCAATAACGTTAGGAAGATTTGAAGGTTAATTAGTGCATCACGGTTAACTTGGGGTGTTGAGTTTCATGGTTTATTGAAATGCAATTGGAAATCATTTTATTATGCAAGTGTAACATATGTGAAGATGAACCCCTTGGCTAGCATTCATTCATTTCAATTACATCCATATTTTCATCAAATTCATCTTTACAATCTGTTTTAATTACAATATGTGCATTTTATTTAATTTCGTCAAATCTAATTCCCCCTTTACTTTAATGTTCAAATTAGTTAGAAATCAATTTAGTTTGTGTTTATGAGTGTTTTGATTCATTTTATTTCCCAATTTCGTCCAAATTCACCAAAGTGCTCAAAACTGCCCAGAAAGTGATTTTAAGGCAGTTTTGAGTGTTTTGGGTGATGTTTGAGTCTTTTGGTTTGTTTTAGTGTTTCAAGCATTTAGTTTTACATTCTTTGAGTTAGTTTAGTGTTTTATATTGTGTTTTTACGTTCTTGAGTCAAGTTATTACTTAAATTCGTCCAACATTGGGTTTAAGGTCAGAAACTGCCTAGTTAGTGTTTTTAGGCAGTTTTGAGTCTTTTGAACTTGTTTTGAGTCCTTTGAGTCATTGTGAACGTTTTTAACTTTGTTTTTATGTTTTTGAGTCAAATCCAAGTGATTAACAATCCCTCCTAATCCCCGGTCCAGAACGATCCCTACTTGCACCTATACTACAAATGATAAAAAGAGGGTTAATTTGTGTGCGTATAAATCTCGCATCAAATTTTGGCGCCGTTGCCGGGGATTAGAAAATTTGCTAATCCCTTGGATTGTTTTAATTTCGTTTGTTTTTATTTTATTCCAGATTCTTATGTTATTTTGTTTCTTGTTCTAGGTACTAGTTTATGACTCGGAGTTCTCATCCGATTCGTGAACGTATCCTGGAGTGATTGGGTTCTTCGTCCGGCTGCAAGACGTAAAAGAAAGCGCTACTTGGGAGGCAACCCAATGCATTTTGAAAAAAAAAAAAAAAAAAAAAAAAAAAAACATGGCAGAACGATGGAGGCTTCACAAAGGTTGTTTACTTAAAGACCCACTACGTGGCAAAACTCTTGAAGAGGAAGGCATCGGGACGGAAGGCATCGGGGCTGAAGACATAGGAGCGGAAGGCATCGGAGCTGGAGGCATCGAAGATAGAGCATTCGAGGCCTCAATACTTGGCCAAACGCTGGATGATCCAGGAAAAAGGTGCCTCTTGGATGTAAGCACATACTTGTACTTCCCCATTATAGGGTGAAGCCGATGCATGAGTCACAAACGATTGGAGCCCACCACGGTGGAAGGCCTACGAAGAGATATTCAAAGCATCTCTCGCTTATCAACTTAATAATCATTTGGTTGAGGGTTTTTAGGTCTCATCACATATAAACATACATTTTAATCCAATTAAAACATTTTGGTCCTATTACAACTATTGGTCCATATGATTGATTTAGTAGTATATAATACTCCCACTATGCTTTTAAAACGGTTTTTAAAGCAAGAATATATGGTACTACTAACATAAGATTTGCATTCATTGATGGACTATATAATTGCCTTAGGGCCTTAGGATGACTATGAACCTTTGATTCGATTCAACACGAGCCTAGTGTTGAATCTCGGTCTAGGGATGGTGATTGATTTTAGTTACGCGTTTAATCACATTAAGGCGTGTTGTCTTATTGGGCGTTGGACCCAACTACTCCAATTTCATGCATATCGAATAAAACAAGAAAGGAGTACTTCAAAGTAAATAAGAGCTTATGCTCTTTTACAACAATTGATCAAATCAAATTACTTTAAAGTAAAGAAGAGCTTATGCTCTTTTACAACAATTGATCATATCAAATTACAACCAAAATTTAATCTACACATTCCCATGGTTCAAACAAATTTGAAACGGCCTTTCACATAGCTCAATTATCGTAGGCTAAGGTTCATAATCACCCTTTCTTTAATTAATTAACGCTTTAACTAATTAAACATGAATGCAACATTTTCATTTGGTTTTTGTATCCATAGAATTGATTTAAATGGAGCTAAATGAAATGAAAATCCAATTCTCATTTAAAGAGACAAAACAATTTTGTTCTCTACCTAATTTGGGCCAAAAACAATGACCACAACAATTTGGGTCACTTTGTTAAAACAAAAACTTTTGGGGTCAAAATGCAAATACACAAAAGTAACAAAACTTTATTTAATTGCACAAAAGTCCCTCCATCACCTTTTACCAAAGGTGGCCGGCCATAGTGTTGAAAAATTGAAAAAATCTAAAGTTTTGTAAGTGGTTTTTGGTAGGTGAGACAAAAGTGACTTTGATGGTTTGTAAGAAAATGTTTTTTATAAAACTTTAAAATTCTTTTAGTCACATCTCACCAATAACTATCACCCACCATTTGAAAAACAAAACTTTATGAAAAACATAAAACTTTTGAATCAAAACTTCAAAACTTTTTGTTCTTGGTAAGAACTTCAAGAAATATGAAGAACATACATGAAAACTCATAATAGCTCCATGGATGTTTTCTTTCACCAAAAACTCAAATTTTCACAACTCAAAAGAGGGTTAATATCCTAGGGTACTTAGGGGTTCCAAAAGTCACTTTAAAACACTTTTAACAAGTCAAACAAGAACCCAAAAATCCACCCTTTGGATTTGGCCGAATTTCCCCAAAAACATGGCACCAAATTTTAGCTCCAAAATTTATGCTCATATGAACTACATCTACAACATTTGAGATGGCAAATTTTCTAACAAAATTTACATTCAAAGAAGCAAGAATAAAGCTTGTAACAATTACAACATTCAAATCACAAACTATGAACTACAAAACCCAAAAGGATTCACCAACTACTAGACTTAGGCTCTTGATACCACTTGAAGGAAAATTTGTGAAAAACAAGTTCATTTGAGCAACATCAACAACATGCAATTAACAATTAAAAGGCGGAATCATGTTTATATGCACTCAAAAACAAAACTTAACCTATGAACTTCAAAGCCTAGTAGATAGGTGAACCAAGACTCAACTCAAAACAAAGTGAGTTGAGAAATCAATACCTTTGTAGATTCCTCTTTGCATAAGCAAAGGCTAATCACCCAAAGAGAGGACCTTCATTCCTTGCATCTTAGATCCATGGATTTGGATGGATGAAAAGGTTTCTCCAAGTTCCCAAAATTGAGAACCTCTAAGTCTCCACACCAAGGCAAGATTGAAGAAGAAATGAGTGATCTAGAGGAAGTAAGATTGCTAGATGTTCCCCTCTAGATTGGCCGGCCATTTTGGAGAGAAAAGAGAGTTTGTTTTCATCTTTTCTCCTTAGAAAAACCCTAAGGATGAAATGGCTATAAAGATGTCTTTATACCACCTCACAATGGAGTGGCAAACTTGCAATTAAGCCAAGTTCACTACCCTCCTCTAAATGGCCGAATTTAAGGGGATTTATTGGGCTATTTGGGCCTTTGTGAATCATTATTCATTAAGTTGTCATATAACTTAAGTCAATGGACTTGACGTTCGAAGCTCATTGGGCCTTAAGGTCCAAAACTATCCCGAGGTCTTTAACGAACTTATTCGTTTGATTAATTAACATATTAATTAATCCTTGCCATAAATAATTAAACCATTTAATTATTCTTACTCATCTCCGTTGAATCTTCAATCTTTACCTTACACGGTGTACGATCCTTTAGGTTCCTTTTAGCGAGGCAGTGGGCGATTCAAACTCTTTCAAATCGATTGTGAATTGGAACTTACTTTCAATTCTCCCGTTAGTGATAATACACTTTTAGGGCTTCCACAAACCATGGTTGACGCCTAGCAGCATGTCATGGTTACCCAAGCTAATCAGAAGAGGTGGAGAACCTATTCAGTTTTAGGATTACAAATGCAATACGGTCTTTCTCTAATACAATACTCTTGACCACATTGTTTGGTTTGATAGTTTATTCATGTCTACTATCCAATGTGAGTCTTGTGCTTATATGATTACCTTGAATGTGATCTGGAACGCATTCCAACATCTCATTCATACTCTGGCCAGAGATTCTAAATCATATCATAGAGTATTCTCCCTCAAACAGTTTGAAGGTTAGAGATCCCTTGTTGCGCATTCACTTGCCTCTATGGCTAAGTGGCTTAACCCTAACGATGCCGTGGACACCCTCCTGATGGAGTGACTTTGACATAATCAAAGATTAAGGACCTAACCACAAGACAACTGTGATGCCTCAGGTCAAAAGACTAATTTGCATTATCCCAACCATGAGTTCTCATGTGACATGAATATGAGAACTCTTCGTTGATCGTGTTCAGTGAACTCATTCTCTATTGAGCACCTACGTACTTGTCTTGATGTCACACACACCAATGACTCGAGACTAGTCACTCTCCCTGAGAGAAGACATAGAACGTACTGATCTTAACGGACTGTCAATGCCCAATTGACAATCCTATGATCAGGAACGTTTAGGATGTGTCAACGAAAGAATGGTTTCATGAATCTAACTTCTTTAGATCGCATTCTTCCAATCACATATTCCTTGGACTTATCGTTTAAGCATATAACATTTATATGAGACGGCTCAAACAATAATCTTTGCCCTTTACATTTAAACTACATTAGTTTGAAATGTCCGTAAAGTATCATCATATGATTGGTTTTAGGGCACATTTCCAACAGCTTCTTCTTCTCTTCTTACCAGCTCCCTTCCTAATATTTCCTATCTGGTTTCCATCAAACTTGATCGAACCAATTACATGTTGTGGCTTGCCCAGTTTAATCCCTTACTTAAAAGTAATGATCTTGTTGCCTATGTTGATGGTACAAAAACATGTCCAACCAAGTTTCTTGAGAATACTACTACTCTCAATTCCGAGTACGTAACTTGGCAGCGACAGGACCAACAATTGTTGAGTTGGATTAACTCAACTTTGACACCCAATGTGCTTTCCATCGTCGAAACCTGTGACACATCCCGAGCTGCTTGGGATACTCTGAAAACACGTTTTGCTTCTCAATCTCGCACCCATGTTCTTCAACTTAAGCACCAGATGCAGTCCACTAAAAGAGGTAACATGTCCATCACAGACTATGTTGATAAATTAACTAACTTTGCTGATCAATTGGCTCTTGCGGGAAAACCTGTTGATGACGATGATCTTATGGAGCTAATTTTGAATGGTGTTGGTCCTGCTTTCGAAAGTATAGTTACTTCGGTTCAAGCAAGAGAAAATCCTATGAGTCTTGACGATATGGTTGCTTTGCTCTTGAGTGCTGAAAGCCGTATGGACGACTATGGCCCTACTTTCAGTCCTGATCACACCAATACAGCTCTCTTTGCCCCTTCTGGCTCCACTCCCAATCCTGGTCGTGGAACCACACTTCACCGAGGAAATGGTCGTACATCCTCATTCTGTCATGGTGGTTTTCAAGGTCATGGCTTTTTTCAAGGTCGCGGTGCTGGTAATCCTTTTGTTGCCCGTTGTGGTGGTTCAAATAGTGGTTTGTTTCATGGTGGATCCGGTCGTGGCTCGTTTCAGAATCGAGGACTTCTTCCTACACCAAATGCTGGTCTTCGTCGCTCTTCCTATCTTCCCAACCATGCTGCGGATGCTCCCTCTTCCTCTAATATTTGTAACTATTGTGGTGATCATCGTCATTCTACCGCAAATTGTTTCAAGTCTCCTTTTTCCGAAGGCCGCTATCCACAATCTCATGCTATGATGGTTGCCTCTCCTGTGGTTAATGCACGGTCCCCTACATGGTATACTGACAGTGGCGCATCGTCACACATCACCAATGATTTAGCTAATTTGAGCCTCTCCACAGAATATATTGGCCAAGACCATGTCGCAGTTGGTAATGGTGCAGGTTTGTCTATAAAGCATATTGGTTCCGGTTTCGTGTCTCAATTTCCTTTAAAATCTGTGTTGCATTGTCCTTCTGCTTTTGCTAATCTACTGAGCGTTCATCGCTTTTGTTGTGATAATCATTGCTACTTCATTTTCACTCCTACTGATTTCTTTGTGAAGGATCTATCCACGGGGAAGACGTTTTTCCACGGCAAGAGTGAGAATGGATTGTATCCGTTTCATGTGGGTTTGTCGAAGTTTCCTTTCAAGAACGTGGCATTATTTGGACAACGAACCTCTTCATTTATGTGGCATCAGCGTTTCGGTCATCCATCTCCTGCAATTTTTAAAAAAATTATGTCCTCTATTCCTATTAAGGATTCTAAGTTCCCTAGTTTTTGCCCTACTTGCCCATTGGGCAAAAGCACTAAATTACCATTTGCTTTGTCTCCATCAGTTTCAGTTTGTCCTCTTCAATTGATTCATTGTGATGTTTGGACTTCACCAATTGTCTCTGTTAAGGGTTCCAAGTATTTTATAATATTTCTTGATGATTACTCTCGTTATACTTGGATATTTCCTATGAGATTTAAACATGAAGCTTTTTCTTATTTTCAAAAATTTAAATTGCTTGTTGAAAATCTTCTATCTATCCATACTGTTTATAAGATAAAATCTTTCCAAACTGATGGCGGGGGTGAATTTATGAGTAAGGAATTTCAACAATTTTTAATTAATAATGGTATTGAGCACCGGTTAACATGCCCTCATACTCCTGAACAAAATGGTGCTGCTGAACGGAAACAACGCCATATTGTTGACATGGGTCTTACTTTACTTGCCACTGCTAAAATGCCTTCTTCTTTTTGGGTGGATGCTTTCAACACCTCAGTTTATTTAATTAACCGTCTTCCAGCACGCCAATTGAATTATATTTCGCCTTATGAAAAATTGTATAGTCGCAAGCCCTCTTATTTATGTCTTCGTGTTTTCGGTTGTGCTTGCTTTCCCTATTTACGCCCTTATAATAAAAATAAATTGGAATTTCGTTCAAAAAATGTGTTTTCATTGGTTACTCACTTCATCATCAGGGCTATCGCTGTTATGATATGTCAAATGGACGAGTTTATTTGTCACGTCATGTGGTTTTTGATGAGGAAACTTTTCCATTCGACAACCCTACACAATTCTCCTCAGTCTTGTCGTCAGAAGCTTACTCTCCCGTGGTTATCACTCCTTCTCCCTTACCACCTCTCCCTTAGGTACCTTCATCATCTCATATTTCTATTCCTCATACTCTAACATCCTCTTCTAATGCAGCACCTCTCTTCCCCTTGCAACCTTCCTCAAGTTCACCATTGTCTACACCTTCACTTTCCTCGCCACCTCATTCTCAACCTGCTCCTGATAGCTCTGACAGTTTGATTTCCATTAATGAGGCTCCTCCACCTTCCTCCGCTTCTGCTCCCCATCCCATGCTCACTCGGTCTAAATCTGGCATTCGAAAACCAAACCCCAAATATGCTTTATTGACATCATTACAAGCTCCTGATTCTGAACCAACCTCGTTTCGCGAGGCAAATCAATTATCTCATTAGCGTGATGCAATGACATTGGAGTTTAAGGCCTTGAAAGCTGCTGGTACATGGGAGTTGGTACCTTCTTCAACTGTTACTCATGTTCTTCCTTGCAAGTGGGTCTATTGCACAAAGCGGAAATCTGACGGTACAGTGGAGCGATATAAAGCTCGTCTTGTTGCCAATGGATTTCATCAAACGATGGGCGTTGATTACACGGAGACGTTTAGTCCGGTGGTTAAGCATATCACCATTCGTCTGGTTCTTGCCCTTGCAGTTTCTTATAATTGGCCTATACGCCAACTTGATGTCCAAAATGCGTTTTTGCACGGGAATCTCTCTGAAGAAGTTTTCATGAAACAACCACGTGGTTTTGAAGACCCCGAGTATCCTCATCATGTTTGTCGTTTACGCAAGTCCTTATATGGCTTGAAACAAGCCCCAAGAGCATGGTTTCATCGTTTTTCTGAATATCTTCTTGATTTGGGTTTTGTGGCATCACAAGCAGATCATTCTCTCTTCATTTTTAATAATCATGGAGTATATTTGATTCTTCTAATCTATGTTGACGACATCCTTATCACATGCAATCAATGCTCTCATGTTGACTCCCTTATCCATGCACTTGGTCAGAGTTTTTCTATGAAAGATTTGGTACCCCTCCATTTTTTCTTGGGTCTTGAAGCAACTCGTGGAGCTGATGGGTTACATCTAAAGCAGACAAAATATGTTCTCGATTTGTTGCAGCGTGTAGATATGTTGGACGCCAAGCCTTGTGCTACTCCAGCTCAATCTAGCTCCCCACTTCATTCTCTTGATGGTGTTCCCTTGCCTAATCCTACCAGCTACCGCAGTGTGGTCGGCGCTCTGCAATACTTAACCATCACCAGACCTGACATCACGTATGCAGTAAATCAGGTATGTCAGCATATGCACCAGCCCACCTCAGTTCATTGGATTGCAGTAAAACGCATCCTTCGTTACTTAAAAGGCACACCTGAGGACGGGCTTCAGTTTAGTCGCGGTGGTACTGATTTGGTCGGATTTTCAGACTCGGACTATGCCGGGGATCCAGACACTAGACGCTCCACTGGTGGTTTTTGCATATATTTTGGTCCAAATTTAATATCTTGGAGCTCAAAAAAGCAACGCACAGTTGCTCGTTCAAGTACCGAATCCGAATATCGGCAGTTGGCCATCACGGCAACTGAACTTGTTTGGATCCAACAACTGCTGCAGGAGCTTTACATCCGTATTTCGACTCCTTTAATTTGGTGTGATAACACAAGCTCCATTGCATTGGTATCTAATCCCGTGTTCCATGCTCGAACAAAACATGTTGCTGTGGATTATCATTTTGTGCGTGAGCTTGTAGTGGCAAAGTCATTAAATGTCTATCATGTGTCTACTACTTTTCAGATTGCAGACATATTCACCAAGGGCTTATCTGCTGATCGTTTTCATTTCTTAAAGTCCAAGCTCGTTCGTCATCTGCTCATGAGCTTGCGGGGGGATGATGAAGCTAATGCTGTCCACTAATAATCCCATGTTGTCCACTAATAATCCCACTAGCTGCTGTACAACCTGGACAACAGAAGGAATACTCCCAGCCAGACAATCACATGGCTTCTGACGCCTTTATTGTTGTTTAGTTTCTGCCACCTTTATTGTTGTTTATTGCATGCGTGTATATGCAAACTGTATATAAACCATGCTGCCATTGCAGCATTGGTAAGCAAAATATAAGTCATCAAAGACAATATTCTTTACAACATTCCTCTACTGTTGCAGCGAAGAGCGGTATGCTCCTTCCTTGTTGACAAGTCTTAGGGAAAGCCCAGCCAACAACTGTGAGTTCTTTATAAATAGTAGAAAAAAGAGTCATCCTGCCCTTTTTGTTTTGAGTACACGCCTGGGGAAAGAAACCACTGACTCTGATGGCTGTAGCAAATGAAAGGAGGGCGACCCCTACTTACCGTCGTTCATTTATTTTCTTCTCGTGCAAATATGGGAAGCGAAAAGTAATGAAGATGAACAAAGCAATCTCCACTATGATTTCAAGGACCATATCTGCTGGGTTGTTGTATGTCTTTCGTAAAGATCCCATTAAAATTGGGATAACAAAAGAACAAAGAAAGCTATAGTAGAAAATGGAAAATTGAAAGGGAAAAGAAGAAAATATATTGTTCATCACTTGTGGGTGTTGCAACAAGCTTCAGTGGTGAAATCAAAAAAGAAAATGCTGTCTTCCTACAATCAGGAAGGTCCCAACAAAAGCATATTTAAAAGGGAATTTTAACGAAAAGCTTCTGGTATTTTCACTTTAACGAAAAACCACATTTGTACACTAAAAAGTCAATTCTGGTACTATTCATTTTACCCTTTATTTTGTCGTTTTCGAGCTATTTTCAATAATTTTCCTTATTTAAAGTGATGTTCACATAGGGTTCCAATCCTATAGAAAGGCTATTTAAACATGGCCCCACAAAGAAACAAGACAAAAACCTCTAAAAGGAAGATGTCAATTGCTGCTTCCGTGTCTTTTGTCCAAGAAATAGAAGAAGGATGGATGAATCTCCATGCTACACACGTGGGCTATATGAATATGGCCTCCCTCAAGTTGAAATTATTCATGAAGCCTAAAATGCGGAGACAAAAGATACGGCACTAAGCAAAAGTCAAATGCCAAAATATAAGTAGATTAATTTCACTTAAGGCGCTCAAACGGCACAAAGCCGCGTCAAAATTCAGGTGGCACGAGGCTACCTCAAATGACACAAAGCCACATATTTTGTTTACATTTATGCTTCATTTTTCTTATTATATTTTGTTTTTTGAAAACATGATCTATTAGAGGATGCAGGAAGATGAACGGTTTGGATAATTGATATTATGTTTAGAGTTTTACGGTTAGTGAAAATATTGCTCAATGTTTATAAAGTTTCTACAAACTATATGACATCGACTCATATTTCAATTAACTATAAATATCAAAACATGATATCAAAGATCTAAATCGTTCATCTTCTTACATCAGCTAGATGATCATGTTTTCAAAAAAAGAAAATTCAAAAAATGAAATTCAGTAAGAAGAATAAAGCTAAATAATAATCGATGGTTAAATATAAATTTAAGGTTTATGGATTATATAGTATTGGATTTCGAAGCTGACCCCTTCATGAAAGTTGTAAAGCTTGTCACTATGAGTGATTGTATATTTTTTTTTACATTTTTTACACTTCTACTATAATTATTATTAATTTTGCCCTCAAATAAAAAACATTATTCATGAGGGTTTGAAGGATTTTAAAAATCTAAACAATAATGTAATTGTAATCATTATCTACTCGTGGAGGAATAATGATGAATCACGAGTGTTTATATATTCTTTCACATTTTTCATACTTGTATGTATGTATTCTTAGTTTTTACCTATACAAATACTATACTGGTTCATTTTAATTTTGGACAACAACATGTTAAGTAAAATTTATCCTAGTAATGATAATAAGGAACTCTCATAATAAAAATAAATAAGGACTAATTTTTTTTTTTATACTTATATAGAATAATAATGCAAAACTATATATTTAATATAGAATATATTGTATATATTAATATGGCTATTGTATTTTATAATAAATCTTTTAGTAATTAAACTTTAAAATTATCAAAATTATTTTTTTCTTAAACGGGTTACCCACATGTATACCTGTTAAGAACCCGTTATTAGTGGGTCACCCGATAATGATCCGATTAGTTATCGTGTTGACCCGAAACCCGTTATTTTTGTGCTATTTTCGTGTCGTGTCAGAAACTGCCGTGGTTAATTATGCCCATGGTAGATAACAAAACGACATCGGATATTAAAATATTTAAAAATATTATTAGTGTCAGCTACAACCGACACCAATTTTAAAATATTTAAAAATAATTGTTAGTGTCGGTTAGAAGCAACACGATCTTTTTTTAAACTGACACTAACTTTTTATCGGTTGAAAGCGACACGGTTTTCTTTTTATACAACACCACCATTTAAAAAGATTAAAATCTATGTCGGTTATAAGCAACATTAACAGTCTATGTCGGTTATAAGCGACATAGATAGTTTTTGTTGGTTATAGCCGACATTAATTCCGACACCATGTAAAGAAGGTGTCGGAAATGTCTTATCTGCCAGTATATTATATAAAACCGACACCAACCATCGACACAATAAGCTGCTTTCGTAGTAGTGATCAAATGGTACGAAGCCACGACAAGTCTCAAATGGCACGAAGCTGTGTTTTGTCCTAGCCCGCACGAGCTAAAACTGAGCAAGGCATCAAAAGCTCCAATAGCTCAAAGTCCTCGTCCGCACGAGCTAAAACTGTGCAAGGCATTTAATGCTCCTTGCCTGCACGAGCTGAAACTGCATAAGGCATCAAACCCCAACAAATACATAAGGAACTACGAGTAACTTGATCCCTCAACGAGGGTACATAGGCAATCTAGGGCTCCACCTAGGTGCAGTCGCAAAATCAAATAAACACCCAAATCCGCAAGTTGATTTATTCATGTTAGAATCAATGGGTTTTTCCTTTTTAATGAAGGATTGTAATTAATAGACGTATAGTCTAGAATGGGTTGAACTCAAATTAATAAAACCTTGTTCGGAAATGAATGAGGGTGAAAGTGTGTCAAGTGAATTATTTGTTTACATATTGTCTTCAATTTTTGCTCAACAATGCTTAGGGGAGGTCACGAAGTAAAGAACTTTACCCGGGGAAATAAACTGACATATTGACTACTTAATAAATTGAGGATCAAGCCGATGTCAGTTAATGCAGTTTTTGGTGATGCTGAGCAGAAGCAGCTGGGTAACTCAGACGTGAAGCAGTGTTGCATGAGCTTAAAGAGGCTGTCTTTGATGCCTTGGACTTGTTGGACCACATCAAGACAGAAGTGTTACGATGCAAAATGGAAGCCGAAGAACGAGCTGGAGCTAGCTCAAGTAAGGTACAACAGAAAGATTCTTTAAACTTGGAAGCAGGTCCTCGACACATAATCTCACAAACACTACCTTCGACTTCTTTGGTTGAAGACTCTGATGTGTATGGAAGAAATGAGGACAAGGAGACCTTCATTAGATTATTGCTAGCCGATGATGTTGACAACAAGATAGGTATGATTCCCATTGTGGGAATGGGTGGGATCGGAAAGACCACCCTCGCTCAGCTCTTGTACGACGATGTTGGAGTGAGGCAACATTTTGAGCTCCAAGCATGGGTTTGTTTTTCGGAAGAATTTGATGTACAAACTTGTGGAAGTAAGATCATTGTTACTACCCGGAATGAACGTGTTGCATTTGTGAAGGGTACTTTTGATGCCCACCGTCTGATGCAAATATCTGAGAATGACTGTTGGTTGTTTGCAAAACATACGTTCAAAGATGCACGCGTTAGTGGAAATCCAAATCTTGAAGTGATCGTAAGACCAATCATTAGCAAGTGCAGAGGCCTTGTACAACCCCAAAAGAAGAAAACAATGAAGGAAGTTGGAGAGATAAGTACTTGCGAACCTTCTTATTAGGCAACCTCTACCCATTGCCTAAGGTATGCTGTGATCTACTTCTAACACTACAATGTTTAAGGGTGCTCAAATTAGCCGGGGAGAACATTAGGAGTTGCCTAATTCGATTAGAAACTTCAAACATCTACGGTATTTAAACCTCAGCGGGACTCCAACCCAAAAACTACCTGATACGATCTGTATTTTGAAAAATTTACAAACACTACTTCTGGCTTTTTGTACATCCTTGACGAGTTACCAGTCGATCTGAAAAGGCTAATCAATTTGCGGGATCTTGATATGCAAGGTACAAATATTAAGAATATCCTGCCCCCGTAGATGAGCAAGTCGAAAGATCTCCGAACATTAAGTGACTTTATCTTAGACAAAAAGACGGGCTAACATTGTAGTGTTGAAGGGATTTCAACAGTTGGCGGGAATGCTTCGTATTTCAGGACTACAGAATATTGTTAGGGAGGATGCTTTGAAGGCCAGGGGAAAAGACAGCTCCATGAACTAATTTTGCATTGAGAAGGGGCACTAACGACTCACAAAAAGATTGAGAAGTGCTGCACAACTTGCAACCCCATACCAACCTAAGATACCTTACTGTCAGTTCTTATGGAGGTATAACATTTCCAGGTTGGTTCGAAGATGGTTCTTTGTCTAATCTAGAGACTCTCCAACTTGAGCATTGTGAATGTAGTTTGTCCATTGCTGCAGCATTAGGGCAGCTACCGTCCCTTTTAGAGCTTGAAATCGATGGGCTGAATGGAGCGGAATCAGTAGGTTCTGAATTTTATGGTGGCATAGGCACCAAACCTGCATTTACATCTCTGGAGGTTTTGAAATTCAGAAATATGCGGAAGTGGCAACATTGGAGGTAAGAAGAAGGCGGAGGAGCTTTTCCTAATCTTCGTGAGCTCGATATTCATGCTTGTCCCAAAATATCTGGGAAACTACCTTTGCTTTTCTTCGCAAGCCCTGAACAGCTGGACTTATACGATGTTAGTATAGAATCCTTTGCTTGTTCAGAAGAATCTATTAAACTCGTATCCCTCCGCCAGCTGAAATTATCCAATTATTCGAATTTGGTATGTTTTGTTGGTGGTGGAATGTTGGTTGCACCCAAATTGATCAATCTCTCGATGTATGAACTTGTGGTTACTTCCAAAAGCATACATATCAATCTCTCTATGCATGATTGTAACTAATGCACCTGTGTACATAATACAAGGCATGCTTTAAACACACTCCGAATCCTTTCTGATAACTGTTTACTAATTAAAAGCTTATATTGGTGCATCTGAGATTACAGTGCTATGGCCAGTCCCCTACACGTGCAAGAGCGATTTCCGACTATTGGTCCATGTGGAGTCCACACTTTGTCACCGGCCAGAAATCATCTACACACATGAAGTAACTGACCTTAGCAAAATGCCTGAGCTTTAGAGTAACCGTGTGTAATGGAGCTAGGTTAAACCACAATATACCGGCTTCATTACTAAGGTTATCTTAGGTAAAAAAGATGTTACTTGAGAGAATGGCAAACTCTGCTGATATATCAGATGTTACCTGGTTAACACAATTTCCGTACAGTGAAGAGAACGACGAGTTCTACAGTTTCGATCAAGCTTTGCTGTTGGAAGAATGAGGCCACTGTACAGAAATTAAAAGTCAGTTTTTGTAGTAGTTTGTGGAATGTGACTTGAAACTTTGGGATTATACATGTTAATGTGGTCTCTTGTTGGCTGTTAGAATTGTTAATAACAATCCTAAATTGTCAGTAATTAAGTTTAATTTGTTGTTGTCGCAACTTAGTATTACCACCTAGTATTACTCATCTTCGCTTATAAGTGAGGGTCTTATGTTCGAATCTCATGAATCACCGCCTAGTCGATGCCAATTTATTCCCTCCACCCTTTCATGTACATACATCGTTGTATCAGAAAAAAAATTAAGTTGTTCACTTTGACACAAATACAAAATTTAAGTCAGAAGACTCAGAACAAGAAGGTAATGAGTATTTTGACAGGATAGGACAGGATATTCCATCTAATCATTCCTTTTCTATATGTTTATGAACAGGAAAGTGTCGTTTTCATATATGAAAGAAAGAAATTGTCTCCTTCCAAATAACAACAAATCAACAAATGTAATGTACATGCTTTCAATGAATTAACCATTTACACAATCAACACTAATCTTTGGCACACTCATGGAACAATTTTGGGTATATTAGGTTTGTAATGGGGATGTTCTTCTCCGAGCAAAAGCGCCCTCAGAATCGCCTCACATAAACCAGTATAATGCACAATCAAATGTCCACCATCAGGAACTTCATGATACTGAATCCATGGTAGCTTACTTGAAACATATCTTTGGAGTTGAAACGGCACAACTTTATCTTCGTAACCTTGCCAGATGTGAACAGAGCGCTGGTTTTGCGGGAATGGGTTACTGAGATCCATTGGATCAAAATCCCACGGGGTGAAAGCCAATTTGAAGTCATGATGCAGAGTATCGAAAACCACCCGTTGTCGTAGCTTCTCCTGTAGGTGTGCATGCATAAATATTGTTACAGTAATCATGAGAAAGAAACGACTAATGTGTAAATCGGTTCATAGGAAGCAGCCTTTACTACCACACACCATGGAGTGAACGTTATGACTTGGTTTTACCTGAGTGAGCATTGGGAACCCTGGTATTACTTTCAGGACATCCATGTCTTTGGTGTTGAAGAATACCGGGTTTCTTTCCATGACAGACGTTGAGGGGAGCCATTTCTGAGTTACCCACCACCGCAGTAATCCCGGGGCAAATTCTGCAAACAAGAGTCCCCAATGTATGAGTTTCCTGCGGTAATCATCCTTTATTAGTTTCTCGGGAAGAGAAGGCCACCGGTAATTCACAACTGGAACTACTAAGGCCACACCTGCGAGCCTACACAAGCGAATGTGATATAAGAAACTCGAATAGCAGAAAGTCATGAATCTAGAATCCAAAACTCAGTGAATTTACCTGTGTGGTATATGTTTGATGCAACTCCAGGTGGAATATGATCCCATTGAGACTCCAATGACATAAAACTTTGACCCTAACTCTAACTGATCGGCTAGCTGTTCGATGTCAAGGGCTTCACTCTTGACCGAGCGTTTTGGATTCGGATCACTTTCTCCATAACCAGCCCGATCGTAGAACAGGAAGTATATCCCCAACTCATCAATTAATTCCTGGAAACTGAAGCATTGTGAAAACTCAACCCATTTCGACATTTTTCTTTAAACTGATGCTTTAGAACTGCTTCCTTAACCGATCCATATAATCAAAATTAGGAATTTTTCTTGTAAACCAAGTGCATATTTGAACTCATAAACAAAGAAAACCCAATGATATTCACAAGCATAAATGTTTCAATTCGTTGACTTTTGCAGATACAAATATTCTGAACAGATTTTTACCAAACTCAAAAATTCAATTTTCTTTCTTACTTAATCAAGATTCATAGTATTTTGATACAAGCGATATTGGGGAGAGGGAAATCGAACTCAAAGACCTAGCGAGGGACGAACGCTCTTAACCAACTGAATCGTAATGCCGTTGCATACATCACTCATTTCATTGATTTCAATTGTAATCTATCTCCTACTTGAATTTAAACACAGAATTTGCTAAAACCCTGAGATCAAAAGTAGGAGTAGTTACTTGGGGAGCGAGGAAACTCATTTCCTTTGAGCTTCCAAAGCCATGAACCATGATGATCTTGTAGTTTGCCTTGCTCTTGGGGACCCCGCTTTCTCTGTAAGCCAGATGCCGTCCATCTGCAAGCTTGATTCTTGGCGAAGCTGCAGCAACTTCTTCTGCTTCTTCAGGCACATCGCTTGGTTTTGAAATCTTCCCTGAAAACCCAAAACCAAAAAATGGCAGATTAATTTGATCTAATTAATTTAATTTCTTGGACCCAAAAATTCGATTGAAAAAAGAAAAACAAAAAAAATGAAAACTCACCGGGCATGATTTTCTCTGTTGGGTTTCTGGGATTTCAAAAGATTAATCGGTGATTACTGTAATTCCATTTTTTTCGTTTTTCTCTGTTTGGTTTTTTTTTTTTTTTTTTTTTTTTTTTGGAATTGCAGAAGCTTGATGGGCTTTTACTTTTGTATCCAGAAAAGTGGCAGCGAACAAGTTAATTACCTTACTTTATAGTTCTTAGCCTACCTGGATATACTTTTGAATGTTCCCCTACTATTATTTTATTTCTATACGTACCCCACCAATTTTCTATCTACACCCTGTTTCCATCTTATATATTTCTCATTAAGTTTCCATTTTTACCCCTCACTCGTTCTCTTCTTTTCTTTTCTTTTTCTCCTCTACCACCGCACTCCGTTATCACCACCGACGAAAACCGCTCTAACTCCGGCGACCACAGCCACGACTTTGATGACGCATTGGCCGACACCAATCACCCCTTAGACTATTCAATATTTATGCTTAGACTATTTAGCTTTTTTTTCCTCCTCTATAAATTGGGTATTCAGCTACCCTTACATGGTACATGCCTCATTGCGACAATCTCACTGCCTCTTGTCTTGCTACTATTCCGGTTCATCTTGCTCACACTCGCCACCTTGACCTTGATTGTCACTGTATTTGTGAAAAGGTTTGCTCTTGATAGTCCTTGTGTTTACTATATTTCTTTTGCATTTAATTTAGACAACAATTGTAAAGCTGGCATCCTTTAATTCCCACACTATATTTGGATAGCAGCAAGCCAAAACCTACTCCTAACAAGTTGATGGCTTTTCAGTTGTTGTGCACTAGCCCCTTACTAGTGAAAGGGTTGCTTGCTGTAGCGCGTATTGTACTAGTGAATAGGAAAAGCAGGTCGAGATTATTAACAACAGACGAAGACATTGAAAATATGTTCGGTGCCTTGTCCTTATCTCTTTCTCGGAAACTATAAATGATGAAAATCCTATTAATAAATAATGAGAAACTTGTAGGTACCTTATATTAATTAAAAGGGAACAACAAAAGATTAGATACACAAATTTGAAATGCACTGCGTGATTATTATTATAAAAACATATATTAAGGATATACAAATGACTAATTTGCAGAGCCCAAAGAATTGGGCTGAGAATATTTTTTTGATTTACCAATCATTTGTGAGATTGAAAGAGCAGCTTCTGCTTCTGCTGCAATTAGATGCTTCTGCGCTGCCATATGCCAGCTCACATCGCCTAGTGAGTTTGGCAATTTGATTCTAACCAGCTGATGTATAGCCACGTGGCACATGTTAGCTGAAGTGTGAGAGTGAAGAGTGTTTGTTGTTTAGGTCTAAAGTGAATAATTAATTTTAATTTGTTTAGTTGTTTATGTGACAATAGCTGGCTAGAGATTAATGGTTAAGATTAGATCTTTAGTCTTAAGCTCAGATGTGAGCAAGTGGCAAGGTCTCATAGGACTTTGTTTATTCATGGTTGGATGAGCTCATTGGCAAAGCCAGTCTTGAGGGTGTGCAAATTTAAATTTACGATTTAATTTAGAAGGATCCTTGATTACGATTTATTTTATCCATATATATATATAAATTTAAATTTACAATGATAAACCAAATTCTTCTTGTAGTGTGACCATGAACTGGGGTCAACACTACCCAGTGGTGTTTTATTTATTTTGTTATTTAAAGCATGGCGTTTATTTTGTGTTTTATCTTAATTTCTTTTCTGTTTCATTTCAATTTTTCGGGTCTTTAAAAGCATGAGTTGTGTTTTATTTTCATTTTTTGTTTTTAGTTATTTAAAGCATGGTGTTTCACACCCAAAAACATAGAAGATGTAAATAGGTAGGTGGCCATCACACTAAGATTCTTTTTTATAGATCATCTCAATTATATATGATCACAATTAAAATGTAAAAGAAAACATAGCAACCAAAATGTTAGACCTTCTAAGGGCCTTTTTTTAGGTATGTAAAAATAAGGAGTTTCAAACCCAAAAACATAGAATGAAAATAGGTACCTAAGCACTGCACCAATATTTTTTTTTCTTTATCTCAATTTATATATAATCATAAAAATTAAAATGTAAAAGAAAACGTATCAACCAAAATTCTATACTTTTTAAGGGCTTCTCTCGGAGCCTCGCACAGGTCCCCAATCTTAGGACCGGCCCCGCTCATAAGCTCTCCTATATTCCCTATAGTCTAACGGCATTTTGTACTGATGTGATGAATGAGAATATACAAACACAGAAAGCATGACTTATGCTCTCTGAGATTTGGATTCGAGTTTTGCATCACCATCTTTCTCTCTATGCAATTCTTCTTGTTGCTAATACAAACTGAAATTATGATTGAGTTCCCAGAATCCAATAAATAGAGAGTTTGAATCCGAGACATCGTGAGTTGAAGAGGAAGACTCTAACCACCAAGCCACCCAGGTATGGATCTCTAAAATTAATTACAAAACAAGTTCACTTATTCTAAACTCCGCTAAAACACAAAAGAAAACAGAGGATGAGCCCACCTCCCCTATCTGCACTTGGAGCAGTCTTCCAAACACAAATCATTGAACCACCCTTAAATTCATAATTTCGTACGAATAAATGAAACCATTTTATTGTATTTTTCTAGCAGGATGTTAGCATGCGACTTTACTTTTTTCCGAGAAAACATCAAGAGCAAAAACTACTTTTGCAATGGATTGGTATTGTAAGAGCATTTACTTCTGCACACAAAGTTTCGTGTTTGTTCCCTCAATTGACAATATCATGATCCGGCTTTCATAACATGAAATTCTATATGGTCCGGCTTTCATAGCTGATGATCCATTATCCCTCACCTCCTCAATTTGAACCCCTCTATTTTGTGTTTGATGTCGAAGCCCAAATAGTTGCCACACATGGCTTGTAGCATAAGCACTCCCCATTATCATCTGTTGTGGCCCAAATGGAAACTCACTATTAAGTACCATTTGGTATGGTCTTCTTTCCTCTTCTGCATGCACACCACCTTCGGAGACATTTCTAAAATCCCAATTCGTATCCTTCAGCCCTATCTAACTATCTTGTCCTTGTATGAGACCCCCCCTATTCCTGAACTTCCACTGTCACCTTCACTCTAGTGCGTATGACCACCCGCTACCTGCTGTGCAGGTCTTCTTCTCTCCCTACTGGTTCCTGCATGTCTTCTTTCCCCTTGATACGTCACCACTGGTCTTGGATTCTCCTGAATATCCTTATCGTCTTAGCCTTGGTCCATTCCCCATAACCAGCCGCTCATTCTCTATTCGGTCTAAAAGAGCACTTCGTATTAACATGGCCAATTCTTCCACATCTGTAGCAAAAATCTTGGAGCCGCTCATATCGAAATTCAACCCACGTATCCCTATCCCCCGTCTTAGGCAGCCAGTAGCCACCAACTAAAAGGTTTTTGGTATTAACCAATATCCTTACCCTTAAAAAGCCTCTTGCATAAGCCAAATCTTCCAATTCCAGGAACTCTCCAACTTCACCTGCCAGCTTTCTTGCATTTTCCTCCGTACACAAAAACAAGGGAATTCCTTTCATCTGAACCCAAAATGGCACCATTTCCACCTGCACTTCCTCCAAAGCTAACTTATTTGGCCATCTTTTAATAGAGAAGTTTTGTTTCATTACAGCCCACGGAGCTTGACCCAAGATTCTTTCTGCCATCTCATCTCTTACTACAATGACATACGTATTCTCCTTGACCCAGTTTATTTGAGCCTCACCATACTCCTTCCATGAATTTCGCAAAATATTGTTGACACCCCATTTATTCAGTTGTTGATCTGCCAAGACAGCACCTATAAGCTTGACACCATGTTCCATACTCGAAATCTCTAAAGACCCTTCAAGATGAACCACCAAATCCTCTACTTCCGATTGGGCCATAGTTACCAAATTCCCACTTCTGGAAAGTTCGGTAATATCTGACTTAGCGATAATAGATTTCCACCACAACACACTGCTAAGAAACTGCTGATGATTGACTCTTCTCACTCCACTATCGTTTCCTTTTTAGATGCACAAAACTAATCCAAACCACGGCTCCGATGAAAAATAAAGGAAGACTTGAGATAAAGTGTAGAATTGAACGTGATGCAATTGATAATACATGTTACTCCCAGAATCCATAATTAATGTGAATCTTCCGGCAAATAAGTGTCCCATCCGAGGATTTATTATCTCTATTGAATGCTGCGGTCTCTCCTTATTGTCGCCATTAAAGCCACAATAAAAGGACAAAAGAAAAAGCCCGTTAATGGTTAATCGGATGAAAGAACCCAGTCTGCAGACTCCCAAACTGGTAGGTGAACAAAGTGTTAAAACCAACTGAGTAATAATACCCCTCAAACCAACAAACTCTCGTTAAAGACTAACCAGAGAGAGAAAAGTAAACAAACTAATCGAGGGAATTACTTTGGTAGGTGAAAAGAAACGAAAGAGATTTGAGAGAAGACTCCCACAACTGGAAGAAAGACTCTCACAAGAGACAGAACAACTCTCACAACCGAGAGAAATCATCGTCACGCAGGAGGACGTAAGTTCGCGTCTTCTAGAAGAAATGATTAGTTTTTTTAAGCTTAAAAAACTAAAACTCTTCATGTGCTATGGCCCACTGGGGCCTTGTACTTCCGCCAGTGCTTTTGAGACAGCGTATGTGTATATAAACAAATTAGGCCGAACAACTTATGAATTCTTTGTGCCGCAGAAGTAAGGTGATGACAAAGTTTTATTATGCAATGCAATACGGAAGATCTTTAATACACATTGCAACATAAATCACATCAGTTTTATATAAAAGTTTACCAAACATTGGAATACTATTTTATTTATTTATTTATTAAAAGCATTTTTACAAAAATATGTTTTCCAAACACTTACTACTTTATTTTACAGCTGTTTATTCCCACGATACAGCAACATCAATTTTTTAAAAAGGCAGAGTATTACCAAACTGGCCTTCTTCGTTTGCCTATAATCCAAGCAAAAGTGCCTTCAAAACGGCTTCACATTGGTTCTTGTCGAACAAAAGAAAATGCCCAAAATCAGGAATTTCGTGATAAATGATAACGAATCCAGGGAAGCTTCCCTGCAATGTAACGGTTTAGTTTGTAAGGAATGATCTTGTCTTCATAGCCCTGCCAAATGTGAACTGATCCCTCATTGTCTGGGAAGGGATTGTTCAGGTCCATGGGGTCGAATTCCCATTTTCTATAACCGGCCAGTATGTCTCGGAACAGAGATTCGTGCTCTCCTTGCTGGGTAATCTTTTCCTGAATTTATAACATAATCAAAAGACACTGATGGTTATGAAACAGCTAATAACATCCCATGTCTCCTAACCTACGAGTTCAAATCCAATATATGATGTGTTCGAATATGAAATATTATTGATTTGCTCTCCATAGCCAGCTCCGTCGAAGAACAGTAAATATATATACTCTACTCCCCTATAAGTTCCTGAAATGAAAAACCGAATAGAAGGCATTCCACTTCTATTAAGAGGAAACGAGAGCAACGTACACGAATGATGCATCTTCCAAATTTATACTATAGAATGTAAATATTTAAAGCCGTCAAATCTGCCAAATCCATGTTGACCTATAGAAGACCTGAGAGAAGTTCAACATTAACATTAATGTCCAGCGCAGATGATCATCAGTTATTTATGTGCATTTTAATTGTCTCTTCATACATTCAACATATGGCATAAGCGTTGAGTCTAACGTCATATCCTGATACTAGGTAGAAACACGGACGGATCATTGAATCAGAGTGAACAAATGTTTCAATACTATTTACTTATATTCCACACGATACAGTAACCAACTTCAGTGAGATCATTTCCTTTTCCTAATTTTTCATGGAACATAAATGAGTGCTCCTATCTATCCATCATATTAACTCAATGTTGCAGTATATCCGTCTCAGGTTGGTAAAAGTTATAACAACTAATGCAGGATTGAAAATAAGTGCGAGTTCATACTTGAGCGACGGGCAAACTCAAATCTTTGGTACTTTCAAAACCATGAATGACAATGATCTTTTCTTTCGCCTCTTCTTTTGGAACTCCCAATTCTCTGTAGGCCAAATGCCTACCATCACTGAGTTTCGCTCTAGGAGAAGTGACAGGAGGACCGCCCGGTGATCCACAGAATTTGGGAGGGGGAGGCTTTAGTGCCTGATATGCCCCCCCTAGAACACCCACTGTCAAAGCTATTGCTACTGGTCCTATCATTTCTGGGAGACAATAATACCACAGAGTCTATCATGTTAGTAACACAATCATTGAACAAATATATAAATAATATTTGCTTTTGCTGCGTGGTACAGCATAATGAATCCTTTCAAGATAGGTACCTGGGTCATTTGATTTTAAGATTTAATCCCTAAAAAAATAGGGAATGCAACTCAATTTATTAGTTATGTGCATATAATGCCTAATTGAAATAGAAGCAACAATAACGCTCGTAAAAATATACCGCGTCACATAGAATTCTACAGAAGGAACAAGAAAGTATATCAATTTAGTTCCAAAATATGCAAAAATCCAATCCCAAATTCATTTTCGTCACAAAGATTAACAACTTGTTCTTCAAATACAAAAGTGTTTATATCTTTGAACACAGATAATGGCATTTGGAACAATCAAATGCAGGTAAATCAGGATTTCAGCAAAACTATAACAACCCAACTAGCAAAACTATAAGAGGGCTAGTGCTGTAGTGGAAATCAAGCACTGTTATGGCCCTCCTCACCCGGCTTCGAGGCTTCCCCCGCCCCTTCCCCTCGCGAACCCCACCTAACTATTGACCCAACAAAAAAACAAAAACAAGCAAAAATTAAAAATAATGTAATAAAAATGAAAGAAAATAAGAAACTGACCTGAAAATAGTAGAAAACAAGTAGGTCTGGTCTTGCTCTGTTCCAGCCTTGCTGAAGCAGCTGATGATTCTTGAAAAAAAAAAAAAACTAATGAAAAGGCTTGAAAAGTTTTAGTTTTAATATAAAAAAAAACTATGTTATAAGCTTTGTTTAATGATTAGTATAAGGTCCATATTAAAGTAGTCCAATTAAAAATGGCCTAATTATAATAAATTATGATTTATCGATCTTACCCCTAACTTTTTTAGGTTGAGTTCCAGATTTTCGTTGTTAATAGAGTTCATCGTTGTTTTGCAGACCTTCTTCTTTTTCTTTGAAACAAAAATATAGATCATCATCCTATTTAATTTATATTTTGTATTATTTCGTTGAAATGTGATCGTCGTTATTATTCATAGTGTATTCGAGGTACTGTTTTTCAATTTTTCTTCGTCAGTGGAGTTCATTGTTTGTTTCTCCAGAAAATAAATTTGAGATCTGCGTACTATTCAATAATAACGATGGGTCACTGTTTCTAGACTGTAAAAATAAACTATTTCTGGATTTTAAGTAACACTATTTCTGGAATCTAAGTCACTGTTTCTGAATCCAAATGAAATAAACACATTGTTTCTTAAATGTAAGCTAGAAAAAAAAATAATGAAATTCACTGTATTTGGATTCAAAACAAAATAAGCACTCAGTTTCTTAAATATAATCAACTGTGCATGAAAGAAAAAAAATAGTCAAAGGTTAAAATATAGACTGTTTCTGAAATTTAAGTCACTATTTCTGGACTTTAAGTCATTGTTTCTGGATTTGGTTTTTTTTTTTCTTTCCAAATACAGTGTTTGTTTGTGCACAAACAAAACAAACATTGTATCTAATTTTTTTTTTTCCAGAAACAGTGTTATGTTTTGGGTTCTACAGAAACAGTTTTATATTTTGTTTTTATTTTTTATTTTTTATTTTAGACACTTTTTCGCCGGTTTATGCCATTAAACTTCTTTGAACTTGTTTCAGCAGCTTTGTTCCGATGAATGCTTCATTTTTCAACTTTGATTTGGTTGCTTTTGAAATAGGGGAATTCGATTTGATAGGAAGACAGGGAGTTATTATTACAATTTCGTGCTAAGTTGAGGTTGGTGAGGAGTCAGGACAATATTGAATTCAAGCTAAGATATAACAAAAGCTAAGATCTCATGGTGAAGTTGGTCTTATGATTATCAGTAAGCCATAGGAAGCGAAGCTGAGAAGAAGCACGGCTACGAGGAACTGGAGCAGAAGGTAAGAGATTAAGCTGAAGAGGTAGATCTGATGAAACCCTACTTCTTCTTCTTCCTTCCTCTTGATCATAAACTTCATGGGCTCTCTCTACTACTCTCATCCGATCTTGCAGCACTCTCCAAGCCCATGCAAAACCCTAGATCCTTGCTGCTACCAATATTTGGAGTTTTGTCAAGGAACAAAAACGACTTTGAAGCATCCCCTAAGCTCAGAGCTAACGCCATACGGAAGTGTAGATTTGTAGCGGGTTGGGTTTGTAAGTTTGACCCGTGAACAATAGTTTTGGATGGTTTTTTTTATTAAACTTTGAGCCATTTTGGTTAAATAACATTTTGGGGTGGTTTTTAGTCAAATATTTGTTGGCTTAAGCCCTTTTCATTAAAGCTCCCTAAAAAAAATGAAGAAAAAGACATTGGGAAGATTGCTCTGTTTGCTCGAATATTGCTCATTCTACCCCTTATTCCCTCTAAGAACCACAGGCAGTAAGTATAGACAACACATGTGACTGAAGATGACCCACAAGAAAAATTGAACGACTAAATGACATGCAATAATGCCAGTATGCCACTCGATTTTGTTCTATTTACTTTTAGAGGAGATGAGGGTAAGATGTGAAGAACATGCTTTTCAATGCTCCCTTTCATCATCTCTTGATTTGGTAATTGGGATAAAGACAGGTGAACACAGTTAAGTCTTGGAGTTGTGAGAATCGTGACAAAAACAAAACCAGACAAACATACATAATGATTTCCGTTTTCTCATTATGCATTCTAATATTTTGAATATAACAGAGGAGTGCGGAGGAGAAAAAAAGATTGCACTCATCATTTCCCTAACATCAATTGTATGGTACTAACTTGCTACCTTTTTTTTATCACATGCGAAAAAGTTCAATGGAACAATATTATCAAAACATAAACAGTGTTGCCCATGAGATCTAACTCGGGCAACAGTGTGTTAATGTATATTCTATGAAGCTATAAGAACAATATTGCAGGGAGAGAGAGCTGAAGATATTTTTTGTATTGATTACTTAATGAAGATGTTATTACATGAATGAAGTATTTATACAACTCACTAGCTTTTAAGAAACTAACTGCCTATCTAAGATTTAGACAAGTCTCAACATCTCAAGTGTACAATCACTAGTACTATAACTCTATCATCCCCCCTTCAAAAAAAAAAAATTAAAAAATAAAAAACTCATTATTTGATAATCCAAGCATGAGATTGCTGGAATGAATCTTAAACAAAGGTGCACGTACATCAATCTTGATGTGCTTTGTCCGTTGATGTTGTACTTGATTGAAGGACAATGCTATAACAGATATATTGTCACAAAATAACACAGGTGGTGTTGACACTGTGAGTTGCAGAAAACTGAGAATCTATTGAATCCAATCAAGTTTAGTTGTGGTTCTAGATAGTGCCCAACATTTAGCTTCAGTGGAAGACCTTGAGACTGTCTGTTGCTTTTTAGAAGACCATAAGGTAGGATTGCTGCTTAGAAACACCACTAAACCAGTAGTAGACCTCCTGTCATTAGGGTCACCTGCCCAGCCAACATCACTAAAAACCTTTAGTGTTAAGTCTCCTTTGGAATAAGTGATACCACATTCCTTGGTACCTTGCAAATAGCGCATGATTCTTTTAACAGCAATCCAGTGAGAAATCATGGGATTTTGCATGAACTAGCAGACTTGATGTATATTCTATTAAGCTATAAGAACAATATTGCAGAGAGAAAGAGAGAGAGTTGAAGGTATTTCTTGTATTGATTACTTAATGAAGAAGTTATTACATAAATAAAGTATTTATACAACTCACTAGCTTCAAACAAACTAACTGCCTGTCTAACATTTACAAGTGTCAACATCTCAAGTTTACAATCACTAGTACTATATCTCTATCACAATGGAGGTGAAAAAGAATGCCAGATTCAAATTCTATTTTTTTTTATTTAAGAAAAAGAAAAAAAAAGGCAGAAAATGAGTTTCATTCCAACTAAAATGTGGTTGCAAATACGTGAGATACGAAATGTGGCCTCTTTAAAAACTTGCCATAAATAACCTCCAAAAGAGGAAAGATACTCATATTGACCCACTCATATGAACAATATTAGGAATTTATTTCACAAATATATACAAATCGAAACAACTTATAAAGATAAGCGAATAAGATCATTAGTGACTTTGTATAAACGATAAAAGGAAGCTCACCCTCTTCCTTTTTCTTTGCCACATCTCTGCCCAAATCGGTAGTCACTCTCATCTTAACCATGCATGTGTTGGAGCATAAGCATGGCAGCTGGTTCAATCACACAAGGTTGCTACAATGGAGAAGAAGAAGGAGTTCGAAATTGTTCTAAGTGTTAGTGTAGGTGTCTATCAAATTGTGTAATGAACGGACAAGATTAAAACATCTTAATGGTGTATATCTTGCCACGTGTCCAGTTAGTTAGAATTTATGTAAAAACATGTGTGTTGCATGTGATCATAGTCACGGTGCTGAGATGTATGAGCAACAGTTATAAAGCCAAGTTTGTAGGCGAGGTTGGTGGATTGAATCCAACGTGAATCGAAGAGAGCAACGTACTCTCATTCTTGAAATTTTTTCTCTATCATTCTCTTTGCAAATTCATTTCAATTTCTTATTGAATTGATCACCATTTCCATTGTAAAATCTAGCTTAAAGTAGCTCAAACACTAACATGGTCTCAGAATCAGGTTGGATTTAAAACTGGGAGTGAATCTGTGAGGTTGTGAGTGAGCATCTGAGTTTTCAACAGAGAAATCAGAAGCTTGGAAATGGCTGGATCTAGCACCGATCTTCGTGCGCCAGTATTCACTAGAGTCAATTATGAATTCTGGTGTATCAGAATGAAAACAATTTTCAAGTCTCACAATATGTGGAGCTTTGTTGAAGATGGCTTCACATTGTCAAAGGAAGAGTAGGAAACGGATGAGAAGCAAGTCCTTGCTAATCAGAATCTCATCTCTAGAGATGCAAAGGCATTGGGACTGATACAAGGTGTTGTGAGTGATGAGATCTTTCCCAGAATCGAAGACTAGGAAACTGCAAAAGATGCTTGGGATGTGCTTAAGCAAGAATTCAAAGGTGATACTCAAGTCATGGCAGTGAAGCTACAAGGTATTCCCCGTGATTTTGAATATGCTAGGATGAGAAATAAGGAATCTGTTTGATTATCTAGCTATATTGTCTATACTTATGAATAAGATGAAGATGTTTGGTGAAACCTTGCCAAACAAGAGGCTAGTTGAGAAAATGCTAATTAGTTTAACACCTGCATATGACAATATTGTATATGTTATTGAGGGGACTAAGAAATTGGATGAAATTGATCCAAATGAGGTAGTTGCAACACTAAAAGGGTTTGAACAAAGATTAAATAGACACATTGAAGATGAGGAAGTGAGTGTGAAGGCAATTAGCAGTCTTAGTATCCAAAATAAGAGTGGATCACAAACCACTGGATACAAGGGGAAGAAACCTTTTAAATTTAGAGATACGAAGGGAAACTTTAAGAGTAATGATAGGTCTCAAAATGCTGTCAAACCCTGGTACAACAAGGAGAACATAAGATATGCTTGTAAAATTTGTGGAAATATGTACTATGGTGAACACAAATTCAAAAGGAAGCCTAAGTGTCAACACTATGGCAAATTTAATCACTTTGCTAGAGACTGCAGAAGTAAGCCAGTTCAACAAGTTCAATTGGCTCAAAGAATGAAGAAGGAAACCTCAATGTTCTTTGCTGGCAATTTTGAAGCAATGTCAAAAGTGAGCATGTTTGGTATATTGACAGTGGATGTAGCAACCATATGACTTCACATGAGTCTATGTTGATCAATCTGGATAGAAATGTTTCAACCAGAATCAAAATGGGGAATGGACGGATAGTTCAAGCTTATGGGAAATGAACCTTGGTGATTGAAACCAAAAAGGGCACCAGACACATTAAATAAGTAATGCTTATGCCAAGACTTGATGAAAACCTCTTAAGTGTGGGGCAAATGATGCAGCATGGTTATTTTCTATTATTTGGAGATGATCAGGTTGCAATCTTTGAAGATATGAGTTTGGAAAGTCACTTTGTTACATTACAAATGACTGGCAATAGATGTTTCCCATTGCTCATGAAGGACATGAATGGTTTTGCATTAAATGCCAGTTGTGAAGGTGATGCTTGGGAATGGCATAAAAGGCTAAGGCATTTGAACTTCAATAGCTTACAATTGTTGTTAGTTAAGGAAATGATACTGGGATTGCCAAAACTCAAGAAGTCTTTTGGAGTATGTGAAGGGTGCATTTCTGGAAAGCAGCACATAAATGTCTTCAGTAAAGAACAGACTTGAAGAACAAGCAAGATTTTGGAATTAATCCGCTCAGATATTTGTGGACCAATGCATATCACAACATTTGGAGGAAAAAGATGTTTCTTGACCTTCATTGATGATGCAACCAGAATGTGTATCAAAAATCAGAAGTGTTCAAAGTATTCAAGAAATTCAAAGCCATAGTTGAATTGCAAAGTGGCTACAAAATTTTAAAACTAGGAAGTGACAGAGGTGGAGAGTATAACTCCCATGAATTTAATCAATGCTGTGAAGATTTGGGGCTTGAGAAATAGTTGACAGTGGCTTGTTCTCCACAGCAAAATGGTGTTGTTGAGATGAAGAATAGAACCGTTGTTGAAATGGCTAAAAATATGCTCCATGACAAACATTTACCTTATGAATTTTGGGGAGAAGCTTTTAACACAGCTGTGTACTTGCTTAATAGATGTCCAACCAAGGCAGTGGAACATAAAACTCCGTTTGAAGCTTTCAGTGGCAAAAAACTAGGTGTTCAGCACTTAATGGTGTTTGGATGCATTTGTTATGGTCATATACTTGGACAATTAAGATAGAAGCTTGACGAAGCCTCTATGAAAGGTATATTTGTTGGATATGGAAAGATGGAGAAAGGTTACAGAATCTACAATCTGAGTACTAAGAAGATTTTTCTATCAAGAAGTATGGTGTTTGATGAGAAGGGTATTTGGAATTGGAATGCAGAGAATTGTGACAAGCTAACATTTCTTGTTAATCTCAACTCACTTGAGATTGATCATGAAATGCAACTAGAAGGGAGTAAGGGTGCAACTCATGTGTTCACTGATTCTCAAACTGAGAATGGTGAATCAAGCACAGCTAAAACTACACCTGTCAAAGAAAGATCACTGAGTGAAATCTATGCTAGATGCAATGTTAGCATGATTGAACAAGAGAATTTCAATGATGCTACAACAAATATAGCTTGGAAGAAAGTAATGGATGTTGAGATTAAGATGATAAAGAAGAATAAGACTTGGGAATTGGTTGATAGACCATCAGACAATCCTATTGTTGGAGTAAAATGGATCTATAAGACCAAATTGAATTTGGATGGGACAATTCAGAAGCACAAGGCAAGGTTGGTTACCAAAGGGTATACACAGAAGTCTGGGATTGATTTCAATGAAATTTTTGCTCTTGTTGCAAGATTGGATACCATAAGAACACTTATAGCTTTAATAACTCAAAAGAAGTGGAAGTTGTATCAACTGGATGTCAAATCAGCTTTTCTGAATGGTGTGTTGCAAGAGGAAGTTTTCATTGATCAGCCAGATGGTTATGTAGTGCAAGGTGTAGAAGATAAGGTCTACAAGCTTGAGAAATCTTTGTATGGATTAAAGCAAACACCAAGAGCTTGGTATGAAAAAATTAATGCTTATTTGCATAACTATGGATTCACCAAAAGTCCTCGTGAAGCAACATTGTATATGAAGACAAGGGGAGAAAATGAAAGTATCATTGTCTCTATCCATGCAGATGACACTATCCATGCAGATGACATTATCTACACAGATAGCAGCACTGACTTACGAAAGGAATTCAAGGTTAACATGATAAGGAGATATGAAATGATAGACTTGGGACTGCTATATTATTTTCTTGGAATGGGAATTCTTCAATCTAAATCTGGAATTTTCCTTAATCAAAGGAAATATGCAGTGAGCCTATTGCAGAAACTTGGGTTGAAGGACTGCAAACCTGTGAGTACACCATTGGTGGTGAGTGACAAACTCACGAAAGATGATAAGAGTGAGAAAACATATGAGAATGTCTATAGACAATTGGTTGGAAGTCTTTTGTATCTAACTGCAACTAGACCAGATATTATGTTTGCAGTTAGCCTACTTGCTAGTTTCATGCATGGGCCAACCAAGAAGCATTTGGGAGTAGTAAAGGGAGTGCTTAGATATATACAAGGCACATTAGACTATGGGATTGAAAATGAGAAAGGCAAAGAATCAATTCACATAAACTATTGTGACAGTGATTGGAGTGGTGATGAAGCTGATATGAAAAGCACTTTTGGATATGCTTTCTCATTTGGAAGTGGGGTTTTCTCTTGGGTCTCAGTTAAACAACATAGTGTTGCTTTGTCTACAGCTGAAGCTGAGTACATGAGTGCAATTGAAGCAACCATTTAAGCTATGTGGCTAAGATTTGTACTTCAAGATTTTGGTGAAGAACAAGGTAAAGCTACTCCTATATACTGTGAGAAGACCTCTGCCATTGCTATGATAAGGAATCCAGTGTTTCATCAAAGAAAAAAACACATTGGAAAAAGGTATCACTACATTCGAGAAACATGGCAGTCAAACATCATCAAACCGATCTATTGTATATCAGAAGATCAGCTTGCTAATATTCACCAAGGCTCTTCCCAAAGATTGATTACGTGCACCTAGCTACCAGCTTAGAAGGGAGTGTTGGTGGTTCAATCACATAAGGTTGCTATAATGGAGAAGAAGAAGGAGTTCGAAATTGTTCTAAGTGTTAGTGTAGGTGTCTAACAAATTGTGTAATGAAAGATAAGATTAAAACATCTTAATGGTGTATATCTTGCCACGTGTCATGTTAGTTAGAATTTAAGTAAAAACATGTGTGTTGCACGTGATCATAGTCACGATGCTGAGATGTATGAGCAACGACTATAAAGCCGAGTTTGTAGGCAAGGTTGGTGGATTGAATTCAACGTGAATCGAAGAAAGCAACGTACTCTCCTTCTTGAAAGTTCTTCTCTGTCATTCCCTCTGCAAGTTCATTTCAATTTCTTATTGAATTGATCACCATTTCCGTTGTAAAATCTAGCTCAAAGTAGCTCAAACACTAACATCATGGCATTCTCAGTGTATGGATCAATGGCAATGGAACTAAAACACCGTCTCCACATCAATGTATTACGTATCTGTTTGATCAAATTGCAGCCTGCATATGTCTGCCTCGTGAATTAGGTGATATACGATATGAGTCTTTAGTCATGTAGTTTGCAAATAGACTAACTAAAACTACACTACTAAAAGCCTTTGTAGGAGAAAAAACCATTCTCAAAACAATGGAATCAATTTTTCTCTCTCACAACTCAGCAGTTGTAAACGTGAGAAATTAGCTTGATAAACAAATGGCAATCACAACAAACCCTTAGTTTCTTCACTATATGAATTTTGGAGCTCCATTTCTTGTGTTTATCAATCCAAACGTAAGTACCATCTTCTCACTATGAAGGGTGAGTGAGTTCTCTTTGCTTTCCTCTTTAATATCCAAAAAAACTTGAGTGAGGTCGGGCTTATATCCTTCCAATTTCAACCTAGAGACCACCTTCTCTGTCTTCGAAAGAACCTATGTTGTATTTAACATCCATTTCCTTTCCCACGAGAACTCATGAATCTTCCTGTTGACAAGTACTGAATAGGATCCGGGAATCTTTCTCACTCCTCTTTGTTTCATCATCAATCTGACCTTGCTCACGTCATCCCATCTCCCAACTTAGGCATAAAGATTTGAGTAGAAAAGGTAATAACTTGAGTCTTCAGGAGCCAACTGATGTGTCCATATTATACTATATTTTATCCTAATTTTAGTATTAATTTCTGCATTATTTTGTGAGAATTTTAATACTTTGAAAGAATCTTTCTAATGTAGGACATTCGACTTCCTCTTGAGCAAAAAGTGATCAAACGAATTTTGGAATGATTCTAATTGGAGGATGTTCGTGAGTCTCTTAACTTGTTCGTGTCAAAATTTCAGATTTTTCTACAAAATCGTTTAACTGTGGTGAAAAAAAGGGAGGCCTAGTGCGTAACTTTCTGAGATTGATGTTTTTGGACATTTTGGGTATTTTGAAGGTCAAGATGACATTTTGAGGAAGGCTTATTTTGAGGATTTGTTGGGGACATCTTTCAAAGAGACATTTTGGGAAGTTCGAATTTGACATTAAATAGGAAACCTTTTATTTGCTAGTTTTTTTTTTATTTTTTTTATTATGTTTCAAATACGTTCTAGGTTGGAGGTCCAAGTAGAACATACTTTAGGAAAACCTACCTTCAAAATGTGCATGGTAATTCATATCGGTAGAAATACGTAAGATTGTTAAGGTGATGGTTGTGACATCCCACATCGCCCAGGGGAGTGATCCTTAAATGTATATTCTCATCCCTACCTAGCACGAGGCCTTTTGGGAGCTCACTGGCTTCGGGTTCCGTAGGAACTCCGAAGTTAAGCGAGAAGAGGGCTAGAGCAATCCCATGATGGGTGACCCACTGGGAAGTTGCTCGTGAGTTCCCAAAAACAAAACCGTGAGGGAATGGTAAGCCCAAAGCGGACAATATCGTGCTACGGTGGTGGAGCGGGCCCGGGAAGTGATCCGCCCCGGGTCGGGATGTGATAATTTGCTTTCAGAGCCTAATCCCTGGCCGGAAATGTGCCGACGAGGACGTCGGGCCCCTAAGGGGGGTGGATTGTGACATCCCACATCGCCCAGGGGAGTGATCCTTAAATGTATATTCCCATCCCTACCTAGCACGAGGCCTTTTGGGAGCTCACTGGCTTCGGGTTCCGTAGGAACTCCGAAGTTAAGCGAGAAGAGGGCTAGAGCAATCCCATGATGGGTGACCCACTGGGAAGTTGCTCGTGAGTTCCCAAAAACAAAACCGTGAGGGAATGGTAAGCCCAAAGCGGACAATATCGTGCTACGGTGGTGGAGCGGGCCCGGGAAGTGATCCGCCCCGGGTCGGGATGTGACAATGGTGATACCCTAGTGCTTTTACAAATTGATTTTTTAAAGCTGTTTTATTTTGTTTTCTTTTATATAATTTTTTTTAATTTTAAATTCGTTTTTAATATTTTAAGCCACAAAATTAACTGTTTCCAAAACCTTGTTTCAAATAATTAATTAAGATTTGGTTTAAATACAAATTATTCATTCAATCCTTGTGGAGAACGACTTTACTTGAGCTGACTATACTACGATTACCTTGTTTCTCTTACAACTATTTTACGCGTTTTTATCCCTACTTTTGCAGGTGGTAAAAATCCTATCAAGAAATTGGTGCTGCTGCTGGGGATTATTTTAATTAATTTGTGTTTACCATATTCTTAGTTAATTATTTGTGTATATATATTTTATTTACTTTTGGATTTTATTTAATTCTGTAGGTTATGGTATGTTAATTTTGAGAGCAGTTTAACGATGGGATTCGCACTTCCTAGAGTCACAACACCACCAGGACTGCCTTTACGAAAGTCATTAACATCAAGGGGTTATTTTGGATTTGAACCTACAATTTGTGCTCTTTGCAAATTATATACCCATGATATTATGTTTTGTCTTCAAAGAAAATATTTTCCAGAATTTGGGTAGAATTACATCAACATGAGGAACTCTCAAAGGCCTAGGTGCGATCCCTACTCAAAATTTTACAATCCAAGGTGGATAGAGTAGCCTAGTTCTATGTGGATGGGTAATCAACAACCCTTTGAACACCCAAGTGTACCACAAAGACCTTTAGAAAACAAACTTGTTGAAATGATAGAGTTTGTCAAGCAATTTGTTGGTAGCATGCCAATTACCAAGCCATCAGTAAAGATAATTGAAGAGCAAGATGGACAACTCGTGCATCAGCTCACAGAAAACGAGAATGATCCTTGTACAAATTTTTACAATCCAAGGTGGGCAAAGCATCCTACTTCTATGTGGGTAAGCAATCCAAACGTTTTTTCAGCATCCTAGTGTACCACAGAAACCTTATTCGGAGGACCATATTGCTAAGTTGGCAAAGTCCATTAGGTTGTATATGTCAAGTAGCACCTAAAAGATGCAGAATATAATAAATTCAATTGACAATCTGGCGTAGCAAATTTGGCAGCTTATATATCAATTACCAAAACAAGAAAACTATTCCAATTCAAAAAAAATTCCTAATCAACCAATTGCAAACCCACAAGGTTCAAAGGAATGTTGATAGTTCAAACATTGCGATAGGGGAATAACGATACCAGGATGGAAGATGTTGAAATTGATAAGCCACCAACCAGTGACTCATGCCCAATGGAGGAAAGAGCACATGCTGATCCTGAAATTCCCACATAACCAATTACAACCCAAGTTTATATGTCACACATACCCTATGCAGAGGTTATCTCCCATGATTAGACTTTGAACACTCTGACCATCTTGGATACAAAGCAGGCTATTGATAAGAATTTTAGCTGCTATAACAGACAGTGCACCTGCACAACCCATCAAACTTGAAGAAATTTAAGATGAGTCCTACTAGCAAGCTAAGATTTACATGAAAAAAAGAAGAAGGAAAAAGCTTAATGACAACCAAATTCTTCGTCAACAAATTTTGCCAATGCATAGGTTGTGGGTACTAAATACAAGATTGAACTCAATTCGACAAAGACATAAGCCTCACTGGAAACAACCCAATTTGATTACAAATAAGAGTTACGTGGTGTGTACATGATAAAAGTTAACGTTAATTTGGATGAAATCTATGAAGAACTAACGGTAGCTAGGGGGGAAATCGGCCAAAAAATTAGTTTAAGTCCTTAATTTTCCAATTAAAAAGTTCAAGGGGGAAATCGAAAGTTGAGTGATAGTTCAGGGGGCAAATTAGCAGTTTAGCCAAAGATAAGGTGTTTTATGTGGAAGACTTTGCATCGTGCCCTACCTACGATGGAAGCTCTTTATAAATGGAAATTAGCACCTTCACTGCTTTGCCCTTTATGTCATGTTCATGAGGAGTCGGTTGAACATTTGTTTCTCCTATGCCCGTGGGTGGAAGCTATTTGGTTTGGGGGTGCTTTAACATATCGGGTTAATAGGCGGGATGTTACATCATGGGGAACTTGGCTTCTAGCTGTTTTGCAGGTTAATGCTCCCTTAAAGGCTAAGTTAAAGCGGGTTCTATCTCTCATTGCCTTCTCTTGTTGGCATATTTGGACAGCAAGGTGTAGTTTCATCTTCCACCATAAAGCTGTTAATCCAGTCCAGGTACTATCTGCTATTTCCACAAGTGTTGCTGCTTTCATTGATGCCAGGCAGGCTTCTTTCATCCGCACGTTGCCGCCGCAATCTTGTAGTGAAGGTCATGTTCGTTAGATGCGGCTGAATATTCCCTTTGTCAAAATAAATGTTGATGCAAGTTGGAATGTTGCCATGAGTGGTGGATATGCAGGAGCTGTGATTCGGGGTCCTTGTAACAATTTCCTTGCTACTTGTAGAAAGAGGATTATTACGCCTTGTGTTGCTAGTACTGAAGCAATGACTTTAAAGTGTGGCTATGAGTTGGGTCTTTCGCTGGGTTTGACCCATGTTGTTGTTGAATCTGATTCTCAAGCAACCATTTCATGTTTGCGGGGAACCATCTCTGATGGCAGATGGGAGACTTGTCCTATTTTAGTGAAGTGTTTGAAGCTTGGGGAAGCCTTTCAGAATTGTCACTGGTCTTGGATTCCAAGATCAGCCAATTTGAAGGCTGACCATTTGGCGTTGCATAGATGTGTGGAGATGTGTGAAGTGTTTTGGGTTGATCGACCCCTATCTTTACTAGTGCATGTCCTAAATAATAATGGCTTACCTTACCCGCCTTAATTTTGTGCTCGGGGTGCAAGGGGGGACACTTTGAGCTTGGCTTCGAGTGTCGGGTTTTCTACCCCCTTGTACTTCTTGTATGTTTTTTGGTTGTTTGCCTGTTGTTTGGCTTTCGTTGTACTCTTTGGCATCTCTTGCCCTGGTTAATACATTTCCAGTTTTCAAAAAAAAACTGTTCCTTTTTAAAGCTTATCGGCTATCGCACCCTTGAAAAAAAATTAATCTAAACAAGCAAAAAATAAAAATGTTGCCGCACCCTAGATTTGGATCCCATTGCTATCTCCCGTCTCAGATGCTCTTCTTGGATTGACCATCCTGGCAACGATTCTCGTCTACCACTATGTCAGCTGCTCTCCGTTGCTGGTGCAGTTTTGCTAGTGGTTCTTTATACGATTCTCTCTCCTATTAGAAATCCAGATCCAAACCCAGTTGCCAACACCCAGATCGTTGTAAGTCTATAGCCCTTCTCTTGTTTGAAATTTCAATTTTTAAGGTTCGATCCATCTATATTCACTTAATCTGTAATTTGGAGTTTATATATTTTTTTATTTTCTGGTCAATAGATGCTTTCAGGGGAACCTCACCAGGGGAAATGCTCTTCCTTTTATCTCTCTTTGCGATCTCTAGGTATTCTCTCAATTCCTCTCTCAATTGATGCTATAGTATTTGAAATTGTTAGACTTTGGGGTTTGGTATATATCGATTTTAGAGATTTTGGTTGTGATTGGGTTCTTATTTTGTTTTACATAGATGGGGCTTGACCGTGGTTTAAGTTTTGTTTGATTCCCTGCACATTGCAAAATTCTGGTACTATTTTGGGGGTTTTGGTGTGCAAGTCCATTGTTTGGCTTATATGTGGTTTTATATAAACTAAAATAGGTGCAAGTCCAGTGTTCTTCTTTCGAAAGATTTCTAATAGCTTGGTTTGAGAAGTGCAAGTCCATATTAACTTAGTCTTGTCTTCATCGAAATTATAATAATAATACTATTAAATTAGTCTTGTTATTTTTATTCCAGGTGAGTGTGCTTGAAGTTAATGTAGTTGCACTTGCTTATGAGGCAGGTGATGGTGAATTTTATCTCAAGTATATTGTATAAATTGTCCCTCTGTTATGTTTTCTCGTGGGTTGCGACCTTGTGTTACTCTCCCATTCAGCTGATGCCAAGAATATATTGTATATTTTGTCCCTCTATTGTGAAGAACACAATGAGCAAGGAGCTTTGTACATGTAAGTTTGATTGTGCTAGGAATATATTGTATATTTTGCTTTCTCTGCCTCGTGTTTATTCTAAGTACATGGACGAATAGTTTGATTATGTCTACTCTACGCTAGATATGAGCAAGGAGCATTGTGTAAGCAATTTTGATTCCCCAATAAGTTACAACTGTCGTCATTAATACAATTTGATCAAGTTGTGAGAAATTTTTTAAGTCTGAGGATTTTCTTTGTATTCTTGAGGGCTACTAATTAATCCCAAAGTTGAATTTTTTTTTTTTTTAATTATTATTGCGTAACTTATTGTACCTTCTTTCATTCATTTTGATTTGCACCTCTCAAATGGCAGGTGGTCTGAGATGTTGATTGCAAGGTTTGGAAGAACCGTTGTCTTGGCCTCTAAGAATATATGTATGGTAAATGCCTCTGCTTAATCAAACTTACTATATGCTTGATCACATGAGTACATGCTTTATCATCCAAGATGCAAGTGAAATTCAAGTCTTGATTCAAGTCTGACTATATGCTTGATTACGTGGTTACATGCTTTCTTGTTGACAAATTAGTTAAGTTTTCATTGTTTAGTGTAACTATGGTGTTATTGCAGCCCGTCCCCATTTTCTAACAGATTGTGTGTTAAAGTATCTTCAATTGAATGTATCTTTTTCATCATGTAGTGTGACTCAGTGCAGCTCCATAATGTTATTACTTATAGAAAGATTCCTAGCTACAATTTGATTGTTTCGGTTATAAGGATGCTCTTTCTTATGTTGTCATACATAATAATTACCATTTGTATTATTTTTGCAGGATATTATTGCAATGCTATTGCTAAACCGATGCTGATGAATGAGAGTAGGATAGGATTATTGTATAATATAATACTTTGTATAACCACTGTACATATACATATTACTAATGAAAGCAGCATTATTAGAAATTATTTTTTGTGTTTTCAAGCATTTATTATTTTTTTTAAAATTAAAATCCTCTCCCGACAAAGCTAATTTTGTCGGTAGAGTAAGGTAGTGCCGACAAAATATCTTTTCCGACGAACACATCTTGAAAACGGTGCATTTTGTAGGCTTAAAAATCTTTTTTCGAAAAATTTTTTTGTTGGGGTTTAAGAATGCCGACGAAATATGTTTTGTTGGTAAAGTACCACTTCATAGCTGAAGAAATGTTGAATTTTGTCGGGTAGAGTTTTGCACGATATGCTTTGCGCGACAAAATGGTCGACAAATTTTTTCGTCGTGAAAGAGACTTTACCAACAAATTTTGACTTTTGCCGACAAATTCATTTTGTCGGTAAAGTCAAAATTTCTAGTGAGCCGTAGTGCTGAATCCTAGGCATGATCTTGTACTTCTCCTGCATGAGTTCAAGCAAAACTTGCCCTCATTAACTAGACCTCCATGACTACAAGCACTCAGCAATTCTAAGAAAGTGATTTCATCAGGCTCGGTTTCTTTCCTTTTCATGTCAAGGAAAATTTCCAGAGCTTGATGACCAAGCCCGTGCATTGCAAGGCCGGAGATCATACATACAGTTTCAGTCCCCGGTGTTTTTATAATGAGATACATGTTTAAAGACATGATAGGCATTTTCTATATGCCCACATTTCGCATACATGTCTATAAGAGCCGAAGCAATATATAAACCCAGAACTCAGCTTAATCTTATTTGTCGAAACGTAAGTATGCACCCATTTGCCTTCCTCAACAAAACTAAAGTCAGCAATGGCTGATAGAACACTAACAAGAGCAGCGGCATCAGGTCGAATGCCCAAATTCAACAATTTCTCTAAATAAACCCAATGCTTCCTTCTGAAGGTGATTGAATACATATGCTGAAGCCTGAAATCATTGATGTCCAAGTAATCACATCTTTTTTATTCAGTTCTAAAAACCTCAACGAACTGTAAACCCTAAACTCTAAATCATAAAATAATACCTTCGTCCGACGAATATTTTGTTGGACAAACTTACCTCCCTCCGATGTACTTGTTTTTCCTTTGGGCAAAAGGTGGCATAATACGCTCCAATTGTTTTCCTTGACATGAAAACTTTAGATGTCGAAATTTTTGGTCACCTAAAATCTTTGAAAGAAACCAAAACGTTGATCACTTTTGCACGATCAAATTTTTTGTTATGTAAAAAAAAGTCACTTTGACTGACGTATTCGAACAGAATGATAATTTCCAGTAGCACCATCCCTTCTACACCTTCTAGTAAGTTTCTTCATTAATCGTTCAATTGTAGCCATTTAAATTCTGTGTATTTCTAAAATTCAGTTTTCTTATTACTATTACGTTGGTTGAAATTTTCATAATGCTATGAGAGTTATTCAGTTCTTTGTCAATAACTATATTCCTTACTAACATTATCTTTTGTTGTGCAATGAGGAACGAAATGAAGAAATTTGGGCTAGGTGTCGGTACGTAACAATTACTTCATCCTTTTATATTATTTTCTTTTCCACATCTGATTAAACTAATGTTGTATTGTGTTGCCTGGGATTCGGGTCATATTTCTTGTGTTCGTGTCGTTTTTGTGTCATACCCGATAGTTTAACGGATCATGTCGTGTAATACCCGTTAAAGTAAACGGGTAATATGACCAAACCCAAAATCAACCAGTTAATATTATCAGGTAATATAACCCGACCCGTTACCCATTAAAAAAATAATATTTTAAATCAATAAAAATGAAAATGAAAAACATAATTTGACCCAAAAAAATGTAAAACATAATATTAAATTAGTATATACATACTAAATTTCGGAGTTGACCCCTTAATGAAAGTTGTAAAGCTTTTCATTATGAGTGATTACATTTTTCACACTTCTACAATAATTATTATTAATTTTCCACTCAAATAAATAACATTGTTCATGACATTTGGAGGGTTTTAAAAATCTAAACGACCATGTAACCTTGCCAATAGAACTCAAAGTTTACATGTTATTCCTTTTACAAAATCCTCAATTTTCATACATCATCATTGTTGGAAGTATGCCCACAAAGCCACTCATTTGATGTAATAGCTTTTTGGAATACTTATTGTGTTAAACTTTTATATGTTTAATAGAGGGCAAAGCTTATTGTTAATCACTATTTATAGTATCTTGTGTTTAAGCAATAAGGGAATCCAAGGAATGTATTTGATCTAAGAGACAAGTGATTAACTTAGTTAAATGAACGAGACCTTTCTCTTATGTTCATTCCTAAAACGTTCCTAGCCATAGGATTGCCAATTAGGCATTGACAATCCGCTAAGGTTAGTATGTGTTATGTCGACTCAAGCGTGAGTATGAACTAGTCTCAAGTCATTTGGTGTTGGACACTAAGGCAAACACATAGGTGCTCGAAAGAGTAATCGAGTACACTGAACAACGATCAAACGAGAGTTCGAACATACATGTCATGTGAGAACTCAATAGTTGCAATATGCAAAGTAGTCCTTTGACCTGAGGCATCATTGATGTCTAATGGTTAGGTCCTTGATCTTTGATTATGTCAACAGCATTCCATTGGAGTGTCCACGGCATTGTTGGGGTCAAGCTATCTAGTCATGTAGGCATATGAATGCACAACAAGGGATCTCTAACCTTCCATGGTGGAAAGAGAATACTCTAAGATATGATTCGAGAGTCTTTGGCCAAAGCATATGAATATGACTAAGGAAGCTTGTTCCAAATCTTATTCAATTGAATCATATAGAGAAGTATCACATTGGATAGTAGACATGAAACAAACTATCACTTAAACAATGTGATTAAGAGTATTGTATTAGAGAAGGACCGTATTGCATTGTAGTTGTAACTGGATAGGTTCTCCAACCACTTCTACTTAGCTTGGGTAACCATGACATGCTGCTAGGCGTCACCCATGGTTTGTGGAAGCCCTAAAGATTAGCAAACACTAATTTTAAGGGAGAATTGAAATGTGGTTTCAATTCACAATCGATCGTTAAGAGTAACATCGCCCACTACCTCGCTAATTGGAACCTAATGGATCGTACACCGAGTAAGGATATAAGTGAAGAAATTATATGAAATGGATAAGCAATTAAATGGTTTAATTGAAGAATGGTCAAGATTAATTAAATAGTTAATTAATTATACGAAACATTCGTATTGGGCGTTTAAGTTAGTTTTGGTCTTCGGGGCACAAAAACGTTTTGGTCCACAAGGCCCATTATGTTTAAGTTGTATGACAACTAAAACAAAATGGGCAATTAAGCCCAATAACAAATGGAGGCCGGCCATATCAAGGGTAGTGGGAACTTTTGCTTAATTGCAAGTTTGCCACTAACCTAAGAGATGAAGTATAAAGTCATCTTTATAGCTTTGTTTCTAATTAGGGTTTTCTAATTGAATTTGGGTGAAACATATTCTCTCATTTTCTACATAGAGGCCGGCCACTTAGGGGAGGAGCAATCTATTCTTCCCTAAGTCATCCATTTCATCTTCACACTACATCTTTGGTGTGGAGACTTAGAGACACCAAACCTTTGGTGTTTTGGAGAACAAATCCTCAAATCCTCAAAGAAGAAAAGGAGCACTAAAAGGGAGGAAATCACAAGGAAGATCCAAGGAGCAAGGAGGTGACTTGAAGGCCCTCCACTTGGGTGAATCCCTTGTGCAATCAAGGATGAGCTTCAAGGGTAAAGAATCTCTAAATTCTTATTCTCTTTAATATTGTTAAAGAGTCTTATGGTTCACCATATACTAGGCTTTGAAAGTCATGGGTTTTATGAATTGTTTTTTAATGCATGTCTACTTTAAAGTGTTATTAGTATGCATATGTATTCAAATGTTCTTACATGTTCTTAGCTAGGACAAAATTTTTCCTTCAAGTGGTATCAGAGCCTAGGCCTAGTTTATGGTGGATCCTTTTGGGTTTTGTGATTTTTCATATTTTGTGATTTAAGTGTTGTAAATGTTACAAGCTTTGTTCTTGCTTTGAATATAAATTTTGCTTGAAAATTTAGCATCTCAAATGTTTTAGATGTATTTCATTAAAGCATGAATAATGGAACTAAAAGTTGGTGCCAAGTGTTTTGGGATTTTCGGCCAAATCCAAAGGGTGATTTTTTGGGTTCTTGTTAGTCTTGTTAAAATGGTTTTAAAGTGCTTTTTGGAACCCCTAAGAACCCTAGGATATTAACCCTCTTTTGAGTTGTGAAAATTTGAGTTTTTGGTGAAAGAAAACATCCATGGAGTTATTATGAGTTTTCATGTATGTTCTTCATATTTCTTGAAGTTCTTACCAAGAACAAAAAGTTTTGAAGTTTTTGATTCAAAAGTTTTATGTTTTTCATAAAGTTTTGTTTTTCAAATGGTGGGTGATAGTTATTGGTGAGATGTGACTAAAAGAATTTTAAAGTTTTATAAAAAAACATTTTCTTACAAACCATCAAAGTCACCTTTGTCTCACCTACCAAAAACCACTTACAAAACTTTAGATTTTTCAATTTTTCAACACTATGGCCGGCCACCTTTGGTAAAAGGTGTTGGAGGGACTTTTGTGCAATTATATAAAGTTTTGATACTTTTGTGTATTTGCATTTTGACCCTAAAAGTTTTTGTTTTAACAGAGTGACCCAAATTGTTGTGGTGATTGTTTTTGGCCCAAAACAAAATGAGAACAAAAATTGTTTTGTCTCTTTAATGAGAATTTGATTTTCATTATATTTAGTTCCATTTAAATCAATTCTATGGATCCAAAAACCAATTGTTTAAAGTTGCTTTCTTAGTTAATTTAGTTAATTAAGAAAAGGGTGATTATGAACCAAAGGCCTCGATAATTGAGCTATGTGATTGGCCGATTTACATTATGAATGCTTGGGTTTTAAGTAATGGAGATTTGAATGTAATTTGATTAATTCAAGTTGTTGTATTGGGCATAAGTCCTTCAATTTGTTGTAAAGGGCATAAGCCCATTATTTGTGTTGTAAAAGGGCATAAGCCCTTCTTATTATTTCATGTATTCCTCTTTGTTTATATGTATGCAAATTGGAATAGTTGGGTCCAACGCCCAATAGGAAATAACGGTTTAATTGGATTAAACGCGTAACTAAAATCAACAACTATCTACCTTAAACCCAAGGTCCAACACAAGGCTCGTGTTGGATCAAATCAAACGGTTCATAATCATCCTAAAACCTAATATGACTATATAGTCCATATGAGGATGCAATGCGTTCGTTAGTAGTTCCATATAGTCTCGCTTGTTTCAACGAAACAGTGGGAGTATTATATGCTACTAATTCATATTAACTTGGACCAATAGTTATGATAGGGCCATGTTCTTTTAATATGATTAAAATGTTTTGATGTAGCCCAAAACTACTCCCTCAACAAACGAATATTAAGTTGATAAACGAGAGATGTTTTGAACATTTCTTCGTAGGCCTTCCACCGTGGTGGGCTCCAATCGTTTGTGACTCATGCACCGGCTTCACCCTATAATGGGGAAGTTCAAAGTATGTGCTTACATCCAGGAGGAGTCCATAAACATATGATGAGGTGAGTGTAGACAACGAGTATGACCAACATGATATAATTCTGAGGTTGTGCTTGAACCTCTACTTAAACTAAGCATGGTGGGAATAACTTAACTAAGTGCAATGGTGCCAACATGATATAATTATGAGGCATTCATTCTCTAAAGGCCAAACTAGATGGGTAATTACAAGAGTTGTAAATGACTAAAGTGTTATTCTCTCATCATTATTTTTGCTAACCAACATGATATAATTCTGAGGTGGGCTTGGTAATGGTGAGTCTCCCATACCCCGCTAAGAGTTCAACATAACTCTCGGATTCTATTGAGGGATATGGAATTTGCCAAAAATAGTGGGTGGTACTAATTGATTCAAGACCCAATCAAGTAGCTAATACGATTTCTGTTATGTTATGTAGTTAACGACATGCCTAAAATACTACCCACCATTATACTTGACAAAATGGCCCAAGACTTTTTCCTTGCATATCTCTCGGATGATTTCACTAAGTTTATTGTAAACTATAAAGTGAATAGATTCGATCATACTTTTAACGAGATGATTGACATGTGCTGTAAATTTGAAAAATGTTTCAAAAAGGACAGTGGGAGTGAGAATGCAAAAACAAGGAAAAGGTTACATAAGAAGAAGGCAAAGAAATCCAAAGGAACATGCTTTCATTGTGGAAAGGATGAACGTTGGAAGAAGAAATACAGGGTGCGCATTGCGAGCCTTATGACACGAACTTTTGAAGAGACTATTTCGGTCATAGAAAGTGCTTTTACAGTGAGCTCCAATTCCTGGATATTTGATTCAGGCGCTAGTCAACATATCTGTAATACGATGCAGAGACTAGCAGAGAGCAAGACACTGCGCAATGAGGAGATAGTTGTGCGAGTTAGGAACGACACTAAAATCTCTGCAAAAGCAATAGGCACCTATATGCTTAACCTACCCTCTGGGGAAGTCCTGGAACTTAAAAATTGTTTATATTTTCCTTCATGTATAAAGAATTTGATTTCTATCTCTAAGCTTTTACGAGATGGGCACTCAGTATTGTTTGACAAAATGAGTTGCACTTTATACTTGAACGGTCGTATTATCTCTCATGGTAATATGATAGAGGGACTTTTTCACCAAGAGACGAATAGTGGGATGCACTGTATTGAAAACGGGAATACCTCAAAACCCAAAAGGGCTAGAGAAGAAGTTAACCAAGTTAGACTTTGGCATCTTAAACTTGGACATGTAAACCAGGATAAGATTTGCAAGATGTCGAAAGATGGATATCTTAGCCCATTAGGTAATGACCTCATGGGAACTTGTGAACCTTGTCTACTGGGGAAGATGACCAAATCTCCATTCACTGGGAAAGGAGAGCGTGCCACTGAAATTCTAGGGTTAATCCACACTGACGTGTGTGGACCTATGTCTACTACGTCGAGAGGAGGCTTCTCCTACTATATCACATTCACCGACGATCACTCTCGGTTTGGCTATTTGTATCTTATGAAGTACAAGTCAGAATCCTTTGAAAGATTCAAAGAATTCAAGAATGAAGTTGAGAAGCAAACTGGGAAACAGATAAAGACCCTAAGATCGGATCGAGGGGGTGAATATCTGAGTGATGAGTTCCTAGATTATCTCAAAGAGTGTGGAATTGTATCACAGTGGACTCCACCAGGAACTCCTCAACATAACGGAGTTTTTGAGAGGAGAAACCAAACCTTGATGAACATGGTTCGTTCTATGATGAGTTCCGCTGATCTACCAATATCATTCTGGGGATATGCACTACACACAGCAGCTTATTTGCTGAATGCAGTGCCTTCTAAATCTGTTCCACAAACACCATATGAGATATGGTATGGAAAGAAGCCAAGTCTTAAACATCTTAAGATTTGGGGTTGTCCAGCATACGTTAAGAAACAAGATGCTGGAAAGCTTGAAGCGAGATCCGTTAAATGCTATTTTGTGGGGTATCCTAAACAAACCTATGGATACGAATTCTATCACCCTGACGACCAGAAAGTCTTTGTCGCCAGAACTGCTATATTCATGGAGGATGAATTAGTTCTTAAAGGAACTAGCAAGATAGAATTGAAGGAAATTAATGAGATTAATGATGAACCACAAACAAGCACTCGACAAGTTGACAACCCTGTTCCTGAACCCCTAGCTCCACGTAGATCTGAAAGGGTTAATAAGCCACCTAGGAGGTATGGCTTAGACAAAGACTTTGGGGAATTGTACCTTCTAGGTGACAATGACACAAAGGAAGACCCTAGAGACTACATTGAGGCAATGTCCGACATTGACTCAAAGAGATGGCAAGAAGCCATGAAATCCGAGATAGATTCCATGTATCAAAATCAAGTCTAGACTCTTGTAGACCCTCCAGAAGGTATAGTACCTGTTGGAAACAAATGGATCTTCAAGAGGAAAATAGGCGTTGATGGGAATGTGGAGACTTATAAGGCTAGACTAGTAGCCAAGGGTTACATGCAAAGAGAAGGGATTGACTATGAAGAAACCTTTTCTCCTGTAGCCATGATTAAGTCCATTCGGATTTTGCTTGCTATAGCTGCGTACCATGATTATGAAATCTAGCAAATGGACGTGAAGACAGCCTTTCTGAACGGCTACCTAGAGGAAGAGCTTTATATGGCTCAACCCGAAGGTTTCGTGTCCAAGTCTGAAAAGACTAAGGTATGCAAACTTCAGAGGTCCATTTATGGACTTAAGCAAGCCACCAGGAGTTGGAACATTCGTTTTGATACTGAAATCAAATCGTTTGGTTTTACTCAAAACGAAGACGACAATTGTGTTTATCAAAAAGTCGTTGGGGAAGCAGTTGTATTCCTAGTGTTATATGTAGATGACATATTACTATTCGGGAATGACACTGCAGTACTTTCTTCTGTAAAAGTGTGGTTGTCCAAAACCTTCCACATGAAAGATTTAGGAGATGCATCTTATGTACTTGGGATAAAGCTTTATCGTGATAGATCCAGAAAATTAATTGGATTATCCCAATTTATGTACATTGATAAGGTGCTAAGTAGGTTCCAGATGGAACAATCTAAGAAAGGTATTCTTCCTGTAGGACATGGAATTCATCTTTCTCAGTCCATGGGACTTAAGACTCCTGAAGAGATACGGCATATGAATATGATTCCTTATGCTTCCGCCATAGGAAGTCTTATGTATGCCATAATATGCACAAGGCCTGATATCGCATATGCTGTGAGCATTACTAGTCGATATCAATCTAACCCAGGATCAGAACACTGGGCAGCTGTCAAGACGGTCCTTAAGTACTTAAGAAGAACTAAGGACATGTTCCTCGTTTATGGAGGAGCGACAGAGTTGCGAGTGGAAGGCTATACAGACGCAGATTTCCAATCTGACGTCGATGATAGAAGTTCCAACTCCGGATATGTATTCACTCTGAATGGTGGGGCTGTCAGCTGGAAAAGCAAGAAACAAAGTGTAATTGCCGATTCCACGACAGAGGCTGAATATGTCGCTGCAGCTGAAGCCGGCAAAGAAGCGTTCTGGATGAAAAAGTTCATTACTGAACTTGGAGTGGTTCCAACCATTACATCACCAGTAACTTTGTACTATGATAATAGTGGGGCGATAGCTCAAGCCAAGGAACCCAGGGCACATCAAAAGAACAAACACTTTGACAGGCGCTTTAATATCATTAGAAGATATGCTGCCGAGGGGAAAGTCAACATCCTCAAAGTTGCTTCAGCCGATAACGTAGCAGATCCACTGACAAAGCCAATGTCTCAAATCCAGCTTGACCGTCATATAGAAAAGATGGGTATTAGATACATGGGAAGATGGCTTTGAGTGCAAGTGGGAGATTGTTGGAAGTATGCCCACAAAGCCACTCATTTGATGTAATAGCTTTTTGGAATACTTATTGTGTTAAACTTTTATATGTTTAATAGAGGGCAAAGCTTATTGTTAATCACTATTTATAGTATCTTGTGTTTAAGCAATAAGGGAATCCAAGGAATGTATTTGATCTAAGAGACAAGTGATTTAAGTTAGTTAAATTAACGAGACCTTTCTCTTATGTTCATTCCTAAAACGTTCCTAGCCATAGGATTGCCAATTGGGCATTGACAATCCGCTAAGGTTAGTATGTGTTATGTCGACTCAAGCGTGAGTATGAACTAGTCTCAAGTCATTTGGTGTTGGACACTAAGGCAAACACATAGGTGCTCGAAAGAGTAATCGAGTACACTGAACAACGATCAAACGAGAGTTCGAACATACATGTCATGTGAGAACTCAATAGTTGCAATATGCAAAGTAGTCCTTTGACCTGAGGCATCATTGATGTCTAATGGTTAGGTCCTTGATCTTTGATTATGTCAACGGCATTCCATTGGAGTGTCCACGGCATTGTTGGGGTCAAGCTATCTAGTCATGTAGGCATATGAATGCACAACAAGGGATCTCTAACCTTCCATGGTGGAAAGAGAATACTCTAAGATATGATTCGAGAGTCTTTGGCCAAAGCATATGAATATGACTAAGGAAGCTTGTTCCAAATCTTATTCAATTGAATCATATAGAGAAGTATCACATTGGATAGTAGACATGAAACAAACTATCACTTAAACAATGTGATTAAGAGTATTGTATTAGAGAAGGACCGTATTGCATTGTAGTTGTAACTGGATAGGTTCTCCAACCACTTCTACTTAGCTTGGGTAACCATGACATGCTGCTAGGCGTCACCCATGGTTTGTGGAAGCCCTAAAGATTAGCAAACACTAATTTTAAGGGAGAATTGAAATGTGGTTTCAATTCACAATCAATCGTTAAGAGTAACATCGCCCACTACCTCGCTAATTGGAACCTAATGGATCGTACACCGAGTAAGGATATAAATGAAGAAATTATATGAAATGGATAAGCAATTAAATGGTTTAATTGAAGAATGGTCAAGATTAATTAAATAGTTAATTAATTATACGAAACGTTCGTATTGGGCGTTTAAGTTAGTTTTGGGCTTCGGGGCACAAAAACGTTTTGGTCCACAAGGCCCATTATGTTTAAGTTGTATGACAACTAAAACAAAATGGGCAATTAAGCCCAATAACAAATGGAGGCCGGCCATATCAAGGGTAGTGGGAACTTTTGCTTAATTGCAAGTTTGCCACTAACCTAAGAGATGAAGTATAAAGTCATCTTTATAGCTTTGTTTCTAATTAGGGTTTTCTAATTGAATTTGGGTGAAACATATTCTCTCATTTTCTACATAGAGGCCGGCCACTTAGGGGAGGAACATCTAGCAATCTATTCTTCCTTAAGTCATCCATTTCATCTTCACACTACATCTTTGGTGTGGAGACTTAGAGACACCAAACCTTTGGTGTTTTGGAGAACAAATCCTCAAATCCTCAAAGAAGAAAAGGAGCACTAAAAGGGAGGAAATCACAAGGAAGATCCAAGGAGCAAGGAGGTGACTTGAAGGCCCTCCACTTGGGTGAATCCCTTGTGCAATCAAGGATGAGCTTCAAGGGTAAAGAATCTCTAAATTCTTATTCTCTTTAATATTGTTAAAGAGTCTTATGGTTCACCATATACTAGGCTTTGAAAGTCATGGGTTTTATGAATTGTTTTTGAATGCATGCCTACTTTAAAGTGTTATTAGTATGCATATGTATTCAAATGTTCTTACATGTTCTTAGCTAGGACAAAATTTTTCCTTCAATCATGACATAAGATTTTGTCATATCCACTTCTGTAAATATTTTAAATTGACGATCAAATTAGTTCATTGTATTCATATAGGATCAAGGAGTGTAGCTGTAAAAAATCATCAAAATCAGAGTTAAAATAACCGTTAAATCATGATTTTTCATTTAGAACCGTCGAAAAGTTTTGTCTCGTTACTTGATCTCTTTTGTTTTTTGCAATTTTTGGCGTATGCAATCTCGAAGCACATATAAACAAGTTTGACGGTTGGATCATTGAAATTAGTTTCATAGGATGCGTATCCTATCCAAACGATACATTAACTAACACTTAGAGTTTATTTATACTTTCATTAAGTATAACATAAGATTTTGTGGTATCCACTAGTGTAAATATTTTAAATTGAAGATCAAATTCATTCATTGTATTCATATAAGGTCAAGGAGTGTAGCAGTAAAAAATCATCAAAATCAGAGTTAAAATAATCATTAAATCGTGATTTTTCGTTTATAACCGTCGAAACGTTTTGTCTCATTACTTGATCTCTGAATGTTTGTTTTCTGCAATTTTTAGCGTATGCGATCTCGAAGCATATATAAACAAGTTTGACGGTTGGATCGTTGAAATTAGTTTCGTAGGATGCGTATCCCATCAAAACGATAGATTCACTAACACTAAAGAGTTTATTTATACTTTCATCAAGTATAACAAAAGATTTTGTGGTATCCACTAGTGTAAATATTTTAAATTGAAGATCAAATTCATTCATTGCATTCATATCGGGTCAAGGAGTGTAACTGTAAAATCATCAAAATCGGAGTTAAAATAACCGTTAAATTGTAATTTTTCGTTTATAACCATCGAAAAGTTTTGTCTCATTACTTGATCTCTTAATGTTTGTTTTTTGCAATTTTTGGCGTATGCGATCTCGAAGCATATATAAACAAGTTTGATGGTTGGATCGTTGAAATTAGTTTCGTAGGATGCGTATCCCATCAAAACGATATATTCACTAACACTTAAGAGTTTAATTATACTTTCATCAAGTATAACATAAGATTTTGTGGTATCCACTAGTGTAAATATTTTAAATTGAAGATCGAATTCATTCATTGTATTCATATAGGGTCAAGGAGTGTAGCTATAAAAAAATCATCAAAATCAGAGTTAAAATAACCGTTAAATCGTGATTTTTCGTTTATAACCGTCGAAAAGTTTTGTCTCGTTACTTGATCTCTGAATGTTAGTTTTTGGAATTTTTGGCGTATGAAATCTCGAAGCATATATAAACAAGTTTGATGGTTGGATCATTGAAATTAGTTTTATAGGATGCGTATCCCATCAAAACGATACAGTAACTAACACTTAAAGTTTATTTATACTTTCATTAAGTATAACATAAGATTATGTGGTATCCACTAGTGTAAATATTTTAAATTGAAGATCGAATTCATTCATTGTTTTCATATAAGGTCAAGGAGTGTAGCTGTAAAAAATCATCAAAATCAGAGTTAAAATAACCGTTAAATCGTGATTTTTCGTTATAACTGTCGAAAAGTTTTGTCTCATTACTTGATCTCTAAATGTTTTTTTTTTTGCAATTTTTGGCGTATGCGATCTCGAAACATATTTAAACAAGTTAGACGATTGGATTGTTGACATTAGTTTCGTAGGATGCGTATCTCATCAAAACGATAGATTTACTAACACTAAAGAGTTTATTTATACTTTCATCAAGTATAACATAAGATTTTGTGGTATCCACTAGTGTAAATATTTTAAATTGAAGATCGAATTCATTCATTGTATTGATATAGGGTCAAGGAGTGTAGCTGTAAAATCATCAAAATTGGAGTTAAAATAACCGTTAAATCGTAATTTTTCGTTTATAACCGTCGAAAAGTTTTGTCTCATTACTTGATCTCTAAATTTTTTTTTTTTGCAATTTTTGGCGTATGCAATCTCGAAGCATATATAAACAAGTTTGACGGTTGGATCATTGAAATTAGTTTCGTAGGATGCGTATCCCATCAAAACGATAGATTCACTAACACTTAAGAGTTTATTTATACTTTCATCAAGTATAACATAAGATTTTGTGGTATCCAGTAGTGTAAATATTTTAAATTGAAGATCAAATTCATTCATTGTATTCATATAGGGTGAAGGAGTGTAGCTGTAAAAAATCATCAAAATCAGAGTTAAAATAACCGTTAAATCGTAATTTTTTGTTTATAACCGTCGAAAAGTTTTGTCTCGTTACTTGATCTCTGAATGTTTGTTTTTTGCAATTTTTGGCGTATGCGATCTCGAAGCATATATAAACAAGTTTGACAGTTGGATCATTGAAATTAGTTTCATAGGATGCGTATCCCATCAAAATGATACATTAACTAACACTTAGAGTTTATTTATAATTTCATTAAGTATAACATAGGATTTTGTGGTATCCACTAGTGTAAATATTTTAAATTGAAGATCAAATTCATTCATTGTATTCATATAAGGTCAAGTAGTGTAGCTGTAAAAAATCATCAAAATCGGAGTTACATTAAATCGTGATTTTTCCTTTATAACCGTTGACAAGTTTTGTCTCATTACTTCATCTCTAAATGTTTGTTTTTTGTAATTTTTGGTGTATGCGATCTCGAAGCATATATAAACGAGTTTGACGGTTGGATTGTTGAAATTAGTTTCGTAGGATGCGTATCTTATCAAAACGATAGATTTACTAACACATATGAATAAACTCATAAGTGTTAGTGAATCTATCGTTTCAATGGGATACGCATTCTCCAAAACTAGTTTCAATGATCCAACCGTCAAACATGTTTGTATATACTTCGAGATTGCATACGCCAAAAATTGGAAGAAAAAAAAAAATTCAGAGATCAAGTAATGGGACAAAACTTTTCAACGGTTATAAATGAAAAATCATGATTTAACTATTATTTTAACTCCGAGTTTGATGATTTTTTTACAGCTACACTCATTGACCCTATATGAATACAATGAATGAATTCAATCTTCAATTTAAAATATTTACACTAGTGAATCTTATGTTATACTTAATGAAAGTATAAATAAACTTTAAGTGTTAGTGAATCTTATCGTTTTAATGACTTGGAATAAATATATTAATTATTTATATATTTGAAGTGTTAATTAGACTATGTTTCAATTAGTATGTGATGATATTTAATAATAAAATTACATTTATGTTTTTTATTACGTATTTTATTCAAGTTAAAATGTTATAAGAGATAACACGAAAAAAATGTTTTTTTTCTTTGGGTTAAATATTAGGCGGGAAATGGATGGATATAGGCTACGAAATTTCCCAAACATTAGGCGGGAAATGGATGAAACTCTTGAAATATTAGGCGGGAAATTAATAATTATGATTTTTTTATGTGTTTGGTATTTTTAAATTACTTGATATTTTTATTTTTAATGTGTTTTATGATTTTTAATCTCAATCTTTGCCTATAATATACTATAAAAATAAATAAATAAAACTTAAAATTAAAATTTATATAGAATAATAATTAATAAACAATATATACATAAGAACTTAAATTGTAAATTGTTTGGAAATTGTAAATTAATTTTATCAGAGCAACTGAATTAGTTTTCTTAGCAAAGTGTTTAATTTAGCATATCATAACAAAGTGTTTAAATAGCTACTGGAAGGATTTAAAATCAAGAATAAGAACTTAAATTTAATGTGTACTATTTTCATCTTATCTATATTGATAGGAATGTATCAAATCTCATTTAAAAAGGATTGTTATTAACTGATAGATGGTATGGTCGTTATGTTCAACAACATATAGATAACGTCACATCCTGTACTTCCTTGCTTCTTGTGGAAATGACAAATACATTGCACATTAATTATAATTCATACAAAAATAAAACAGTAAATTTAGTTGAAAACACATAGCGTGTTTCGGTTGTTAGTATATATTGGAAGTTTTTAAGCGAAGGGATTTTCATTTAAAAAAAAGAAAATTGGGATTAGTTGTGGGGTCCACATCACATCGAACTTTAATGATCTGAACTGTCTATTTTTCATGTTGCACCTCATAGATCATTCTTGCAAAATATTAGCCAAATCGAAATATTTAAGGCATCTAATTGAGTTCAAAAAAATTAATGAATACTTTATTATATAAGAAACAATGAAATTTTATCTTGATAATTAAATGGACAAATAGTTTCGAATTGAATTGAATTGAATTTTTACAAGGATGATCTATGAATCGAAACTTACAAAATAGACTGTTCAGATCGTTGAAATTCGATGTAGAGTGATCTCCACACCTAATCCCCATTTTTTTTTTCAAAAAATAAAAATCCCTTTGCATAAAGGGCATGAGTATATATTATCTTAAGATAGGCATTTGTCAACAATTTGTTGATATGTTTTGAGTACACCGTCTATATGTTCACACAATATAGTTAATAATAACATTAAATAGTTGTCAATACAAGATTGTTGTGTCGTGTGTACTTAAATTCTCCGTCTAAACTTTGTCTTCTTCATCTTCATCTTGAAAGACTCACGGACCTGTTCCATTCTAAAATTACTCTAAAATTTCTGTCTTTTCTTCATCGACCTTGCTTGAGATATCTATAAAATTTAAATTTGAGAGCTTATGTGACACTTTGATATTTTTTAAAGTTTTATTCTCTACCTGATATTTCAAATTTAATTTAAACATAAAATAAAAATTCATATTTATTTTGACACACCCCGACCGAGATCAGGGCGTGCTGGTCGTCACACGAAGGTGACGTAACCATGTGCACGTGCGGAAGCTAATAAGATAGTAATATAAAAGTACGAATAATTAAAAACTAGCATACAAAGTACTAAAACAAGTGCTAGCGTATGTGAGATACAAATTTAGAGCAAGACTACAGCAGTCCAAACGAAAAGTTGCGATAAAAGTACACCCGAAGGTGACCCTACGCTGGTGAGTATCTGTCAGAAATGCCGGCAAAGCCCTCTGGGAAACCACCGAAACTGCTAAGCAACTAGAACCTGGAGGGACGCAAAACAAAAGCGTGAGTGGGCAAAAACAAAGCTCTTTGAAAATCATTTAGCAAAATACATTCTAACCCCTCGCCGTAAAACCTGTATACTTCCCAGAAAATAAACATATATACGTATGTATAAATATGCCAAACATGCTCAAGGGTATACCAATCATGCTCAAGAATATGCCATGTCGAAACCTCATAATGAAATGCAAGTGCTCAGGTATAAAGCATGTCAATAACATGTAATCTGGCAGCCGGAGTCACCTAACGTGACCTGTACGGCTACATATAGAGCTCAAATCTCAAACTCAATAACTGAACCTGCCCACGAGTTGGAACCACCTAAAGTGGTCTGTACGACAGGCCTGGGTGTAACATATATGTACGCTCTAGTGCTACGATCACGTGAAGGCTGTGCGAATAATCGCGGGTCACCTACGAGTCGGAACCACCTAATGTGGTCTGTACGACAAGATTGTGCACCTAACTTGGATCCAAGCTGAGCGTGTCGTGCGGGAGGTGAACATCACGTGAAGGACTGTGCCCTACTCAGGGCGGGAGCACTAACACCAGAGGTGCAGGTTATGAGCTCTCTAAGTATCTTTAACCACTACTGAAATATAAACGTGAATAACACTTACCTGGCACTTACCTGTGCGTCCACAGCACCAATTATGCATATGTATATGTATTCCACTACTAATGCATGTGATTGTGCATAAACGAAAATAAATGGTGCATGGCATAACATAATTAACCCTTTTTAAATCAATTTCTGGGAATATAAGTGTATATAGGTATATACGGAAAACCAAAAGCCCACTCACTGATAAGTGGAAGGGTCGTAGCCCCCCTGCCTCGAGTGACCACGCTCGTCCTCGGGGTACGTATCACCTATACGCGAAATAACTACAAAAACGTTAATTTAAAAGCACATAACCAACTTCTCGTAATAACTTCTCATACATTGCTCAAAATGGACAATTGAATATACCAACGTGCTCTACACAACCTCAGGATCACAACCATAATTTTAGAAAAATTTTCCTCCGCCGCACGCGCCCCCACGCGCCGGCCAAGGCAAGGCCACACGCGCCGGCCACGCGCAGGCACGTGCGGCGTACACGGACGGCGTCAACTGACGCCGTGAGGAATATTCCGTTATCTCTAACGGATTCCGTCAACGGCGTCAGGAATATTCCGTCAGATTTGACGGAATATTCCGTCACCTTCTCCGTCGAGCCTCCGGCGCCGGAAAACTGGGAAATTTTCTAACTTCGTTTTCTCACTCGTTTCTCAACCGTTTTCCAAGATTCAAACGCCAAAATGAAGCTTAGACCTAAGAATCACGATAGACTACTTTTAAGGCCTAAAAATCACGGAATCATACCTGTCACCAAACTCAAAAATCGGCCAAGTTAGAACAGGGCGATCCTGACGTCCAAATTCGTCCAACGAAGCACTCCGAGGCTCTTTGGGACCTCACTAAGGCACCTATGAGCTTCAAAAATCCAAAAACATGCTAGATTAAGGTTTGCATGAACAGTACACAAATCTGCCATTGTCGAATCGACGTGAAAACGTTAGAGTTCTTACCTGCAAATGGTATGATCGTGCTCCTCTCAGTCTCACGAGTTTGAAGGTGCAATTGGTTCCTTCGATCTGTGATGATTTGTGTGAGTTGTGTGTGTGTTCGTACGTATTAAGGTGAACGGGAAGGGAGAGGGAGATGAGAGACAGAGACAGAGAAAGGGCAGAGAGAGACAGTGAGTGTGCATGTGTGTGTGTGGCCCAACACATGCCACAACACACAAAACAACCAATAATGTCAAAGAAACGAACTAGGGGTAAAGTTGACAATTCACACGTGCGTTTCGATATTTCCGGGACGGGATGTCACATATTTTCTTTGCATGGGTACTGAAAAAAATGAATTTAAAAGGTTATAAAAATATTAAAACATTGCCTCGATAAAAGGCAAGGCTTTAAACTAATAAAAAATTATAAAAAACATTTAATACTTATCATTGTATATCATGCCACATTAGATCTGACTTCTCGCAGCAAGAGGGAGATATGTCATTTCATGTCATATCACATCAGATATGACTTCTTAGTTAGAAAACATTATTGCTTTGTTTTTTTTATTTTTTATTTTTTTTTATTTTTTGGTCTTTTGAACCGTTATTGCTGAATTAGAGAAGGTGCTCTTAAAGCATTCTATTTGGGCACCGCCGGTTCCATTTTCTTTTATTATAGCCAAAATTCCCAAAAAAAATATTACTTACACGTCAAATTGTAGTTGGCAAGAATGTAAAATTGCTTACTTCAAAGTGTAAAATGTATTGTCCATTATAGGTTAGATTACCTCAAGGTTTAATATGATGGAGAGCTATGATAAGGTAGCATGCTCTGTGAGTGGTCAAATCAAGAATACTCATTGTTTTAAAAATCTCCACTTAGTATTGCTTAAGCTTTGTTTAGGCACTAGGCAGCTGATTATTGTCTCGATTAGTTCCTAGGTGTCCACCTAGCATGCCTAAACCCACCTAGATCGCGACTCTCACTTAGACAGAAAATTGATAACTTTCATTTTCCATTTCAATCTTTTAATAAAATGTAATAAACTTGTTGAATACTTGGATAAACACTCATTATATGCTTGTTCCCCATGTTTTAAATATGTTGTAACACTTTATAATTTATTTGTCATTTTATTTTACAATTTATGTATAACAATATGAATATACATGTTTTTAAAACAAAAATAAACACTTATTTATAAAATATAATAAATTTACTTAAATTTGCCTAACTGTCTAAGCTCTTGACCCCAAGCCGCTACTTGTTACCTCATTAGTGCCTAACATTTTTTAAAACTTTACTCCTAATCAACTTGCTAGTGTCCAGGGTCCTTTATAACTAATTACCACCCCGGGTAGCAAATGGTTCAAACATATTCCCGCTCTTTTTTATCTTTTTTAATTAATTTTAATGAGAATATGGAAGCGGTCACGTCATTTGCTACTAGCAGATTGCTAGTGCGCTGTCGAAAGAAGATCCTATTCCACTCATCTTGATCATGATAAACCTTAAATTTCTTGACTTCTAGCTAGGCCGAAACATGCATGTCTCTTGTAGTGCAATTTTGTTGGGAGAATTCTAACAATGTGCTTGTTTTTTGGGGTGCCTTCTTTAATGCATGACGTATATTTTTAGTCCTGTATTTCTATATTTGAGTTAAAAAAATTGCTCGGTTTGAGTTTTTTGGTTTTTCTCCTCAGATGCAAAAACTCGTAGTTTTAGACATATATTTTTATATTCTGAGTTTTAAGATTTGAGTCTTTACATTGAAGGAAAAAAAATATTAGAGTTGAGTTTTGACAATTTTTATATATGCATCGGAGATGATTGCGTCAAAACTCAAATTTTACATTTTTGCTTGTTGGCATGGACTCTACTTTGGACACAAATATGATGAGCTAATTTTCATATACTTTTTTAACTTCTCATGCACCTGAGTGTGAAGAAGGAAAAATGAGGAGTAGTATGTTTACCATTTTCTAAATCTCATTTTGAAACCTAAATCTAACTCTCACTTTAATTGAGAACTCAAATATGACATTTAAGTCTTTAGTGGTAAAATGTGTTGTCGTAGGCATCCATTAGTATGAACACCTTAATTTATGAATAATGGTTGGATAAACTACTACCACAATGTTATACGCAATGATAAAAGTTTATCGACCAATAATCTAATCAAAAGTAAACTAGCAAGCTCTTTTGCACATGTAGAGTGTAAAATATGTTTATGTGCTAGCAGAAGTGGAAATGAGACTTAATGGCAGAATCCTGATCAGAAAAAGATGCTGGAGAAAAAAGTGGTAGAAAATCCCCAATAAAAATTATATATCGAATGCAATCTCATAGTGGAATATAGAAAAAATAAAGTGTTAAGGATTTTGTATATGGCAACCACTTTCTCCCACTACTAATTCAAGAACAGAAATGACCCGAGACTGAATCTCTTTATTGAAATGACTCGTTACCACTACCAGCCTATGTTTATGACTTTGTAGTAGTGGTGGAGTTGCTTTATACCCCAAGCTCTACAATTTAAATTCACCGATCACTCTAAAATTAGTAATTCCATCTGTGAATTGCTAGTTTGGGAAGGTTCTAAGCGTTAACAAACCTATCTCAAAATTTCACCTTTCTTAAACTTCTATACGCAAGGCCTGGGGTATTTTCCCAGAATGTTTAATTAGCAGAACTCATTCCTTCTATCCACCCTTTATGTTAAATAAAAATTAGACAATCAAACCTTCGATCAGTAAGAACATGCAACAGAAATACCATTTTACAATGAGCTAGTTCACTTGTAGTGAAGAAAGTTACGGTTCCATCTATAATTACAGGCGAACATTGTTTTGCATTTTACAAGGAGCTAGTTCACTTGTAGTAAAGAAAGTTGGGGTTCCACCATAATTACAGACAGATATTGTTTTGTATTTTGACACATGTAGTGAAGAAAGTTGGGGTTCCACCATAAAATCAATTGGTAATATGAAGAGTAATCCAATTATTATAAGCACATGCAATGTCTTTTTTTTTTTCCCTATGTGGAACACTGTCAACATGTAGACGACTAAGAAAGTTATCCAGCACGTATCAAATTGTGATTTCTCTCTATAAACGTATTTTTCTCAAATAAATTCTCCCAAAACTTCCCTTCTGCATTGTCATTTCTGCTGTACTTCAACTCCTTCAGCGTCTAATTTAGGAATATACAGAAAATGTTGGAGAAAGTGTGCACACTAAGACAGTGTGATAGTGGTAACAGTACAAGACGCTGTAAATAGTACGGACAGAAAAAACAAAAAAGCATCAGGTTTTCCTTCTTATCAGATTTTTCATTGGCTCCTTGCGTTTGTTTTTGGTTCGGGTTACTTGTAAGCAAATTACAATTTGACGGGAATGGATTTGTCATCACAATCATATGAGTATTATTGGCAATATTTTGTTAGACATTTCTTGTAGGTCGCATTAGCAAATTCAATACCTTCCATGTGGTTGAGGCCCACATAATATCCCAATAAAGATATATACGAACATCCTTTCTGGGATCACTATGCAATCTAACTGAATGATCGTAGTCATCCATCTTAAGGGGATGGTCTATCGTATCGTTATTTAAATCAGAAGACCCCTATTTTTAATGATATTAGCATCTTAATCCTCTAATTAATCGATAGTGTAATAGTTTACGATGATAGTATAATAGGTCATCCCACTTAATTAATTAATATTGTATCATGTTCATGCATAAGACCAACTTCAATGGTTTGGTTAAAACTCACAATTTAAGTTTTAAACTCACCCAAAAAGCTTCTCCAATCATTAAGCTATAAAAATGTTTTGGGTGAAAACTTATTTTTGGGCCAAATGTAACCTGGAAAATGAGCCAAGGTTAGTGGCTGGGACCCAGTTGCTGATGTTGTCGGCTACTTGTGAAAAACCAATGACTATTTTTTTTATTGGGTGGCCCACGTGGTTGGACTGTTGGTTGGTTGAGCCAACGGTCCAGATTCAATTTTTTTTTTTAAAAGAACAAATTTATAAATACATTAAATCCAAAGCCTAAAACAATTAAAAAAATTTATTTAAATCAAAATTCACCCAAAAACTTTTATAAATACATCTGTATTTGTTCAAACATTCATACAAAATCCACTTGTGTCAAATAATTCTTCTTTTTCTTCGTTCTACCCACCTATGTATTAGTGTTTTAGAATGGGTAGGTTTTGTGGTTTTCTATGTTCTTTCATGTGGTGCATATGTGTAAGAATGACGTAGGTTCAATGATTATTTATTATTTATCGAAATTTAAATCTTTTTAAATTAAAATGTTCATAAAAATAAATTAGGATAATCTAAATAAATTTTATTTTTAAAAAAGTAAAGGAAAAAAAAAAGGCTAAAATCATTCTTTACTAATTTCAGACTAAAATTTTAAGCCAACCGTTGGAAGAGAAAAGCTGTCTCTAAGTTAGAACCTAAATTTTCTAGGCTAAAAATTTAGGTTTTAATCTCCATCATTGGAGTTGGTCTAATAGCTTACACATTGATAGGACGACCATGATGTAGTAACCAATGTTGTTAAAGTAATAACAATATCAGTAATTTTATACATTGGACAACAAACTTTAACAATTATTATATAAACTTATGATGCTTGTAATTAGGACATTTGATCGCGTTGAAACTTATCGTCATATTGTAACAAACCTAACATGAAGGTTAGGGCACCAAAAGTGAATCATCATAATGATTGGGTAATTTCATGACGTCCACTCATCATAAGATATTACTCCTATATTTTAACGTCTGCATTGTAATAACCAACGTGTTCTTGTAATAACAACAAAATTTTATAACTTTACCATTATTATATAACATCGAACAATATATTTTAGCGATTATCATGTACACTTATATTTCTTTTAATTACGACGTTGAATCATGATGATATTTAACATCATATTGTAACAATTTTCACACAAAATTTGTGGACCCAAAAATAAATAAACGTATTGAATAATTTCATTATGTTCACTCATATATTATATTTGTTCTGTTAAAAAAAAGTATCAAAGAAAGAAATGCATCATAGAATTTTCCTTCTTAAATCTTCTCCTGAAAACTCTATTTTTTCTGTAGTCGGTCACTGTTTTTTCTCTATAAAACTAATAATTTTAATGGTATATACTGAAATTCTCTATAACAATCCAATTACTATATAGAGTATATATACATGTTCGCATATAAAGAAATATATAAAAATCATCTGCTTGAAAACTCATGAAAAAAAAGTAGGGGCACTTTCACAGTAACCTTGCCTGAAAAGTGAAAATTCTTATTTTACATAGGAAAAATCCTAAAGAGACTATATTTTTAAATCATATTTTATAAACCACTTGATGTGGCGGTCGATGGTGAATTTTTTTTTTTTTTTAATGATTTAAAAAAGGAATTCAACCATCAACTACTACATATAGTGGTGGATTTAGGATTTTAAATTTGGGTGGTTCTAATCAAGTGATGTTAGGCAATAGTCCAGCGGCGGGATAGGGCGCCTATGCGCCTAGACGAGATCTAGGCAACGGACTAGGTTGACTAAATAGATTTAAGTAAACTTACTATACCATACAAGTAAGTGCCTATTTACACTTACAAAAAGACCATACTTGTATTGAGAATTTAAGGTTTATTATTTTGATTAGCTTTATTATAGAGCATACAAAAAAATAAAAGAATTTTTGTTGTACTAATTTAATGAATTTGATGGTATGAGATGAAAGTGCAAGTGACTACGAGTTCATAGTATATTACAAAATACTTTTAAGAGGTAGTATGAATTTATAGGAATTTTAAAAAATAACAGTAACAGACATATGTTATAAAAATATTGGTTAAAATTCACTGTTTTAAAAATCCACGCCTAGAGCCGCCTAGGCCCTGCCTAGGCGCTAAGCGGTTGGCCACCGTCCTGATTAATGCCTAGGTGTTTGAAAATTAAGAAAGAGCATCTAGACCTATTGAGGTGCCAGCCTAGACCGCTTAGAGACCTGCCTAGCCCACCTAGACCCGCCTAGACACCCGCCTAGGTTGCGATTCATTTAGACAGAAAATAGATAACTTTCATTTTGCATTTTATTTTTTTAATAAATTGTAAGAAACTTGTTGAATAATTAAAGGAACACACATTATATACTTGTTCCCCATGTTTTCATTATGTTCCAATAGCTCATAATATATATGTCATTCTATTTTGTAGTTTATGATGAAATCATATATATTTTAAGTACAAACGGATACTTATTTACATGAAATATAATAGATTTAATTAAATCCGCCTAATCTGCCTAAGTGCCCGCCTAGACCCCGCGTAGGCGCTAGGCCCCAGCCCACCGCCCGCGTAGAGTCTAGTGTCTTTTAGAACCTTGGGTTGAATAATACATCATTCCTTTGCTAATCAAAATCCTAGGGTGGCAATACAACAATTAAAAAAAGTGAAGAGTTGGTCATGTGGGAAATGAAGAGAAAAAATATTTCTTCTTCGTTGTAACCAAGGTCCAAAAACAGTAAAATCATGGTGGTCTTCTCTCTTCCATCACATGTCCAGACTGTTAGGTAGTCCTCAGAGGTTCTCACAGGCGCTTCTTCGGACGTCCGGGTGGTCCTGGAACCACCTTGGTCCAAGAATGGCCCTGGCTACATTATGTGTTTTACAAAATATAATTCAAGAAGATGGTCCTTCTAGCATCACCCTTTACATAGAAAACAACTGTTCTAAATTGTTTATGTATGTTTCACCTCATAAATTTTTTTTTTCTAGCCCACTTCCCTTGAACTTTGATGGATCTCTGTAACTTCAAAAGGTTCTTCTCTGAACACTATAAATATGGGGTTATCTCCAATCAAAAGCCAATTAAGAAACCAGCTGCTTCCTCAGGAAAAACAGGAAGGTTGTAATCTTTGAGATATCATGGCAATGCTGTCATCAGATCCTCTTGTCGTTGGGAGAGTTATTGGAGATGTTGTTGATTACTTCTCCCCAAGTGTAAAAATGACAGTCTCTTACAACTCCAACAAGAAGGTGTATAATGGGCATGAGCTATTTCCTTCCTCAGTAACCATCAAGCCTAAGGTTGAAGTTCATGGAGGCGATTTGAGGAGTTTCTTTACACTGGTACGTGCATATGTTACCCTCCCAGCTGCTATATATTCTCATGTTATCATGTATACATATACCATAATTTATTTTCTTAAGTAAGGGTTTTAATTTAAAACAATCATTTTGTTTTTCGTAGGTTATGACGGATCCAGATGTTCCCGGCCCCAGTGACCCATACCTGAAGGAACACTTACACTGGTAAACCTTTCCCTGAGAGAGATGATCATAAAAAAGCAATCCGAAATAATGAAAAGAAATAAAAGGCAATCATTTTCCCGGCCCTAGCGACCCTTATCTGAGAGTTCACTTGCATCTACTTCTAATTAATTAACTTGGCCATAATATTATTTCCACCTGAAGATTAAAATTAATATGAAATACAAACCTTTTATACCATTGAGAAATATCAGTTATTAGGGGAGTTTCCATTAAAATTAACCATGTTTTAAACTATGTATATGCTTCTTTTTCGTTATGTAAAATAAAATTAACTATGTTTCCTTGAATCTTGCTAGTCTTTTTTTTCTTCCAATCAATAAGTTCGTATGTTTACATGGTTGACTTGGTAAATTTATTTGGTTTATTTATTTATTTTCCTGTTAGATCCTGGATGCAGGGAGTTTCCATTTCCTTCTAATTATTTTTGGATAAAACTTACATGATCAGAATACAGAAGCTTCTATTGCATATATACTCATGCATTCAGTGTGATATTTTGGTTACAAAATTTGGACTAAATAATTTGCCATCTTGATTACAGGATTGTGACCGACATCCCAGGCACGACTGATAACACATTTGGTAAGTCCATTATATGTTCTGAGAGAGAGAGAGAGAGAGAGAGATGATGATGATGATGACGCTGAATATGATTAATATGATTTTTTGTTTGTTTGTTTGAACGTGTGATAATATAATTAAAAACAGGAATAGAGGTGGTGAAATATGAAATGCCAAGGCCAAACATAGGGATCCACAGGTTTGTGTTTCTTCTGTTCAAGCAGAAGGGCAGGCAGACAGTGATCCCTCCTGCTTCAAAGGACCACTTCAACACCCGAAAATTTGCAGAGGCAAATGACCTTGGCCTTCCTGTGACTGCTGTTTTCTTTAATGCTCAAAGGGAAACTGCTGCAAGGAGACGCTAAAACAATAGTAATAACCGAAAAAAATTAAGAAAAACCCTGCTCTGCTCTCCAAGTTGTACCTGGAAATGAATTGCGACAATAACCAGAGGGGACTGTGTGTTTAATATTTGTTTTAAGAGCACCCTCTGGCTTTATTAACCTAACAAATGTCTATTAGTTTACGGTTGTATACTTTATGTAACTTTTCTCAAAATAAATATAATAATATGGGAAAATTATACTGTACGACTAAATTTCTCTCACAAGTTCATACTAATAATTAAACAATTTAAGTATTCTATAGGCCGCGATAGGTTCTCTGCTCTAACCGCTTGAGGGTGGAGAAGGTATAAACTGTCATAGTAGTCCGATGATTAGCGTAATTATGTAACTTTATCCGGCGGAAAAAAATTTAGCGGGGCAAAAGTGGTCAACCGTCAACATTTTGGTTTTTTTTTATTTTTTTTTATTTATTTTTTTTTTCCAGAGATTTTAGGGGAAACGTTCGATGGGCAAAATAAATTTTGTCGGGCAAAGTTTTTGTGCCAAGAGAGAAAATTGGCACGAATTACGCCACCATCTTGACAGAAGAATAGGTACATCGGCAAAGATAACTTTGGCTGATGAAAAATTTGACGGGGGTAAATATATCGATCGTCGGACAAAAATCCACGATGACCTGCCCTAATTTCTACCGACACGTTTTGTCTGACATTTTTTTAATGAGTTTGTCCGATGAATAACATTTGTTCGACGACTTTGGTAACTTTGCCTGACGAACCATTTCGTCACGCAAGCCCCAATTCATTAAACAAGCCGTGCTGCCTTCTCCTTTCTTCTTTCTTTCCCAGCTCTCTCTCATTTCTGCTTTCTCTCTCACTCAGACCCTCATCACCCATCTCTCATTACCCAGCTGTCACTCTCCCTCTCCTAATTAATATAAGGTTTGTTGTAGCTTACGATTGAATTGGAAAAAAAATTAAAGTCAAGGTATGTATTTGTTTCTCAATTTAATTTTTGTAGTAAATTTTAATTTATTTAATTATGATATATATGTATGTTGAAATTGTGGGTTTTGGAAAATTTTGAGTTTGTGGGTATTGAAACAAATGTAGCTTAGGTGAATTAAATTTGTGCAGCATTAGCCTAGGAAACCCTGATTTGAAATTTGTTAAAATTGATTGTTTATACAAAGTTATATATGTTGAATAACTTCGTTTAATAAAATAAAAAAAACAAAAAAAAACTTACACCCGTTTGAGAGTCTGTGGGATATATGTGTAGACGCAGTATGCGTCTCCGACATCCAACTAATTCTTGAGTTGTCCAGTTCAAACAGTTCGGACAGTTCAAGAGTGCACTAAGATGTGTTTAGGGTTTGTGGTGAATGCAGCTAAGTTTAAATCGTTTTAATATAGTGCTTCGTTGTAATCACTAATCATGATAAAATATTTCTTAGTAATCATTAATCATGATATAGTGTTCACTGGAAAAAAATATATATCACGATATAGTGTCATGTTGACTATATTAATCGAATGATATAGTGTTTAGTGTGCACTACTATACGAAAAGTACGTTAAGTGTACATCAATATCTTCTAAAATGTTTTGAAGTAGATACTAGGGAACAATGAACAATTCAATAATTAGACTTTGGTTTTGTTATATATTTTATTGTATGGTTTGGGGTTCTTTGAGCGGAAACTTGAAGTCCTACTCCCAATTAACTACATAGAAAGAAGGAACTAGATCAAACTATTTTTTTTAGTTTTTTTGTAATTGAGTTAGTTGAATTGGGCCTCCAAATATGTATTATACAAGAAATACGAAAAAAAGCTATCGTTATTCTTACAACAAATTTAATTAGAGTTGAGAATATATATATATATATATATATATATATATATATATATATGTAAGATATTGATGCAAGATACCTTATTGTGGGGATTAATTGTGGGACTCACATCGAACTTCAACGATCCAAACGTCTATTTTTCAAGTTGGGCCTCATAGATCATCCTTTTAAAATATTAGCCAAATCGGAAATATTTGAGACATCTAATTGAGTTTTATGAAATTGACGAACACTTTGTTCTACAATAAACAATGAAACTTCATCATAATAATTAAATAGGCAAATGGTTTCAGATTAAATTGAATTTTTGTAAGGATGATCTATGAATCGAAACTTACAAAATAGACTGTTTGAATTGTTGAAATTTGACGTGAAGTGGGCCCTACAACTAGTCCCTATTTTTACCCAACAATGGGGATCCCTTTGGATAAGGGCCTATATATATGGTTAGGATTTGGAGACACCTTGTTCACACACATTTTGACGGTTGGATCATTGAAATATATTCACAGTGGGCACCACAAAAATGTGTATCAAAATATATATATTAAGGGGGTGTGCTATCTACACACCCATTTTTACTTCTCACACAGTCCTTGTTAATTTTTGTCATTTGATATTCTTTAATTCAGTCAGTTCAAAGGCCGTAAATCAAGAGGATGTGCATGAAGGAAAAATGTGTGTGTGGATAGCACACCCCTATATTAAGTATTATTCTTGTCAAGCTTAAACTACCGACCAAGCTCATGCCTACCTCAAGTTGTCTCGTAAATTTTTTTTGAGGTGCCCATGAGATTTATAAGCCGTACATACCAATTCTTAAGATTGACTTGTTTATTAATCAGCCGAATTAAACTTGGCTTGGTTTTTTCAAAAATCGAGCTTCGACGAGCCAAACATGAGATGAACCCAGTGCGATCTTGAACAATTTCTAGCCAATTTACTGCCCTATTTGCAGATCCTGAGATTTGCTATTGGATTCTAGCCAATTACTTTCCACACCATTGCAATGAATGTCTTAACTTTCTGATTTTTTGGTTATTTTTCAAATGATTTCTATTGAATCTTAGCTTGTAAGAAAACTCAGAGGTGTAAAAAATACTTCTTCTCAGTTCATTAAATGACTAAACAATGTACACATTTCAGTATATATAGGTACAATTCAATTACACATAATTGACCCTAACATTTACAGCTAATTACACATAAGCCCTTCGCTAACTAATTCCAACTGTACAAGTACTATTAGACTTTTTACACCTCTTAAGCTGAGACTTGCTGGAAGCTTGGACAGTAGAAAACTAAATCTGTGGTTTGAAAAAGATTTGGTGTGTATATCAGCTAGTTGATCCTAGTTGAAAACGTATAGAACTTTAACCAGATTTTCCAAGGCTAATTCCCTGATATAATAATAATAGTCAATTTCAACATGCTTTGTCCTAGCATGGAAAATAACGTTAGAGGTAAGAGAAATAGCTGAAATGTTTTCACACCAAATAGTTGGAACTTTAGACAGAGGGGAACTGATATCAGAAAACACTTTGCAAATCCATGTAATTTTTGCTGCAGTGTGTGTTAAAGAACTATTTTTAGCTTATGTTGAGGACTTAGCTATTGTGGGTCACTTTTTGGAACTCCAGGACATACGCCACTTGTATATCTCCTATCAAAAGTGCAGCTTGCCCAATCTGTATCAGAGTATGCAGTGAGTTGAAGATAACCCTTTTTAAACCATAGACCTGAAGGATTATTTTGGAAGATGACATGTTCATTTAAGCAACATCATTAGCATGCAATTAACAAATTAAAGGCGGAATCATGCTAGCATGCACTTAAAAACAAAACATTACCCATGAATGTTCAAAGCCTAGTAAAATGGTGAACCAATAATCAACTCAAAACAAAGTGAGTTGAAATATATACCTTTGTAGATTCCTCTTTGTATTTAAACAAAGGCTAATCACCCAAAGAGAGGGCCTTTATTCCTTGCATCTTAGATCTATGGATTTGGATGGATGAAAAAGGTTTCTCCAAAGTTCCCAAAATTGAGAACCTCTAATGATTCATCACCAAGGCATAATGAAGAAGAAATGAGTGACCTTGGAGGAGTTTGATTGCTAGATGATCCCTCCAAGGTGGCCGGAATTTTAGAGAGAAAGGAGAGCTTGTGTTCTCATCCTTTCCCCAAAAACAACCCTTAATGAATTTTAGGCTATAAAGTCCTTTATATAGTCCCTTCAAATAAGTGACCTAATGGACCAAAAGCCCTATTCTTCTAACATGGCCGGCCTATAAGGTTTATTGGGCTTTCAAGCCCTTTGTTTATTCAAGTTGTCATACAACTTGAGTTAATGGGCTTGACATTCAAATCCCATTGGGCCTTGCGGCCCAATACTAACCCGAGGTCTTTAACGAACTTATTCGTTTGATTAATTAACATATTAATTAATCCTAGCCTTAGATAAATAATTAAACCATTTAATTATTCTTACTCATCTCTGTTGTTTCTTCAAACTCTACCTTACTCGGTGAACGATCCATTAGGTTCCTTTTAGCGAGGCAGTGGGCGATTAAAACTCTTTCTAATCGATTGTGAATTGAAACTTACTTTCAATTCTCCCGTTAGTGATAATACACTTTTAGGGCTTCCACAAACCATGGTTGACGCCTAGCAGCATGTCATGGTTACCCAAGCTAATCAGAAGAGGTGGAGAACCTATTCAGTTTTAGGATTACAAATGCAATACGGTCTTTCTCTAATACAATACTCTTGACCACATTGTTTGGTTTGATAGTTTATTCATGTCTACTATCCAATGTGAGTCTTGTGCTTATATGATTACCTTGAATGTGATTTGGAACACATTCCTAAATCTCATTCATACTTTGGCCAAAGATTCTTAATCATATCATAGAGTATTCTCCCTCAAACAGTTTGAAGGTTAGAGATCCCTTGTTGCGCATTCACTTGCCTCCATGGCTAAGTGGCTTAACCCCAACGATGTCGTGGACACCCTCCTGATGGAGTGACTTTGACATAATCAAAGATTAAGGACCTAACCACAAGACAACTGTGATGCCTTAGGTCAAAAGACTAATTTGCATTATCCCAACCATGAGTTCTCATGTGACATGAATATGAGAACTCTTCGTTGATCGTGTTCAGTGAACTCATTCTCTATTGAGCACCTACGTACTTGTCTTGATGTCACACACACCAATGACTCGAGACTAGTCACTCTCCCTGAGAGAAGACATAGCACGTACTGATCTTAACGGACTGTTAATGCCCAATTGACAATCCTATGATCAGGAACGTTTATGATGTGTCAATGAAAGAATGGTCTCATGAATCTAACTTCTTTAGATCGCATTCTTCCAATCACATATTCCTTGGACTTATCGTTTAAGCATATAACATTTATATGAGACGGCTCAAACAATAATCTTTGCCCTTTACATTTAAACTACATTAGTTTAACTTTGTGAAATGTCCGTAAAGTATCATCATATGATTGGTTTTAGGGCACATTTCCAACAAGACCATGTGTAATTATGCCATTGGGAAACCTGAGAATCATTTTTGCAGCTTGCATATGTTGTTTCCTTAGGGCATGCATGAATTGACAAACTTGGTTTACTGCAAAGGAAAGATCAGGTCTTGTCCAAGTGAGATTTTGCAGGCCACTCATTATAGACGTATATTTAGTGGGATTAGAGAGGATAGACCATTGAGGTCGAGTTTAGAAGTACCAAGATGAGTGACACAAAGCTTTGCACCTCCCATATTAGTTTTGGTAAGGAGATAAAGTAAATATTTACTTTGATGCATGAATATGCGCTCAAGAGTCATTTGTACCTCTAAACCCAAAAAATAATGAAGGGGTTCCAGGTCTTTAACAGGAAAAAAGTTGACTAAGCTTGTGAATAAACTGTTGGCAGATGGTTGTATGTGGTCAAGTGACAAAGATGTCATCAACATAGACCAAAACAATAACAAGAACTACAGCTTGAAAAACAAACAGTGAGGCATCTGAGGAAGATTGCTTGAATCCAAATGTGCACAATGCTTGAAAAAGTTTATCAAACTAAGCCTTGGGAGCTTGTTTCAAGCCATAAATGGATTTGTTGAGTTTGCTGACATGATGAGAAAGATTAGAATCAATGAAACTAGGTGGCTGAGTCATAAAAACACCTTCCTTTATATCCCCATGTAAGAAAGCATTGCTAATGTCCAATTGGTTGAGAAACCAATCAAATTGAACTACCAAAGTCAATAAAATTCAAATTGTGATTTGCTTGGCTACAGGACTAAAAGTCTCTTGATAGTCAATACCTTCTTGTTGATGAAACCTTTTAGCTACTAAACAAGCTTTGTATCTATCCATTGTGCCATTAGGTTTCATCTGATCATGAACACCTATTTACAACCTACAATATTCTGAGACTGAGAGTGAGGTATCAAGTTCCAAGTACTAGCGAGTTGGAGAGCATTAAACTCTTCCTGCATAGCTTGTCTCCAATGTTCATACTTGGAGGCTTGTAAATATGTAGTGGGAACAAAATCAACATTTGTAGGTAAGGGATGCTTGGTTACAGAATAAGTTATTGGTTTAAAGATGCCTACCTTAGATCTTGTAAGCATAGGGTGTGTCTGTTTGTAGCAACAACAGGAGATTCATGAGTGGATGCAAAACTATAGGATATTTCTGGAGAAGAAGTACTTCCAGTAGAGGAAGGCACATGGTGATGAGCTTTAAGCCTTGAAGATGAATTAGACTCATGAGAAATGGGAGTAGGCTCGTGTGGTATTGAGTATTGCAAATCAATAGAGTAGATGGAGATTGAGAGAATTGTGAAGTTGATGTAGTGGAGATATGATGAAATGGAAACTGTGATTCATTGAACTGCACATGTCTTGAGATATACATTCTCTGAAAAGTAAGATCAAGGCAACAATAACCCTTGTGCCGCAAGCTATATCCCAGAATTACACACTCTTTGCTTTTGCCTTCTAACTTGGAATTAACATAAGGCTTTAACCAGGGATAACAACAACAACAACAACAAAAAACCCTTTAACTTGGAGTAACATGGTGAAGATTTAAACAAAATTTCCCATGGAGAAGTATTAAAACTAGAAATGGGCAATCTATTTATGAGATAAATGGCAGTAGAAAATGATTTAGCCCAATACAAATAAGGGACTTTGGATGCTACTAAAGTCCTTGCTATTTCAACTAATTGTCTGTGCTTTCTTTCAACACAACCATTTTGTTCAGGAGTATGTGTATAGCTGAGTTGATTAGATAAGCCATGAGTTCGAAGAAATTATGTAAACGGGTTACTAGTAAACTCACCCTCTGAGTCTGATCTCAAACACTTTATTTTATTACCAACAAAATTTTCAACGTAGTTTTTGAATACAATAAAAGTGATGTATACATCAAACTTGGCTTTTAAAGGGAAAAAACCATGTATATTTACTATAATCATCCACAATTAAGAGATAATACTTATAACCATAGACGATAACAATTAGAGCTGGGCCCCAAACATCACAATGCAACAAACTGAAAATGGTAGTTGAAGAAGAACTAGAATGCGTAAATAGAAGCTTAAGATTCTTCGCAATTGCACATTCAGAGTAGAAGAAATCAATAGAGTGTTTCCCTTGCAGTGCAATCGTAATAGTGGATATAACTCTCCTGAATATGGAAAAAGATAGGTGCCCCAAGCGATTGTGCCAAATTTTCACAGGTGCTTTAGTACATACTAAAGCATGAGATGGCAAATTAGATTGAGGTAGAGAAGCATGGATACCTTGAAGATCATAGAAACCATTCTAACCAGTCCCTGTAAAAGCATATTCCTCGTAAAACAATCCTTAACAACGGATTCATTGGAATTGAAAGTCAAAGAATAGTAATTATCTTTGAGAAATTGACATGTAGAGAGTAATTCATTGTTTAATTGAAAAGAAGCATGAGCAGTATTTAAGGATGAATTGCCAGTATGATAGATGGACAAACCTTTACCATTGTCGATATACACCTTGTCTTTACCTGTGTAAGGAGTTGGGGATGAAATATTGGAAATATCATGTGTGATATGAAAGGTAACACCAAAATCGAGAGTCCAGGAAGGAGATGGTTTGGATGTATAATGAGTATACATGGCTGCAAGCTTGGTAGAAGGTATTTTCCCAAAGATGATTGGATTCATTCGATCATAGCAACCAATGGCTTCATGACTTGTTGATCCATAGATTTGACATGTATTGTGAGAACCAAAGGAACCTTGAGAACAAAATCCTTGATTGTTATACTTATTGAAGCCAGAATTGGAATGATTTCTTCGATTGTTTCCTTGAAAATTGCAATTTCCTTTGTTGTTGTGAAATCGATTGTTATTCCTGCCACGGTTAGAATTGTAACGAAAAGAATTGTGTAGAGGCTAATTTTGAGCTGTATAAGTTTGAGATGAATGTGGTATGGGAAGTAGTGGTTATTCGTTTTGAGTTGCACAAGTTTGAAACGGTTTAGCAGCAACATAAGAGATCTGTTTCTATCGATGAGCCATTGACAATTCTTTGGAAAGAAGAATACCATGAAGTTCATCTAAAGTATTAGATGATAATTGAAGAGTAATGGAATCAACAAATGAATTAAATTCCTCTGGTAGGCCATGTAACATAGCAGCAATTAAGTTACAATCGGACACAAAAGCACCAACTATTGTTAAGGAATTTGAAATTTCCTTGATTTGCTGCAAATACTCAGAGATCGATTGAGATCATTTCTGAAGAGATTGAAGGCGAGATTAAAGCTGATGAACATAAGCAACAGAGACTCCACCAAAGTGCTGTTCCAATTTGAGCCACATATCATGAGAAGAAGAAACCCCAACAGTGAAATAAATGAGTGATCTCTTCTGAAAGTGTAGAATTCAACCAGATCAAGAGGTTTTGATCTTTTTTCATACCATAGTTCAAGCTCAGGATTGAGTGAACCATCTGGGAGTAGAGGAGATGAACATGGCTCAGAACCATCAATAGCTCCGATGAGTTTGTACCGACGGAGAATTGGAGCAAACAACGCACACCATGGAAGGTAATTCAATCTCTTGAGATTAATAGGCACCATACTCATAATATATTGGATCGTGAGAGAGGTATAACTTTGCACCGAATTAGGGTTTGGAATAGAAGAATTTGGGAGAGAAGACGAACAATCGGACGCCATTCTTGAAAGAAAGATCAAGATTCAACTGATTTTCAAAACAATGGACAAGAATTCAAGAGAAAATTCACTAGAGATCGAAGCGGAGAAGCAATGAGGTGGTGGCGATTGATACCATATTGAATCTTAGCTTGTAAGAAAACTTAGAGGTGTAAAAAATATTTCTTATCATTTCATTAACTGACTAAACAATGTTCACATTTTAGTATATATAGATAGAATTCAATTGACATGACCCTAACATTTGCAACTAATTACACAGCCCTTGGCTAACTAATTCCAACTGTACAAGTACTATTAGACTCCTTAATTTCATGTTGTGCTTCATGATTGGTTGATCGGCCAATGGAAAGGAAATGACACTTTTACTCTAACATTTGACAAAAAAATGAGATTTTTTTTTTTGTTTCTGTTTTTTTGGGACTATGAATGCTAAAGGACTTTAGTACAAGGTTACGACTAATAACTTTTTGACCACATAGATTGATTTAAATGTAAGATCTGACCACACTGATCACAAGAAAAATGGTAATGTTAGGGAGATTAAATTTATATATAAAATTTTGTAAACTAAATGACATGAAAGTTAATGATTGAACTATATCTACAAATTTAGTCTCTTTAGTATTACCCTAAGAAAAAAAAGTGGCTTTCCTTTTTATCAAAGCAAGAATGCAATTTCAGTATTCATTCAACATATACATCAGCTTGGAGAGTAGGTGACAATGTAGAGCAAACTTGGCATGCTTGTAGTCCGCCATCACTGTGACTCATGAAATAATTCATTAAATCAAAATCTCGTAATTATACTTACATCACAACTTAACTTGAAGCCTTTGCCACGGTAAGAGTCTTCTATACCTTGGAAGAGAGAGGAAGGGACCATTTCTAAATTACATGAGGATATCACTTTTTTTTTTTTTTCCCCCAAATTACGAATACATTTAATATACAATTAAACCAAATCCGTAGATAGGCTATATCCAATTTAAAGTTCAAAGTTATTGAATGATATTTGATTCCAAAAGTCATTTCATCTGAAATGCATAAATTAGAGCAATCATTTTAAAAGAAAAAATTGGAGTCAATATGGTTGTGCATATTATTCCAAGAGTTACTTAGAATCCTTAATTAGTAAGGAGAGAGACTTTGAATGCGGTCGCTAGCTATGAATATTCTTTGACTGAAACATTGTTGGTTTTCAATTTTTGATCGAAGGCTCTGAAATTAAAGTGATAATTTATTTCTATATATGTTACTATATTTTTTAAATTAAAAATTGAAATTTATAGTCGTTTATATTAATGAGATTTTAAATAAAAAACCATAATTTGTGGGATTAAAAATATTAAAATATAAATATACTATTGTGTGTGCGTGTGTGTGTCTATATATATATATATATATATATATATATATATATATAAACATGGGTACACATTCTTCAAAATCAAAATCAAAAAAAAAACAAAAAAAGAAAAAAAAAAAAAAAAAGAGAAGATATTAGCCTTAATAACATTAGTAAATTTCTTCAATTAAACTTGACATGGATACATTCTCAAATCAAAGAAAAAATAATGTAACCATATGAGTTTAAAAATGGATTAGAAAAAAATTGAATAGATTTTATATAAAAAAAACATTTTACATATAACAAATTGGTATATTTAAGAATGAGTGCATTTTAAGATTAAATTTTTTTTTAAATTACATGAAAGGGTACATGTGACATCCCGTCCCGGAAATATCGAAACGTACATTTGAAATTACAATTTTACCCCTAGTTCGTTACTTTACGTGTAGTTTTGTGTTGTGTGGTGTTGTAGGACCACACACACTCATACACTCTTTTTCTCTCCCGGGATTCCCTCCCTCTTTTCCTCTCTCTCTCTCTCTTTTCTGTCACTTCTCTCTCTTTCTCTCCCGAGCTCCCTTTTCTTCTTCTTCCTTCTGAAAACGTACGGACGACACCCAAATCACCCAAACCTTGATGGATCGAAGGAACTAAGGACACCATCGAACTCGTGAAGCTCGTACGAGTGCAACCATACCATTTTCAGGTAAGAAATCATTCGTTTTCACGTCGTTTCGACTTTGGCCGATTCGAGTACTGTTCATGCAAGATTAATCTAGTTAGTTTTTGGACTTTTGAAGCTTGTAGATGTGTTAGTGAGGTCCAAAGGAGCCTCGGAGTACTTCGTTGGAGAAGTTTGGACGTCGGGATCATCGTGGTCAAAGTTAGCCGGAGCTTTCGAGGGGTTTTCCGGCGAATCCACGGCGAGTTAGGGGTCGAGGAAGGTATGGATGTGTTCGTCTCGTCAATACCTTCAATTTGATATATAGTACGTCGAAAATGGTTAAGAAATGAAGAAGTTATGACACTTTAAAGTTTACCCAGAAATTCCGGCAAAACACCCACCGCCGGCGAAACCAGTCCGGCGACGCGAGGAAGAAGACGCGCGCGTGGGCAGCGCGTGAACAGTGCGCGTGGGGGCGCGTGAGAGCTCCAAATTGAGTTCTGAAAATTGTCACGCGTTCGTGACGTCGTGTAGATCACTGTGGTATATTCATACACCCAAATTGAGCAACGTATGAGAAAGTTATGGACAAATATTTGGTGTATGCGCGTTAAATAACGTCAATTTGGTTACTTTTTGTATAGGTGAAAATTATGCAGAGGAAGAATGTAACCAAGCTAGGGGAGGTTCAGGGACCTATGAGACGTCGATGTGATCAGTTTGTGGGCAGTTATTTTTCAGTATATATATATATATACGTATGCTTGACGTATTTCCCAGAAAACGTATTTTAAAAGAAATACGAATTAAATATCCTGTCATATATGCATCATATTTTAATATGTGCATTACCATAATTATGCATACTGTTGCATGGTGCTGAGGAGGCCCAGGTAAGCTACATTTCAAATACATTTGATATACGTATGAAATACGTTTGGAATACGATTGAAATACTATCATCACATGCATTAGTAGTGGCATACAATTATATATGTGTATTTGGTGCTGTGGACGCACAGGTAAGTGCCAGGTAAGTGGTATTCATGTTTGTATTCAGTAGTAGTTGAGATGTTTAGAGAGCTCATAATCTGCACCCCCGGTGTTAGTGCTCCCGCCCGAGGCCAGGGTACAGCCTTCACGTGTATGTTCACCAGCACCGCATGCTCGCCTTGGATCCAAGTTAGGTGCAAGCCTTGTCGTGCAGACCACATTAGGTGGTTCCGACTCGTAGGTGACCCGCGATTATTCGCACAATCTTCACGTGATCGTAGCACTAGAGCGTATATATTACACCCAGCCTGTCGTACAGACCACGTTAGGTGGTTCCGACTTGTGTGCAGATTCAGATGTTGAGTTGAGATTGGAGCTCTATATGCAGCGGTACATGTCACGTTAGGTGACTCCCGGCTGCCAAATTATATGTTATTGATGTGAATTATGCTTGAGCATTTACATTTATTATGAGATTCTAATGTGGCATATTCTCAAGCATGAATGGCATATTCTCAAGCATGAATGGCATATTTTGGAGCATGTTTGGCATATTTGTACATACGTATATATGTTATTTTCTGGGAAACTATACTTGTTTTACGGCGAGGGGTTAGTATATGCAAAAGAGAAAAGAAGGTTTTGAATACGTTCGTTTTGCTGACCCACTCAATTTTGTTTTGCGCCCCTCCAGGTTTAAGGAAATGCAAAGGTGTGGTGACTACGAGGAAGTTCAACGGTGTTCTGACAGAATGGACCAAATAAGGACTCACCTTCGGGTGTTTCATTTTAGAAGTTGTATATCTTTAAAGCTTCCGAACTGTGCAAATGGTTACGTCACTCTCACGTGACGGCCAGCATGCCCTCCTTCGGGACGGGGTGTGTCAGTACATACAAGTTTAAAAAAATGAAAACATTTTCTTTTTTTTTAAAAAAAGCTAATGGGTACAAACTGATTCTAATTTATTTATTTATTTTGGAAATGTTTTGAATTGAAAATTAGTTAGGAGTTTAATGAATGTGTGAGTATTAAAGTTCTAAATCAATTAGTCATTTTTATTTTATAAAATTATGCAGCTAACATGTAAATTCATTATTACATTAATGCTAGAGACTTGGATCAAAATCTGAAAACTAATAAGATTTCAGTCAATAAATATTAGTAATTAGAGGTTGAATACTAATTTTTCCTATATAATATGACTGCATTTTATTCCAAGAGTTACTTAGGATCCTTTGTAAAGACAAAAAAAACAATCATATATAATATGACTCCAACTTTTCTAACATAATTTGAAGTCAGAAATATAACTTTTGACTCTAACTTTTCCTGCATGTATTTCAAATCTTCATATTTGCGAACTTTTTAAACAACTTTTTGGCATCCCATCCTGGGCCAGAAGATGTTTGAGCCATATGCAGGGCTTAGGACTCAAATCTGGTGAGGCCTTTCCCAACCAGTCCAACCATTTTCATATACAATTAACTAACCCAATTTAAATAACACTCAGTTTCTTCTCCTCGTGTTGGAACTCATTGTTGTTCCAACATGGGCTAGAGAGCGAAAGAGAAAGTAGTTTAAATAGAAATACCTCTCTTTAACTAACATCGATGTATTTTGTGATAAAATTCTACACTTGAGGATTGTGCAAGTGATTAAGTGATGACAGTATCAGTGTTGTTAAAGTAGGCTCTCGGCCCGTAAAAAATAACGTAAAATGAGAGTGTAGTCCAAGTCAATCCTTCAGAACATGGTTTTTGTTAGTTGGCGTCAAATCCCAATTGTAGTTGAAATTTTAGTCGTCCAAGGCAGTGATGAAGATTAAGAATCAACTTTGTTTCAATTTCAAAGCATAACAAAAGCCCTAGACATAAGTGTGCGCACTTTGAATTCACAGACCCTGTTTGGTATTCTGCCATTGGGATCTCAACGTCTCAAAACTGCCATATGTATGAGTCAAGGTCCACTCAGCAGCCAATCTTTTTATCTAATGGAAATTCAATACCAGAGCTATACCCAATACCCATGCACCTCACTTATTCATCTTTATAAGATGAAGAAAACGAGGTTAACCCCAACAGCCTCCAATTACATCTGCTCGAATAGTCGTTTAGTTAAAAAAATTAATTAGTAAAATGATGATTGGCCGGAAAAATATACATAGTTCACATTTGTACCATATTTACTTGATTATATTGTTAAAGTTGTACATTTAACAAGAAATAATAGAGAACATTGTAACCGAAAAAAGAAGATGAATAGAGTCCACAAGTGCCAAACTTTTAGTTCTAATATTCTTCTTTCATATATCTTTTTAGTGAACTACTTATATGGCACATAACACCATCACAGTAGTGTTCTGTGTCAATTCAATAAAAATGCGTAAGCTTTTCTTCACATATCTTTTGTTTCATTGGCACGAGAACCCTAGTATCCGTATACATGTGCCATACAATAAGTTTTCATCATTCTTGGGGGTGATACTTACTCCTTAAAGTTGTACATTTGCACTGCTGTCTTGCTCCAACGGAAAAGCTATAAATCAGATATAACAGACATGCTACTCCCTGATGTTGCAATGGATAAAAAAAATGCAACTAATGGATTATGGATAAATGTAAAACATATATGGAAACAAGTCAATCTCTGCAAAATTAAATAAGTAAAATGTCACATTTACTTGAAGACTGTTTTTGGTAGAACTAAGAGGCTTCTTAAAGTATACTAGGTGGAAGTGCGGGAAGCAAAAGAAGACAAAAAGGGACACGAAGAGATGCAATGCATGCAGATAAAAGTTTGGCAGAGTTATGGTATTTGTTGTAACTTTGGTGTAAAAGAGAAATATAAATTTTATACAGTGGAAAAGGATGTGAGGTGAGAGTTTATGCGTAGTTATCTCCTGAAAATCCGTTGGGATATCTTGTTGTCGGCAAGCTTTAACTTTCTGAGTTCAACTAAACCCAGTTGCCTTTCTGAATTCCTGTGCTCTGTGCGCCTACCTTTTTATGTTTTTCCAAAGAAAGAAGACTAAATTTTGAAAGAAAGTAGTTAGATAGACTAAATTTTGAAAACTAAAGGATATGAAAGTTGATGATTCATTTATTACTTAATCGTTGATAAACATGCTCAGTCTTATTAGTGACACATAATTTAATTTGTAAGTTTATTCTTTCTAGCATTATCTTTTTTAAAACATTTTTTTTTACCTTTTTTTCCCCTTGCATTGCGTATTTAGTCGGTTACTTTTGGCAAGTGTGCTCGTTAATATTCTGCGCGTGGGGAGTAATTCTGGTATAGACTATTGTTTATAACGTGTGGCAAAGAATTAATCTTTGTTCAAATATATTCCTAATTGCACGATGGACAACCGGAACAAGAGTGTTGAATAATAGAGTTCGCCATTTGCATATACACGGAACAAAAGAAAACATCACGCCGCAATTAAACTTACTTACCGTGGTGTTAGGTGATAAAGTGATAAAATTACATATTAAGCGTTGATAAACGTGCTCACTTTCTATTGGTGACACATTATTTAGTGTGTAAATTTTGTCTACAAGTTTAATCTCCCTGACATTACCCACCAACAATATCTAACAAGCTACCTATGATGAGTGTCCCTACATCAATGAATGAAAGTCTCAAGCGTTTGTATTAAAAATTTATTATGAAACAATAAAAAACGTACATAAGAAAGACATGCTAAAAGTAATCAAGATGTCACATAAACCAAAAGAAATATCATAAGCTTACAAATATAAAAGCATCTACAATTTCTCAACCACATAAACAATATGAAAGATAACACTTATGAGAACTAAACTTTGTAAGTTATAGTTACACCCATTGTTCTAAAAATCTCCGCCTAGCGACACCTAGGCTTCGCCCAGGCACTAGGCGGCTGGTCACCGCCTCGATTAATGCCCATGCATTTGAAAATTAAGAAAGGGCACCTAGACCTGCTGAGGCGCCCACCTAGACTGCGTAGGCACCCGCCTAGCCTGCCCATACCCTTCTAGGTTGCGACTCACTTAGACAGAAAATAGATAACTTTCATTTTGCATTTTATTTTATTTTATTTTATTTTATTTTCAATAAATTATAAGAGCTTTGTTGAATACGTAAATCAACACACATTATATGCTTGTTTCCCATGTTTTCATTATGTTTCAATACTTCATAATATATATGTCATTCTATTTTGTAGTTTATGATAAAATTATATATATTTTAACTATAAACATACACTTATTTACACAATATGATAGATTTTATTATATTTACTTAAATTTGCCTAGTCCACTTAGGCGCCTGCCTAGGCCTTGCCCATCACCCGACTAGCGTGTAGTGTCTTTTAGAACCTTGATTACACCGTAAAGGCATCATGAGGAAAAGACCATTCCACCCTCTGATGACCTTGCAATCGTCGACAAAGAAGCACTGCTATGAATCACCTCTTACAAACATTGAGCTTCCTTCTCATGGGCTTTTGGCATGTGCACAAACCAGAAGAACAACACCACTACCTTAAATTTGAGCAACAGTCACCGTTCAAGGATTTGAATTTGATCTTTAAGCTGCAAACCTTATAAAGAAATGAGAGAGAGATAGATATATATAGAAAGAGAGTAGGATCACAACCATGAAGAGTCTTCTTGCTAAAGTGAAAGAGCAACCACAATTAGAGAATGAAGATTGTTCAAAAGAGAGGAGAACAAAGAGACCAAGAGAAATTGCTACCGACCCCAAAGCCAATGATTAGGGTTGGCGGCTGAGTTTTTTTTTTTAATTTTTTTTTTTTCGTTTTTCTCTCTAGCTGGCAGCTAGGGTTAAGCCTTTAAGGCCCAAATGACCTATGATTTAAATGATCAGCAATTACATTAAATATCCTAAGGTTGTTTAAGCGCCATTTGCTTAAAGAATTACGTGGTGTTTTTTTAACAAGTTGCACGGTTTTAAGATTTATAAATATTCATACGAGCTTTCATGAGCAGTCATTACCAGAAATTATGGCTAGCTCTACAAAATTTTAAGGAACGGACGAATTTCGTCGATTAAATTCTTCTCACCCAACGAATTCACAGGTACGTAGAGTTAGTAAAGTCAACATTGTAGGTTTACTGGAAAATCTTTCGAGACGGAACAATGTCATAGGGTAAAAATATTTCCACCAGGAAAACATTTGGCAGCAAAGGAAAAATTTGGTGGACAATAAATGAGGGTGGATATCTGTTCGTCGTGTAAATATAGTTTAACTGATGGATGTATCCATCATGTAAGATTATGTGGTCGTCAACAAAAGCATAAATTATGATGTGCAAAAAACAGGGGAATATGTACTTAAGAGACGAGCACTTGAAGTTCTGTCCAATATATGGATGGGATCGACAATTTTATTAAATTTGCAAAGAATCATGTTAGTGCTCAGAATCGTAGTCGATGTCCATGCATGAAATGTAGTAATTATGTGTGGATGATAGCGGATGAAGCTCAATATCACATGTATTCAAATGAGATGGTACACAGTTACTATAGTCAACTTATCATGGGGAATCGTCCATTACAATGTCAGCGTCCTCCGGCAGTGGGATAGTTTCGCACGAACCTTTTACATTTGGTCATGTTGATGAGGACCAAGTGATGGACATTTTGAATGATGTTTTTCCAAATGCTGCATTGAACATAGAAGATGAGGTGTTCACTGACCCCAATAAGTATGATAAATTGTTGAAGGAAGCTGAGCGAGAATTGTACCCTTGTTGTAAAGATTATTCCGTCCTCACAGTTGTTGTAGAATTGATGCACATGAAAGTACAATGTAATATGACCAATCCAAACTTCGATATGATGATGGGTATTCTCAAACGTTTGCTTCCGAAACCAAATGCATTTCCTTCAAACCATTCTGGGTCGAAAGAGATCTTGAAAGATCTCAGTTTAGGATATGACAAGGTACATGCATGCAAGAACAATTGTATATTGTTCTACTGTCAGTTTGAGAAGTTAGAAAATGTCCCAAGTGCAAGGAGCCTCAATATCGAACTAACAAGATTTCAAATAAGGTGTTTCATTATTTTCCCCTCACACCAAGATTACAGAGATTGTACATGTCAAACTATATTGCACGTGATATGATGTGGCATAAGGAGGGATAGGTTGACGACTAGGACTTGCTTTTGACGATTTCAATCCGCGTGGAAAATTTTCCACTGAGTACAGCAGTTGGCCGGTGGTCATTATTCCTTACAATTTGCCATCCTTGGGGTGCATGAAGAAAAAATTTAGTATTATGAGTATTTTAATACCAGGGCTAAAATCATCAGGCGACTCCATTGATGTAAATTTGCGGCCGTTGATAAAGAGCTCATTTGGATGTACTTTTAAAATTACTGAAAGCGCTTTTGATGAAAATAATTTTGGAAACAGTCCTTAGTAAAAATGTTAGTAAATCTTGGAAAAACACTTAAATTGCTTCCTGGAAGAAGCACATAACTGGTGCTTCTTGTAGAAAGCACTTAAAGTGCTTTTGAAATTGAAAAACATTTTATATAAAAGCGCTTTCAGTTTTTTTAAAAGCACATCCAAACGAGCTCAAAATTATGGACAAATGGTGTACGAACGTATGACAGGTCGACGAGGGAAATGTTCACCTTGAGAGTTGCAGTAATGTGGACAATTAATGATTTCCCTGCTTATGGTATGTTGTCAGGCTGGAGTATTAAAGGGTATGTGGCATGGCCAACATGCAATGAGTACATATCGCCATTTTGGCATGCTGGAAGGGTATGCAACTTGGGTCACCGTAGGTGGCTTCCCTGGAATCACGAGTGGCCGGAGAAGCCTGCGTCTTTTGATAGGATAATAGAGTATCGAACCCGACCATGAGAATTACTCGAGATGAAATATTGGCCAAGTTGAATATGCTCTAATTTGATGAAGGTTCGAGACTGGTGGAACAACTTAATTAGACCAAAAAGAGTATCTTCTCTGACTTAGAATATTGGCCAAAATTGAAAAGCAGACACATTGCGGATCCCATGCATGTAATGTATGTGACAATGTGTTGGGTACAACTATACCTATCGAGGGAAAATCGAAGGATACAATGAAGACTTGTATTGGAATGCAAGAAATGAGGATAAGGCATGTGGCCTACATTGGAAAATGGTAGATACAAGAAAAAGAACATCAATTTAACTTTCAAGTCGACTAGTAAGAAGAATTTCTTAAACTGGTAGAATTGTGTGAAATTCCCAGACAGGTACGCAAGCAATATAGCAAGACATGGGAAAATGGACATTGGGACAATGTCGGGTCTGAAAAGTCATGATTGTCATGTCTTGCTCCAACGGCTACTCCCGATTGGTATTTGGCCTTACTTGGACAACAAGGTTGTTGAGACGCTAACATATTTGTGTCAATTCTTCTAGCAACTATGTTGTTAAATGCCATGCAAGTCCACCGTAGCTAAGATGGATGAAGATATTGTGCACATCCTATGGTCGGATAAAGCAAATGTATCCATCGACATTTTCATGAGTATGGTTCACGTAATGATACATCTGCCAAATGAGGCAAAGCTTACTGGCCCGGTGCACCCTCGTTGGATGTAATCATTTGAGAGGTAAGCTTGAAAATCATCTTAATTTATTAATATTAATTATGAAGCGCTTCAAAATGAATTTTTCACACATTTTTTTATATTTTAGGCTCCTTCGCGGTTACAAACGGTTTGTCCACAACATGGCACAACTAGAAGGACCCATTGCGAAGGCAGTAATTGTACAAGAATCACTAACATTTTGTTCGAGGTACCTACAAAATGTTGAAACTTCGTATAACAATCAACTGCGCAATTTTGGTGGTCGTGGGTGGGTGGAAAAGTTAAATGTGTTTGCACAACTTGAACGCCTATTTGGCGGAGGGCCTTCGTCTGAGCCTTTTACTAAATTTGACTTAGAGGTGGCTCACTGGTTCATATTAAACAACTACAATGAAGTCGAGCCATTCATTGAACAACATGAAGTAATTATGAAGACTCGTTATCCATCAAGTTGGGTTGAGATGCATAGGCAATTATTTCTTAATTGGTTTGAGGAACATAAGTGTTTTCATTTTACTTAAAACTAAAATTGTTTATCTTGTGGATTAAATTATGTATTAAATCGTTCTTGCACTTTACTAGATGAGACATTTAAAAGCAGCTAAGTCACCTATGTTTGGCGAAGAATTGTTCTAGCTCGTTGTCTTGTTAGAGCTGAAACGTACTCTGGATGTCATGTCAGCGAAGTTAAATTTTTGACAGTTGCACATGATGATAAATTATGCACTCAAAACAGTGGCATTTATGTCCCAAGGGAAGATGAAAAAACGTTTTTTTTTTTTTTTTTTGGGGTAAACTGTTGACTGTGGTTCAATTGTTATACACAAAAGCATAAGGAAATGATGCTTAAGTGTCATTGGTATGATACAAACTTGGACAAACCAAACAGTGTCGTTGAAGATATATATTTGTTATCTGTTAACACGAATATTGGTGATTTGAAAGTGATCCTTATATCCTTGCCAATATGGCAAAACTAGTATTCTACTTGGATGATCCAAAGCTCAAGGGTGGTTGGAAAGTAGTCCAAGGCTTACTACATGGAAACCTTTGGAACTTGTAAGCTTAAGATCACGAAGAGCATATCAATGATGACCATGATCACGATGTGGGTTCTTCATTCACCAAAAACCTTCCTAGAGTACGAAGAAACCACATTGTTCAACCACCATTCGAGCTAGAAGGTGCCCCCAAAATTGAAATAGATGCATTATCTATTGACCTTGGACGCACACCACCAAATCAATAGAATTCCTTGGTAGAAGATAGCAGCGATGACTCAAGGAGTGAAAGCGACATTGAGAGGGACATAAAGGAAGCAAATTAGTATATCGACAATGATTGAGAGTTTATTAATGTACAATTGTTGTAACAAACTATATTTAATTATCTTTTTTTTTTTTTAAATGAAAAATGAAAAATTCATGCTCTTATGCGACGGACCTCCGTCTTTATAACATTACGCTATATTTTACACGACAAATTGTTTGTTTGGCAATTGATTAGGGCATTTATTGAGCATAAATTAAGGTACAGGGTTTAGGTATTTGTTGAGCATATATTTTAAGTTTGCCCGACGGAGGCTCCATCTTTTAAGTTCAGGCCTTATTTCACATATTCAAATCCATATATGATTGTTGGTGTATAATTATTTTCGACAATCCAACTGTCAGTATTATTCATATAAATATGAGATCGTAAACGCCAAAAATTACACATAATTTTTTCTTTTATGTTAGGTAACGTGACAAAATATTCAACGGTTATAAACTTTAATGTAATTTTCAACTGTCATTTTATCTCTGAACTTTCCCATTTTCTACCAAAACAATAACTGACTCTACAATAATACAATGAACGGGCCCGATCATCATTACAAGAATATTGATTATTAGAGGCAGTAGCTTAGGGGCGAAAATAAGGATTCATCTCTATTAATTTGCATTAGGGGCGGATAGATAGATTTGCCTCTAATTAAAGTGATAGGGCCGAAATAAAAATTGTTGCTATTAATTTCAGATATTAGAGGCAAATAAATGGGCCTCTAATATATTTAATGAAATTTAATAATTTTAGTTAGGTATTTACATATTTTTCCGTTTTTTTATGTGTTTGCTTTGATAAATCAAAAGATACTAACTCCCAAACCCCTAATTCTCCGATACCTATGCACCCACATCCCTTAATTCTCTCATTCCAACCTTCCTCGCGCACAGACCCTCCATCTACTCCTTCCTTTTGAACTCGTGTTCTCTCTCATTTCTTCCTTCTTCATAATCTTTTATTTTCTATTTCTTCTTTATCTTTCTTCATTGTGATATTCCAGAGATCAAAAAACTGAGCGACAAAATTTAAGAATGGGGAGAGTGCCTGGATTTGAAGAATTTGAAGTAGAACTGATAGTGCCTGGATTTGAAGAATTCGAAGTAGAACTGATTGAAAATTTTCAAGAAATTTTAAGGTAAAGGCCTTGTGCTAATCTTCACTTATGGATTTTATTATACTTTTGACTTGGTGCAAGATTTCTAGGTTTTATTTTTAGAAGATTACCTTATGAAACGGCTCAATTTGGGATTGGGCTTTCTTTGTTATTTTTGTTTGTTTTGCTTTTGCAGATTTAATGTACAATTCTTTTGAGAAGGGTGACAATACAAGTTTCTTCTTACTTTTGTGAGTTCTGTTTATATTTAAACATTACTTTATCTTATATTGCACTTTTATCTGGGATTTTCAATTGAAGTTTTATTTTGTGGAAATCTATTTACTTTTCTTTCATCTCTCTCTACTGTATCTGCAGGGATGAAGGAACGATAAAAGATGTATGCATTTGGGCTTTTGGAGGCTGAAGATTGAGTCTGATTATATATAATTTTGTTATAATTTTATATGTACTACATTTTGGGCTATTTGTACTTCTTCCTCTTTCATGTATTCCCTATAAACATTGTAAATCAAAGATTTAACATTAGTAAAGAAATTTATTTCCTTAACTGGTACTAGAGTTTTTGTTTCAATGCATTCAAGAAAAATATCTAGAATATATATATATACACAATTCAATGACATCGGGCCCTGTGGTTGCGTTGATGACAAAGCCCCAGTAGTGTGCTAACGAGCCTGCCCCATCCCCAGACAATACTTCCCCAGCCTTTGCCGAGGGTCGCATCCAAGGTCTCAGTCAAGATCTGAAACCCCGTATCTTCGGGTTAAGCCACGGACTCGATAGGAGTGTCCGAGGGAAGCTGGGAAGCAAACTCTTGAAGGACGGTTTGGCTCATCTCCACCATCATTGACTATGACAATGAGGTAAGAATTAATATTAAATTAAATTTTGTAATTTTTGGAAAGGTAAAATAGGAAATTGAAAAGAAGTACTTATGTGCAGCTGCTTGGCAAGCTCATCCCCGGGTCGAACATAAACGTCCTTAAAGACGTCTATCTAGGGGAATTTATAACCCCTCATGTAATAAAAGCAACAAAAAAACATAAAGATAGTGGAAAATAAATTCAATATTTGTAAGAAATTGGAAGTGTGAATATTAAACTCTCATTACAAGTCGCCGCACCTCCATCCTATAGGAGATGGGTCTTGAACCAGAATGGTGGAGAAAAGTTTTCTTTTCCCGGTTGATCTCGTTTGCCTTCGCCTTCTTCTGTTAGCATAAAATAGACGTATTAGTGTAATATTTGAAGACAATGAAACAACTGCATAACCCAAAGTAGGAATAATTTTTAAAGCAGTTAAAATTAAATAAGTACTACATATAAAAACATACCACATAGGTGGGCTCTTGAAAATGGCCACAAAGCCATGCCCAGTCGTTCGCCCGATCCTCCAACTCCAGCGGGCAACCCTCCTCTAGAGCGACCTCAGGATCATCAAACAACTCATAATGTTTGTAGAGGTTGCTCTTCCACTGCTTGTATTGCTCGTAAAACAACCTTTGTAGGTAGCTGTCCATCGACTCATTTACGTCGTCAAAATTGTAGTTTGTCTACAATTTACCAAGTATTAAATTAAAATAAAAAAAATCAAAATTAAAATTGAAGTCAAAGTTGAAAAAGGAAAAAAAAAATAATACAAAAATATGAACTTGATATATAATTGAATAAAACAAAGTTAGGAACTTACCGATAAACAGTTGCAGACTAGGTTCTTCATCTTCGTCGGGATCTCGCACCACGATTTTCACAACATAGGGCACTTGGTCCTAACGACATGTCCCACGTCATGGGCCAATGCACTATGCTGCTCCGCTGTAGGTGCAGCTCAATGCCTCTCTTCATATCCTATCGTCACCTGGGTGACCTGCCATGTGTTCAGTTGTTGGCAAGGTCCCTAGGTGTTTTTCTTAGCTGCAAAACAACAAAACAAATGTCAAACATTTAAGTTAAAACTAAAAAGCAACATTGTGAACAATTTTTAAGGGACGAAAAATTTAAAACACATATTTGTTAAGATAAAAATCAATTTTTGTAAATATACTTAACTAGTCATTTAGCTAGGTTTAGATTTTTCTTCTCCATTTCTTTTGTTAAAGTAGCAAATAACTGCATTTGAATTAGCTAAATTAAATGGATTTTGTTATTTTACCTGAGTAGGGGCGTTGGATGCGGATGTCGTGTCGGGAGTCCGAGCACGCCTGTGAGTACGATGTGCACTAGGCGGAAGCGCCACCGAAGACTTCGATGATGCCGGCGCCTGTGCCTAACGCAACCATGGGAGGGTCCACTATCGTTAGAGCGCTCCTCGCAGTACGAGATGGTGGAGGAGGTGCTGGGGGGGGTCCACTGCTCGCAGCCCTTCAAGTAGATATAAGGCGAGACATCTACAAAAATATAAGAGAAATAAAATGAAATCTTAGAATATAACTATTATAGGTAAACAAATTTAAAACTAAATGTGTAATTACAAAATAACATTATATAACATGAATGCACAAATTTAAATTAATCCACTACAACCGTAACCTATTTGATAGGAGCATATTCATGCGACTTAAATGGCTTGTTCTCGTGCATTTACGTTATGTTTCTTTAGTTATTTTAGTACTTTAAGCTATTTTCGTGTGTTTATAGGTCCAAAGGGCTAAAGGAGCAAAAAGATGCATTTTGGAGACTTTTGGAGCACTTTTGGGCTAAGGATGGATAGCTTATGCTTGGCGCCAAAGTGTTGGACGAAATTGAAGACCAAAGTGTTGGAACCTTGTTCTCTTTAGTTTTAGGACATTTAAAACCTTTCCTAATCCCAATCATGCCATGCATAACACACATCCATTCTAACACATTGTCATTGCACATGCATTTCCTTCATTAGTTAATTCACATGCTCCATACTTATCATCACCACTCATTACTTATCACATATCATCACCACTTATCACTTATCATAACCACATATCATTCACCACTTATCATATCATAATCATTCACTTATCACTTAACATATCATACACTTATCACTTATCACTCATAATCACCTACTCCACCTACAACATCCACCTACTTCACCTACAACATCCACCTACTCCACCTACAACATCCACCTACTTCACCTACAAATGACATAGCCATATGTTCCCTCCACTACTCCTATAAATACCCTTGCATTCATTCATTCAATTCACATCTCATTTCATACACAACACATTACAAACACATTCTCCCTTCCCTAGCCGTGAGCTTCCCATCCATTCCCTTATAATCCAAACACCACTCCTCATCCATTTCCATAATCCCCCAAACCTCACCTTAGACCTTGTGCTACAACAACGAGGAAGATAAGAGGGCCTAAACGTTCATACAATTCAAGTGTGAGTTGTTGGAATGTTTAGGTGTTTCTTTGATTTCAAAGTTTAAATTCAATTCTCTTTGTTTTGTACGTATGAGGAATGGAAGAGAAGAGTGCCTAAACGTTCATACAATTCAAGTTTGAGTTGTTGGAATGTTTAGGTGTTTCTTTGATTTCAAAGTAATGAGGAACTAATCCCCCTTTAGCTAGGGGGTGATTCGAAACTATGTTTATATTTGCAATATGAATTGATTACTTTTGGTTGGAATTTCATAAGTTGTGGATTCAATTCGTTTAACTGTTTGATTGATAACTTATTTATGTATGAAAATTAAGCTTGCAATCTCAATGAACATACATTCGTTTAACTTACACCTATACTACAATTTGACAAAAAGAGGGTTTAATTTGTGCGCGTATAAAACTCGCATCAAATGAAACTCACTTATATTCTAGCGTCATATTCATGCATGAAAATTAAGCTTGCAATCTCAATGAACATACATAAATAAGTTATCAATCAAACAGTTAAACGAATTGAATCCACAACTTATGAAATTCCAACCAAAAGTAATCAATTCATATTGCAAATATAAACATAGTTTCGAATCACCCCCTAGCTAAAGGGGGATTAGTTCCTCATTACTTTGAAATCAAAGAAACACCTAAACATTCCAACAACTCAAACTTGAATTGTATGAACGTTTAGGCACTCTTCTCTTCCATTCCTCATACGTACAAAACAAAGAGAATTGAATTTAAACTTTGAAATCAAAGAAACACCTAAACATTCCAACAACTCACACTTGAATTGTATGAACGTTTAGGCCCTCTTATCTTCCTCGTTGTTGTAGCACAAGGTCTAAGGTGAGGTTTGGGGGATTATGGAAATGGATGAGGAGTGGTGTTTGGATTATAAGGGAATGGGGCTAGGGAAGGGAGAATGTGTTTGTAATGTGTTGTGTATGAAATGAGATGTGAATTGAATGAATGAATGCAAGGGTATTTATAGGAGTAGTGGAGGGAACATATGGCTATGTCATTTGTAGGTGAAGTAGGTGGATGTTGTAGGTGGAGTAGGTGGATGTTGTAGGTGAAGTAGGTGGATGTTGTAGGTGGAGTAGGTGATTATGAGTGATAAGTGATAAGTGTATGATATGTTAAGTGATAAGTGAATGATTATGATATGATAAGTGGTGAATGATATGTGGTTATGATAAGTGATAAGTGGTGATGATATGTGATAAGTAATGAGTGGTGATGATAAGTATGGAGCATGTGAATTAACTAATGAAGGAAATGCATGTGCAATGACAATGTGTTAGAATGGATGTGTGTTATGCATGGCATGATTGGGATTAGGAAAGGTTTTAAATGTCCTAAAACTAAAGAGAACAAGGTTCCAACACTTTGGTCTTCAATTTCGTCCAACACTTTGGCGCCAAGCATAAGCTATCCATCCTTAGCCCAAAAGTGCTCCAAAAGTCTCCAAAATGCATCTTTTTGCTCCTTTAGCCCTTTGGACCTATAAACACACGAAAATAGCTTAAAGTACTAAAATAACTAAAGAAACATAACGTAAATGCACGAGAACAAGCCATTTAAGTCGCATGAATATGCTCCTATCAAATACCCCCACACTTAGCTTTTGCTAGTCCTCGAGCAAAACAAAACAACAAGAGAACACGAAACTAGACAAAACGAACAAAACACAACCTACACCTTCCAACAATCGTCTCACGGATTTCCAATGCACATGACAAGTTAAAAATCATTAGTCCCATAGATTTTAGTCATCTTCACACTTGAGTACATTCTTAATCATAGTTACCACATACTATTTCACAATTAAGCATTTAAAACCATGTTTTGAATGTAGTAACATGCCTTAGAGAATTTTCTCAATTCCTTACAAGATATGCACTCGATTTTCACTCAGAATTTCTAACTACACACCCTAATCTAGTCATATGTGAGAAGATTGATGTAACATGAAAACGAACACTCACATATATGTATCGCAATTTTTGGAGTTAATAAGCATGTTTAGATATGATCTCATGAATGGAATGCTACTACTTAGACGCGAGAACCAGTGACACCATAAGCCCATACCAAGTTCAAACTCCACAAATTGAAATACACAACACTCAAGATAGAAGTCAAGGGTTGTAACGGGGCTTGGGGTATGTGGATAACAAAGAAGGGATATGGAAAACAAAGGTTTTTAAAGAAATAGTGAGCAAAGCATTTGAATCAACTTAGAATTCACTTTTGAATGAAAACTCAACTTTTGAACAAAAAGGGAGAGTTTAGACAATTTACACCCAGAATTGGTGTTTTGGAACCTTTCTTCAATCACTTATTCTTTCATTTTTTTCTTTTCTCTTTTTTTTTTTTTTTTTTTTTTTTTTTTTTTTTCTTTCTTTTCTTTTGAATCTCAAAACATCAACACTTAAACATTCTCTCCCCCACACTTATTTTCTTTCATAATGTAACTCAAAAGGAATTCAATTAAGTCATGCTCACTATCTTTTAAGAACAAGGGTGGGGATTGTCCTAAACTAGGCTAGGTGAGGAAAATGTGGGTAAACAAAGAATAACGGCTAAACAAGGCTCAACGGGGTTAAAACTTACAACATATACGAAGTATGGGAAGTAAGGCTATTTGGCTATGGTGGTGGTCACTACACAACTTCTTCTTGAATATGTGTTATGCAAATCAATAACATGCTTTGAATGAAATGGGCATGAGTTCTAGCATTTGGAACTATATGATGAAACGCCTTCTAAGTAGTAACCAAGCAAAGAATAATGAGATCATGCAACGACTTTAGAAAACAAGAAATCACAGATTAAACTCTCCAAAGAACGTTATAGGCTCAAGTCTCTCAGGGTTGTAGCGTTTGTTTGAGTTCCTTCCTTCAAGCATGTTACAAAAACGAATGTTTTTTCTTTTATGATTGCATGTGAAGTCATACATTATAACCATAACCAAGCATATACCAAGAGTAAATCATACTTTTCTCTATGTTTATAACTCTTTCTAACCGTCATGCAATTATAAACCAAATCCTTATCATTGTGTTGGAAGGTACCCTAAGACACAAAAACGACTCAAAACACTCTTTTTAGGCTTTTCAAAACATTTTTTTCAAATTTTTATGTGTTTTTCGGAGTTACAAAACAAAACACGCTAAAACAGTTTAAAAACACCTTCAAAACATTTAAAACAGCAAGGAACAACACTTGAAGTTATGGGTGATAAAATTCAACGAATTTGCATTAACATACTTAGTTACCCCCCCACACTTAAATCAAACATTGTCCTCAATGTTTTAAGCATAGATTCACACAAAGCATAAGTAAATACACAAAAAACACTTAAACATACTAAACATGGCAAAATGTAATTAACAAAGAGAAGAGTTTAGGGACGCAAATCTGGTTATGGAGTGTAAATTCCATCTTCTCTTTGTTGATTGCATTGAGGCTTGATCTTGATGATTCCACAGGCTTACTCTCGAACTGGTTTCTGCCCATCGTTGATTTTCCTTTGTGCTACTTCTTGAACTGGGCAGCAGGATGGTTCTTTTGGTCTTCCCCGAAGGTCTGAGCTTACCCCTTTGGTCTGTTTCTTTGTTCAATCTTTCCAATTCGTATTGAAAAGGGTTGGAGGATAACTCAGCCTATGTTTGTCTCCACATGCTTCAATGTATCATTTTCACTTGCCTTACTCGCTCCCCTTTGCAGAAGTGGTCCCTTCTCCGGAAGTGTATCAACCGTTGAAGATGACTACTCGAGAGCAACGCTAGGTAAGCAATCAGGAATAGGTTCCAGGCAGTTGGCTCCAGATCGGAAGATTGACTCCAAGTGCCGGCTGATTGCTTCTTTTACTTTGCCATGCGAGTAAGAACAAGGACAAAGAAAAAGACAGGGAAAAAGCATGATATGAGATACTTTTGCTTTTGACCTTGATGATATGAGATACTTTTGCTTTTGAAGAAGCGGTGAATGAATCAGCACATGTATTTGTTGTGCTGTTTCCTCCTGGGTCATCTGTACTCCAGGCATCTGGTATCATCTTTGGGGAAGAAGAAAGAATTGAGTATTTTGAAAGGCTTTGCTGGGAGTGCGCCCTCAGAGGTGAGGGAGAGGTGGGCATTTTCTTCAGGTTTGCCCTGCCATAAAAGACGAAGGTCGACATATATAGAGATAATATCAAGTGGTGGTACTTTTTACCCTTGTCGACAAACGTTTTGATCCCGCAATTCCGGCTTTTTGAAATAGTGGCGCCTCTTCGATCTCTGAATACGCCTCTTCGATTTCTGAGCAGGCGCCCCTTCGATTTCTGAACGACGCCCCTTCGCTTTCTGAACGACACGTGGTAGTGCAGATGCGGCTCCTTTTGACAAAGCTGCACGCGTCTTCTGAAAAGCAGAGAAAGCGTCGCCGAACTTTGCGCTTGTCGGCTAAAGATATGTAGTTGCGGTGATGGCCTCCACGTGTTGTCTGAAAAGAAGAAATCTTTTGACAAAGTTGAACGCGTCTTCTGAAAAGCCGAGAAAGCGTCGCCAAAATTACGCCGGAAATTCCGGCTTTTTGAATTGGTGGACGCGTCGCCTTGGCTTTTTTATTGAGCTATCGATCACCACAACAAACACTCTCTGAAGATTTCCCATTCTTAAAAATCGACTCCGGCCCTTTGAAATTTAACTTCATCCCTTTTCTTTGAACACTTTTGAAAAATGGCAAACTCATCGAACCTTAGCTTGGAATTGAGCCTTAGCAGTGATACGGGCGCGCCGCGTCAAGGTAACGTATGGCGCCCTTCTTTCTTATCTTCTAACGGTCTTCTTACAGGTGAAGACTCCGTGATGCAGGACGCCACAACAGCTACAATAGTAGCTAGGAACCTCCTCACTCCAAAAGATAGTAGGCTGCTGTCAGGACGGTCTGATGAGTTGGCCGTTCAAGAGTCCCTCGCACTTAGTGTTCAGTGTGCGAGTTCTGTGTCCAACATGGGCCAACGCCTGCTTGCCCGCTCCCGTCAAGTGGAATCATTGATGGCAGAGGTGGAGAGTCTTAAGCAAGAGATCCAGCAGCTTAAGTACGAGAATAGAAGTTTGCATGTGCTTGCAAATAACTATTCGTCGGGCATGAAGAGAAAGCTTGATGAGCTGCAAGAATCTGAGGGTCGAATTCACAGTGACCGTCAAAGGCTTGCGGCTTGTCTCCAGAGGCACCTTTTTCCTGGGTCATCCAGCGCTTGGCCAAGTATTGAGGCCTGGAATGCTCTAGCTCCGATGGCTTCCGCTCCGATGCCTCCCGCTTCTGCGCCTTCCGCTCCTATGCCTTCCGCTTCTATTCCTTCTGCTTCGACGCCTCGTAGCGGGGCTTCACGTAAACATCCTCTGTGAAGGCTCCATCTTTCTCCATGTTTAGTATCTCTTTTTTTTTTTTTTTTTTTTTTTTTTTTTTTTTTTTACATAAATAAAATCAAACGGCATGGAATTTATCTTTGAATGGGCGGTGATACTTGAAATGATCCGGTAATAGTTTAAATTCCAGATTGGGTGCCTGAATCATTAACCACATGTTAGTATAAAAGAAAATTGAAATTCGGGGAGGCGGCTTACCTGTGTGCTCCAAAATGAACTCCAGAATAAACACCCCTTCGAAAGTTATGACTTGTCCCGTGTCATAAAATCCAACTTCCTTGGGAATTGTGGTTTCAAATATGTCCTCTTTGATGCCTTCTACATCTTCTCCAGCCACTACCTTCTCTTGAATCATTCTTCTTGGTGTACAAAGTCCTTTGAAGAATTCAACACCATCTAAAACTTGCTGTGTTGCACCAAGAATTTGAATAGCATTTTGCACCTTTGGGAAGGCTTCCACGATGTCCTTTTTACTCTCTTCTTGGTTGGGAATCAAAAACCTGCTAGGAAAAGGGACATTGGGTGGAATAACATCAGAATAACATGGAATTGGGACGTCCTTACTGGTGGTGGGTGGTTTAGAGGGCTTAGGGGGCTGCGGCAAGGGTTGTTCTACCCTTGCCGTGTGCATGTCTTCTTCCTCCTCCTCAATTAGCAGCTCTTCATCCACTTCTAGGCTATGTTTGGACATTTTTAAGTCAGCTTCAACCTCCATAGCACTTCCCAAAGTGATAGCATTATGGATTTCAAAATCTTCCTTCGAGTTTTCAATAGTTGAGTTGGAGAGTTCACTTTGCTCTTGAATTTGTTTCATGAACTCCATAATCTGCCCAAATTGCTCGTCCAATTTACCCAACTTCTTGTCTTGATTTTGTTCGTCCTGCGTCAAAGAGGTTAGTAATTGAAAATTTTTATCATTATCCATGGACATACTTGAACTTGATTGGAATTGTTGTGAGGGAGGTTGTGGTGGCTGCATAGGTGTTGTATTGAACTCCTCATATGGTTGCCAATATGCTTCTTGTTGAGCCTCCTTGGCTTGATTTTGTGACCCCTGCGCCAAAGAATTTATTTCATTAAGAATTTGAATATAATCTATTGGCGAATTTGAATTTAATTGAGCATATTGCATATGAAGTTGTGGTGGCTGCATAGGTCTTGAATAGAACTCCTCATATGGTTGCCAATATGCTTCACGTTGAACTTGTTGATCTTCCCACCATATAGAGTTTGAATGATCCCTCCAATCTCTTTGTGGACATTGATTGGCTTGAAATCCTTGCCTATATGAAGCACCAAATGTAGGGACACTCTGCATTGTGGTCCTTTCGGCATACGGCGACAATTTAGAAGTAAGATTTGCCAATTGAGCTTGAATGCTAGCAAAATCCATATCTTACTTCTCTAGTACCTAAAATCAAAGAAAGAGAACTAAATCAAATATCAAAAGTAACAACAAACAAAGAAAACAACACTAAGTTAGAAACTAAAACGAAAACAACTAAACCAAAAAAAAAGAAAAGAACCAAGGGATTAGCAAAGTTGCTAATCCCCGGCAACGGCGCCAAAATTTGATGCGAGTTTTATACGCGCACAAATTAAACCCTCTTTTTGTCAAATTGTAGTATAGGTGTAAGTAGGGATCGTTCTGGACCGGGGATTAGGAGGGATTGCAAATCTCTTGGAAACTGACTCAAAAACGTAAAATAAAGTTTAAAACACTAAACTAGACTCAAAGAATGCAAAATTAAAGTTTAAAACACTAAGACAAACCAAAAACAAAAAAAATACTTTTAAAACATAAACTAAACAGATTCTAAGCACTAAAGAACAAGAAAGTAAAGGGGGGGGTTTGATTTGACGAAATTAGCTAAATTGCACAAATTGTAATTAAAGGCAAAACGTAAATATAAATGTGATGAAAATATGGATGATGGAATAGCCAAGGGGTTCTTCTTCACACATGTTACACTTGCATACAAGATTGATTCTCAGTTGGTCTTTCGATAAGTTGTGAAACTCAATGCTCCAAGTTAATTAGGTCCGCTTAAATTAACTTTCAGATTTCCCTAAATTCATTGGATTGAATGGAATACGCATTACAACCAAATTATTCTTAATCAAAGTCCCTAACTATGGAATACGCATGATAGAGACATTCAACAAAGATCATTAAGTTCAATGAAAATTAGAAGTGTTGACGAGGCATTCGTTACTATGGAATACGCATGAAACTTATGCCAAGAATTCGTTTAACGCGATTGTTTATAAGCAACCTCCACTACTTGTGAATATAAGTTCATAACGATTAGGTGAAACTCACTTATATTCTAGCGTCATATTCATGCATGAAAATTAAGCTTGCAATCTCAATGAACATACATAAATAAGTTATCAATCAAACAGTTAAACGAATTGAATCCACAACTTATGAAATTCCAACCAAAAGTAATCAATTCATATTGCAAATATAAACATAGTTTCGAATCACCCCCTAGCTAAAGGGGGATTAGTTCCTCATTACTTTGAAATCAAAGAAACACCTAAACATTCCAACAACTCAAACTTGAATTGTATGAACGTTTAGGCACTCTTCTCTTCCATTCCTCATACGTACAAAACAAAGAGAATTGAATTTAAACTTTGAAATCAAAGAAACACCTAAACATTCCAACAACTCACACTTGAATTGTATGAACGTTTAGGCCCTCTTATCTTCCTCGTTGTTGTAGCACAAGGTCTAAGGTGAGGTTTGGGGGATTATGGAAATGGATGAGGAGTGGTGTTTGGATTATAAGGGAATGGATGGGAAGCTCACGGCTAGGGAAGGGAGAATGTGTTTGTAATGTGTTGTGTATGAAATGAGATGTGAATTGAATGAATGAATGCAAGGGTATTTATAGGAGTAGTGGAGGGAACATATGGCTATGTCATTTGTAGGTGAAGTAGGTGGATGTTGTAGGTGAAGTAGGTGGATGTTGTAGGTGGAGTAGGTGGATGTTGTAGGTGAAGTAGGTGGATGTTGTAGGTGGAGTAGGTGATTATGAGTGATAAGTGATAAGTGTATGATATGTTAAGTGATAAGTGAATGATTATGATATGATAAGTGGTGAATGATATGTGGTTATGATAAGTGATAAGTGGTGATGATATGTGATAAGTAATGAGTGGTGATGATAAGTATGGAGCATGTGAATTAACTAATGAAGGAAATGCATGTGCAATGACAATGTGTTAGAATGGATGTGTGTTATGCATGGCATGATTGGGATTAGGAAAGGTTTTAAATGTCCTAAAACTAAAGAGAACAAGGTTCCAACACTTTGGTCTTCAATTTCGTCCAACACTTTGGCGCCAAGCATAAGCTATCCATCCTTAGCCCAAAAGTGCTCCAAAAGTCTCCAAAATGCATCTTTTTGCTCCTTTAGCCCTTTGGACCTATAAACACACGAAAATAGCTTAAAGTACTAAAATAACTAAAGAAACATAACGTAAATGCACGAGAACAAGCCATTTAAGTCGCATGAATATGCTCCTATCACTATTCTCCTAGAACCCTAACCTAATCCGGCCACTAAAAACTATCCCTAACCTTAATTTGATTATATAACTATAATTCAGAAAATTAAACTAAATGTAATTTTAATTATATAACTATAATTTAATTATCCAACATTCCCGAAATTAGAAAATTACCCTATCCCTAATCTACTCCGTGACTACACCTAACCCTAATCCCCCAAATTACATTCCCTAATTAAATTCCTCCTAATTAAAAACTACCCCTAATTTCAAATTAGTCCTAATTTAAATTGAGCCCTAATTATGAAATTAACCCTAATTATATGTCATTCCCCTAAATTAGAAAATTCCCTTATACCTAATCTAATATGTGTCTACCCCTAACCCTAATCCCCCAAATTACATTCTCTAATTAAATTCCCCTTTAAAAACTACCCCTAATTTCAATTGAGCCCTAATTATAAAATTAACCCTAATTATAAATTAGAAAATTCCCCTATCCCTAATCTAATCTATGCCTAACCCTAACCCTAATCCCCCAAATTACATTCTCTAATTAAATTCCCCCTAATCACAAATGAACCCTAATTTCAATTGAGCTCTAATAATTAAATTAACCCTAATTATATATCATTCCCCTAAATTAGAAAAATCCCCTATCCCTAATCTAATTCATGCCTACCCTAACCCTAATCCCCCAAATTACATTCTCTAATTAAATTCCCCCTATTTAAAAACTAACCCTAATTAAAAATTAGCCCTAATTTCAATTAAGCCCTAATTATAAAATTAACCCTAATTATATACCATTCCCTTAAATTAGAAGATTTCCATATCCCTAATCTAATCTGTGCCTACCCAGAAGCCCCCTCAATTACATTCTCTAATTAAATTCCCCCTAATTAAAAACTACCCCTAACTACAAATTAAGGATAAAATTCCCCAAATCTAGAAACCCTAATGTTGAACCCTGATCCTTAAATCTAAACCCTAATCCCCAAATCGAAATCCTAATCGGCAAAACCTAATCCCCAAATTGAAATCCTAATTGGCAAACCCTAATCCCCTAATCTAATAAGTCTAAATGGTTAATTAAAATGAAATTAAAAATAAAAGAAAAGAAAAGCAAGATACCTGAGAATGAAGGACGGCGGCTGGATCGACGGATGGTGAAAGAGGGAGGGACGCACGGCGTGGGTTGCGCGGGAAAGGTACAGGCATATTGTGCCTGAGTGACGGAGATAGTAGGTGAGAGAAGGGGAGGGTGGCTGGGAGAGACGAGGACGGTGGCTGGGAGGGAAGGAGAGTGCGTATGAGAGAGGGAGAGAGCGGCGGAGAGAGGGAGTGCACAGGCAAAAGAAAGAAAAAAGTGAAGGAAGAGGAGGAGGGTTGTCTGAAATAATTAAAACGTACACCTTTGCGCGGCGCATGCTTTGTCGTGTAAATGTCGTTTAGTTTTTCACGCGACAAAGGCATCTGTCGCAAAACCCTAAAGTCAGTTGCACGTTTTTTTGAATTTTCGTGGAAATTTAAAATTTTCAAGATAAAATTTAACGGCATGCCAAATATTTGAAATTGCGCGACTGAACATGAAAGTTTGTTGCGCAAATAGGCTTCGAGCGACGATTTTTTGTTATTCATTGCACAAGAATGTGTAATAATTTAAAAAAAAATCAAATTTTTTCAGAAACACTTGAATTTATAGGACCCAACATGGTGTCCCCGCATAAAATTAAAAACCTTGTGCAATGAATTTATATATTTCGTTGCACAAGTGTGTGAATTTAAAAAAAAAAAAAAAATCTTTTGGTAAACCCAACATTTAACTAAATACATAAATTTACATATATTTCCCCAAAATTATTTTATGATAAATACAGTTGCATTTAATTTACAAAAAAATTCCAAATTATATTAATTAATCCTCAGCAGAACTATAATAACTTTCACTATCGTCGGTATCATCATCTTCAGTGTCCCATTCCTCCTCATCGATAGGTACATCACTGTCGTCGTTCACAGCCTTTGGTGGATCATATAGGGAAAGATCACCGAGGTCAATTGAAATTGAATCAATCGGTATTTGGTGTCTGAAATGGTTCTTGGACAAGATTATTATCCCGTACTGTTTCCCCGCCAATTTATATCAAAGACTCAAGATGTGGGTCCGCGACATTGATGTTGTCCCCATCGGAACGAGAATCTTGGCCTGGTACAACATACATGTTCCTATGCTCAATCCTTTTATCAACTTTTTAACCCTTTCCGGCCTTAGGGTCATCGACATAAAAAAACTTGTTTTGCCATACGTGCCAAAATGTAAGGGTCATCATTGTACCAAGTTTTGGAAGTGTTGACTAAGAGTAAGCCATGGTCCCTCTTAAGAGTTCCGTGCCCATGTGGGTTTGTATCAAACCATCAGCATTTAAAAAAGATAACTTGGTAACAGTCTTTGTACATCGCTTGCATGCCACTGGATAGTTTGCCATAAAACTCAATGTCTGTACTTTCGCCACCACCCAGGACATGGACATCGCAGTTTTGTGTACACAACTTATCATCATGCTTAGCCCGCAAAAACTTGACGCCGTTAATATGGCAACTGGAGTACAATTCTGCCCGAATAGGATCGAATGCCAAGTTATATAACTCTTCAATGTAAGCGGGTGAATTGGATGCTTTTAACTAATTTACCTAACATGATAGAAAAAAATAACTTCTTGTTTTAGCCACTTCGAATATATTGATGAAATTACTACAACATGTTCAATACAAACACAAAAAACTTACATATTCAAGAAACCACCGAGGAAACAATTCACGGTGCTTCTTCGCACATATATGTGAAGGATAATCTCGCTTCATCATTTGTTCATGCTCATCCACGTAAATCATTGTCTGGTCACAGTTGTTTAGTATGAACCAATGCACAACCTCCATGTCCTTTTTGGTAAATGCCTCCCCTCGAACAGGTTCACCAAAGGGTCGTGCGACTTGGGCAAAAGCAGAAAATTTCTCTTTTCACACACCCCCATCATTATTGCCCTGAGGACGATTAAAAGCCATCTGAACATCTTTTAGATACATTCCACAAAATGTAAGTGACTCATATGCAACCCAAGCCTCTATAATGGTTCCTTCGGGCTTGGCCCTATTTCATACACTTTTTTTTAGGTCATCAAGAAGCCTAGAAAAATACAAACACCGTTAGCAAATAAATTAGATAAACACGTTGTATGATGACGAATAGACATTTGAATAACGAGTTTATACCTTTATATTGGGTACATCCATCGATAATTAACTGGTCCAACAAGCAGTGCCTCATCTGGCACGTGAACCATAACACAGATCATACTTGTGAAGAAAACTGGAGGAAATATTTGTTTGAACTTGCAGAGGACTTAGACAATGTCGTGGTGCAACTAATTAATGTCTAATTTTTTGCAACGACCTTGCAGTCAATTGGTAAAAAAAATACTGACAACAATATGATTGGCTTCACAACATCATTGGGCAACAGGCGTCGAATACCAACTGGAAGTAGGCGTTGTAGAATGACACGGCAATCATGACTCTTTAATCCTAAAGTTTTCCGCCGTCAACGTTCACTCAACAACCAATATTTGAAGCATACCCATTTTGAAACTCTACTGGAGATAGAAACTTCAAAAATTCTTTTCTGTCTTTCGATTTGAGTGAAAAAAACACAAGGAACCTTCTTGCTATGTCATCGTCCCTATTCATCCATAAATAGGGCCGTATTCCCATTCATTCCAAATCGAGACGAGCTTTAACAGTGTCTTTCATCTTGCCCTTAATATCTAGAATTGTGCCCACCAATGTGTCAAAATTTTTTTTCTCAACATGCATAACATCGAGGTTATGTCTCAAATTTAGCTTGGACCAATATGGGAGCTCAAAAAATATAGACTTGTGGGTCCAATTCAAATGGGTTGCTAGTTGAGGCCTAGTTACAATTTTCCTGAAAGGATTGAAATCTAACTGGTTAAGCTACTCTAAAATTTGGTCATTGGACCATTCACTAGGTCTGAGCCGAGGCTTTGTTTGGCCGTCAAATCTTTGTCCTTCTCACATCACTCGTGGTTCCAAGGTGACCATCTTTGATGACCAAGATGTGACGTCATCCTTACAAACTGGACATGCAAAATGACATTTAGTGCTCTACTCAGTAACCATGGCATATGCTGGAAAATCGTTTACTATCCACATCACTGCTGCCCGCATTGTGAACATCTTCCCAATAGATTTATCGTACGTGTGGACACCATTTTCCCATAAATCTTTTAGCTCATCAACCAACGGCCACAAATAAACATCAATAGACTTACCGGGACCCTCGATGATCAAAAAAGTCATCATCATATATTCTTTCTTCATGTATTTCCAAGGCGGCAAATTGTAAGGAAAAATAAATATCGGCCAAGTGTTGTGGTATTGGTTTAGAACCCCGAAATGATTGAATACGTCAGTGGCAAGTCCCAACTTAACGTTACAAGTCTCAAATACAAAATCGGGGTACATTTGATTGAAATCTTTCCATGCCTTTCCATCTATAGGATGCCTCATCACGTCATCATCCACCCGACTTTCTTTATGCCATCTCATGTCACTTGCAATATGCGTCGACATATACAATCATTGCAACCTCGGCTTTAGTGGAAAATAGTGCATAACTTTATGTGGAATCTTTGTCGGTTTATTCTACGATGTCATTTTGAACCTCGACTCGTTACATACCGGGCATTTGTCCAATGCTTTATTCTCCTTATAGAACAATAAACAATTATTTTTGCAAGCGTGAATCTTTTTATAACCTAATCCCAGACCATTCAACACCTTTTGCACACTTTTATGATCTTTCGGCAAACTATTGTTGTTTGGGAGCATTCTCTTGATAACCAACAAAAAATGGTCTAAGCACTAGTTGGAATTGTGATACTTTATTTTGCCATACATTAACCCCACAATGGTCTTGAGCACCGAATAGTCTTCGCATCCCAGGTATAATTCTTGGTTCACACTTTTTAACAGTTTTTCATATTGTTCGAAAGCTTCACTATCGTCGGTTCAAGCAAACCATTACCCCCTCCCTCGTTTGTATTAATCGAGGGAAATGGAAAAGTGTCATTTATAATATTCATAACCTGTTCATTAGAATCCACATTAGGTTCAACATTTTCCATTCGTGTCACGTTTGATGACAAAGCATAGTGTAATTGTTCCCCATGGTAATTCCAAGTCGTATATGTGTCTGTCATCCCATTTGTTAGTAAGTGGAATCGAACATTTTCAAAAGTCTCCCTTAAAGTGTTGTTACACCTCCTACATGGACATCAGATTCTAATTGCCCTCGTGTTGTGTCTGGATGTGAACTCAATAAACTCATTTATTCCATCCAAGTACTTGGGTGCACATCTATTCGGATTCTATATCCATTGTCTGTCTATAATGTCTGCAAGCACAATAAAATTGCAATAATACACGATTCCAGCGAGATTTTGTCACCTTATGCCTCCAGTTAGGGCCCTAATCCCATTCGGGAATGCACAGTTATGTTACGCAATTTACAGCTCCATCAGATTAGATTTTGACGTGGGAAAATTCTTGTAGCATCTCTCTACAGTTCTTTAAGCGGCTGACGTAGATATCAAAATACCTATCTGGCACTCGAAGAATGTAAAGAGATGTGACTGAAATTCCCTATGAAACCTAATCCTTCAACCGTAAACTACGCCTCATAATTGGGCATTCCCAAACTGTCCAAATAATGGGACAATTCAAGAATCAACTAGACCTTAGTCATGCTTTCACATCCATGAGCGAAATCCAACTAATCCTTAAACGGGAGACTAAGCTTTTATTAAAAATACACGTACAAAGTTAAATACTATTAACTCAGTACAACACAAAACAATTTTGTACGAGACATACACTTCTGGATTTCATCCAAAAACCAAATACAAACAATACACCTCTAATTAACAAAAAAATTAACAACCCTCATTAACAATTCACATCTAATTTGTTGTAAATTCAAATAACTCCTAATTAAAAACCCAAACAATTTACCTCTAATTTTATCATTCACCAAGCCATAATTGTACACACCAACCCTATACACAACAAATTTAATGGTGTTAGTTTGAATTCACAACAAAGTTTTGAAATATATAACGGAAACACTTACTAAATATAGCACCGAGGAAGGATGGTAGAGGCAACAGCTGCAAAATTCGCAGTTGTTGCTTCTGCACCTAAGGAAACTGATTATAGAGATGAAGAATTTGCGCGACAAACAAGATGCCACCCAAAACATATAGGTCCGAAATATGGAGCCAAATATATCCGCATTTTTTACCACCCCTTATGTGATGAACAATTCGTCACGCAAAACATATAGATGCAAAATATTATGGTAAACTTAACCGCCTTTTTACACCCTTTGTGCGACAAAATGTTCATTGCAAGCGTATTTGTGGGCGATCGTCGCATAAATTCTATGTGACTAAGTTTCGTCGCGCAAAATTTATAGCGACGAACAAATACGTAATTAATTATAATTATGGTAAACATAGATCTTTAGTATCTATATTTATGTAAACTTCATAAGTACAAACAAATATTCAATTATAATATTTATTCTAAAAATAATTGAAAACTTAAATAAATTAAATTAACTCATTTAATTATTTAAACAACAAAACATGAATTAAAGCCTAATTAAGTCCAAATACATAACTTAGAATAAAACCTTCAAATTATATATTGTCCTCAAAAACATAAATTTAAAACTACGGCTCTGTTGGTCTTCCATTCAGCTCAACATCATAACGCCACTACTTGTAACCCATCTTCAACGCCTCCTCCATCAACTTCATCAAGTCTTCATTCGAACCATCAAGAGTATAGTTACACTGTTACACATATATACAAATAATTAATTACAATATTTAACAAACAATTTCACAAAATTAATTGTTTTCAACATTTGTCACACTTACTAATAATTGATCCATCACCAATTCATCATGTCCTCGGACACAAATTTCCAAGAGCGCTGCTTAGCCGTAAGACAATTTTTCCGCATTGCTACACCAATTGCATGTGCAAACTCTACATATTTCGTCATATCATAAGGCTCGAAGGGCATGCTCTGCTGCCGGTTTCTTTCCTCCATTCAAGCCCAAACCATCACTTTCATACTATTATTATTATCTACCATCAGGTCTACAAAAGAAGGTGAAGAAAACCGCAACACAATCTATGCTTATAAAGAACATGTAACATTTTACGTGATGAACTATTCATCTCGTGTTGTGGACTACAACCTTTGCACGACGAACCTTTTGTCGCAACAAAATACGAAATAAATATGTAGTAAATAAGCAATAAATGACACAACTTCAACACCACCAATCATCGCTTTGCGTGACGAAGTCTCGTCCCTCAACGTTCTGCGCGACCAAACTTTTGTGGTGTAATTAAGTGATAAATATGCAGTAAATATGACAACTTAAACGCTAAGCGACCGTTTTACAGTGTTTTTGCATGACAAAATGTCATCCCGCAAAAATTTTAGCGAAAAACATTTTGTCGTGTAAATCCTTGTGTGACAATCAGAATTATTTATTTTATTCTATCTCAAAAACAGTTTCTCAAAATACTAATGTTAATATTATAGTATTTTGAAAATTTGTTCTTGAGACGAAATAAAAAAAATACAGTCCATACAAATTTATTCTTCCAAATTAATAATAATTCAATGTCATTATTTAATAAACCATAAATAGACTACTAAAAAACCTTAATCTAATCATCAGCTAGTTCAGCCACTCCGTGTCGCTCTGCGTCACGTTCAACATCAAACTTCAACTCCAGGGAACGATACTTGAACACAACGTCGATGCACTTCATCAGATTTGCGTCACTTTTGTCAATACCCCAATTAGGCTTATATGCAAAAATAAATAAATTATATGTATCACTATTATATTTTATCTAAAGAACAAAATTATTATTTATCTAATTAATAATTTACTCGTACTACTAACGCATCGATCATAACCGTCTTTATCTCCTTGGGGATGTCTCTCCAAGACTCCCAATTCACTTCGCATCTGTCACGCACCAATAACCTGATTTCGCCCCTAAACTTGTTCACCATATCCAACTTCTCATATCCTACTAATTCTGCGTAAGTTTCGGTAGTGCCTCCTAGAAAAAGAACTGTATCAAATGCATGTCGTAGATCTCTTCTTTTTCTTGTCTACCAACAAAATAAAAACTCATATTAGTCTACTTAAATATTTAATTAATTTACACAACCAACAAAATTTAGCACATATTACCCTTCTCAGAATATTCGCCTTGAGCTCTCTTTGACAAAGAACCACCAGAGTTTTCCATCGCGTGACACACCCAACTGAAGTCGACATATGATGGCCGTCACGTGAGGGAGACGTAGCCAAGTGCGCAACATAAGTGATGATAATAATAAGAAAATGCGACTAAGTAAAAATAAAAACTAAACTTACTTAAACTAGAGATAATATGTAAGTGTGTGAAAGTGATCAAGGACTCGATTCGTGATGTTTTAGTATGGTTTGAGTGTGGTGGTCTCATGGTTGTACGGACATAAAGAAGAATCGACAAAGAAGGAGAGGGTGAGGGATATGTGTGTGTGTGGTGATGGATTGGACAAAAAGAAAAGAAGTCAGGCCCTGATTGGACTGCCATGAGAAAAAAGAAAGAGAGAGAGTTTTAGGGTCCAATTAGCCCTAGGAAAACAACAATTCAACCTAAAACCTGATTAGGCTAGACATGATAGGAACTAATTGAATGGTAAATAAAATATTGTCAACCCAACAATATATTTCTATCCTAACTCATTCGTTAATTGTCGTAACATTTTCATTAGGAATCTGATTCGACCATAACTCGCATCGACGTGCTCGTGACGTCGAGTACGATTTAATTATAATAGCAAGGAAGATTATTTAAAACTACATATGTACATCCACGTCACTAAGCCACTGAGGGCATAATCGTCATCTCACATACTCGGTGAGAAAATTATAATGACAGTTGGGATGGGCCGTCACAGTCTATCCCCCTTAAGAAAATTTCATCCCCAAAATTTGTACACAACAACACGTATCAATAACCATAAAAAAGACGTGGATACTGGTCTCGCATATGCTTTGCAGTTTCCCAGGTGGCTTCCTCGACCGAATGATTCCTCCATAAAACTTTCACCATGCGCATAGTCTTGTTCCTAAGAACTTTATCCTTCCAATCCAAAATCGTTACTGGCTCTTCATCATAGGTCAAGTCTGGGTTAATCTCTAGTGGTTGAGGAGGGATCACGTGCGATAAATAAGAGATATAATGATGAAGCATAGATACATGGAAAACGTCATGTACCTTTGACAACTCTGGAGGTAGAAAGGTCGAATAGTGTGATACATCTTGGTACTCCCAAGATGCATCACATAAGCCGAAACATGCGCCTCATCAAGTATATCTTTCTTTAATTCTTTGACATTAGGCACGTACATTCGGTTACCCTGCATCATCATACCATCAGAATTCCTAATCTTGAGATCTTTCTTTTTCCCGTCTGAACCTGCTTGAATTAATTCCTGAGATTCTGCATCATTCATTTGAGCCTCGAAAACTTGCAAGTAGGGCTTTTTCCCAATCTTCCACTTCTAAATCAACTCCAGTAGATCTCAATTCAGTGAGGAGATGCATATAGAGCATTAATTTGACCGCGGGATTTCCTGCTAAGTGCATCTGCCATTGTATTCGCACGACCATGATGATACTCAATCATGCAATTGTAATCACTGAGTAATTCTATCCATCTCTGCTGCTGGAGATTAAGATCTTTTTGTGTGAAAATATATTTGAGGCTTTTATGATCCTTAAAAATCTTACACTTTTCCCCATAAAGATAATGCCTCCAAATCTTCAAAGCAAAAACAATGGCCACCAACTCAAGATCATGAGAAGGATAATTCATTTCATGGGGCTTTAACTGTTGCGAGGCATGAGCAATCACCCTGCCATGCTACATTAACACACAACCCAAGCCATTCAAGGAAACATCACTATAAATCTCGAAGTTCCCAGTATCATCTGGAAGTGGTAAACAGGTGCGTAAGTGAAGCAATACTTCAGCTGCTGAAAAATCTGCTGGCAATCATCACTCCACTCGAACTTAACTCCCTTCTTGGTTAACCTCGTTAATGGCAGAGCTATAGCTGAGAAATCTTTCACAAAACTTCTATAGTAGCCAGCCAAACCAAGAAAACTCCGTACTTCCATGACAGTACAAGGTTGTTCCCAATTCTCTACTGCAGCTACCTTCTGAGGATCCATAAGAATACCCTGGGCTGATATCACATGTCCCAAGATCTAGCCAAAATTGACATTTGCTAAATTTAGCATACAACTAATGTTCCCTCAATGTCTTTAGAACCAGCGTGAGATGTTTAGTATGTTCCGCCTTAGATTTAGAATATACCAAAATATCATCAATGAAGTCAATAATGAACCTGTTGAGATACGGCCAAAATACCAGATTCATTAAATCCATAGAAGTAGCTGGAGCATTAGTTAACCGGGATGGCATTATAAGAAACTCATAATGACCATATCGAGTTCAAAATGTTGTCTTAGGGACATCCTCATGCTTGATCTTCAACTGATAATACCCAGATCTCAGGTTAATCTTTAAAAGCACACAAGCACCCCAAAACTGGCCAAAAAGATCATCAATATGAGGCAACGGATAACGATTTTTAATCGTTACCCGATTCAACTGTCGATAATCAATACACAACCTCAGAGTTCTGTTTTTCTTTCGCATAAACAAAACTGGAGCTCCCCACGGTGAAGTATTCGGCTAAATAAAACCCTTATAAAAAAGTTCTTGTTTGAGTTTCAATTCTCTCAATTCTGCAGGAGCCATTCGGTAAAGGGTTAAAGAAATAGGATCTGTACCTGGAATTAAATCCATAGCGAATTCCACCTCACAATCTAGTGGTAATCCAGGTAAATCATCAGGAAATACATTAGGAAAATGCCTAACTACCCGAACATCTTCCACATGAATAGAAGTATCCTAGTTCAAAACCATATGAGCTAGATAGCCCTGACATCCTTTCCTCAACAGTTTCTTCACACTTACGGCCAAGATAACGCCCTGTCTCAATCCATAACGCTCGCCAACAAAAGTAACCATAGGCAAGCCCGGCCGATGGAAAGTGACAACCTTCCCATAACAATCTAACTTGGCACGATTGTAATGTAACCAATCCATGCCAAGAATAAGATTGAAATCAGCAATATCCAGATGAACAAGATAAGCTGGCTGACAACATCCTCCACCAGAACAGGACATCCCTGATACTCCCAGCTAACATAACATGCCTTACCTTTAGGCATCGAAAACTTTAACTCATACCCGAGAGGTATTGGGTAAGGTTGAGTCTTTTGAGCAAACATATAAGAAATAACAGAATGTGTAGCACCTGAATCAATCAATATTCTAACAAAATGACCAAGAATATTCAACGTACCCATAATTAAATCAGGGTTGCTCTGAGCATCTTGCAGAGTGACGTGATGAACACAGCCTTGCCCCTATTGCCGACCTCCAAGACCTTTATTCCCGTGATTACCGCGTCATGGGCTGATTAGGCTGTCTCGTCGAACCAGCATTGGTAGAAGCAACATCACTATTCTGAGATTGTCCTCCAGTATACCATTGTGGTCCACCACCCTAGTATGGTGCATACAGGGTATAATCTCCCTGATATGGTGTATAACCACCCTGATAATACGGATCAACTAGATATTGATAGGCTCCACTAGAATACGGAGCTACATCCCCATGATAGTGGTAAGCACCATCGTAACCTATCGGGGTATAACCACTAGAATACGGAGCTACATCCCCATAATAGTGGTAATCAACTGCTACCTCGTCTACACTCCCAAAAATGCCAATTATTGCATCTTTGACAAAGTAGAGTACCAAAACTATTAGAATCTCTCTGTCTCTGGAATCGGGAACCTCTTGAAGACCGGCTGCCCCTCCGAGGCGTAGTAGAACTCAAACCACCACTAGACAAACCAGAGCTAGTACCATTTCGTTTAAAATTTTGTGTCTTACGAGTACCATGAGATGATTGCCCTTTGTCCTTACTAGTATTATTTTTCTAAGCATTACCTTTTTCTTCCTCCTTATCACTATCATCTGGAGCATTCTCGGAGTCCTCAACCTGGAGTAGAACCTCAAAAAATTCTTGATATGTAGAACAGGGAGTCGAAGTCACCATAGAACGCAACTTCTTTCGAGTACCTCACTTAAAACGTCGGAGCATCTTAGCAGGATTTGCAGCAATCTCTAGACAATATCAAGATAAATCTGTGAACTTTCGATGGTAATATGTAGCTGACATTTTCCCTTGCTTCAAATTCGTGAATTCTTCCCTCTTATGATCCAAAAACTCCGGAGGTATAAATCTCCCCTGAAATAGATGCTTGAAAATCTCCCAATTTGTGGCATCTTCAGCTGTCAACTGAAAAGATTCCTATCTCCATCATGATGCAGCCTCCTCACACAAGAACCAAGTGGCTGTCTCAACCCATCTGTCCTAAAAAAGATTTCCCTGTTGCTGCATCACCCGAAAAGTTTTCCCAACATGGTTGAGCCAAGGCTCAGCTCCATCGGACCCCTCATTTCCAAAGAAATTACTTAGCTTCAAGTTATATACCGTCTCCAAAGGGGTCATCTGGGGAGGACGAAGTGAGGACTGAATATCATTAGCAATAGCTTCACCAAGTTGTCCAATATCTGGAAAATTAGACTGAGAAAAAATAGGTGGCTCTCTACGAGACGACATGGTTTTGACATAAGAGATCAAAATAATTAGGACTTAAACAAAAATGCAGGACTGCCCAAACCTAGTGCTTTGATACCAAACTAACATACCCCGATTGAAGTTGAGACGTGTGGCCGTTATATGAGGATGACGTAGCCAAGTACGCAACCTAAGTGATGACAATAATAAGAAAATGCGACTAAGTAAAAGCCAAAACTAAACTTACTTAAACTAGAGATAATATGTAAGTGTGTGAAAGTGATCAAGGACTCGATCCGTGATGTTTTAGTATGGTTTGAGTGTGGTGCTCTCACAGTTGTACGGATGTGTGTGTGATCACGGATTGCCAGAAAGAAAAGAAGTAAGGCCCTGATCGGGCTGCCGTGAGAAAAAAGAAAGAAAGAGAGTTTTAGGGTCCAATTAGTCCAAGGAAAATAACAATTCAACCTAAAACCTGATTGGGCTAGACATAACAGGAACTAATTGATTGGTGAACAAAATATAGTCAACCCAACAATATATTTCTACCCTAAGTCGTTCTTTAATCGTCGTAACATTTTCATTAGGAATCCGATTTGACCCTACCTCGCTTCGACGCTCTCGTGACGTCGAGTACGATTTAATTACAATAGCGAGGAAGATTATTTAAAACTGCATATGTACAGCCATGTCACTAAGCCATCGAGGGCATAATCGTCATCTCACATACTTGAGGAGAAAATTATAATGACAATTAGGACGGGTCGCCACAGTCTATCCCCCTTAAGAAAATTTCGTCCCCGAAATTTCTTCACAACAACACGTATCAATAACCATAAAACAGACTTCTCGCATATGCTCTACAGTTTCCCAGGTGGCTTCCTCGACCGAATGATTCCTCCATAAAACTTTCACCATGCCCACAGTCTTGTTCTTGAGAACTTTATCCTTCCAATCCAAAATCGTTACTGGCTCTTCATCATAGGTCAAGTCTGGGTTAATCTCTAGTGGTTGAAGAGGGATCACATGCGACAAATCGGAGACATAATGATGAGGCATAATCGTCATCTCACATACTCTAGGAGAAACTTATAATGACAATTGGGACGGTTTGTCACATCGCGTACAAAAAAACAAACAAAAATTGAAATAATAATTCGATGAAAGTAAAGATTTTTCGAATTGAATTTTGTTGAGACTAAGCGAAATTGTCAATTTAAAGGAATTCTGGCTTCTTTGCGCAACGAAACCTTCGTCACGCAAAACCATGGAGTAAATACCGCATTCAACACTTTGACTAAACAACTCACGGTCTAGTAAATGTGTGAACCTTTGTGCGATGAAATATTGGTCACGCAAAGTGACACACGCTATATCTATTTTTTGGCGCAAAATACAGGTATTCGCGCATTTTTTTGTGAACCTTTGGACGACGAAGGGTTTTTTTTTTGTCATACGAAGTGGTTTTGCATGAGGAAAGATTGCGTCGCGCAAGTTGTTTGTCCCATTAAATTATTTTCAACGAAGTGGCTCGACAAAATAGTATATTTGTTGCACCAACCTGTTCTACGTGACGAGTTTCCTTTTGTCGCATAGAGTTTGGTCGCGCAAATAGTTTTTTCTACTAGTGTAAATAAATGTCTAGGAACATTGTTCTTGTCAACGGACAAGTTAAAGTTGACTATGATGAACGACATAGGTGTCCGACTTGTCTTTGAGTTCGGGTTGTGTTGTCTAGCTCCATAGGTGCACTCCTTCGTACCCAGTTCTCTATTACTACCCACAAATGGAAATATGTCCCCCTTAATGTGAAGCACGACCTAATGGAAAAACTTCATATAATATTTTTATTAAATTTAATTATATATATAATTAGTATTTTTTTTTTTTCCTATAGCTAACATTTGTTTGTGTTTTTTTTTTTTTTTTTTTTTTTCCTATTTTAGACCGAGTTTGATATTGACTCTGGTGTATCACAAATGTTTGACATTAATTCGCTATGGATGGCATATTTCAAGGAGTGGATGTTCGAGCTACGCAACTACTATGTTGATCAAGGAAGTCGTCAACAAGCTCTAAACAATCCTCCCAATGAATTTGAGGATCGAAGGGAGCAGTGGCATGGCTATGCGAGTTTTTTTATGGGTATTTTTGAAGGACAATTACTTGTTTTTTTATTTATTTGCGAAGGACAATTACTTTAATTACATAATTGTGTTTACTATTTTAATATTAAATAAGTTGATTTAAAAATAAATTAATTAATTAATCAAACATTAATAATGTTTGATTAATTAATTTGTTAAATTTTTAAAATTTTACTGCTTTTACCCGACGAACCATTCCGTTGGTTAACTCTTACTAAACTGACCAAATTGTTGATCAAGGAACTACTATGTTGATCGAGGAAGTCGTCAACAAGCTCTAAACAATCCTCCCAATGAATTTGAGGATCAGAGGGAGCAGTGGCTTTCGAAGGACAATTACTTGTTTTTTTATTTATTTGTGAAGGACAATTACTTTAATTAAATAACTGTGTTTACTATTTTCATATTAAATAAGTTGATTTACTATTTTCATATTAAATAAGTTGATTTAAATAACTGTGTTTACTATTTTCGTTGGGTAAATAGGAGAAATTTTTCCAAGTGACGGGAACACCATGACACGTGGTGTTCCTTCACACATTAGGATTTAGTTTTATTTATTTATTGAAATATAAAATTGAAAGATATTCAAGATGTCAAATCCTAATGTGTGAAGGAACACCACGTGTCATGGTGTTCCCGTCACTTGGAAAAATTTCTCGGTAAATAGAAGTTAACCGACATAATCATGTTGCGGTCAGGAAACTACATTTACAACAGTGTTGACACAATTAATTTTGACTGACAAACTTCCATCCGGTAAAAGATTAAGTGGCGACCCTTGGTTTTAGGAGACGGTTCTTGTTCGTCTCACAATTTAATTTTTCCAATAGTGAGTGCTCAAACCCGCTCAAGAATTTCTAGTCCCCATCTGACTGATTAAAATTCTCTGAGTCTAAAAAAAGGGGCTAAAAGCTTTGATATATATGTCTAAATTTTGTTTCTTATCAAAATTTCTTTCTGGTTCGTGTCCTAGGTGGACTTGAATAAATAATAATAATAATATAAACAAATTAGCTTGTCTCATGCCCTTACTCTAATTGCCTAGTTCACAAGGTAAGCTATATGGATATGAAAGAGCACCAATTGGCAATATGGAAAATAATTTAACTTATAAATTTATGTAAGGTCTCCCTTCATATTAATGTGTGATCAATTCTCAACATGAGAAAGCAAATATAATTCAATTCCCATATGCACTGAATGTTTGGAATAAAGATGATGATAAACAAATGGCAATGAACTTCCGTCCATATATCTAACAATCTAGTACTAGAAGCAAAATCGGTTCTACAACCCTACTATATGGGAACAAACATCAGTAACTAGTAATTAATAGTTCAAAAATCTTGTTTATATTAACTGCAATGAAAAGGACAATCACGAATTAGCTATCGAAATTGTAATGGTTACAAATGTACGGGGTCGAGTAATTTCTTGGTTATATGCCGGGGCTTGTGGATTCAAGGGTACAAGAAGGGGTACACCATTTACCACTCAAACTGCAGTAGGAAATGCTATTCAAACAGTAGTGGATCAAAGTTACAACGAACATGAGTTATGATAAATGGCCTGGGTTTCAGAAGAGATGCGGCATTAAAAGCCTTAAATCTTTTCTACGTAAAGTATACTCCGAAGACATCGGACAATTATTTATCACCATGATCAGATCGAACAAGTATATATCCTATTATCATGTAATATCCTTTACATATATATTGTTTGATGGCGTATATCTCCTATATATTTGTCTGAACTTTTGAGTATTTTAAATTGATTAAAGTTCAACTGATTACATCATATGCAAGACAATAAACAAATTGTTCCGCAGCTAAATTTGAAAATTAACTTGTAACTCCCATCAAGGCTACCTAACCGCAATGCTTATATATTTAGTTTAGTATTTTTTTCTTTTCTTATTTGATCCTTGTAATCTTGCAGTTCTCGCTGAATTTGACTTTCAACAAAGTGCTTGAAGTCTAGTAATTGCTTTTTGCGGTTTATTATGCTTTATTTGTAATTATTTTGCAAAAATTGTTTTAGAGGTGAATGTTTATTCAATAAATTAAATATTTACTTCTTAAAATAAAATAAAAAGTTAGTTTGAGAATTGAGATTTATATAATGGAAGTTAAACGAGATTAGGCATAATATACTCGTTAGTCGACAAGCCTATCATGTCCAAGTGCTCTCGCCTTTTTCCTTCCGCTATTTCAGGTCATTGGTAAAATGTCAATGTAGTATGAGAAATGCGTGCACATATGTCAAATTCAATGACATTATTATTAACACGAAAAAGAATTAAAGAAAATACGTGTATAATTGTAAGAAAAATTTATTGGGATCCAACTAAACAATTTTCCCTACTAAATTTTCAAATTTTCACTTAATAAATAAGAAAAAAAAAACATGGTTGTTTTTCTCTCTACACCCAATAACCCTAATTAAACCCACCACACCATTTCTATTATTTCCAACAAACTCAAACCAAACATCTATAAAAAAAAAAAATTCCAAGGTCGTCTACGACGGTTAACTTCTATTCTTTTCCTTCTCTTTCTCCTCCTCCCTCTTCCAACCTTGAGAAGAATATGAACCACCAAACTCTGCTAGTTTTCAGCATCGAAATCAAACATGGGTCCGCACCATTCACACTAATTCATAGTTGTCTCTCTTTTTCCTGATTGATTTGATCCAAGTTCACATAGAGATGCAAGACAGAGAGAAAGGAGAGCATCAATTGAATTCGTCAGAGCTTCAAATGTGTTCGCCGAAAAAAAAGAAAGGTGTCTCGTTTTGGTGGGTAGACTTATTTATTGTTTTTTTTTTTTTAATTTATTTATTGTTAGATCTACAAGTTGTAATTGTTGTTAAACTTGTTTCTTTCAGGGAAAAAATGATATTGTATTAAATAAATTTTGAAGTTGGGTGGAATGATAAAATAAATGGGCTCAAATAGAATTTTCTCTTTACCTGAGTCTCAATTTTGCATGTCATAATCTGTAACCCCACCATTACTCCACTCTCTCACTCTCACTTTATAAACCAAACAAGGGCCAAAGGTAGACAATGAAAGGAGAAAAAAAGGTTCCAAAACAGACAAACCAAACCCCATTTCATAAATCAACCCTATAAGCTAGTGAAGCTTTCCCACAAAAGGTCTGGATAAATTCTCTGAGGAGAGAATTAATCAAGGAGCTCTCTCTCTCTCTCTCTCTCGCCCCATCCCCCTCTACAGATGGGTTTATGGAACCATCATGTGGAAGACCAAAATTTGTGCTTTCAAGCACCTCCTTTTATTGAATGGCTGAAGCCATCTTCCTCTTTTTCATCATCATCAACATCATCATCGTCTTCCCCTTGTTTATCTGAGCATGGCACTATACAATGCTTGCCTCTTTTAAGCCAGTTTACGGATACCAAGCTGGTGAAAGTAGAAGATCGCGGGGTTCAGGAAGATGGTTTTGGAGTCAAAGAAGAGCAGATGGAGAAAGTTACAGTTGCCTTGCACATTGGACTTCCTAATAGTACTAGTAGTACAGGTGATAAATCAGAAACATATGATGAAAATAAGAAGGTTTTGAATCTCAAGGAAGAACAAGTAGTTATGAAGAAGAGCATTCATGGTTGTTCGTTTAAGGCAGAAAGTAGGTTTTGGATACCAACGCCTGCTCAGGTTCTTGTTGGGCCGATGCAGTTTGCTTGCTCCATTTGCAGCAAGACCTTCAATAGGTACAATAACATGCAGGTTAGTATTAATTCTTACCCATCATCGATTTGTTTGAATAAATTTGTTAGGGTTTCGAAATTGTGGACCTTCAAGATTAATTTTCGGCTACAATCAAACTACAGCCTGAGTCAAGATACAACATGGAATTAAAAATAAAACAAAAATATAGAGTTTGTAGTGAATTTATAATCATTATATACAGATTTACTAATTTTACTGTTGACTATGCTTAGACAAATTTTTATCATTGACTGTAAATTTTAACACAAACTGCTTTTCTGTGAGAACTGGTGGTTGTAAGTAAATACGTGTAGTAGCATATGCATCTCTCCGCCCTAAATTCTTACTTTCGTTTTGCAAGATTGTATTTACAATGGCTTGATAAAGTTAAAATATAAGTTACAATCATATAAATCTTTGCTTTTTGCTTGGCTTCATAAAGTAGTTCGACTTTTATAAAAGAGAGACACCGGATTTTGAGGAAATTATTAATCATTAAAGTTTTTCTTGTCTAGAAGGAGAAAAGGAACGTACAGAAGAATGGTAAAAGAAAATTCTTGGGGAAATTAAGCACATTATAGTACTAAAGTTACTAATAAAGCGCTACAGCTTAGTAATATTTATCTTCTTTTGTAAGTTTAAGATTTTAAGTTCTACTCATATGTTAGTGTACGTATTTACTTCCACAAATTCTCAAATAAAGAGAGTTTGAAAATTAAAAACTTAAATGGTTAGTTACAAAACGAGGCATTTGTTTTCACTTTTCTTACAACGAAAACTTAAAACTTAAAACTTAAAACTTAAAACTTAAAACTTAAAACTTAAAACTTAAAACTAAAAACTAAAAACTAAAAACTAGAAACTAGAAACTGAAAATTGACAATTGAAATGATTATCAAACGGATCCTCTATTAAATACTATTGTTGCTCACAGTTTAGGTTCATATATCCATTCAATTTCATTCTCTGTGGACAAATAAGAGGGTAAATTTTGTCCCTTTTCATTTTAACATGCAATGTTGGTTGACCCTGAGGTTTTTTGGTTAACGATATTCTACTTTAATTTAACATGACTTATTAGGAGGTGGCTTCAAACTCGTTTATTGAACTTTTGAGTGATTCATATCTTAATCCATGTCAAAATGAGGAAGAGGTTGACACCGAATCCAAAAATCTCTAGACTATATTGTGGTACCAAATTATTTTACAAATATATAAGGATAGAACTATAACAATGATCAACCCTCTGGCTATATCATATTAACTCCCATTGCCATTTCCTTTTCTTCTTCTAGTCCCTCAATGTTCAAATCTGAAGTGAAAGGTGTGGTTTTAAGAAGCTGAAGCAAGTTGGGGAAGGTTTTTGGGCTTGTAAAAGTTTACATGATATAAATTGAGGGCATGAATGAGTTGAAGGGCAATAGAAAAAGAATAAACAAATAAACAATTTTTCTTATCTATGTACATTGTTAGTGTATATATATTTGGTTCATATTTTGTTGATATTTTGATAAAATCGGTTAATATCGACCAAAGTATCTATAATGTTTCCCTTATTGTAGATTATTACTTGACACCAGCCAATCACTAGCCTACAACAATTTTTACACTTAGAAGTTCTTTTTGGGTTCGTAAATACTTTTTTTCTAAGTCAAAGTACTGTGTATTCGGGTTACAGATGCATATGTGGGGTCACGGATCTGAATATAGAAAAGGGCCGGATTCTCTAAAAGGAACACAACCAGCCGCAATGCTGAGGCTACCATGCTACTGTTGTGCTCAAGGCTGCAAGAACAACATCAACCACCCAAGAGCCAAGCCACTCAAAGACTTCAGAACTCTCCAGACTCATTACAAGAGAAAGCACGGAGCAAAGCCGTTCATGTGTAGAAAATGTGCCAAAACATTTGCAGTTAAAGGAGACTGGAGAACCCATGAAAAGAACTGTGGCAAGCTGTGGTATTGCACTTGTGGATCGGATTTTAAACACAAAAGATCACTCAAGGACCATATTAGATCATTTGGTAAGGGGCATTCTCCACACCCTTCTCTTGATGGTTTTCACGAGGATGAGAAGGAATGTGTAACTGGTTCGGAAGAGGAATGAGTTTTTTTCCAAACTAGCCAAAGTAATTTGCCCCTTTTTTCTGAAAAAAATAAAAAATAAAAGATTTGTTCCTATCTCACATGTCATGTTACAAGTAACAAAATGTGTGAGACAAGAACAACTAGGAACGAGGGGTAAACTTCTGCTAGTTTTGATAAAAACTCAAGATGTGGACATTATGGAGCTTAATATATCTTTCTTTTGGGTTTACGATTTCAAACTATCGAAGCTCAGAGAATGAAGGTAATTAATTAGGAGGGTACGTACTATATATATCCAAGCTTGTGCTCTGTAACAAAAAATTCTCAGCAGCTTGCACACCATGCACATAGGGGAGCGGTTTGCTACGGAGCACTTGCTGTGTGATAGGGAGTAGTTAATAACTCTAAGCAGTTTGCTTAGTGGTTTAAATATAAATAAGTTGATGATTACTTGAAGCGATGAAGCAGATGAATTTCTTTCTCCTATCAACACATGGTAGGTATCATGCAGTTACAATCTTTTGTAGCATCTCCCCATGGAGAAAATTTATCAGCTTCATTGTCAACTGGTAATCTATTCATGATTGTTGTATTATCAAATTGAAATGTTTGGAATCTTGATAATCTCCTCTCTCTCTCTCTCTCTGCATTTTTTATTTTATTTTTTCTTTTATTAATGACAAACTTTTTCATGCTAAAAGAATGAAATCTTTGACTTTTTCTCTAACGTGTGATGATCCTAGTATCTACTTATGACTAAAATAAGGGTACATAAGGGGTAGGGTACAAATATGAGGAAAAGGATTCTCGCCGGATTTTTTTTTCTAGGGATCCTAGGGATTCTGTGATCATGATCGTTCATTGTACATTCTATAGTTAATTTTCGCTAAGTACTATTTATATTTAATTTTAAATTTTAAAATGATTTTTGACCGTACGATGTATGATGAATGGTCACGGTCACGAGATCCCTAGGATCTCCCGAAAAAGAATCCGACGAGAATCCTTTTCCCAAATATGAAGTAAAAAAAAAAAAAAAAAAACGAAGGAAGGATAATTAATTAACTAGTATGGTAGCTAGATCGCCTTTTGACTAATTCCATGATAATCCTTAATGGCATGCTTTCATAAATTAATAGCTAGAGAAAGTACTGCCATTTGTTGTTTAAAATAGAGGGGGAGATGCATGTAGTTTCATCTCCTTTCTCTGCTTTGGTTGGCAGCATAACTACAGAAGATGCATGTACATAGCTGTGATAATGTTAAATCATTATCAACAAATGGTCACTAAGATTGACCAAACTCATCATTTTGGTCATTCACTTTCAAAATCAATCAATATCATCCCTAACATTCACTACCACACATCAATTTGGTATTTTCATTTAGATTCCGTCAATTATTCTTTTAGTTTGTACGTGGGATCCACAAATCCAATAAAATGGTGACATGTGGATTATACAAAAGAATGGTTTTTATCGCAGATGGTCCCTGACTTTGATCAAACTCTTCATTCTAGTCCCTGAGTTTCAAAAATCAATAAATTTGGTCCCTAACTTTCACTTTCGCACATCAATAGAGTCTTTCCTTTAAAATTTTGTCAATATTTTTTGTTAGTGTGCTGATGTGGTCCCACTAATCCAATCATATAGCGCCAAGTGGATTAACTATAAGAAACTAATTTTTTTTTTCTTTTAGTTTTTGTTTTTAATTTCTTATAGTACTTTTAGTTTTAAATCTTAAAAAAAAAAAATTTTTTATAGTCAATCCATGTGGCGCCATATGATTGGACCAGTGGAACCATATTATCACACTAACAAAAAAATATTGACGAAATTTTAATGGAATGACTAAATTGATGTGCAGTAATGAAAGTCAAGGACCAAATTTTTTGATTTTTCAAACTTAGGGACCAAAATGAGGAGTTTGATCAATGTAAGAGACCATTTGTGATAAAAACCCTTCTTTTGTGTAATCCACGTGTCACCATTTTATTGGATTTGTGGGTCCCACATGCAAACTAACAGAAATAGTTGACAGCATCTAAACGAAATGACCAAATTGATGTGTGGTGGTGAATGTCAGGGACGACATTGATTGATTTTGAAAGTGAGGGACCAAAATGATGAGTTTGGTCAATCTCAGAGACCATTGGTGAAAAAAACCCTTACCAATATGCTTCAACATAAAATAGTTTTTTTCAATTCATTATTTCCAATTTTGCAGTGGCAAGGTGGACATCCAGTGTAAGTCCAATTTGGGGGCCAATACCTAATCACCCATCGAGGTTTTAACATCAATTATATAATGATTGGGTGTTGATTTGTTGAGATGGATATACGTAGAAAAACTTTAATCTTACCTTGAGCATTTTCATCCTTTAGTTATAAAAATTTAAATTAATACCCAAAACAAGTAAACACAAAACCGAAATGTGTTTGTGTGAAAGGGAGATTTGGCAAAGACTTTTTATAAAGAAGACGCACAAAAAAGAGTGATGGAGAGAAAAAGGCGCTTAAAAGAGGTTGAAATTTGGTTTCTTGTGAGGTAGGCTTGACCAGGTGAAACAAAAAGAATAGGAGAAACGTGAAATGGTGTTTGATTTTTGAAGATAATTAGGGTCCTCCACCATATTTTGTCGGGTGAGAGAAAAACTTGAGAGGAAGTGAAAAACTACTCCTTTTTGTCAATACGTTAGGTGTTCTGAGGGGAGGGAAAGCAAAGGGGGTGGGGGAACTTCGAATGGGTGAGAGAAAAACTTGAGAGGAAGTGAAAAACTACCCCTTTTTGTCAATACATTAGGTGTTCTGAGGGGAGGGAGGGCAAAGGGGGTGGGGGGAACTTCGAATCCTGGGTGCTTAATTTCTATTATAGCACAAGTCCTCTTCAACAACCACCCATTTTGTTTGTACATATTTTTTTAGCTATGTCCTTTCACATTCAACCATACATGTCATATATGTATACTTGCATGCACCAAAATGTAATCACATAATCTATGGTAGCAAAGCCTCGAAATGTAATCACATAATCTATGGTAGCAAGCTAGGGTCTGTTAGTTAATTTGGGGTTAAGGGGTGTATGGGAGTTAAATCATATTCTATACTACTCTGAGCCAAGTGAAATGAGCATGGTATGGGATGTATAGGCAAGATACTCTAGGTATGTGTTAGCATAATTAGAGGGGGTGAGTTCATTTTTTCATCTCATCAGAGTTAAATCATATTCTATACTACTCTGAGTCAAGTGAAATAAGCATGGTATGAGATGTATAGGCAAGATACTCTAGGTATGTGTTAGCATAATTAGAGGGGGTGAGTTCATTTTTTCATCTCATTAGCATCGATTTAACTTATTGTATTGTTCAATGCATAACACTTTGATTAATCGTAATAATTGAACTTGAGGGTTGTACATTTCTCCATGGGCATAACTTGTGTGCCTGATGCATAATCTTATTAAGGAACAAATGTTGAATGTCCTAAGAAGTGAGTTGGGTTAAACCGAATCATCCTTAACTCGATTTTTTATTAAGCTGACAATTGCAATAACTCTTTTTGTCTGATAACGTTAAGGTGAAATTATACATCAAAAACTTTCACTAGGAAAAGAAATTCTAAAGGAAAATGCTAGGGAAATCAAAATTTTGTAAAACAAATATGGTTGTTGATGATTGGATTATTAAAGTTTAGTGTTGATTAACATGATTATTTCTTATTGGTGACACATAATTTGATTTGCAAATTTAATTTCAAAAATTTGATCTACCTAGCATTACTCAAATTTAAAATACAAAACTAGAAGGAAAAAAGAACTATACATTAGATGTGTCATTTTGCACATTTAATTTATGTTTTAAGAGTTGAGCATCACACCCATCATGAAAACTATACATTTGTTGTAAAGCTTTTTTTTTTTTTTTTTTTTTTTTTTTTTGAACAAACGATTAAGAGAGAAGGGATAGACTTAGCTCCACAATGGGCTAGCAATAATATGGTTCAAATTCAACTTTGCAAGAATCGAACCTAATACCTCTCATTCACAAGTAAAAAGAAATACCACTAAACCGTAGTGCTAAATTGTTTGTTATAAATACTATTAATTGTGTAGTTGTCCACTTGAGATCAACATGTAATTAATTAGTTAGTATATTTTATATATAAATTCTAAACCTTCAAATAGGCACTCAAATAACTACTTCTCCTCACAATCTCTCTCTTGTCTCAATTTCTATGTCTTACTCTTTATTTTATTTCAAACAATTTATATTCAAACACGAAAATGGCTTCGATCTGGGTATTCGGGTGGTAACTGACGACGTTTTGTTAGACCCAGTTGGTGGCGTAAGACTGGTACTTGGCGACGGTGGACAGGAACTCGCTGGGAAGGTCGACGGTGACTTTGATGTCAAATTCAAAAGTCCTGGAACATGGCTGGGTTGGAGTTGAAGGCCTTGACCTACTCAAAACCTTGGGATTTTCAGATGTTGCACTACCTTGTGTGCCGAGAGAGGTTTTCAAGTGAGAAAGAGGTAGAGAGATGACTGAACGGTGGGGCTAGAAAAGAGTGTGAGATAGGATAAAGGGAGGTCGAGAGAAGGGTTCCAATATGGCAGCTAATAATTGGCCATTCAATGACAATTTAACTTAAAGGACCAAAAAGCACTGCCACGTAAGCCAAGTTAAAAATCCTTAACAGAATAGACGGAAACATGGCAATGCAAATACAAAACGGTGTTTCAGGGGAAAGTGGGACAAACTGCATTTTAGGGGATAAAGTGACACTATGTAGCAGTTTAAGGGGGTGTTGCTGTAAACAGTGGGAATGTGTGGTCACATACCAACAGTAACTTTCTCACATGCCTAATAGTGTTGTTTTTGTTTGTTGTATAGCAATTATCCATTTTTTGTAAACTAATCATGGATGTTGTTGGATTGGTCACGGGTGTAATTTTCATTCATTATAAACCTACGGATGTGGCTCTATAAATATAGCACTCCGCAAGTGATCAAGGGACAACAACTGAAAGAGAAAAGAACTGAATGCAATAATATCAGTATCCCTCCATTCCTCTCTTTACCTATAGTCCTTTTGTGTTACTGATAGGAGCATATTTAGGCGACTTACTTAGCTTGTTTTCGTGCATTTATATTGTTAATTCATAGTTGTTTTAGTAGTTTAAGTCATTTTCGTGTGTTTTTAGGTTCATATGGCTAAGGAAGCAAAATGGTGCATTTTGGAGCATTTTGGAGCAACATTGGAATTGGAATGGATAGCTTATGTTTGGAGCAAAAGGAATGGACGAAATTGAAGACCTAATTGAGTTAGGATTCCTAATCACAAGAGGATTCCTAATCACAAGAGGATTCCTAATCAAATGAGGAATCCTAGTCAAAGAAGGTTTCCTACTTGAAGTAGGAAAGTTAAGCCAAGATTTCCTATTTTGGTTTAATCTCTCCTAATCCTCAAAGACTCCATATTTCAGCAATATCAAAGGCTCCTACCTATTCTAGGTCACAAAACAATATCCCTTGCAACCTTAAGTCATGTCGTGTGTCCCCTTTATGTTTCCCTATTCTAACTACTTAAACACTTTCCTTTTTCATACCAAACTCAGCCATAACTCACATACCCTTTTATTTTCCTAAGTCCTTGCCTAATTTCAGAAAATAAATGACATTCCCTTTCTTACAAACCTTTGCCGCAAGTCACCTTCCTATTCCCTTCAATTTCTGATTTTTTGTTTCTTATTCTTGAAAGATTTAGAGTTAATTCCTTTCCTAAACTAAGAAATAAAGCCTTAGGGTTCTTTCTCCCTTATATAAACCCCTATGCCGCACCTTTAGAAGGCTAATCTCCCTTCCACACAACCTGCCTCCATTCACAGAAAATCCCATCCTTTGCCGCAGCATTCCATTCAACTTCCCACCATTCCTCTACTTCAAAACCTCCATCCAAACCTCCCTACACCACCACTAGGCCTTGCCGCACCACCATACCTCCATAAACCCATCTAAAACCCAGAAAATCATCCACTAAACCACCCTAGCAGTTTGTGCCGTGACTTAGCAAGGAGAAGGAGAAGGAAGACGAAGCCATGGACGTTTATGCATTCAAGTTGGAGTGTTGGAACGTTTTTAGGTGTAATCTATCTTTTATTTTCAATGTTTAACTCTCTTTTCCTTTGTTTTGTTATGAACATGAGAGGCTAAACCCCTAGTTAGCTAGGGGGTGATTCAAAACCATGTATATGCTTGCAATATAAATTGATTACCTTCAGTTGGAATTTCATGAGTTGTGGATTCAATTTGTTTAACTGCTTGATTGATAACTTATTCGTGTATGTTTATTGAGAGTGCACGCTTAGTTTTCATGCATGAATATGATGCTAGAATATAAGGGAGTTTCACCTAATAGTTACAAACTTATATTCACAAGTAGTGGAGGTCGCTTATAAATGATCGCGTTAATTGAATTCTTGGCACTAGTTTCATGCTTATCATAGTAACGAATGTCTCGTCAACACTTATAGTTTTCATGTTGCTTAATGATCTTTGATTGTATCTTTATTGTGCTTTTCACGTAAAGGACTTTTGGAGAATGTTTTGAATTGTTGTATGCGCTTTCCCATCCAATTCATTAACTTAAGGAGAACTTGAAGGTTAATTTAAGTGAACCTAATTAACCCGGGGTGTTGAGTTTCATGATTCATCGAAAGACCAACTGAAAATCATCTTGTATGCAAGTGTGACATGTGCAGAGAAGAACCTTCTAGCTAGCATTCCATCCATATTTTCATCAAATTCGTTTTTACAATCTGTTTTCATTACAATCTGTTTTCTTTGTTTTAATTTCGTCAAAACTAAATCCCCCTTTACTTTAGTGTTTCAATTTAGTTAGAAAGTGTCTTAGTTTGTGTTTCTAAGTGTTTTGAGTGTTTTGTTGCTGTTTTGAGTCTTTTGGTTTGTTTTAGTGTTTTAGTGTTTAGTTTTGCATTCTTTGAGTCTAGTTTAGTGTTTTAACCTTTGTTTTACGTTTTTGAGTCAATTTTCAAGTGATTTAGCAATCCCTCCTAATCCCCGGTTTAGAACGATCCCTACTTATACATATACTACAATTGTCAAAAGAGGGTTTTAATTTGTGTGCTTATATATTTCGCATCAGTTACAAAACTAAATAGTGTGATATTTTGCACCCACTTCGCTCATGTCCCTAGCAAAGGTTATCTCTCTAATTTTTACCTATTTATAACACATTATCAGCTCGACTCTCTAACCCTAAATAGTTCTCATCTCCATTCGCCGAAAAATGCTTCCTCTAAGGATTTTACTGTTCTTTTTCCTCTGCCTCACTTGCCTGGTGTACCCTCACTAAGAACTGCTAGCACCATGCCTGCTTCTAGTTGTCAATATAACAATTACTTATATCTTTGGTTTCTTGTTTGGTGTAGTTCCTGATTACTAACCCAATGTATATTTATTTTTGCTGCAATCGAAGATGGTGCAGTATCATCGCCCATCTTGGACTGCAGATTTAATTTTACTGCAATTTTAGGTGGTGCGGTATAATCGCCCACCCTACTCTACATATTTAAATTTTCTTGCTGCTTAAGTGGTGCGGAATCGCTCATCTTATGTTATATTGTTTCAATGAGAGTGGTGCAGCACAATCGCCTTCCTCATCAATCATGTAAATCTCGAGCCTGAAGTTTCAAGTACTTATCATTTTGGCCTGAAGATCAAAATGAAGAAAAAAAAAATTTGTAAGAACCAGAAGTTCTAACACTATATTCCTCTAGAATACATATTATTGCAAGTTCTTACACATCTCATTTTTCTTTCAGAAAAGAAAATGACAAACTTGACAAAGCTTGATTTTGTTGCCCTGGATATTACTGGAAAGAACTACCTTACCTAGGTAGTGGATGCCAAGATCCATATGGAGGCAGGGAATCTTGGAGAAACCATTAAGGAGGAGAACAGTGCATCATCTCAAGATCGGGTGAAGGCTATGATCTTTATTCGTCGCCACCTTGACAAAGGACTGAAGAGCGAATACCTAACTATTACGGATCCATCAGCCATCTGGAAGGCACTGAGAAATAGATACAATCACCAGAAAACAGTGATTCTTCCAAGGGCTCATTATGAGTGGACTCACCTAAGGATTCAGGATTTCAAGATAGTGGCTGAGTACAATTCTACAATGTTCAGAATCAGCTACCAGATGAAGCTCTGTGGGGAAACCTTCACTGAGGAAGATATGTTGGAAAATACTTTCAGCACATTTTATGCCTCCAACGTGCTCCTGCAGCAACAGTATAGAGAGCGAGGCTTTACTAAGTACAACCCGCTGATATCTGTATTCCTTGTGGATGAATAAAACTCCTAATGAAGAATCATCAGTCCCGACCTACTGGATTGGCACAATTCCCAGAAATGAATGCTGATACCCTTGAAGTGAATACCACATCCTCTCATGGCAATAATTACAAACGAAGACGTGACCACAAGCGAGGCCGATGGAAAGGGAAAGGCAAGAATTGTGGTGCCCATTTTCACAGCCAGGTTCCAAGGCATAATTCAGGCCCAAGCTTCAAGAATGCAAATCACCAAAAACGCAAAGCTCATATGAATAACACTCATAGAAATCTTGAAGGAGTTTGCAATAGGTGTGGTGACAATTGGCACTAGATGCGTACCTGTCATACCCCAAAACATCTGGTGGACCTGTATCAAGCCTCCCTCTAGGAGAAGGGCGTCGAAACTAATTTTATCGACCAGGCTAAACTGATGGATATACCTGATCCAATGTCCGATTTATCAGGACAATTGAACACAACCCACCCGGATGTTTCAGACTTCATTGTGGAAAGAGGGAATGAAGTGAATCGGTCAGATTGAATCACTTCTGTTTGATGTACTCTTATCTGAATTTGTAGTTTAAATCTCGCATTTTCAATTCCATAAAAGTGGCATTCCAATTTCCTTTATTATGAATAAACTGTTTTTTAACTGAGATTTCCTTATTCAGAGAGCATGGATAAAAATTATGGTTATTCTCAAAATAAGAGCAATGGTGAAGGTATTTGTCTTGCAGACAGCGCAACCACACTTACAATACTTTGAAATCGAAAATATTTCTCAAGCTTGATGCTTGCAAAAGTAAAGGTAACAACAATATCAGGCTAATCAGATGTAATTGAAGGCTTAGGAAAAGCCCAGATCATGTTACCAAGTGGAACAATATTGTCCATACAAAATGCATTGCATGCTACTCAATCTACTCGAAATTTGTTGAGTTTTAAAAACATAGGTTTAAATGGATACCATATTGAAACGAAAAGTGTAGAAAATGTGGAATACCTATGCATTATCTCCAATGATACCCAGAAATGTATATTAGAGAAGGTGCATGGTTTATTAAGTGGATTGTATTATACATACATAAAGACAATCGAAGCACATACTGTCATGAACTAGAAGTTCATTGATTCAAAAGTTCATATGCTTTGGCATGACCGTCTAGGTCATCCAGGATCCACCATGATGCGTAGGATCATTACCAACTCTAATGGACATCCATTATTAAGCAAACACATTGCTTTCTCACATGATAACCCTTGCAAGGCTTGTTCTCAAGGAAAGTTGGTAATTAGACCATCACAACTAAAGATTGATGTTGAATCCCCATCAATTTTGCAAAGAATTCAAGGGGATATTTGTGGGCCTATTCAACCACCTTGTGGACCATTTCAATATTTTATGATTTTGGTTGATGCATCTACCCAATGGACACATGTTTGCCTATTGTTTACTCGAAATGTAGCTTTTGCGAGACTTCTTGCTCAGATAATTAAGTTGTGAGCACAGTTCCTAGATCACACCCTATTAAGTCAATTCGACTTGATAACGCTGGTGAATTTACTTCTCAAACCTTTGATGATTACTACATGACACTGGGCATTAATGTTGAACACCTTGTTCCTCATGTCCATAATCAAAATGGTTTAGCAAAAGCATTAACCAAGCGGCTTCAATTAATAACTCGCACTCTGCTCATGAACACAAAATTGCTTGTCTCTGCATGCATGGGGACATGCCATCTTACATGTTGCATCATTGGTTTGACCAACCATCAATACTCATCAATACAACTTGTGTTTGGGCATCAGCCAAATATTTCACATTTACGAGTTTTTGGTTGTGTTGTTTATGTGCCTATTGCACTACCACAACGCACTAAAATGGAACCTCGGCGCAGACTAGGAATTTATGTGGGTTTTGATTCACCATCTATCATTAGATATTTGGAACTTTTGACAGGTGATATGTTTACAACTCATTTTGCAGATTGTCACTTTGATGAGATAGTCTTCCCATCATTAGGGGAGAAAATACCGTTCCAAAACAACGGCAAAAGGTGACATGGTTTGTACTTAACTTATCTCATTTTGATCCACGAAGCACTCAATGTGAAAATGAAGTGAAAAAGATCATTCATCTTCAAAGTATTGCTAATCAAATGCCAGATGCATTTAATGATGCTACGAAAGTGACAAAATCACATAAACTAGTTGCAAATGCACCTGCAAGAATTGATGTCTCTATTGGACAAAATAAAATGGCAGTGAATTATTCATCCAGTGCACGCCTGAAGCATGGTAGACCTCTAGGTTCAAAAGATTCAACCTCTTAAAAAAGAAAGATGAGGGCATAGCTGAATCCAAATAAAATCATTCAGGAAAAGAAAATGAATGACAAATTCACAATTCATAATTCTAAAATTTCAGAAATGAAAATTGTCATTAATGAGACACATGCCCCTGAAGAGACAAAAGTACATGAAAGCAAAGAAATCTCCATAAATTATGCATGTACTAACGAATTGTGGGATCGAAATGAAATAATCATCGACGATATGTTCACTTTCGCAGTAGCCACTGAATTCATATTAAACAATAATTTTGAGTCTCGCTCTATTGATGAATGCAAACAGAGACAGGATTAGCCTAAGTGGAAAGATGCAATCCAGGCAGAATTAAATTCCTTGGAAAGGCGAAGTGTTTTTGGACCGGTAGTCCAAATCTCGCCTGGTGTCAACCCCGTGGGTTACAAATGGGTATTCACAAGAAAATGCAATGAGAAAAACGAGATTGCAAGATATAAAGCATGACTCGTTGCACAAGGTTTTTCACAAAGACCTGAAATTGATTACGAGGAGACATACTCTCCTGTAATGGACACAATTATGTTCCGTTACTTAACAAGTTAGGTGGTTTCAGAAAAACTTGACATGCAACTTATGGATGTCATCACTGCATATCTATATGGAGAATTAGATACTGACATATATATATATATATATATATATATATATATATATATATATAAAAGTCCTATAAGAACTTAAGTTGCCTATAGATCGAGCATTGTGCTAATGGAATTTTGGTCCATCAATTAGCTTACATTGAAAAAATCCTAAAGTGATTTGGCATAGACAAGGCTTATCCACTTAGCAGGCCAATGATCGTTCGTTCTTTGGACATTAAGAAAAATCCATTCCGTCCAAAAGAAGATGATGATATGGTCCTTGGTCCAGAAGTATCATAGTTGAGTGCAATAGGTGCTTTATTATATTTAGCACAATTTATTAGACCAGACATAGCTTTTTAAGTCAACTTGTTAGCAAGGTATAACTCTGCTCCAACAATTCATCATTAGAAGAGAAACAAAGATGTTTTACGATACCTTCGTGGGACAACAAACATGGGCCTCTTCTACTCAGAGAAATCCACAAATGACCAGATTCTTGTTGGATATGCAAATGCTGGTTTTTTCTCTGATCTGCACAAAGCCAGCTTACAAATTAGATATGTGTTCACTAATGGAGATACAACAATTTCATGGCGCTCAACAAAGCAAACATTAGTTGCTACATCTTCCAACCACTCAGAAATACTTGCTTTACATGAAGCAAGTTGTGAATGTTCTTGGTTAAGATCAATGATCCATCATATCCAGAATTCATGTGGTTTACCTTCAAAGACAGACACTTCAACTATCATTCATGAAGATAATGCAACCCGTGTTGTCTAAATGAAGGAAAGATCCATCAATGACGATAAGACTAAACATGTATCTCCAAAGTTTTTCAGTGCACATGAGGTTTAAAAGGCTAAAGTTATTGAAGTTAGACAATTTCGTTCCAATGAAAATATGGCAGACCTGTTCACCAATTCTCTACCAAAGTGCACATTTCAGAAGCTAGTGCAGGGTATTGGATTACGTCGGCTTACCAATGAGCTAAATTTGAAGAATGCAGAATCAGGGGGAGCATCCATGATACATGCATGTTGTACTCTTTTTCCTTCGACTAGGATTTTTCCCACTAGGTTTTTCCTATCAAGGTTTTAATGAGGCAACATAAGCATGCTTAACACTATATCAACAATCCAGGTAAAGTTGTGCTCTTTTTCCTTCGCTATGGTTTTCTCTCACTGGGTTTTTCCAAGCAAGGTTTTAACGAGGCAACTGATGTTGATTTGTGGGCATTCAAAGGGGAATGTTGTAAACAGTGGGAATGTGTGCCTACATGCCAACAGTAACTTTCTCATATGCCTAATAGTGTTGTTTTTGTTTGTTGTATACCAATCATCCACTTTCTGTAAACTAATCAAGGATGTTGTTAGATTAGTCACAGGTGTAATTTTCATTCACTGTAAACCTAAGGATGTGGCTCTATAAATAAAGCACTCCGCAGGTGATCAAGGGACAACAACTGAAAGAGAAAAAAACTGAATGCAATAATATCAGTATCCCTTCATACTCTCTTTACCTACAATCCTTTTGTGTTACGAAACTAAACAGTGTGATATCTTGCATCCGCTTCGCTCCTGTCCCTAGCAAAGGTTATCTCTCTAACTTTTGCCTATATTATAACAGGTGTTTCAATGTATAAGCATTTTTATTTATTAAACAATGCCATTATGTTCCTTTTGATTTTGTTTTCGTTTTTTTTTTCTTCAGTATTATTGTGAATTGTTATTTCAATATCTTTTGTCTGAGAAGCTATTATTTTCTTTTATAAGTTGTATTGCACAATAATAGAAGTAGTGTACACTTGCAATCAACTAGAAGTTCATTGACCAAATGATGACATGAGTATCTTGGCTATTCAAGATCCACAATGACGTGTAGGATTACTACACATCCGAACATTCATATTGAGACCACAATATAGTGCATTTTTCACGTCCTTGCAAGCACTACTAAACAAATAGCTTTTCCTGACGACTATGTTGGTGAAAATTTGTGCCACGATAGGTAATTTTGTTACGACCTGTCCTAAATTTACCATATTTTAATCCTCAATGTGGGAAATATCCAAAATGCCCCTAGTGGGTATATGTTGACATAGTAGTTAGGACAAATGTGACATTATTTAGTGTGTTATTACGAACGCGTAAGCACATGCAGTACAAGATTTGGAGTTAAAATGAAGCTTTTACGAAACGCTAAAGTCAGAAGCAATTTTGTAGATTTATTTTTTATTTTAGAGACTTCAGTTGGTTTTTTGGGTTTACTGGGGCCCAAACCCCTTTTTTCTTCTGTATTTTCTCTCTGCGGAGGAGAACCCTATTGAACTCTCTCGTTTTCTCCCTTCCTGGAGCTATGCCCACTGAGCACCACCATCGCCTCCAATCTCCGACGGATTGAGTTTCCAAAATCATCACCATCTTCCTCTTGTCACCACAAGCATAACCACAACCTTTTTTTCATGAAATTTGAACACGCAACAACAGTCCTAGGAGATTCGCCACGGGCTCACTTTCCTTGATGAAATTTTGGCGATTTCCGAGGAAAGTAATGCTTCTAACCCCCATCATTAGATTCCTCTCATTAACCCGTCCTGAAAATCCAGCTCGGATCTAACCCAATCCCAAAACAGATTGTTGACTTTAACTATTGGTCGTTGATGAAATATTCTGTTGATTTTAACTATCGAACATTGACTTCCGGTTTATGCCCCATGACCTTTCTAAAGGTATTTCCACGCGTTGATTCAAGGTTCACTCCGTTTCTTCAAACTTGATCGTTTGAACACAGTTCCAAGATTGACCGCCATTTGAATTTGTAGCAGGCGGAAAACCTACCGTTGGATCGTTATAAAATTGTAATATGTTATTGTAGAAGTAGTGTGTTGGCCTTAGGAACTTATGAATCGGAAATCCGATTTGCAGATCTTTCAGAATAAGAATAATTAGGGTAGTTGGCTTTAGTAGAAACCACTCGACTTAGAGCATCTCCAATGGGAGTCCCCAAATAGAGACTCCCACCACCAACTTTGAGTACTCATTTAAGGACTTAAAGGGAATCTTTGTGTCCCTAAAGGAATATTGCCTCCAATGGGAGAGTCCTTATAGTAGAATCCCTAAATTTGAGGATTTTATGATTTTATTTGATAATTTGAGTAAGTGCACATTTTTTGTTTATGTTAATCTTTTTAAAATGAATTTAACATTACGTTCTCGTGCAACATTTTTGCGAATATTTTGACACAAAAAATTCAAATTCTAACACCAAATTGTTTTCTTCACAGAAACGTAACCAGAATTGCTTCATTATTAGATTATGTAATTGCAAATTGATTAAGTATGTAGTTGGGCACAATGAAAAAAAAAAGAATAGGGTTCATATATTGTAATGTGCTAACCTTTTTTTATTTTTATTTTTATAATTAAACTAGGTCAATGGTGAAAATATGAAGAATAATTAGGGACAGAGAAAGATGGCATTAGCTTACTATTAATTAAAAGAAACACATTGATTCAATACCCAATGAACAAAACATTAACTTGGTACTTAGTTTAAAAGAAATACATTGCTACATAATTTAAGATGAAGGTGATGACAGTGGTGCGGGGTGGTAGTCATAATCAAAGCTTATAGTACAAGTTAGCCATTTTTCTTTTCTCTCCTTTTTTTTTGGTATGTACTCCACGCCTTTGAATCTGAACTCATTTGGGAAGTATAGGCCAACATCGTCTTCAAGTCTGCCTTTTTCTCAAAACTTCTTTAAATTCTCTCATTTGTTTTGCTACTGCGCTACCTTCATTCACCTTCTTTGCTTTTCTTTTTTGCTCTTTGACCTTTTTGTTACCCATAGGCCTATGATAGAGGTTTTGGATTTCTGTACACTATAATCGTTAAACGACAAAATGACATGTTTGTAATTATTATTTTAGGTAATAGTTTCGTAAGGTGTTAAAAGGAAATCAGATGTTAGATAGGGTTCTTTATAAGTTGGATATTTTAAGAGTAAATATTGTGTTTAATGAAAAATGATAAATTAATTTGTAGTAACTAAAATCACCGACAACTAATGATTTGACATGTGGACATGAGCCCAAGTTGATTGATTTACCCTTCTAATACTTGCAGCAATCCAAGCCTAGGCTTGTTTAACCATTAAATGAAGATGAGACGTGGCCTCCAGAAACTAACTCAGCAAAGGAGGCTCCTTTGCCGGCTTCATGTGTTGGGTAACATATATTAGGCATTAGTAACTTATCAAGAGCCCAAACTCCCTCCTCATACTTAACAAGAATTGACAGAGGAATTAGCCTAGAAAGGTCCTATAAGGTCATCTCCAACCGAGTTGGTCAAAGGACTATAGGATAAAATATAGTATGTTTTGATACAAAACCCATCTCTAATGAAGGGTTGTGCCAAAAAAATTTGGAATCCACTAAACCAAAATATAGTCAAATGGCCAAATGGCTAGGCAAACATAGCCAACCAGCCAACCCTGAAAGTTGGACCTAGCTGTGCTACTAGTTGACGTCACTTAGCTTCTTTTTTTAAGACAAAATTAAAAAAAAATAAAAAAATTCAATTTTTTCCTATAAATACATAAGTCATTTCTACACCATTTCTCACATCTTTTTCACCCTTCCATACTATCTTATCTCATTTTAATGTCTAAATTGTTAACATGCAAGTAAATTTAAAATATTTAATAACATGAAACTTAAAATAACACTTACCGACAAGTGACCCTCAAAACATGTCCGAAAACAGTATTTTAATATGGTAGTTTAGTTCAATTAACTAATAAAATTAAAGAACAAACTTAAAATAATAAATTATTGAGGGGGCTATTTTTTAGCTCCTTCGGTTAGAGATTGCATATAGATATGACCTGATACTGTTCATTAAAAAATAATTTCTTGCAGGGTTATAATATGAACGGGGTAAACGTAGCCCCTTCGGTTAGAGATAGCCTAAGGAAATGGTCATGCAAAATTTCAGGCCTTATCGTGGCCCAACCATAGGCCAGAATATTCAACGTCGTCAAAAGGCCTCACTAAACATGACTCTTTATTTACGCCGTTTGTCATATCTCTTTGTGTCAAACATCTATTAACTTGAAGGGTCATATAATAAGGTTTGAATCACCAAATTAGGAAACACCAACATGCCTTACTGAATCACTTGTAATCTCATGCTTGCCGTTTTACACCAAATTTAGGCATCAGAGAGCACTTGGCTTACTACATTGGTATGAGTAGTGACGAAGCCAGGAATTGAAGGGGGGAGGGGCGAAGTTAAAAAATTGCAAGGTTCAAAATAATAGCAACAACCAAATCCTTTTATATAGTAATGTCTTCCATAATTTAAGCATTATTTGAAGGAGGATTTAAGCATTGTTTCTTATAGTATCGTTCCATTATGTAACTGTAAAATGGAGAGGAAAAAAAAATTTCTTACACTCTTAATCCTAGAGTAGACTATACTAACATGCAAAATAATTAGTCCAACCAACAATTCAATTAAGCAATACCAATAAGCATACAAATTATTAATAAATAAATATTCAATTCAACTAATCATATGAATAATTGTATACATTATGTAATAACTCAATTAATTAATGGGAAAATTAGAATCCCCTACAATTTTTTTATATCATTCAGATTAAACATATGTGTCTTTTTAAAATTGGATTAAAGTGCTTTGATCAATAATCATCTCTATTTTTTTTAATTAAAATAATTTTTGAATTTATCCTTTTATTTGCATGATGCAGTTTCCTTATTTAGTGGAGATATTAGTAATTAAACTATATTTTCTCTTCTTCCAAATAAGTTTTTTCGATCATAGTTTTTTTTTTTTTTTTTTTATGCAAACATTTAATATTATTTATTTTTGCAAATGGTTTTTTCTTTTTCAAATGGTTGGTGATCAACATAAAAGCTCTGTGTAATTTTTTCAATTTTTTTTGTGAAATTATATTTTTTTTTTGCTGTTTTTTCAAGTATTGTTGTTGATGAATTATTATTAGGTACAATACATTACGTATATATTATCTGCAGGTACGTTTGAATTTACAAAAATAATTAATTGGTATGTTTATTTGCAATTTTAGTACGTTTGATTTGATATTGTTAATATTGGTACATTATTTTTATTTTGGTACGTTTTATTTTGAACACATTGTGTATTGGTACGTTTATATTATTCTCAATTTATTTTCTTTTAACGTACTAAAAGAGAAACTTATTTCGGTACGTTTGATTTTGGGAGATTTAAAAATATTTTAAACTATTTTGGAAAGAAAATACCTTAAATCGTAGATAATTATTGCTAAATTGTAGCATTATTGTGAAAATAAATTGAATCTAACCAACTTTTTTTTTTTTTTTTACAATTATCTCTAACAGAGGAGCGTGTAATTAAAATGCTAGATTATAGGAAATTTGTTACAATATAATGTGCATATAGCACCAAAATTATGACAAAAATTTTTTTCATCAAATCACTAAAAGGCATGGATGTTTGATCTAGAAAATTCAAAATTGAGACGTCTATATCAAAAGATCCCAATTTATCAATAATTAAGAATTCAAATTTTAATTTTCACCCTAAAAAATAATTTTAATTTCATATCAATAATCATATAATCAGATTAATAATCAATAATCAATAACCATATTAGTACCTTACCGTAAAATTATATACCAATCAAACAAAATATGTATTAAATAATTAATTAGGGTTAGGAATTGTAAAATTAGGAATTAAAAAATTCACCTTTGAAGGTTGAAGTATGCAGCTTAGCGACTGGAGAAGTGGAGAGTGGCTGGAAGGTTGACAATTGAATTCGAATTAAAAAATTATTTCTTCTGTTATGGGGGACAGCTTTGTTGTGCTTTCTGGCAGAAAGGTTGAAAAGCAGAAGGGGGAGGGACATGGGACTGAGAATCTGAGAAGTATTAAGAGTGAAAGGGGGACATGCGGTCCCACCAATATATATTTTTGGCCTAATCGGATAAATGATCCATGGGATGCTAATGTAATCGGATAAATGATCCCCGTGGTAAAAATTAGGATTTAAACCCTTATGGTGTTAGTCCGTTAGCATATTTAGTCCATAAGTGATTTTTCTGTTAAATGGCCATTAAATGCAGGGGTAAAAATGTACACCTTCTTGCTTGTCTCTCTGTGATTTGTATTTTCTTGCCTGAGGTCATCATTGGCAGCAGCCAGAACGTGAGGTTCTTCGAACGATTGTCAGCACGTGAGCTTCTTCGGAATTTGACAGCAGTCGTTGGTCTATTCCCTTATTCCTCTATCTGCTTGATTGCTATAATCATGCCACATCCAGAGAATTGGGTCAAAAAAATAGAAAAGGTTGGCTGCATCAAGGACGGGAATTGGCCGATTAGAAAACCCACGAAATGGTTGGGGATAGACAGATAGGAGAAAAGATGAATATACAAATTTCAGAGATTAAAAGAGACTGAATAAAAAGAAAGAGTGAGGAATCAAGCAGATAGAGGAATAAGAAAATAGACCAACGGTTGCTATCAAATTCTGAAGAAGCTCACGTGCTCACAATCGTTCAAAGAACCTTAAGTTCTGGTCATTGCCAATGATGACCTCAGGCAAGAAAATACAAATTGCAGAGAGAGAGATAGCAAAGAGACAAGGAAGAAGGTGTACATTTTTAACCCTGTATTTAACGGACATTTAACTAAAAATCACCTTTGGACTAAATTTGCTAACGGACTAACACCGCGAGGGTTTAAATCCTAATTTTTTTACCACGGGAACTATCTTCCGATTACATTAGCACCACAGGGACCATTTATCTTATTAGGCCTTTTTTTTTTTCGAAACAAACGAAATGGCGTCGTTTCAATTATCTTTTTAATTTTTTAATTTTTTTGCCAGGAACAAAACGACGTCATTTTGGCCTAGATGATTTTTTTTTTTTTAAATGAAAACGCAGTCTGCTGCTGCGTGTAGCAGAACTTAGACATCACCGGACCGCAGGGAGATCTAAACCATTGAACCAATGGGTTTTCCGGCCAGTGGAGAGCCGGACCCATAAATCCAATCCTGTTTTCCGACGAGGGGAGTGGTGGTCACCACTCCGCACCCTCACGTGGCTTCGCCACTGGGTATAAGGACTAACCTACTTTTTTATTTCTTGGTTGATTGGACACCAAATAATGACAAGTTCTGTACTACATTATTCACAATAACTTTATCTAAATTCTTCACTCTTTGTATAAATTAGATGTAAATATAAAAAGTTTAAAAAGAAGAAAAATGAAAGAGAAAGAAGTTGGAGTGAAATTTGCGAGAGAGAGAAGAGAAAACGTGAGTTTTTTAATTTTTTTTAATTTTATTTTTTGAAAGCATAGGATAGTTTTGATGACATATACCCGAGGAAAGAGAAAATAATAGTAAAATTCATTTTGTGTACAATTACATTACTGCCCATGATTTTTCTTTTTTATGTTTTTATTCAATTATGAACAAAGAATCAAATTGTCTTTCACTCTTATTTAGTTGGGAGGGTTCTCTTAATATGGTGTATAGATATCATTTTATTCGAATAAATAAATAACATATGATACATTTAAAATGTGCAAGGCGAAAAATTAAATATCCAACTCAAACCAAATAAGGTTTAAATGTTGAAATGACCTATATTACTCCTTTTGTTTTTTAACAAACAATACTATCTACACCAACGGGGAGGGCAGACTCAGACTCACAATGGGATAGCTAATGTGGTTTAAATTTACCTTTGGTGAGAATCGAACCTAAGAGACGTCTCACTTACAAGTGAAGAGAAATGACACACCCCGACCCAAAATGTCCACTAGGACTCCGAATCGAGCTGTGATGGCTGACACCTGGAAGGTGACGAAGCCATAAAGTATAATGATGTGGACAATGTGAATAAATTTAAAATTAAAAGTGCCTAAGAACCAGAGTGCACTGCGAGCAGGAACGAGCCCGTTTCACACGCAATGTCAGAGCATAAGTAAAGTACAGTAATGTGGGTAAGGATCATACCCTCAGAGGTAGCCACCTATACTGAGATCTGCCATAAATCCTCGTTAATACGAACATCCAACAACTAAAACTTGGAGGGGCGCAAAAATAAGGGTGAGTGGGTCTAAAAATAAAGTTTTGAATAAAAACCTTTTGAAAACATTATAACCCCTCGCCGTAAAACCCGTATAATTTCCCAGAAAATAATAATACATACGTATATAGAAATCATGCTTGAGAGTAGTGAAAACCAAGTATATGCCATGTCAAGTATCTCAGCAATGAAATAAGTAAGCCAGGTGAAATAAATCAATGTAAAATGATACGTCAGCCGGAGTCACCTAACGTGACATGTACAGCTGAACCTATAGCTCATTAACCAATTCCTACACATGAGTCAGAACCACCTAATGTGGTCTGTATGATAGGCTGGGTGTAAATAAATACGCTCAAGTGCCACGATCACGTGAAGGTTGTGCGAAGTATAGCAAGTCACCTACAAGTCGGAACCATCTAATGTGGTCTGTACGATAGGCTGGCACCTGCCTTGGATCCAAGGTAAGCGTACGATGCAAGCGGTGAACGATCACGTGAAGGCTAACCCTGACTTCAGGCGGAGCACTAACATCGGGGTGCAAGATAATAAGTACCAAATGCAACCAGGCATAACCATGTACATCACAACCACTAACATCATAATGTACTCACCAGTAGCTTACCTGGGCTCCGCAACATCATGCAACATTATACATGACTACAACTCCCTAACACAAATATCAAGACGTCACGAACGATTGTCGCTTAGAACAATTATCAAATCATGTCTTAGAATTCTTATCAATAGAACATATAACTTACATGTTCTAATTGGGAAGATCTGTACGTCAGATTCCTGATCCATAGTTTCTAATATCCTCAAATATTACGTATTATAACGTATCAAAGTTTGGTGACGATCCAATGGTTGGATCGTCGATTGCTACAATAATCAAGTAACGCACCTTAATCAAACTAGATTCACAATACTCCAATCCAAATCATATGGATATCAAATCTGAGATCAGGATATCAATTTAGTGTAAAATAGAATCGGCGGCCCATTGGCCATAAGCCACCGCCGGTGGCGGTCGGCTGCTCCGTCTCAAAGGAAAATTCAACTATTTCTAAAAATTCTCAAACTTCACAGAAATGAAGATGTCAGTGAGTGAAGCAACTTTCATACATGTGACTAAGGCCAATTTGGCCAGGAAAAGCCTCAATTCCACTTAAACCCGTCGGAAACCCTAGAAATGGTGAGCTTCAATTCTCCTTCCTTGGTGTTCCGCCACCCCTACAACTAGCTGGGTCTTGTTCCTGGTTCCAAGAGGGTTAGATTAAGGGTGGTGATGGGTGGTGTAACTCACCGGATCGGTGGGATCGCAGTCGAAGACCACTGAAGTCGCACTTCGTCCTTCATGGAATTGAAAGCCAAAATGCTCGGGTTTGGAAGGGAAAATGGTAGTACATGGGTTGGGAGGTTGCTAGCAAGTGATGGCTGGGTGGAATTCGCCTGAAAATTTGTTGAATTTCACTGGAGAAACCTAGGAGTCACAATCAGGTTCACGGGTCGCATAGGTCAAGGGTGATTCTGTGCTTCTCGTTTCTCTCCCTTCCCCTTCTTTCTTCTACTTCCTATTGGTTCTCCTCACATCATTCCTCTTCTGATTTGTCTCACCTCTTCTTCCTTTCTCTCCCTTATACTCCACCTGCACTGACCATCCTTTGTTGCTTTTAATATGGGCCACACACAAGGCATCCCACATTTTGCTCCAAAAATCTGGAATTTTCTAGATATTAACCAATCTACTAAAATGCCCTCAACTTTCAACATTAATAGCTCCTTCGTTATAACTCCAAATTGCGTTCCGTTTGTGCCCACACGTCCGTAGCAACGAGTCCTACAAGGATACACTAAGAAAATTAGTCTTACGTGACACGACACGGAAATCAACAAAAGTCAACACTTTGCCTCGAAGGGCATTTTCATAAATTCACATTTAAAACTTATAAAAATCGTAATAATTGGGGACGGGTCGTTACAAGAAATACCACTAGACCGTAATACTAAGTGGCATATTGCTCATTTGGCTAATTTAGTCTATGTGTTTATACGTAGGCAATTTATTTTTCGTGTTTAAGGCCATTAGCCAACGTCATCCTATCAGTTAAGTTTCCGTAAAAAAAATACTTCTTAAATTTAGTTTTATGAAATTATAAGGGTTTTTCAATAATTTGAAAAATATAGTTAACTAGTATTTTAGTATTTTATAAAACAATTGAACAAGATGGAGAAGGGGAAGGGGACTTAGAGGAGATCATGATAATTCAACAAGGCAGAGAGACTAAGAGTGGGAGATGTTGATGATGGTCGAGAAATTATTAGATGGTACATGTGATATCCCGTTTTCAAAATTAGTATTTTATTTTATTTTTGACGTATTTCAGAGATTTAACTGAAGTTAGTTTGTTAAATTATCTAGTTTTGAGAAAACAAAGTGAAGGGTATTTCTATCATTTCCAATTTTATTCGACCTTTTTGGTCAACTCTTGAGTTCATTAGGTAGAGCCTGATCCCACGAGCATGTAGGCACAAACAGATCTCAATTCAGAGTTATAACAAAGAGGTTAGAAATGTTTAAAGTGAGGAATATTTTGGTTATTTAGACCTTACCATAAATAGTAGGCTTCCACAAGTGGATACCCAGATTCTTGGAGGTTTCAATTTCAAGAAATTGTACCCAAAAGCCCAGAAACCCAACTCAAGTGACCCACCGCGACCCATGACTTTCAGATGCCGATTTCAAGCAACTCCAGTGGATTTTTTCGATGCCGCTACCACCATCTTTAAGCTCTCACTTCCTTCTACAAAACCCACCTAAGAACCACCTTGATTAATCACCATCTATGGCGGTGCGAGGCCATAAAAAGCGATGAAACCCAATAGTGCTCCAACCACCCTTTTCATTTTTTAGTTGAATCGGCAAAGCGATGGCTGATGCCACCACTTGGAACTTGTAGCCCATCATCCCAAGAATAAATCCCAACCAGACTTGATCCCATTGGACCACCGTAGGTGGCGAATCGACGCCAGGAAACTTTAGGCATCGGTCGGCTTTATCGGCAAAATTGACCCTCTTCTGTCCACTTTTGGACTTCGTGGCAGGTATAACACTTGTTCCACTTGTTGAGATCTATCTTCTTGTAAATTTTGGTAGAATTTGGAGTAAGTCGAAAAAGTGGGTTTCCGATTACAGGAAACCACCACGCGCTGTAGCGCATGGGGGAGAATCTATTTTCATAGATTTTGGACAGCGAGATGTTCTTGATGTCCTGAGCCCATATCTAAAGACCGTTCATCGAAATTAGATACAATGGTTCGATTATAATTGAACCACCGTACGATTTTAGTAATTGACAACAATCCAATAATTGGATCGTCGTGCAATTTTGTGAGCAACCTATTTATCAATTTTTAGACCTTTGAGAACTTATGGATCAAAGAAGGATCTTCCAGATTGAATAACCTTAAATTGTTGACCTTAGTGAACCTACCTTATCGATGATTGACATTCTAGTCAATGTGCTCTACTCTAGAGTGTCGTTTATCTTTAGTTTGTTGTTAAGGCTTGATGGAGCTTAGTTGGCTCATCATGATGATGTGCCATTCCCGGTTAACGTGCATCTCTATTTACGTGCAAGTGGCACTTGGCCTCGTTTTACATGTCGATCTTATTAAGTTTCCTAAGTGGGATTTGTGTGTTGTATTAAGTCCCTTGGAATGGAGTTGTTGAATTCGAAAGTGCAAATAACCAAAGTGAGTGATATTAATATTATGTTATATGGTTATTACCCAAATTCATTGTTATATATTATGTGGATATGACATGGATTTCCAAATGATTAATGGAAATGTGTGCTAGAAAGCTATGTTTACTTGATGGTGCTATCGAAAATATGTATATGTTATGCTTGAAAAGATTATGATATAAGAGGGCTGGTAGAGGACTACTAACGCAGTACATGGGGCAATGTGGGATATAATTGGAATCTGCACTATGTAGCAGTGGTACATGGATGGTCCTGCTTGGTTAATCTGCAATGGTGGACCATACTATGGGATCATACTTGGTTAATCCGCGATGGGCAATCCTTATTACTTTGGAATGACCATACATACATATTTCAAGGTGATCATGCTTGGTTAATCCGCGATAGGTGTTCACTACCTATTAGTATCCATAGGAGTGACTCTACTTGGTTAATTTGCTATAAGGGTCACTACCTACATGGTGTTCTCAGGAGTGGTTATGCTTGGTTAATTCGCAATGGGGGACCACATCCTGATCGATTACCTATTTTAGGGTTCGGCCAAACTGTGTCTCTCTATAGCCTTAGATTATTTTTTATTACATACATGAAAGATGAGATTGAAGGTTTGTGTGGCACAATTTAGAAAGTGACGATTGAATGAAATAGTTTACATGATGGTGTTGCCTAAAAGAGATCGAATCCAGATGTGACTCATTCCTACTCGTAGTAAAGAGACGTAATGATGAAAAAGATTCCAATCTCATTCCTACACGTGATAATATTATTGATTTGGTGACATTCCTACACAACTTTGGAATGTGTGATGACTAGATGTTATCTTGATAGACGTATGGTGAGATTCGAAATTGAATAACCATTCCTATACATAATAATGAGGCGTATGGTGGTTATATTAATAAATATGAGGCAATTGGACCTTTGTGATTATTCGAAAATAATGAAAGGCGAGTGGTGAGTCACAATCCAAACAAAATGCTAGAATATTATTGACGATGATCACATTAACGGTTGATACAGTATACAAAAGAAGTGTCATGTGTAGACGTCGCACTACTTTGACATTTAATCATTTGATGTTATTTATATTCACATATATGGTATTATTGTCACTCACACGAGCTTCGTAGATTATCCGGGTTTGGCTTTGCCTAGTATGCCATTCCCACGATGTAGGGTTATTTTGTAAAATAATTGGTAACGGTAAAAGGAGAAGATTTCAGGTAGTGTAGCTATGAGGGCAGTGCACTTGAGAGTATGTATTGCCATCCCTTGTTGTAAGTTATTCCGCTGAAGCTCTAATGTATATCATATGTATGAGTCTCAATGATTCTATGTATTCTATATTGTACTGCTATTTTCCTTCCATCGCGCGTCAATTCCGAGCATATCTCAGCATCGGGGCGTGACAGTACAATATTACCACCTAGCACTGACAACTGGTAGTATCCACCAATAAATGCATGACACGTGGCAAATTAATTAATAAATTAAAATTGATGGCAAGGTTTTACATGATTCTAACATCGTTAGGTCTCTGCCAAAACCAAAATTGATGCCTGCCTCATCTTCCCCCGCATTTTCACCAAAACTAATTCCTCATATCCCACTCTCCTATTTCGCCAAAACCAAAAACTTTTGCCCCTCTTTGTTTACTTGAATCTCATCCTAAAACTAAAACCCACAAATTGCAAAACCTAGAAATCTCAAGCTACAGGTACTGGAATTTTTTTTTTAAAATTTTGTTTTATCCTTTTGGATTCCAGCTTGCATAAATTTTAGGATTCTGAGTTTTCATGTTGCACCGTTCTCAAAAAAGAAAAGCTTGTCCAAGTAGAAGAATATGGATACTGGTATTATATTTAACTTATCAATATATTTGGTTTGTCTTATATACATTTTCTCTTTTCATTTTTAACTTGTCATTTGACTGCTGTTGTATATCTTCTCTTTTGCATCCATCATTTAACCATTCAAATACATACAAATTTTTCATTTACATACTGATTTAGCTTGTACAATAGTCGTTGATACCAATAGTGATGAAGAAAATAATCAAGAACAAGATCCAATCATTGATATTAAAAGTGATGAAGAAAATAATTGAGAAGAAGATCCAGTCATTGCTCGAACGGAGAATTCTAATGAAATTCTGATGAAGATTTATTGGGAAAAGCTGTGTACTCAGTGAAAACGATGCTTATGATCTCTACATCAACTATGCTATGACAATTGGCTTTAGTGTTCATAAGGGATAAAAGAGATATAATAGAAAGAATCAACTACGAACAAGTTGGTTATCTTTATACAAAATAAGGTTTTAAGGCAGATGTTGACCCTTCAGAAACAAGCAATTTTCATAAGCTAGAGACAAGAACATGTTGCAAAGCTAGAATTCAATTTGCAGTACAAACGGATGGTACATTGAAGGTTTCTCAAATTTTTTCTCAACACAGTCATGAGCTTGCTAAACCAGAAGAGAGACAATTTTTGAGATTAAATAGAAAAGTTTCTTAAGCTCATTTAGGTGTGATTAAAACCATGGTAGCTACAAGAAAAAGGACTACAAATACATATTCTTATTTAGCATAAGCAGTGTTCTAAAAATCCCCGCCTAGGTGCCGCTAGGCCCAACCTAGGAGCTAGGCGGCTGGCCACAGCCCCGATTAATGCATAGGCGTTTGAAAATTAAGAAATGACCCATAGACATGCTGAAGCACCCGCCTAGGCACCTGCCTAAGTTGCAACTCACTTAGGCAGAAAATAGATAACTTTCATTTTGCATTTTTTTTTTCAATAAATTGTAAAAGACTTGTTGAATACTTAAATGAGCACACATTATATGTTTGTTCCCCATGTTTTCATTATATTCCAATACTTCATAATATATATGTCATTCTATTTTGTAGTTTATGATGAAATTATGTGTGTGTGTATATATATATATATATATATAAAGTATAAACATACACTTATTTACATGAAATATAATGGATAAAGTTAAATTCGCCTAGACCCCGCCTAGCCGCCTAGGGACTAGGCCCCAACTTGCCGCCCAACGAGCGCCTAGCGTCTTTTAGAACCTTCAGCAGAAGAAGCGTCTCTAAATGTAGGTTTTACACAAAGAATATTGGGAATAAGGAAAAAATGGTCGTGTTTGAAGCGAGGGATGCTCAAAGTTCGATCAACCTTTTCAAACACAAGCAACCAGAAGATCCTAGGTTCTTTTACACTGTACGAGTGGATCAAGAAAATCAAATGAAAAACTGTTTTTGGAGAGATGGAAGATCACGACTTGGCTATGAAAGCTTTGGTAATGTCGTAGCATTTGATACTACCTATCGTATCAAAAAGAAAAAAAACATATTGTTCGGTTATGCTTTTTTATTGGTTGAGAAAACAAAAACGTTTACTTGGTTATCTAATACTTTTTTAGAATCAATAAGAGGTCAGAAGCCAAAGACAATAATTACTGATTAGTGTCAAGAAATGGCAAAAGGCATTGAGATTTTTTTTTTCTGATATGGCACATATCTCAGAATTATGCAAAAAAAAAAAATGTCAAGTCTTATTTTAGATGTGTTCAATAAATGGCTTAAATATTGTGAAACAGAATTGGAATTCCAATCGACTTGGGATGAGGTAGTTGCAGAATTCAACGTTATGAGTTGCTCACGGATGAAAACATTGTGTGCCCTTCGTACCAAATGGTGTTCGGCATTTAGCCACGATAGTTTCACATATCGGATACAATCTTCACAAAGAAGTGAGAGTACAAATAACGTTTTCCAACAAATTTCTACCAAGACAATGAGACATTGAATTTGTGCATCATTATGATAAGCAAGCAGCAAAAATGCATACAAGTTAGTCAGAAAAGTCTTTTCCTTGCAATCAGGGTCTCCTTCTAGAGTTGCCCAAAGGAATAGACTTTTGAAGCATGTTGCTACGAGGAATCTGTAATAACCCGTCCCCAAATTTTAAGATTTTATAAATTACAAAGAGTGAATTTACGAAAATACCCTTCGAGGCAAAACGTTGACTTTTGTTGACCGCATTGTCGTGACATGTAAGATTCTTTTTCTTGGCCTATCCTTGAAGTACTCATCGTTCCAAACGTGTAGGCACAAACGGAATTGAATTTGGAGCTAAAACGAAGAATTTACAGGAATCGGAACAATAAGGCATTTTGGTAATTTCACAAGTTGAGATATTTTCCACCTTGGGCCACTCCTAGAGTGACACGTGGCAAATTTCCTCCCCATTTCTGGGGTGCCCATTTTCGCTTTCCTGTTACTTCTTTCTTTCTCTAGAACTCTTTCTCCCTCTCCTTTTCTCCCGTGACACACTCTCTTTCACCCCACAACTCTCATTTCTCCTCCCAACTACCTTTTCTTCTTTCTCTCCCCCATCTCTGCAACCTTTCTCTCCGAACACACTCACACACCACATTATTCTTTCGGCGAGCCACTCTATGGACCACCATCTTTACCAACATTTCCCCCAACAGATCGATGTCAGACTCTCAAAATACCAAGTCTGGATGATGTCTCTATCTCTTTACAGTGGCAGCATCACTGTTCAAAGGTTTCTCCAGCGAGTCCTTACCATCTCTAACGACGGTGAGCTTCGAAAACTCTCCCAAACTTCCTAGAATTTGTATTAGAGTATGTTTAGGATTTTTTTTTTTTTTTAAGTTGTTTAGGTGTTATTGGATTGCAACTATAACTCATGAGAAAATTTCTAAATTTTTCGGCAAGGTCCGGTGGTTTTCGAGCCTTTTTCCAACGATTTCCAACCACGGCGAGGGACCACGAAGGTATAATCTCAATCTTTATGGTTAAGTTTTAACCGTGATCAGAGCTCAAGAAGTTTTCTGGCCAAAATTCGATGTTCTCCTTCGTTGGGTCCAGCAACCCACGAGTTCAACCGGGTTAAAACCCGACCCGCGACTTAACCTGGCCTAATCCAACAATCCACTAGCCCTAGCCAGATACAACCCAAAACCCAGCCTAAAACCTTGGGCCTATGTAATCCTAGCCCGAACCCAAAACCCTAACCCATTGACTTAGAACCTAAGCCCAAACCTGGATCCGACCTGAATCCCAACCCAGCCTCTTAGGTCGGCGCGTGGCCTCTGTGTGGGTGCTCATCATGGCCGAGGCGTGGAGCACACGTTCCTCTGCCGGAGGTACTGTGCTCCGCGCTGGCGACTTTTCAGGCGAACTTTCCGATGACTCAACTCAGTGCGTAAGGGAACCCAAGGTCCTGAAGGAAAAATTTTGTCCTAGCTAAGAACATGCATGAACATTTGAATACATAGGCATACTAATAACACTTTAAAGTAGGCATGCATTAAAAAACAATTCATAAAACCCATGACTTTCAAAGCCTAGTATATGGTGAACCATAAGACTCTTTAACAATATTAAAGAGAATAAGAATTTAGAGATTCTTTACCCTTGAAGCTCATCCTTGATTGCACAAGGGATTCACCCAAGTGGAGGGCCTTCAAGTCACCTCCTTGCTCCTTGGATCTTCCTTGTGATTTGCTCCCTTTTAGTGCTCCTTTTTCTTCTTTGAGGATTTGAGGATTTGTTCTCCAAAACACCAAAAGTTTGGTGTCTCTAAGTCTCCACACCAAAGATGTTGTGTGAAGATGAAATGGATGACTTAGGGAAGAAGAAGATTGTTAGATGTTCCTCCCCTAAGTGGCCGGCCTCTATGTAGAAAATGAGAGAATATGTTTCACCCAAATTCCATTAGCAAACCCTTAATGTGAAACCAAGCTATAATGTTGATGTTACACTTCATTTCATGTGAGTGGCAAACTTGTAATTAATACAAGTTTGCTACCCCTCACCCTTATGGCCATATGTTGTTATTGGGCTTAATTGCCCATTTTGTTTTAGTTGTCATACAACTTAAACATAATGGGCCTTGTGGACCAAAACGTTTTTGTGCCCCGAAGCCCAAAACTAACTTAAACGCCCAATACGAACGTTTCGTATAATTAATTAACTATTTAATTAATCTTGACCATTCTTCAATTAAACCATTTAATTGCTTATCCATTTCATATAATTTCTTCACTTATATCCTTACTCGGTGTACGATCCATTAGGTTCCAATTAGCGAGGTAGTGGGCGATGTTACTCTTAACGATCGATTGTGAATTGAAACCACATTTCAATTCTCCCTTAAAATTAGTGTTTGCTAATCTTTAGGGCTTCCACAAACCATGGGTGACGCCTAGCAGCATGTCATGGTTACCCAAGCTAAGTAGAAGTGGTTGGAGAACCTATCCAGTTACAACTACAATGCAATACGGTCCTTCTCTAATACAATACTCTTAATTACATTGTTTAAGTGATAGTTTGTTTCATGTCTACTATCCAATGTGATATTTCTCTATATGATTCAATTGAATAAGATTTGGAACAACCTTCCTTAGTCATATTCATATGTTTTGGCCAAAGACTCTCGAATCATATCTTAGAGTATTCTCCTTCCACTATGGAAGGTTAGAGATCCCTTGTTGTGCATTCATATGCCTACATGACTAGATAGCTTGACCCCAACAATGCCGTGGACACTCCAATGGAATGCCGTTGACATAATCAAAGATCAAGGACCTAACCATTAGACATCAATGATGCCTCAGGTCAAAGGACTACTTTGCATATTGCAACTATTGAGTTCTCACATGACATGTATGTTCGAACTCTCGTTTGATCGTTGTTCAGTGTACTCGATTACTCTTTCGAGCACCTATGTGTTTGCCTTAGTGTCCAACACCAAATGACTTGAGACTAGTTCATACTCACGCTTGAGTCGACATAACACATACTAACCTTAGCGGATTGTCAATGCCCAATTTGCAATCCTATGGCTAGGAACGTTTTAGGAATGAACATAAGAGAAAGGTCTCGTTAATTTAACTAACTTAAATCACTTGTCTCTTAGATCAATTACATTCCTTGGATTCCCTTATTGCTTAAACACAAGATACTATAAATAGTGATTAACAATAAGCTTTGCCCTCTATTAAACATATAAAAGTTTAACACAATAAGTATTCCAAAAAGCTATTACATCAAATGAGTGGCTTTGTGGGCATACTTCCAACAATCTCCCACTTGCACTCAAAGCCATCTTCCCATGTATCTAATACCCATCTTTTCCATATGACGGTCAAGTTGGATTTGAGACATTGGCTTCGTTAGTGGATCTGCTACGTTATCGGCTGAAGCAACTTTGAGGATGTTAACTTTCCCCTCGGCAGCATATCTTCTAATGATATTAAAGCGCCTATCAAAATGCTTGTTCTTTTGATGTGCCCTGGGTTCCTTGGCTTGAGCTATCGCCCCACTATTATCACAGTACAAAGTTACTGGTGATGTAATGGTTGGAACCACTCCAAGTTCATTGATGAACTTCTTCATCCAGAACGCTTCTTTGCCGGCTTCAGCTGCAGCAACATATTCAGCCTCTGTCGTGGAATCAGCAATTACACTTTGTTTCTTGCTTTTCCAGCTGACAGCCCCACCATTCAGAGTGAATACATATCCGGAGTTGGAACTTCTATCATCGACGTCAGATTGGAAATCTGCGTCTGTATAGCCTTCCACTCGCAACTCTGTCGCTCCTCCATAAACGAGGAACATGTCCTTAGTTCTTCTTAAGTACTTAAGGACCGTCTTGACAGCTGCCCAGTGTTCTGATCCTGGGTTAGATTGATATCGACTAGTAATGCTCACAGCATATGCAATATCAGGCCTTGTGCATATCATGGCATACATAAGACTTCCTATGGCGGAAGCATAAGGAATCATATTCATATGTCGTATCTCTTCAGGAGTCTTAGGTCCCATGGACTTAGAAAGATGAATTCCATGTCCTACAGGAAGAATACCTTTCTTAGATTGCTCCATCTGGAACCTACTTAGCACCTTATCAATGTACATAGATTGGGATAATCCAATTAATTTTCTGGATCTATCACGATAGAGCTTTATCCCAAGTACATAAGATGCATCTCCTAAATCTTTCATGTGGAAGGTTTTGGACAACCACACTTTTACAGAAGAAAGTACTGCAGTGTCATTCCCGAATAGCAATATGTCGTCTACATATAACACTAGGAATACAACTGCTTCCCCAACGACTTTTTGATAAACACAATTGTCGTCTTCGTTTTGAGTAAAACCAAACGATTTGATTTCAGTATCAAAACGAATGTTCCAGCTCCTGGAGGCTTGCTTAAGTCCATAAATGGACCTTTGAAGCTTACATACCTTAGTCTTTTCAGACTTGGACACGAAACCTTCGGGTTGAGCCATATAAAGCTCTTCCTCTAGGTAGCCATTCAGAAAGGCTGTCTTCACGTCCATTTGCCAGATTTCATAATCATGGTACGCAGCTATAGCAAGCAAAATCCGAATGGACTTAATCATGGCTACAGGAGAGAAAGTTTCTTCATAGTCAATCCCTTCTCGTTGCCTGTAACCTTTGGCTACTAGTCTAACCTTATAAGTCTCCACGTTCCCATCAACGCCTATTTTCCTCTTGAAGATCCATTTGTTTCCAACATGTACTATACCTTCTGGAGGGTCTACAGAGTCCAGACTTGATTTTGATACATGGAATCCATCTCGGATTTCATGGCCTCTTGCCATCTCTTTGAGTCAATGTCGGACATTGCCTCAATGTAGTCTCTAGGGTCTTCCTTTGTGTCATTGTCACCTAGAAGGTACAATTCCCCAAAGTCTTTGTCTAAGCCATACCTTCTAGGTGGCTTATTAACCCGTTCAGATCTACGTGGAGCTAGGGGTTCAGGAACAGGGTTGTCAACTTGTCGAGTGCTTGTTTGTGGTTCATCATTAATCTCATTAATTTCCTTCAATTCTATCTTGCTAGTTCCTTTAAGAACTAATTCATCCTCTATGAATATAGCAGTTCTGGCGACAAAGACTTTCTGGTCGTCAGGGTGATAGAATTCGTATCCATAGGATTGTTTAGGATACCCCACAAAATAGCATTTAACGGATCTCGCTTCAAGCTTTCCAGCATCTTGTTTCTTAACGTATGCTGGACAACCCCAAATCTTAAGATGTTTAAGACTTGGCTTCTTTCCATACCATATCTCATATGGTGTTTGTGGAACAGATTTAGAAGGCACTGCATTCAACAAATAAGCTGCTGTGTGTAGTGCATATCCCCAGAATGATATTGGTAGATCAGCGGAACTCATCATAGAACGAACCATGTTCATCAAGGTTCGGTTTCTTCTCTCAGAAACTCCGTTATGTTGAGGAGTTCCTGGTGGAGTCCACTGTGATACAATTCCACACTCTTTGAGATAATCTAGGAACTCATTACTCAGATATTCACCCCCTCGATCCGATCTTAGGGTCTTTATCTGTTTCCCAGTTTGCTTCTCAACTTCATTCTTGAATTCTTTGAACCTTTCAAAGGATTCTGACTTGTACTTCATAAGATACAAATAGCCAAACCGAGAGTGATCGTCGGTGAATGTGATATAGTAGGAGAAGCCTCCTCTCGACGTAGTAGACATAGGTCCACATACGTCAGTGTGGATTAACCCTAGAATTTCAGTGGCACGCTCTCCTTTCCCAGTGAATGGAGATTTGGTCATCTTCCCCAGTAGACAAGGTTCACAAGTTCCCATGAGGTCATTACCTAATGGGCTAAGATATCCATCTTTCGACATTTTGCGAATCTTATCCTGGTTTACATGTCCAAGTTTAAGATGCCAAAGTCTAACTTGGTTAACTTCTTCTCTAGCCCTTTTGGGTTTTGAGGTATTCCCGCTTTCAATACAGTGCATCCCACTATTCGTCTCTAGGTGAAAAAGTCCCTCTATCATATTACCATGAGAGATAATACGACCGTTCAAGTATAAAGTGCAACTCATTTTGTCAAACAATACTGAGTGCCCATCTCGTAAAAGCTTAGAGATAGAAATCAAATTCTTTATACATGAAGGAAAATATAAACAATTTTTAAGTTCCAGGACTTCCCCAGAGGGTAGGTTAAGCATGTAGTGCCTATTGCTTTTGCAGAGATTTTAGCGCCGTTCCCAACTCGCACAACCATCTCCCCATTGCGTAGTGTCTTGCTCCCTACTAGTCCCTGCATCGTATTACAGATATGTTGACTAGCGCCTGAATCAAATATCCAGGAATTGGAGCTCACTGTAAAAGCACTTTCTATGACCGAAATAGTCTCTTCAAAAGTTCGTGTCATAAGGCTCGCAATGCGCACCCTGTATTTCTTCTTCCAACGTTCATCCTTTCCACAATGAAAGCATGTTCCTTTGGATTTCTTTGCCTTCTTCTTAAGTAACCTTTTCCTTGTTTTTGCATTCTCACTCCCACTGTCCTTTTTGAAACATTTTTCAAATTTACAGCACATGTCAATCATCTCGTTAAAAGTATGATCGAATCTATTCACTTTATAGTTTACAATAAACTTAGTGAAATCATCCGAGAGATATGCAAGGAAAAAGTCTTGGGCCATTTTGTCAAGTATAATGGTGGGTAGTATTTTAGGCATGTCGTTAACTAGATAACATAACAGAAATCGTATTAGATTGTTGATTAACTACTTGATTGGGTCTTGAATCAAATAGTACCACCCACTATTTTTGGCAAATTGCATATCCCTCAATAGAATCCGAGAGTTATGTTGAACTCTTAGCGGGGTATGGGAGACTCACCATTACCAAGCCCACCTCAGAATTATATCATGTTGGTTAGCAAAAATAATGATGAGAGAATAACACTTTAGTCATTTACAACTCTTGTAATTACCCATCTAGTTTGGCCTCTAGAGAATGAATGCCTCATAATTATATCATGTTGGCACCATTGCACTTAGTTAAGTTATTCCCACCATGCTTAGTTTATGTAGAGGTTCAAGCACAACCTCAGAATTATATCATGTTGGTCATACTCGTTGTCTACACTCACCTCATCATATGTTTATGGACTCCTCCTGGATGTAAGCCCATACTTTGTACTTCCCCATTATAGGGTGAAGCCGGTGCATGAGTCACAAACGATTGGAGCTCACCACGGTGGAAGGCCTACGAAGAAATGTTTAAAACATCTCTCGTTTATCAACTTAATATTCGTTTGTTGAGGGAGTAGTTTTGGGCTACATCAAAAACATTTTAATCATATTAAAAGAACATGGCCCTATCATAACTATTGGTCCAAGTTAATATGATTTAGTAGCATATAATACTCCCACTGTTTCGTTGAAACAAGCGAGACTATATGGAACTACTAACGAACGCATTGCATCCTCATATGGACTATATAGTCATATTAGGTTTTAGGATGATTATGAACCGTTTGATTTGATCCAACACGAGCCTTGTGTTGGACCTTGGGTTTAAGGTAGATAGTTGTTGATTTTAGTTACGCGTTTAATCCAATTAAACCATTATTTCCTATTGGGCGTTGGACCCAACTATTCCAATTTGCATACATATAAACAAAGAGGAATACATGAAATAATAAGAAGGGCTTATGCCCTTTTACAAAACAAATAATGGGCTTATGCCCTTTACAACAACTTGAATTAATCAAATTACATTCAAATCTACATTACTTAAAACCCAATCATTCATAATGTAAATCGGCCAATCACATAGCTCAATTATCGAGGCCTTTGGTTCATAATCACCCTTTTCTTAATTAACTAAATTAACTAAGAAAGCAACTTTAAACAATTGGTTTTTGGATCCATAGAATTGATTTAAATGGAACTAAATATAATGAAAATCCAATTCTCATTAAAGAGACAAAACAATTTTTTGTTCTCATTTTATTTGGGCCATTTTGCAAAAACACAAACTTTTGGGCCAAAATACAAATACACAAAAGTATCAAAACTTTATTTAATTGCACAAAAGCACCCCACTAGAGGGGTGGCCGGCCAAGGATAGTTGTTATAGAGATTTTTGATAAAAAGAATTTTGTAAGTGGATTTTGGTGGGTGAGATTAAAGATGGTGGGGATGGTTTGAAAAGAAAATATATCTTTGATATAATTAAAACCATTTAATCATTTCTTACCAACAATCATCATCCATCAACTAATATTCAAAAATATATCTTTGACATAATTAAAGCCATTTAACCATTTCTCACCAATAATCATCACCCATCAACTAATAATCAAAACTTTATGTAAAACATAAAACTTTTGAATCAAAACTTCAAAACTTTTTGTTCTTGACAAGAACTTCAAGAACATTGAAGAACACTCATGAAAACTCATAATAGCTCCATGAATGTTTTCACTTACCAAAACTCAATTTTTCACAACTCAAAAGAGGGTTAATATCCTAGGGTACTTAGGGGTTCCAAAAAGCACTTTAAAACCATTTTAACAAGCCTAACATGAACCCAAAAAATCACCCTTTGAATTTGGCCGAAAATCCCAAAACACTTGGCACCAACTTTTAGTTCCATTATTCATGCTTTAATGAAATACATCTACAACATTTGAGATGCTAAATTTTCAAGTAAAATTTATATTCAAAGCAAGAACAAAGCTTGTAACATTTACAACACTTAAATCACAAAATATGAAAAATCACAAAACCCAAAAGGATCCACCATAAACTAGGCCTAGGCTCTTGATACCACTTGAAGGAAAAATTTTGTCCTAGCTAAGAACATGCATGAACATTTGAATACATAGGCATACTAATAACACTTTAAAGTAGGCATGCATTCAAAAACAATTCATAAAACCCATGACTTTCAGAGCCTAGTATATGGTGAACCATAAGACTCTTTAACAATATTAAAGAGAATACGAATTTAGAGATTCTTTACCCTTGAAGCTCATCCTTGATTGCACAAGGGATTCACCCAAGTGGAGGGCCTTCAAGTCACCTCCTTGCTCCTTGGATCTTCCTTGTGATTTGCTCCCTTTTAGTGCTCCTTTTTCTTCTTTGAGGATTTGAGGATTTGTTCTCCAAAACACCAAAAGTTTGGTGTCTCTAAGTCTCCACACCAAAGATGTTGTGTGAAGATGAAATGGATGACTTAGGGAAGAAGAAGATTGTTAGATGTTCCTCCCCTAAGTGGCCGGCCTCTATGTAGAAAATGAGAGAATATGTTTCACCCAAATTCCATTAGCAAACCCTTAATGTGAAACCAAGCTATAATGTTGATTTTACACTTCATTTCATGTGAGTGGCAAACTTGTAATTAATACAAGTTTGCTACCCCTCACCCTTATGGCCATATGTTGTTATTGGGCTTAATTGCCCATTTTGTTTTAGTTGTCATACAACTTAAACATAATGGGCCTTGTGGACCAAAACGTTTTTGTGCCCCGAAGCCCAAAACTAACTTAAACGCCCAATACGAACGTTTCGTATAATTAATTAACTATTTAATTAATCTTGACCATTCTTCAATTAAACCATTTAATTGCTTATCCATTTCATATAATTTCTTCACTTATATCCTTACTCGGTGTACGATCCATTAGGTTCCAATTAGCGAGGTAGTGGGCGATGTTACTCTTAACGATCGATTGTGAATTGAAACCACATTTCAATTCTCCCTTAAAATTAGTGTTTGCTAATCTTTAGGGCTTCCACAAACCATGGGTGACGCCTAGCAGCATGTCATGGTTACCCAAGCTAAGTAGAAGTGGTTGGAGAACCTATCCAGTTACAACTACAATGCAATACGGTCTTTCTCTAATACAATACTCTTAATTACATTGTTTAAGTGATAGTTTGTTTCATGTCTACTATCCAATGTGATATTTCTCTATATGATTCAATTGAATAAGATTTGGAACAACCTTCCTTAGTCATATTCATATGCTTTGGCCAAAGACTCTCGAATCATATCTTAGAGTATTCTCCTTCCACTATGGAAGGTTAGAGATCCCTTGTTGTGCATTCATATGCCTACATGACTAGATAGCTTGACCCCAACAATGCCGTGGACACTCCAATGGAATGCCGTTGACATAATCAAAGATCAAGGACATAACCATTAGACATCAATGATGCCTCAGGTCAAAGGACTACTTTGCATATTGCAACTATTGAGTTCTCACATGACATGTATGTTCGAACTCTCGTTTGATCGTTGTTCAGTGTACTCGATTACTCTTTCGAACACCTATGTGTTTGCCTTAGTGTCCAACACCAAATGACTTGAGACTAGTTCATACTCACGCTTGAGTCGACATAACACATACTAACCTTAGCGGATTGTCAATGCCCAATTTGCAATCCTATGGCTAGGAACGTTTTAGGAATGAACATAAGAGAAAGGTCTCGTTAATTTAACTAACTTAAATCACTTGTCTCTTAGATCAATTACATTCCTTGGATTCCCTTATTGCTTAAACACAAGATACTATAAATAGTGATTAACAATAAGCTTTGCCCTCTATTAAACATATAAAAGTTTAACACAATAAGTATTCCAAAAAAGCTATTACATCAAATGAGTGGCTTTGTGGGCATACTTCCAACAGGTCCCTTCTAAGGTTTTTCGACGTGCCGAATCAAAATTCACTGTCCATTTTCTGAAATTCGATCATTTTAATAGAGTTTTACTAAATGGCCTCTATATGTGCTTAGGTGCATTGGTGGTGGTGGCAACATTCTCACTAGCTTAAACGGTTTCCGAGAAACAAAATATCTGTGAGTGAACCCCTTCTTAACTTATATGTTTTTATAAAATATTAGCCTAGCATGCATTTCATATTTCATGATTTAAGCATGTTTTATAATATGTTTTACAAGTAATTTATGATTTCTTTAAATTGCATTTACGGAATATTTATAATTTATTGAAATTACGTTTTTACAAAAGGTTACGAATTAGTGGATTTGCATATATAAATTTCTATGGATTTCGAATACGGTTTATATACGGATTTGTGAATATGATTTATTTTATGGATTCATGAACGTGATTTACCATGAATTTATGAGATGTGGCTTTGAGCTTTTGAGCTCCGGATTTGATATGAGATGTTTGAGGTATGTTTGCAGTACTTATCTAGTGGGTTATCATACAACACATCCACACAACACGGGTATGTAGATGTCTATGGTCATTGGACACAGTGTGATGTTATATATCTTATTCTCCAACATAACCTGGAGTCATACAGCTTCACCTTTGGGTGATGGACCCTGGTTTCTTCACTGACATAACCCAATGTCGTACAACTTCACCTTCGAGTGATGAACAAGTACTGCCTTTGGGCGATTATGATGATACCCCCAGCTTCCCTAGCCCGCAGCTAGTGTCGATGTGTGATGTTATATATCCTCTTCTCTAGCATAACCCAGAATCGTACAGCTTCACCTTCAGGTGATGGACCCTGGTTTTTTCACTGGCATAACCCAGTGTCGTACAGCTTCACCTTCGGGTGATGGACAGGTATTGCCTTCGGGCAACTATGATACCCCTAGTTAAGTACCTCATTGATGAGATTTCGGATATGCCTTCGGGCGACGATATTACCATTTATGAGCATTGGTTTTACATACATGTTTTACGAATGTTTTGCACGGCATGCTAGGATTTTTTTTATCAAGCCTACTATATAGTATTATATATGTTTTCAAAACAGGGGGTTAGTATGTTCAGAAAGAAAATGATTTTCGTATTATTCATATTAATATAAATTATGGTCCACTCACCTTTTTTGTTTTTGCGCTCCCTCGGGAGTTAGAATCGAGGCACACAGCGTCATAGCACTTCTGCATGGATATCTTCGAGTTTCCTCATTGTAGGACCCACCCCTTGGTTCATACCTTTCTATTATAATTCTTTCACTGTATTCTTGATTAGTTGTATGCTCTAAACACGATTATGTACTAGTGTATCTCTTTCTAATTATATCGTTTATTTGCATGCATGTTTAAAATGGCTTCGTCACCCTCGAGTGTCAGCCAGCACGTACCTACCCTGATATTTGGGAATATCGGGATTGGGGCGTGTCAAATCAGTTTTGCAGCAAAAATACCAAATTGCAGTCAGATTCAAGAAAAAAACTCCAATACATGTACCTTGAGATTTCTGGGTTTTGTAGTTTGGGGGTTTTAATTTTGGGATGAGCTTCGCCACTTAATACTACGATCTAGTGGTATTCCTCTACACTTATAAGTGAGAGGTCTTAGGTTCGATTCTCGCCAAAGGTGAATTTTAACCATAATATTATGGCAAGTCCATTACAACGCTTAGTCCTCTCTCAAATCCCCTCAATTTAGATACTATTGTTTGTTAAAAAAAAAAAAGGATAAAATTCAAGTAAACAGGGAGGCGACAAAAGTTTTTGGTTTGGGCGAAAAAGGAAAATGGGATATGAGGAATCAGTTTTGGGGAAAATGAGGGTGTAGACGAGGCGGGCATCAGTTTTGGTTTTGGTAGAGACCTAACTGCATTAGAATCATGTAAAACCTAGCCATCAATTTTCATTTATTAATTACTTTGCCACATGTCATGCATTTATTGATGGGTACTACTGGCTATCAGTGGCAAGTGGTAATACTATACCATCTAATAATTTCTCATGAAGGGCAGCATAATGATGCGGTTAGGGTGACACCAACAATTTGACATGTCGGGGAGAACAACGCACCATTAGCTCTCAAGAACAGGATGACCAGATCGAGAGAGGGGTGACGGCTGGAATAAGGTGGGTGGTGATTTATGCTGTCTTTTTTTCTATTTAAAAATTTTAATTTATGTGTATTTCAAAAAAAAATTTAAATAATTTTAAATGCCTTTTAAGGGAACTTCTACAGATTAAACTGAATTGATTAACTGTATTAAACACAAACACTGAATTAGTTAAATTAAAATTTCTGTTACTAAATTTATTAATAGAAAAGAACACAGAAGCCATTTTAACATTTAAGCAATCAAATAAAACATGATAACTTCCAACACCTTGACCTCGACAACTCCAAGCCTTGTTTGTGCTACATTTGGCCTCATCCCCACAAGTCCCGAGGAGGCCAAGCCATGTGTTATACAAAATCTCAGTAAGATAATTAAACAAAAAAGAAATTTAATCTTGTAACACTCAAAATATGCAGAAAAATAAAACATGGATTTTGCATGCAAGAGTAGGGCAAAGTCTCTCACATTCAACTGTTAGATTTCCACATGTCAAAAGGCCGAAGCGGCTTAAAACTTCCGAGATGGACACGTTTCATATCACAACACCTGTCGCACAAATGAAACGACAGAGAAACTGAAGGCCCTGCAGCAAAAGGAATGTACGTGTCCGTTTGGGGTGTCTTCATCTGCTTATATCCCCGAGCCATGCTCAACTATTTCGACATGTTGTTTTGCTGTTGTAAAAATACAATTCCACCAAAAGCGTAAGTTGAAGTAGACAGTGCAGAAAAAAATATCCAGTTCTTAAATCTGTTCCTGCAGAAGAACTTGTAGCTGAAATATGAAGGTACGTGTTTCAGTCCTTACTTTTTTGTCCAGTTGAAGCTCTTAGTGGTACTGTTATTGCGACACCAATTCTGGTTTATTTGTTTATGTAAATTTTGAACCTGAGTTTATTAAATTCTTGTGAGCCAAATTTTGAAAATATCTTTTGGGATAGACTATAATATATTTATACAATCACAACATCTTACAGTCACAATAATTCATCTGAATATATTACAATTATCATCTCACCGTCAAGATGGTGATTGTGTCAAATACATAGAAGTATTGTAATTAATATTTTAAGTTCTTTGTAACCAATATTTTACTTTGAACTTAAGTAAACAAAAATTAAGGGAAGGGTATTATGTCTTACAAATTTAGCTAGCTAGTGGGTTCTTCCAGAAGGTTAGGAGGATTTCTTCCCGGCCATAAAACACTAGGTTCTAGTTTTTCTTGAAACATTATTGAATTATTCGTAAGATCTTAATAAGAGAATATACAGCCAAAAATCGAAAGAGAAGGAAGAACAAAATAGTTATGATTACTTTCAGAAAAGTACCTAGGGTTTAAAATGATGGAATACTAGTTAAAACGTTTACCTTTTAATCCAATTACACCAGATGTTTCTTTGTTACTTGGTAAAATTCGGCACCCTACGTCTAAGTTTAGTTTGTTTTTATCTGCAAGAATATTAAGGGAAAAAAAAGGCAAAAAGTGTAGCTATATTGTTAAATTTTCTCCCCATTTCCTTCTTTTAAGAGTAGGGTTTAGGGTAGTAAAAGGCCGTTGGCAGCTTACTAACTATATGTTTTGTGTAAACTGAACGTTATCAAGGTCCATGAGACAAGGTCTCATTCTCATGGAAATGCTGAAGAGGACAAAGTGACGACGAGGAAGCAGAAAGCCGAGAACAAGGCTCATGAGGCAGAGCAGTCTCCAAAGAAGGCCAAATCTGAAGGTGACAACGGCAATACAAATGGAAAATCCTCGGAGGAAGTAGTTGCCAAGTATGAGAAGCTCTGCGCAGTGGTCAAGGACAACCTTTCAACCGAACAGATGCGTGAAATCTTGGAAGCTAATGGCCAGGACTCCTCCGGCTCTGATTCCACCATTCTACGGAAATGGTTAGTCCATTTTTGTTTGCAATTAATTTTATTTGCTAATGTAAAGGAGCATTGCATGATTATTTGCAACTGTTAATCACATTCGATTCGATGTTTGGACAGTCAAGACTTGCTGTTTTATGGTCCATTAGATAAATGTCCAGCATGCCATGGCGATTTGGAGTTCAGGGTTATACGCTATTTTTGCACTGGATCTTATAGTGAGTGGGCAACTTGTACATTTATTACAATGGATCCGCCAAGGAAACTAGAACCAATCAAGTTGCCAGATAGTGTCCTCAACTCTCCTGCATCCGATGTAATTCGCAGTTGCCTCTTCTATTCTTTTTAGTGCGTCTGCTATGTTATGGCCCCTAATATCTATGTCAACTTAACGAGCTCATCTGTGGTGTAGTTGCTAAAGGATTACGAGGACCCAGGTCGCCGTCCTCAGAAGCATTTAAGCATCCCAGTTAAGCCTTTTACTGGGATGTCGATGTCGCTTATGGGCCGTCTTAGTGCATCTCATGTATGTAACACACAGTCATGTTGTCGTTATCAATTGTGCATTTGCCAATTTGTGGTGCTTACTGATTGTGTATCAATATTTGCAGCAATACTGGAGAAAAGAAATAGAAAAACACGGAGGAAAAGTTGCCAACCATGTGATTGGTAATTTGTGCTTATGTTGTATACATATTTTCTGCAGATAAAAGTCTACTCTGTCTAGACTTGTAATTGTTATTACAAACACTTGTAGGTGTAACTTGCCTGATTGCATCCCCTGCGGAGCGAGACAGAGGTGGCACGGGTAAACTTGCTGAAGCAATGTGCGTAATTATTTCTTTCCCTTGGCCCTAAGCGTTGAACATTTCTCTTGAGTTATAGAATAGGTCTCTTCGAGTGTATTGCTGTACTGTTGCCTATAAGGAGGATAAGAAATTGTCTCCCAGCATTACCCTTAATTCCAACTTGAGAATAGAAGTGTTTTTGAGTTCCCCTATTAATTCCGCTGCGAAAATAGTAGTGTTCTGGAATTTTCATTTGAGAAGTATCACTTGAGAGTTCTGATCCTTCTGCAGGGAAAGAGGAATTCCTGTAATAAACGAAGCATGGCTGAAAGACAGCATCGAGAAACAAGAACCCCAGCCTCTCGAAGCGTATGATATTGTTAGTGATCTTGCTCCCGATGGCAGAGGAGTTCCATGGTACAAAATGGATCCAAGTGAAGAGGCACTTGAGTCCCTTTCGACAGAAGTACAGAATTTTCACCTCAAAGATATCTATAGCACTCCATTTGAAATTTCACGTGAATATTTGTATCTGTAATCACAACAATAACGTATATGACTGCAGCTGAAGATATATGGGAAGAGAAGTGTCCACAAGGATAGTAAATTGCGGGAGCGAGATGGGAAAATCTTTGAGAGAGATGGCATATTATACAACTGCGCCTTTTCTCGTTGTGATCTAGGCAGAAAACTGAACGAGTAAATTAGACCGTCTCCAGCTATTTGAGTTTATTTGTGATGATGTCAACTGGCCTTAATTTTCAAGTTTCTTCTGCAGTTATTGCATCATGCAACTTATTACAGTACCACAGAGCAACCTGCATTTGTACTACAAGAAAGGAAAAGTTGGCGATGACCCTAATGCTGAGGAAAGGCTTGAAGAGTGGGATAATGTGGACTACGCTGTCATGGACTTTGTGAGGCTCTTCAAGGAAGCAACCGGAAATGAGTTTGAACCATGGGAAAGAGAGAAGAAAATCCAGAAGAAGCCACTGAAGTTTTACCCTATAGACATGGTACTGTGTCTCATTTCCTTCTGTTTGCAATGTTATTCTGCCATGTGAAACGTTTGCTACTCTGAACAGGATGACGGAGTTGATGTGAGGCATGGAGGGCTTGGGCTTCACCAATTGGGAGTTGCTGCCACACATTGCAAACTTGAGCCGATGGTTGCAAATTTCATGAAGGTTTTATGCAGTCAAGAGATTTACAAGTATGATTCCGTTCCAGGCATTTGACTATCTACTGTCTTTTTACTCTGGAAGTCCTCAAACCAGCTGTTTCGAATGTAGATATGCTTTAATGGAAATGGGTTATGACGCGCCCGAACTTCCAATGGGGATGCTTTCCGTTGTCCACCTAAAACGATGTAAGGAACTTCCTCGAAGATCCTCCTGTATCCTCCTTGTCCACTCTTTTACAAAATGACAAAGGTGTGTATTCAGGTGAGGAGGTTCTTCAGAAATTCGTGGAGACATTGAAATCAATGAAGGATGCAGGGCCGAAGGCTGAGGCAGTTTGGTCAGATTTTAGTCAAAGATGGTTCACCCTTATGCACTCTACTAGACCTTTTATCTTCAGAGACTATCAGGAACTTGCAGATAATGTAAGCAGAAGCAAATCATATGTCACTTGTTTGATTCTGGATATGTCCACTACACCTTGAAATCATTTCCGGTCTAATCTTGCAGGCTGCAGCCGCACTTGAAACTATTCGAGACATAACCATGGCTTCCCATCTCATTGGAGACATGGGTGAATCTACCCTTGATGACCCCTTGTCCGAGCGATACAACAAATTGGGCTGCTCAATTTCTCCACTGGATAAGGAATCTGATGACTACAAGATGATCCTGAAGTACCTGGAGAAGACCTACGAACCTGTCAAAGTTGGAGATGTTGTAAGCATGCATGTTTAAGATCGATTTGGAATCATTAAAACCACCAACTACTATAGAGAATATGGATGTGTGTTGGTGGTAATCAAAAATGCTTTTCAGGAATATGGGGTGTCTGTTGATAACATATTTGTTATCGAATCAAGTGCTTGCCAATCTCTGGATGAAATAAAGAAGTTACCGAACAAAGTGCTCTTATGGTGTGGTAAGTTCTGTAGTCCTGTTCATTTACTTGAACAGATTATTATTTCTTTACACGAATAAGCACCTTCCAAGAACGAAGCTCGATTTGTATTAACTTCCTCCAGTAGGGTGAGTGACTGGTACAGTACTTTGCATGGTGGTGCCTAAACAAGGATTTTACTGTACTTTTGGTTTTCTGTCTGCAGGAACACGGAGCTCAAATATGTTGAGGCACCTGCATAAGGGTTTCTTGCCAGCAATATGCTCTCTGCCTGTTCCAGGCTATATGGTAATATAATTACAGCTACTACAAGTCCTGTCCCCGTATGATTTAATGTGCGTAAGCTCTCTAATTGAATACTAATATCTGGGTTTTGGATCACAGTTTGGAAGGGCTATTGTGTGCTCTGATGCTGCTGCAGAAGCTGCTTGGTACGGGTTTACTGCAGTGGACAGACCGGAAGGGTTCTTGGTTTTAGCTGTAGCCTCTCAAGGAGACCAGATCACTAAGGTTAAGACCGCACCGGAGGTAGAACCTGAGAAAATGGTTTTAATTCAAGTTCTGGGTAATGTTTCCATTAAGTTTTAACTCAAATGGGCTTGTGCAATTCAATGACGCAGGATACCAAATCTTTAGAGGAGAAGAAAGTAGGAGTTAAAGGCTTGGGGAGGAAGAAAACTGATGAATCGGAGCACTTTGTTTGGCAAGACGATATCAAAGTTCCTTGTGGCCGCCTGGTACCTTCAGATGATAAAGAAAGCATTCTCGAGTACAACGAGTATGCTATTTATGATCCGACACAGGTATCTGTACTTGATAGAGTTTGCAGTCCAGTTTTCGAATTGGTGCATGGCTTCTCAAGTATTTCTTTTGTTTCAGGTAAGCATCAGGTTTTTGGTAGCTGTGAAGTATGAAGAGAAGGATTCAGTGATGGAGCCGGAGGAGTGAAGGGGTCACCGGAAGGTAAGCCAGGGAAACGGAGGAGGAGTATAACGTTGCGCAGACCTTTTGACTTTTTCTTTTGCTGAAAGTATGGAATGGGGTAAGAGGCTGGATAGCCTTAGTAGTAGGTATGTCTTTGGGAAGGGTTTGTAGATGAACTTTTGTTGAACATAACGTCATCACGAATCTTCCAGTCGGTCTGTAGTAATGGTGTTTCTCGGCACCCTGAAATTGTAGAAGCATGTGAATCCGAAGACTCAAAGGTGATATACATGCTACTCAAGCACGATTTTATACTGATTTTATACTGTTTACATCTGTACACGTATGTGAAAAAATGAGTGATTTGAGCCTCGAGGGTCCGACGAGGTCGTAGGCCTCCAGCCTTCTTCGAGGAGTTAGGAAACATTGCTGTTAGGTCCTTAAAGCCTTCATGTAATTATCCACAAAACTGGGGCTTTAGCAACGGAAGCAGATGCGACTGCTTTTTTTTTTCTTATAAGAGCGCGACTGCTTTTTTTTTTTCTTCTTATAAGAGCGCGGCCACCGATCATCTCAAACGATCACCGGGAGGTGTATGATAACCATTTTAGACCTTTTGGATCATATTTGTACAAAGTTTTGGCCTTTTGCACAAAAAGTGACGGCTATGGCTACGAAATGGTTGTCAAACGAGCCTCGAACTTGTAGATTCAGTCTGCAATTCCATTTGTAACAATACTTCCGTATATGTGAATTAAGGTAGTGCCTCTAATATAGCGGAGCGTTACGATACAAAATGAAATACAAAAGTTGAAGACAGCATGGTAAAGGAAGAACTCTTCCTTGGCAACCAACTCAAAAGAAAAAGAAGCGTAATTTTCGACAATTGTAACATCACATCGAGGCCGGTTTCAGTTTCAAAACTTCTTATGGTCGATCATGCATATGATTTCCATGTCGAAATCCAACGAATTCAATCAAAAAACAGATGATAACCTGATTTGGATTCCAATTTTACAGTTGATATTTCCCAAAACTATCTTAGATAGTAGAGGCTCAAAGTGTTAAACATAAGTCTTCAACAACTGCTGTTGAAGACTACAATTACAACACTAACAGTGCAACAATTCATACCAACTGATTCCACAAAAGTAAATGATTCAACTCCCAAAATGTCATTGATATAGAACCACAGGAGGAATGTTGAACTTGTCCGAAAGGAACGGTATTACCTGCGGTCTCTCGGCTAAATCGTGATAGAACGCGTACTCCGCTGGATAATCGTGCAATCGAAGCTCGGCCTTCTGATTCGTGTGATAATGATGCTTCGCTGAATCCGACTTCCCAAATCCAAAAACACTAACTTTGTCACAAATTCCCAAAGCAAGCATAATAGCCTGCATACCGGAAGAGTAATGAAACATGGAACCATCATGAACTGCCCCCCACTCCTCAAACGACTTCCCCGTCTCCTCCACAAACCGCTTCAACGAATAATACTTCACAATCCTCGCGCACAACACATCAAACCGAGAATCAGTCACAAGCAACGGCGCTTTGTGGGACATGTTGCATATCGTGTAATCGAAGAGATGCACCGGTTGACAAATGTACATAATCATAGGCACATTCAGTCCATAAGGGTGGCAAAAACAACCATCTCTCCGAGCACAAAGATGCAAAATGTTACTATTTACAAACGAAATGCTGGTTTTCGAGCCAACTTTCTCCGAAAAACTCTGGATCCTCGCGTTGTTCAATCGAATGACAACCTCATGACTATCAATGAGAGCTCCATGATTACTCTTCAACAAAATCCCACTGTTTCCGACAACCGCACACGACGAATAGCGCCGTTGCTCCGAACCCACCAAGCCATTGTGCCTATCAATGGGATTCCTAACAAGTCTGACTAAATCCAACATAACATCAGCATGAAACCGTTTGTTTCTCGACCAATCACTCAAAACCCTCCTAAAATCCAACCAATAACGATAGAATCGGGGAGAGCGGAGCATTACCGGCAATCCAGTGGACGTCTTTGCTCTGATATCATGGTGATTAAATCGCCTCCACGAAGCGAAAGTCCGGTACTTTCCGAGACTGGCAAAGTTACCCTCCAACAGCTCCTCAATCTCCTTCTTGGCTTGAGCTTCACCTGCATCAACGGCGGCGAATCTGAGCAGAGTGGCATTGAACACCGGCCTCGACGGTTGGATTAGCACCTTATTCTCGAGCTCAAAGCTATGGCGGACGGCGTTCCGGCAGCTCAGCGTGGCGGCGAACACAATGAGGAGGAGAATGCTGAATAACGGGCGGACAGAGCGCTTCATGGGAAGAGTGAAGAGATCGTTGAAAGGGTTGATGGGTGTCGCTAAATGCGGCCAGAAATGGATGGGAGTGCAGATCTTGATGCTCTGCGTGTCGGCTTCATCCTGGTTTTCTACAGATTTTGGCATTAGGGAAGTGAGGATTTTCAGAGAGGGATTTGGGAAGTAGATGGGATTTGCATCTGGGATTCTGCTGAGGAGTGTTTCAGTGGGACTGAGAATGAGAAATTGGGATTTGGTTGAGAAATGGAAATTTCATGATGCTAAATGCTAAAGGGAGTGTGGGGTTTGGACCGGATTGGAGAAACCAGCAGGTGACAAACCCCATTGCAGGCGAAAAGCTTGAGACTTTGAAAGGCGATGGGATTTTTCTTTTTCTTTTTTTTTTTTTTCCCTGGGGAGTTGTGGGAGATGCAATGCAGTGGAAATACAGTAAAAAATTGACCACTTTATATATTAGGGTGTTTTGGTGGTGGGATGAAGGTTATTGATTGGGCAGTTGAAAGGTGTGATTTGCACTTGTTGAGGATTTCTGTAGTGGGAGAGGGAGAGTGTTGTGGAATAGTGGAGGCATGGTCTCCTCTCCTTCTCGCAGCTCAAAGCAATGATGGAGAGTGGGTGGGATTTGGGGTGGGGTCTACTTAGGGTTTTTTGCTATTTCGAAGAACCCACATCAATCTGCTGAAAAAGCAAAAAGCAAAAGAAAAACAAAGTGAGAATGAAAGGAAATTCTACCAACAAAAAATAGAAGAAAATTGGGTTACGAATTAATCCCGCGGATGCCTACAATTCTCAAGATTATGTGAGCGATTCATATACAGCACTTGTTTCTTTTATAAACGGTTCTACCAATATTTTTCCATAAATAATTAAAATTAAAAACAGATGATGAAACAAGTTTGAAGGGAGCATGAAAAGAACTAATAAGAGAGAATTCCAACCAGCAAAATCTGCACCTTCCAAAATGCTTGGATTTTGGAAACTTTCTCAATCGGAGCCTTCGAATCACCTTCCACTTGAATCTTGTCAAACCCTAATTTAAAATCCATTTTGATTCTTTGCAATTTTATAAAGTGAAAATTTCGGTTGCAAAGACCGTTACCCTAGATTCTTAACTCTCAACAAATAAAGCATATTGAGGCTGAATTTGTTAAGCTAACCAAGCCATCAAAATGAAGTTTCATTCTACCTATCTTTGTATGATGCCACCTAATATGAAATGATTTTTCAAACACGTATCTGTTCTTACAAATACAGTTAACCATTTCTAAAGTAATACTCTATAATGGAATAACCTCTTTACAATCATAAAAATTCTAGTCCCAACTTGAGACCAATTGTGTATTAGAGTAAACTCCATATATAATTTTTGTTGTCCCATCTTTTTTTTCTTTTTTTTTTTTTGACGAAAACTCGATATTTTATTGAAATCAAATGCACTGCATCAACTTCTGGCTGAGGAGGTCCTGAATGAGATCAGGAGGGTCTTCTAACCATACAAATTCATTGCCAATAGAAATGGCAAACTTAGCTAATCTATGGGCAACCCCATTACATGTTCTTGGCACGTGCACAAAATGGACCGGGGAAAGCAACTCCGCCACTTGCCTGACATCCTCCACTAGCAAACCAAACTCAAACAAATCCCAAGAGCAATTATTGATAGCAGCAATAGCGAGAGCAGAATCACTATCCACAATAACCCGTCTAACCTGCAACATCCCCGCCAACCGAAAGCCCTCCAAAACTGCCTCAAATTCCGCATGAAGAGCATACCCAATACCCTCATTCCTCCATGCTCCCGCTGCTAAAAACTTCCCCGTCCAATCCCTTAACACAGCTCCCACTCCCCCAGAAAAATGCTTCAGTCGTGTGGCCCCATCAATATTGATTTTAACCCACTCATCAGAGGGGGTCATCCATTTGAGTTAAAGAACTGGCTTTGGCACACTCTACACTTCATGGGCTGCCAAAAATGCATGATACCAACACACAAGCTTCTGCACTACCTTCATAGGTTGTCCACGATGCCTATCCCATACCAGAGAGTTATGTGCCTGCCACAAGCCCCAAAGAACCATGCAAACAAGATCAAACTTAGCTCTTTGATTCTCAACTACTTAAAGGAGCCACTCACACATCAACGTTCCTGGTTCTGACAAGATACTAGCCCCCAACGGAGACCCCAACCACACAGCCTTTGCAAACACACACTCTCGGAACACATGCCTATCCATTTCAAGATTCCCCAAACACGCCCTACACTATATATCAAGGTGCACCCCTTTCCTTGCAAGATTAAATTTAGTCGAAATATTGTCCTGACTAACTTTTCACGTAAAAATTTTCACCTTAAAGGGAATCTTAGCCCTCCATATTGACTTCCAAAAAGGTAAAAAAGCATTGCTCCCTTCCAACGTAAACACGCCAACCGAATTAGATTGCACCAACTCCTTAGCCACCAGATAGCCACTGTTAACAATATACTCACCCCCAGAATTATAATGCCAAACTAACCGATCTGGCAGTAAGTGAAAACTGATCGGCATAGTACTAACCAAACCCACCTCCTCCTTTGAAAACAAAGCATGTAACTCAACCAATTTCCACAAGCAAGACTCCATATCAATAAGCTCCTGGACACGCATATCCTCCTGATCAGCAACAGCAATAGAAAGAACTTTGAAAGAATGAGGTCTTGGTAACCATTTATCCTTCCATACCTTAATAGACCCCAACCATTCCCAACAACCCATCTGGAGCCATAGACTAACACCTCACGTGCCTTTAAAATACTAGACCAGCAATACGAACAACTCTTCGGAACGATTGCCTCCCAAAAGGATACAGTGGGAAAATAACAAGCCTTGAATAGTTGTGCGACCAAAGAATTAGGTTGCTAGAAAATACGCCTCCCCTGCTTAGCCAAAACCGCTAAGCTAAATGCAAATAATTCCTAAAAGCCCATACCCTTTGCAAAGCTTTTCCCAAGACCACCAATGTATTTTCCTCGCATTCGGATCATTGCCCTACCAGAACCGAGCCATCAACTTGTGAAGATCATCACAAAAAGTCCTAGGAAGTAAGAAACAATCCATAGCATAAGTTGGAAAGGCTTGAGCAACCACTTTAATAAGAAGCTCACGCCCCGCACTACTCAAACATTTTCCTTTCCACCTACATAGCTTATTCATAACCCATTCCTTGATGTAGGAGAATGTTTTTTTCCTTATTTTTCCCACAAAGGTAGGAAGCCCCAAGTAACGTTCATGTTGCTCCACCACTTGGACACCAAGAAACCCGACCATAGAAATTTGCTCCATTGAACCAACATTTGCACTAAAAAGCAACATTACTCTTTGAAAATTTACCGCTCGCCTCGATGCTTGAGAGTATACATCCAATATATGTTGAATAACCGCACACTCATCAAGACTAGCTTTTCCGAATAGAAAACTATCATCAGCAAAGAGTAAGTGATGAACATTGAGAGCACCATCACAAATATGAATACCACTAAGAGCCCCACACTGCTCCTTTTTGGCAATAAGTGCCGAAAGACCCTTCACACATAGTAGGAAAAGATACGGTGAGATCGGGTCCCTTTGTTGGAGTCCACGGGATGGCACAACATAGCCCTTAGGCTCCCCATTAATTAGGAAAGAATAGGCAACCGATGACACACAAGCCATAATCACTCTGATCCATTCCCTAGCAAACCCCAACCTAAACATCATAGCCTCCAAGAATTTCCATTCAACACGATCGTATGCTTTGCTATGGTCCAATTTCAAAGCTAAATACCCATCTCGACCACATCGTTTGTTATGGAGAAAATGCCCAATCTCCACAGCTACTAGCAAATTATCGGAGATCAATTTGCCAAGGACAAATGCACTATGATGTGGAGAGATAATAGTAGAAAAAATCCCTTTAAGACAATTCGCTAACACTTTAGCTCCAATCTTATACACTACATTGCATAAACTAATCGGCCTTAGTTGGGTCATATCCTGAGGTTCGTTAACTTTTGGAATAAGTACGACATGCGTAAAGCAAGCTTCACACAACAAACAGCTCGATGTCAAGAAAGATCGAACAGCTCCACCACATCCGCCCCCACAATATGCCAAAATTTATGATAAAAAAAACGGAAACATCCCGTCCAACCCCGGAGACTTGGAATGATGCATTTGAAACAGAGCCAACTTAATCTCCTCTTTCATATAAGGTTTCAATAACTCCACATTCCTCACCGGAGTGACTTTTGGAACCACCGCATCTATCACTTCACTCATGGCATTAGGCAAAACCCCTTGGGACTGAAAAATCTTCCTAAAATAATCCACCACTACATGCTCAATACCATCAGGAGACTCTTGCCAAATCTAAGCCTCATCCCACTCCTTCTCCGATTCGAAGCACGTTGGTGAAAGAATTTTGTATTCCGATCCCCCTTATTCAATCATTGTGTTCGAGATCGTTGCCACCAAAACGTCTCTTCTCTACTCAGTAGTGAATCCAAAGTACCTATTAATTCCCTCCATACACGCCTTCAACTCCATCATGTTTGAGCACCCAACTTCTCTCAGACCTTCGCAATTTCCAATCTCGTCAAACCAAACACATTGCGCTACCACTCCAACAACGCCACCCACGTGGCACGAATCTTCTCACAAACCTAGAATAATGGCACTCTCACACTCGGAAAGGCCCAACCACTCTAAATGACATTCTCACAACCTTCCTCTTGTAACCATATTTCCTCAAACCGAAACCTTCTTCCCTTCCTAGCCTGCACCACCAAAGAAATCTGAATCTCCACCAACACGGGTAAATGATCAGACTTGGACGGGTTCAAGTGACATACCCTAGACAAATGGAACCGAGCCAACCATGAATTAGTGGCCAACGCACGGTCCAATCTGCACCTCACCTCATCCTCCCTACTATTTGTCCAAGTAAAATCACATCCAACATAACCTATGTCAACCAACTGACTGTTTTGGATAGTAACGCGAAACCCATCTATCTGACTCTCTCTTCTCACATTGCCACCAAGTTGCTCCTCCATGCTAATAATTTCATTAAAATCCCCGAGACAAAGCCAAGGTAAAGACCACTACTGCCCAAGAGAAGACAACAAAGACTATGATAAATGTCGAATCACCGTCGCATGATGACCATAGAACCTAATCAACCGCCACCAATGCTCAATCCTGACCTCCCTGCACACTGTGTCTATGTGATTCAGCGACGACGACTGAACCTCCAACTCCACATCATCAGCCCATAACAAACATAAACCACCAGACCTTCCATTGCTCGGGACAACAAAACTATTAGTAAAACCTAATATCCTAATTTTTGCCTCCATAACCTTCGCACTACACTTGGTTTCACACAAAAAAACCAAGGGGGTACGTTGACATTGGATAATTTCCAACAAAGCTTGAACTGCACGAAAGTCCCCAACTCCTTGGCAATTCCAACTTAACCCATTCATTATGAACTGCGAAGGTGGTCGCCCGCACTCCTCACCAATGGACTGAGCATAGCTTCGCGTACTCAGATGAAGCCCCATCTCTAGCTTGGTGCTTCTCTGATTGTACTATTTTCTCCCCTACCTGCCCGTTGCAACTTAACTCTAAGTTGGCAGGCAAACTTAGGTTAGGAGACGATCGCCCAGTCCCCAAGGAGATTGCAACCCCATCAACCTGAGAGATCAAAGAACACAATCTTTTTCTATTATGTGTACACCGAAAGCTTTTCCTCACATCTCCCTGACATCTTTTTCTTTCTTCACCTGATCTCGAAACCTGTTCATGGAGTACACCACAGATAAATGGGTTTAGGCCAAAAAGATCAAACCCCAATGGAGACACTGGCCTGCAAACCAAATCAGGTGTCTCATCCCTAATAGGAAACAAACCACCCAATAATAACTGTGGCCCATCACCCAAGCCTAACGCCTCATCCCCACACAAAGTCCCCTACCAGTTACCCCACACGCCCCCATCACCACATCATGCGACTCCTCACCAAAATTACCAATTGAATTTGCACATAATAGAGTCACTCACGCCGAAGTTGTCCTTGTCTTCTAATTGCCTTCCCCAAGAAATACCAAGGAATCCTCCCCAATATCCTCCCTTATCAAAATTGGTGCAGAAAAGTCAACTCCCAAATCCAGCCCGCTAACCGTCCCCCCACCCACAACCTATGGCCCCCCACTGGTTCTTCCTCCTCCATCAACTTGAATTCCAGCACATGTACCCATCATTCACCACCCTCTTCTCTTCCTCCTACCTTGCCCTCTACCACCCACCCCTAACACATATTGCCCTGCCTTCAACCACCCCCCATACAGTGACAGAACTTCATCAATGTGACCACCCGAGTAGTGTGAGCAGTGCACTCCTCTGTGATCTAATCTACCACACAAGTAACAATACGCTAGAAAACGCTCGTACTGGAGAAGAACCCCAATCAACCCACTCCCTTCAGACTCTGGTAATCGAACTTGTATCTCCTCCGCAACAGCTGAAACACATTAATGGCCACCTTAATCTGCATAAACTCACCAAGGCATGTACCATCTTTATCTCAATCCACCGCCACTAACCTCTCCAAGGCAGCCACCAATTCTTCCCCCATACGCTTAGACATAATGGTCGAAGGCAACCCATGTACTCGCACCCAAAACACTTGCTCCCATAAGGGAACCCTCATCGGCATCTCCAGACCTTTCACCTCCACTAAAAGGAGCAAAGCCTTACCAAAAACCCTCAGACTACCACGCAGAACACATTGCACTTCAATTTCCGTATTAAAACAGAACAAAATTCGATTATCCCCAATTGTCATAGCCGCCACATTAGCCTTGAGTTGCCATAGATCCTTGAACATCCCCATCACCACATTGGCCCAAGGTGTTTTCCTTGACAATACTTTGCCAACCAAAAAGAACTTGGAGCAATGTTAACGCTTCGTCACCGTATCGCTAATCTCTACTTCCACCCCCTCTTGATCATTTAGATGGAACTTTGACTGAAACAACCATAGGAAATTCTCCATGATGTGGAAGAGTAGACCCAGTAGCCATCAAAGCACACCCAAACCCTAACTTGCGCTCCTTCTCACGAAGACTTTTTTTTTTTCCTCGACATAGTTATAATTATCAATGAGGACACAAATATGCAAGAAATACAATATTTGGCACCCAAGGAATACTATTTAGGAAATACAACATTCACTAAGAATAAATAAGTCATAAATAATAACCTTCCTAAAGTTACAAAATTAGTTTGGTCCCAACTGTATGATTTTAGAGAAGTATTACTATATAATGGAAAAAGCATCTTGGAAAGGTATTGAGCCCTTACATGACAGCGTAGATTCAAATTCCGTGGGTGGCTAATCTAACAAAATCAATCATTTGACAAAAAAAAAATCTTGTAAATTCCTTCAATATTGTCAAATGCAACTCAATAAGAAAAACATACCAAAATAGAGAAATAAATTTAATTATTTATTTTCCTGAGAAAAAGCGACTCTTAAAAGTGCCTAGTGAACTGTGATAATTTGTTAGGTTTAAGGTTGAAAGTTGTTATTAGTACTCAAACAATTTAATTGTGCACTCCAAATTTTTTATATTTAGAAAGAAAAATACACTTATGAAGAGTGCATAATTAAATTTTTGGAACGCCAATAATAGTTTCCTAAGATTTATGCTAAAGAAAAGGTCCCTTAACAGATATTTTTTTTTCAATATTTTGACGAAGAATGTAAACATTACATTAGAGTATAATAAAGTCTAATTCTTTTGACAAAAATTGATTATAATAGACATTGAAGAGATTGTACTCAATAGTGTTTTTTTTGGTAAGGAAGCTTTTTATTAAACACCGAAAAGCAATACATACAATAACAACCCACGGGCCCAAAACTAACTTATAAGCAAACATAAAGGGCCAAAACAAACAGATTACAAAAGGGCCAAACAACAAATTTGCCCCAAAAGGCAAAGCACAACAATAGCAACTAGAAAGTTCCACTACTTCCGCCGCCATAGAGATTTCTGATGTGCTCCAATCCTCACCCACAACCAAGCAGCACCTCATCAAACACATCATCCAATTCTGATCTGCTCCTCGAGCACATCCACGTAGTAAGGATAGCCAACAACTAATAGAAGCCAACTATCAAGATGAAATCAGTGAAAACCCACGAGCAACACTGCTGGAAAAGGCAAATAGCAACAAGAAAGTGGTGGTGTTGGAAACACCGGAGCCGGTGGAAACACCAGAGCTCTACACACAATCTCAACAGGATGCATGGCTGAAAATCGAACCAAGGATGAACTAGAACGAGGCGTACTAGCAGGGTAAGAGACACAAAACAAATCGGGAAATAAAACATGAGGAAAAAGTAGTAGAAGCAAAGACAAGAGAAGAGAAGGAAAGAAAAGGGGAAACGGCAACCAACCCCGGCCAAAGCTAGGTGCTACTGGATTTGCTCAACTTTGAAAACCTCACACAAAAAGGTGAGAAAAACTCTCTACAAGAAAGAAAGACTCTCACAATGTAAGCAACTCACTTTTCGTTCATGTATAAAATAAATTCATGGGTTTTGTTGATAAACAATTAAATTTGTAGGTGTTTGCAGTGAAGATCTTTAATGCATAAGAAAAATATTTTTACAGTCTTTTTAAGCTTTTAAGTTACATAACATCCGAAGGTTCTTATTGATTCATTTAATGACATGGATGTTTAAGTGAATTAAAACTAATATTAAAAATAAAAACATAAAACGGAAGAAGATTACAAAATTAGACAAAGAATAAAAATATAAAAACTAAAAGGGGAGGAAACCGTGTAAGCAATGGCCTCCGTTGTTTTTGCGCAAAGTACCTTCACGTGTTGAGTATTCGTTCTCCTCATCTTCGGGTAAAAAAAACTTCTTCCTGACCCTATTTCAAATCCCTAGTGCGGTACAATTATATGAATAACAAGAAAGAGATCGACTGCATGCCCAAGAAAAAGTTTGAGAGGGGAGGTGAGAGTTGTTGATTTAGGGTTTTGTTTTGTTTATCTAACGAAAAATTTAATAGATTAACTGTGTTAGTAAAAATATGTTATCTTCGATCTTAGCGAATTTGTACATATAAAATAAATAAGCACATTTGACCAAAAACCAAAGCCATGGGCCCGAGGAGTGGGGGGTGGGTTTGGCCAATGGACATGCCTAAGTCAGCTTTCTGAAGAGAGAGAGTTTTAGGGATTAATTGTGTGGCAAAAGCTTACCAAAATTTGTGAAAACATGAGGCATTTATAGAGCATAGGGCCAACCATGGAGAAGAGGGATCTCACACCATGTGTCGCCATCCGGTTGGCTAAGGTGTGTAACCCGTAAGATGAAGTATGAAAGAATTATACCGGAGATCATTGAATAAATAATATCTTAGAATTATTTTGTGAAACCATAATTGAATTTGATTCTGATTCCTTACTTGATTGAGTTAATCTTCAATTAGCCTAATAAAATTATAACCGAATTCTCCAACACTAACAGCCACCGTAGCTGACATTAGGTCCAACCTCTTTTGTGAAATAGATATATGTTGTTTGCCCCACAAAAAAAAAAAAAAAAAAAAAAAAAAAAAAAAAAATCTTTTTCATATAGCAATTAGGGAGCTGACGGCATGGCAATTAGAATAATAAAAAATTGGAAGTTTTAACGAAACACTTCCAGTACTGTTCATTTTTAACAAAAAACCACATTTTTACCTTTTTCTGGTACTATTTACTACACTTTTATTTGTCATTTTTCATTAAAACTAAAGCTTTTTTGGATTTTTCGTTATTTTTCTTTAGAAAATTAAATTTTAATCCTTAAATAAGATGAAGTTTAGAAAAATGTCTTATACAAGATTAAAATTTGATTTTAGTCCCTAAACTCTATCTAATGCCAGTTTATGTATTTAATGTCTTTATTTTTTATTTATAATTTTATGGTGTTCATAAATAAATTTTTAAAATTATATTGTAAATTTTAATTCTCATTATAGTAAGTATCTTATATAAGAAGATATTTTCGTAGAGATTTTTTGGTACACATATATTTTTACATATTGTCTTATGTGCCACTAATTCATTGTAATTTAGGTACGAATATTTCGGTACACTAGTTTAGTATAATATGTTTAGGTACGAACATTTCGGTACACTAGTTTAGTATCATATATTTAGGTATGGAATTTTTGTTACACTTATTTTTTTGCATATTTTCTTATGTGCCACTAATTCACTACAATGTATTTAAGTACTATAATATATTTAGGTACAGACATTTCGTTAGTAGGAAACCTTCATATCACATGATTCACACGTACAATTGTTGATTGAATTATGGACAAATTGTTTTCTTTTTCTTTTGAAAAAAGGGGAAAGAAAGAAAGCGGAAACCATTAAATTATGATTAAATTTTTACAAAGACCAAGCAATAGCATTATCCCACCCACACCATCAGCCAACCATCCCCTACCCAAATTTCCCACACCACGAAAAGTAAAATGACCACGGCAACCCTGGAAATAATGATATTAACGGCCGCCTCCTCTCAAATCTTATGCAGCTTCTCCGCCTTCACAACCGGGTTGGCCTTGGCGATCCGCTCCTTCCCCATCCCTCTGAAATCGAACCCGCACGCGTGCTGCTCCGGGTACCTGTGGGTCCCACAGAACGTCATCCCGCACCTGCACTTATACCCCGTCAACCCCACGCGCCGTCGGCACGTCGTGCACCTGTTCGCCTGCGCCCCCGCCGACGGCGCGGCCTCCTTCGCCTCTTCCTCCTTCGCTTCGACCACGCGCTCCACCCGTGCCTTGTGCGCGGGTGAGACGGAGTTCAGCGGGGACGAAAACGGACGAGAGGGAGAGAAGGACGAGGAAGGAGAAGCGAAAGAGGAAGAGGAGATGAGAGTTTGGTTGAGAGCGATCGCCTGTTGTTCCTTGAGCTGCAAGTCACGGTAGCATTTGGAACACAAGTTCTGCGTCGTCGGGCTTCCGAAGAAACCGCAGTTGTTGACGCATAGCTGCTGTGCCTGGCAACGATGCTCTTCCGCCATTACGATCTCAATTTTCTGCAATTCCAAAACAAATTATTCGAAAATTTCCGCAACCAAATATCCGAATCCGATCAAAATCTCGACAAATCAGAAAAATTTTCCCCCCAAACCAAACAGATTCAAATGACAACACAACCAAAATACCTGTTTGGAAATCGAATTAAGAAGGTGATCGCAGAATCACAATTTCTGGGAAGAACAAACCGAAAGGAAGGAAAAAAGAAAAACCAGGCGGTCCCTTGGCGATTGGGATTCCTGGTCCTCAGAGGAAACAAAATTCCCTCCTTTCTCTCTCTCTTTTTTTTTTTTTTTTTTTTTTTTTCCTCTTATTAAAATGCGCGTAACTTAGACAGAAGAGGATTTTATTGAGGCCGTTCAAATTTTGAAATAATTAAATTGGTCATCTTCTCGAAGTCGTTTCGGCCACGGCAGGGATTTTGGTCATTTAATTCGCCACGCCAATTTGGACCGGCTCGGTTTGCCGATCCGGGGCCGCTCGTATCGTTTTCATGTGGGCCTTCCCTTCGTGCGGGTGTTGGAGTGGGTCCCCGGTTTTAATTTTTATAAATCCGGCTGCTGCTGGCCATTGAAAGGTACATGCCTACAACTGGTTGCAAACGCCAACACGTGTTGTTATTGATTATTATTGGAGTAGTTGCTATCAGCCCATCTTTTCTTACCTCTCACAAGTTTTTTTTTTAATTTTTAATCGTTAGATTAAATAAATTAAATAAGATCAAAGATTAATAGCATTTTCTGTTATTTAATCATTAATTGTTATTTATTACATACTAGCTTTTTCTTGCGCACAAAATCATTAGTTGTCATTTGTTAGATACTAGTCCCTTTATCTTCCTTGGGCTAGACTGGACTAATTCTTGATGTAATTTCGTGTTTGTTTCACGCAGAGACTACATTTAATGAGACTCACCTAGACTAAGTCCTACTAAAAACTTCTCCAAATGATTCAGAAGTTACCGGGAACAAAAAAAAAAAAATATATATATCAACACTTCATAACGAATCCTACACTCAATATTCTTTCACGATATAGAAGACATTAAAACTGTAATAAAAAAATAAAAAAAATAAGAAAAAACCCCATTTTTGCAAGTAGACATACTTTAATCAGTTACAAGATGATCTTCTCTGCATCACAGAGGCGCGACCACATAAACTTAGGTCCCTAAATAATCTTCACAAACTAAAAGGCAATAAACCAAAACTATTCTGCTTTTTAGACACCAACATTGGGATTCCGATGAAGTTTTTCACCGGAAAATTGGCAAATCTCCTTTGAAGCCTTAGCTTGCAATCCGAGGATGTACCGCCATACAAATCCATAAAAAATAACCCACCTTTCTTTGACAAGGCATCAAGAGCATGCTTGAAATACAGAACCAGTTCAGCACATTGATGGAGACAACTCCTCTAGTTAAAAGCACACACAATGCTCTAGCAGGTAACAGATGGTTCCTCAAGCACTTCTCATCTTGTGAGGAAGAAGAGTCCACTTGAAGAGTAGATTCTTATCCACCACTCTCCAAACCATCTCCGTTCTCTCTGAGTGAAATGTTTCTCCTCAACTTCTCGGATAAAACTTTATTATTTTGGCGTCGTTAGGTTGCAAGACATTCCCATGAAAAAGGGACATTCTGCAGTATCCACCAGCCCCAACTTTATTTATGTTGTTCTCCATGCACCAATTTAGCATTTCAGGGTCCAAATCCAACCTTACAGCTTCGGTCATTCAAGAGCCATCCTGTACTGTCATACACAGAGGTAGTGTTAGGTCTTTAGACACAGTGCTGGGAACAGTGACAGAGAACTTGATTTTGTACATATGAAACTGGCCAGTTTGCATCTCCACATAGTGCTGATAGATAACTTTATCATAACAGAAAATAAATCTAGCCACAAGACACCCCTCTTAGTTATTTATCATAGTTAGAAGAATGAACATGTACATATATATGACCCCTGAAAACATAAAGAAGGCCAACAAGGTTGTAGAATCACCATCTCTTCTTTCAACTAATCTGCAATAACTCATTAGCACTAAATCTCCACATATGGCAACTGGGGAGCTGTGAATTGAATCACCAACACCTACAGCTTCCGATATGGCAACTAATGTTTTAGTAAACAAACAGTTTTAATGAAAATTTAGTGGCAGCAAGTCGTCAACAAAAGGCACCAAAATGGCAACAATATTGCTTGCAGTTAGAATCCAAATATCGGATAACTAGTTTTAAACCTCTGTTCAGATATGTCAAAAAAAGGATAGTAATATACCTAAGAAGGGCAGTGCCGCAGAAATATTCTTGGGGATGTATATATAACCTCGCACCCACATACATTGAAAAGAACTTCCGCAAATAGTTTATGTCTCCTTTCGGCAACTGCATATAATATAAACTTCAAAACTCCTCTTGAAGAACCACATTAAATCATTCATTTGGATTTACTTCTAAAATAAGATCAGAAACAAAAACAGAATACCACAACTTCAGTACTTAATTTAACTTCTACAAATTTTCAACGAAAACAAATAGCTATACTAAGTATGGAATGAGGAATGCATACCATATATCAAGCCTTTCAGGACTTGGTTTCCAATTTAAGAATTAATCCAGCCTCAGTATGGAATGAAAGGCAATCTATGTGCCATAATGGGTATTTCCTATATTCTTCATTCCCATCTATCATGTGTTCTTTTTGTTATAGAGTTCCTTCAATAGCCTCTGAGCATCGGCCTTCTTTCCTGGTCGAGCAAAGGTAGAACTGATGCATAGAACGGTACTTTCACATGGAACATACCCTTTTTCTTTCATATCAGTTAATAATCTTTTTGCCTCAGCCCGATATGACTTTTTCAAATTTCTCTCCAGCTCTGGCTGCCTTGATAGCCTACACCAGCCACAGATTAGTATGTTGTAAGTTGAAGAGTTAGGAGAGGTCCCTCTTGTCTGCATCTCATTCATAAGCTCCCTAGCTTGGCTCATCTTTCCCGCCTTAGCAAAATCACTAATAAGGATATTATAGGTGCTAGTTTTGGGAACAAAACCCTTGCTTACCATTTCACAATAAAGTCTTATAGCTTCCTTTTTATTTCCCTTCTTACCATGACCAGAAACCAAAGTGTCATATGTAGAAGCATTAGGAACAAAGCCTTTGTTCTTCATTTGACCAAAGAACTCCTCTGCATTTGTCATCAGACCAGCACCTGAAAGTCCCCCTAAAAGAAGATTGTACGTTTCAATATTTGGAGAAACTCCCTCAGCCAACATTTGCGAGTAAGTAGCAAAAGCCCTTTTCATATGGCTGCTTCTGCAATATCCACATATAAAGGCATTGTAGGTATCAATATCAGCTAAAAATCCTCCTCCAGTCATCTCTTTCAATACTGAAGTAGCTTTCATGGTCATACCTAGCCTACACAAGACAGTAATGAGATTATTATAAACATCCCGATTGAGGTTAAGCCCCATACATACAAGCTTATGATGCATCTGCAAAATTGAATCAGCTCTTCTACTCTTTGAAGAAGCATCAAGCAGAATTCTGTGAATAAATGATGTAGGAAGAGAACCATCAGCCACCATTCCATTTAAGACATCTATTGCTTTTCCTATCTCATCAGTATCACAAAGTCTTCGTATCAGAATGTTGCAAGTGTTTGAGTTTGGAATTAACTCTTGACACTTCATCTCATGCCAGAGTTTAAAAGCATTTTCAGTGTCACCCTCTCTGCAGAATCCATTAATCATGGTATTGTATGTGGCACAGTCAGGAGCCAAACCCAACTCTTTCATTCCAGTACAAACAGATTTTGCTTCGTACTTCCCAAGCCTCAGTAAACCATTCATCAAGACATTGTATGCAACAACATCAAACCCTATATTTTTCTCCATCATCTCTTGGGCCAAGTTAAGAGCAATTGACTCCTTTCGCGCTTTAAAGTAACCATCCATTAGAGATGTGTAGTTAACACGGTCAAGAAACAAACCCCCAGAAGTCATATCCATAACTAATCCTTCAGCTCCCTCCATCCTTCTGCACCTTTTCATGTTGTTCACAAAAGCATCAAGTATGAAACTATTTTCCTCCAATCCTCTGATTTTCATTTCATTGTAAAGATCAAGAGCAAACTCTTGTTTGCCTGCCTTAAAACACCCATCAATTAGTGTTGCATACACAAAAGCATTTGGCAGGATATTCTTTTGCACCATCTCCCTTAATAAATTCATGGCCTCATCAAGCTTTCCTTCCTTCATGAAGCCATTTATCATTGAAGAATAAGTAAAAATATTTGGTAGAACGTGGCGCTTCTCCATTTGTTTAAGTATAGATTCTGCATCATTCATGTCTCCTAAATTGCAAAGCCCGTGTATCAATGCAGAGTAGGCGATAGAGTTTGGATCTAGGCCAAGCTTTGAAATTGTTTGAAACAGGTCTTTAGCCTCATCAGCTTTCCCAACCTTAAAGAGTCCAACAATTAAAGCAGTACAGATTACCAAATCAAAAACCAGGCCACGAACAACCATTTGGCTTTGAAGGGCAAGAGCTTCCATGGAAGAGCCTGCTTTAAACAAGGAATCCACAAGGGTAGTGTAGGAGACATGATTAGGATCCACATCCATTTCCTCCATCTCCCTTAGAAGCACTTTGGCTTCTGATAACCTCCCATACTTGCAAAGGCCATTTATAATGGAGCTATAAGTAACTACATCGGGATAAATGCCATTCATAACCATTTCTTCACACAAAGACAGAGCTTCTTCAAGTCCTTGCTGCTTACTGTAAGAACTAATGAGTGTGGTGTGTGTTATAAGGTTTGGTTTCAAGTTCTCACCTTTAGTCTGATTCTGGCCATCATCTCTTTCATCTTGAGGGCCTTCTTTGTTTCTCCGTGATCTCAACATTGTATCTATAAGACTCTTGGCCCTTACAAAATCACCCATGTTGCAAAACCCATGTATGAGAGTATTATAAGTAACAATATCAGGCGACAGACTGTCCCTACCCATTCTCTCCATCAATTCAAGTGCCTGACTAACTTGACCAGCTTTGCAATGTCCAGCAATCAAGGTGTTAAAACCTACAACATCCTGTGGAATTCCACCATCCACCAAATTATCCATAACCCATTCTGCATACTCTACCAAACCAATTTGACAAAACCCGTTCACTAGTGTATTACAAGTATACGAATCGATTGATATATCCCTCTTCACCATTTGAGACAAAAACCCAAAAGCCTGATAAGCCAATCCTTGTTTACAGAAACCCCATATGACAGTATTATATGAAACAGTATCAATTTCACCAGTTCTCAGGAAATCTAGTGCAAGACTCAAGTTTCCCACTTTGCAAAAAGAATGAATCAATATGTTGCGGGTGAAAATATTGGGCATAACCCCACAAGAGAGCATCTCAGCGTAAAGAAAAGATACATGAGAGACAAAACCTGAGGCATTGAATTGGTAAAGAAGTTGATTCCAGAGCGGCAAATCAGGAACAAGGCCGTGATTTCGCATAGAATAGAGGGCACCAGAAGCATTGGAAAATCTGCCACATGTCAAGTACAGGTGTACGAGGGTGCAGAAGAACGATGCGTAGAGGTGGGTCTTGGATGGCGGGATGGCAGAACTGTAGCTTTGAACATGGGAAGGAGCAGAGATGGGTGGGTTTTTAATGGCCATGGGAATTGATCGACGAAGTTTGGCTGATGACAAGAAGCTCAATGTTTCAAACTTACTGAAGAACATCACCACCCAAACAAAAAGGAACTAACACCAAACTTTTCTAGCTTATTGGGACTTCACATGATCCTACAAAACAATAGAACAAAACTAGTTCACATGATCATATAGTTTATAATAATCAATTCTACAAGTTCTACGAAGCACTGTGACATGGTTTTCCAAACATCATGCTAGCAAGTTAACGAGAATTCGGTATAACCATTTTGCACAGGAAACGCAAGCAACTGATCCAAAAACCAAACTCTACCTTTTTTATCACTGCTTTCATCAATGTAGCCATTTGCAACTCAATACCTCAAATAATTCCACTACTTCTTGTCCGCCATTTCACCTATACAGTTTAAATTGAAAGCTGCCAACCTCATAATTTAGTCCTAACTTAACCAAATCGTCCCACTTACGCTATCGCTCTACTAAAGAACTGAACCTAATCGAAATCAGAAAGCAATGTCTGATTAGTTCCGTTTTCTAAGCAACCAATCAAAGCAAAAACGCAACCAGCCAAACAGAAACTAACAAACATACGTGTGTGTGTGTGTGTGTGCGCATATCTTTACAGAGGACAAAAAGGGAAAAATAATTTACCTACTGGTACTGGTTAGGCTCCAGTCGTGGTGGCTGGTGGTAAAACAGGGGCAGTGCTAAGGCTGCAGTCGTGGAGGCTGGGGGAGAAGGGATAATATTCAGGAGGTTGATCACGGCTGTTGACGCGTCGCCGTCGTCGAACGGGAATCCGGTCTCGCTGCTTCAATTTGGGTCGTAATGGAGAAAACCTTTACTCTCCCGGTTCAATACCTTATCGACACACTTTATGTTTACTTTATTTTCTGTTGAAAAGGATCCAGAGGAGAGGAGGATCTAGGATCATTTTCTTAGAGATTTTATAATCGTGTCTGTTCATCGTATATCGTGTAATTAATTTTAATTAAATACTATTTAAATTTTAACTTTTAAATAATTTTTTACCGTACGATATACGATAAATAAACACGATTACAGGATCTCTTGAATTTCTAGAAAAAGAATCCGTGGAGGATCCGTTACCATTTTCTTTTGCTTTATTTAATCCAAGGTGGAAAGGAACGGTTCTGGTTTTACTAGTGTTTGGCTCGTTCAAGCTCAGTTCGCATATTAAACTAATTGAGCTTCGACAAAATATTAGGCTCGTTTGAAAAATGAGTCGAGCTTGAGCTTTTGATATGTTGGGTCAATAATTGTTGTGAGGAGCTGGTATCTTTTTACGTTGGATTGCAATTATTTTAAAGCATTAACTTATTATTTAGGGCAGATACTTTTGCATAATTCAAATCAATGGCTTGTTATTATGTTTATTTTGTTAGGTTTTTATGAAATTAAATCGAACTAAAAATAAGTAGGGGTGGGTTCAAAAAACTGAAAATTGAAAAATATCGGACCAAACACCAAAAACCCAAACTGAATCCCTTTACACTTATGAATGTATGTCCATTATGTTTCTTTTGTGAAACTTTGTTGCCAAGTTTGAAACTAAGTCTAGCGCTTTTTCAATGAGCATACTTGATTCAATTAAGGAGGATATTCCATTGGTTATAGTCTTATAGAAGAAAGTATTGGAAAGCTTTGGAACTTGAAAGAGCTTCTCTATTTATTTTCTTTTGGAATGGATACGGTGATCATCTTTCTCTGCAATTGAGGTTGTTGATAGAATATGATTGGTTTATATGATCTTGTATATGTACAACTACATTCCCACTTTCCTCATTTTCTTATTATTAGTCTACCAATACAAGCTTCTTTTCTAAATTCCATATTAAGAAAATATCAAGTTTTATAAAATAAAATTAAAAAAAAAAACCGAAACCAAACCGAACAAAACCAAACTGAAAAAAAGGAAACCAAAATAAAATCAAACCGAACCAAAAGAAAATCAAGTTTCGGTTCAGTTTCAGTTTTGGCAAAAAACGAACCAAATGAAACCGAACCCACCCATAAACATAAGTTCGAGCTTGTTTGAAGAATGAGTTGAGCGTCAATCAAAAGCTCATGTTTTGTTTACAAACGAGCTTGAAAAAATCATCCTAGTTGAGCTCGAGTTTGCAATTACGAGCTTTTTCCGAACTTGTGCTGAGCTTGAACACAAATAGTATCATCTAAGCCAAAAGCTTAAGCAACTTGGTATTTGTCTCAGATCAGCTCATTTACACCCGTATTCAAGAGGACAAAACGAGTGTGAAAATCATTTTCAATTTTTATTGCAAATAGTCTCTAAATTTGATCTAACTTCTCATTTTGATCCTTGAGTTTCAGGGTCCTCGACTTTCACTGTCGTACATCAATATCTGTTAAGATTTCATCAATACCTCTGTTATTATGCTGATATGGCATACATAGAGTCCACAAGTCCAATAATGTACTATTGTACTGTCACAAATTTTATAAAAATAATATCTTTTATCTGATAAAATTCATAAAAACAAATAAAGAAATTAAAAACCAAATACATAATCCTGGATCCCCTCTCTCTCCGGTCGCCCCCATCTTCCAAAATTCCTAATCCAGGAGATGCACATCGTTCAAAATCGAAGGGCGATTTGGGAGCTCGGCAGAGATTCTCCGGTGACGGAAACTCCTGCGGTTTGTGCCATGCCGGAACGTAGTAACATTGTAAATGTAAATTTGTAATAACTTATTCTGATTTGTAGTTTTTGGGCACAGGTTGGAATCCAAAATACACCTCCAACCCATCACAGATATATTTCTCATGTTCTTTCGACTTTGATCAGGAATCACAGAAAAGTATATACAACAGGTTTTCATAATTTGATGCAAGGTGTCCACAACGATAAATTACATAACGACGTTAACCGTGAACTTTTTTGGGTAATCAACGTTAACTGTGAAATTAAGTTAACAGTAACAAGTAACAAAATGGACATGTTCGTACATGGAGTAAAACAAAATGTCAATTCTGGTATTCTTCCCTAACTTGTAAAAGACTGCCAGACCTAAGCTATTTTTGGTCTACCCTGAGTCAGCAATGATCGACTATAGCGGTGAGAGCACAGAGTGAATACTGCAAGCAAACATTTGAAGCATACAAATGGAAAATAGGTTCATAACTTTCAAAAACAGCTTAAAACCTACTTAGTCGAAAACTATGGTTCTTTTGGTCAGGGTAGATATTCAATCCAAGCTTGATGCGAAACTTACCTTATGCATGGAGCTATGCAACACCTACGATGTATGCATTCCATGAATCATGTTGCTGAAAATGTTTCACCTCTTCATATTTTATGTCTCGCCCAACACCAAAACCCTCTGTTCTTCGGATTTCTCCGCTGTCTTGCATCTTCCTCAGCCAAAAATGGACAGACTTAAAGCCTGCCTCTTCTAAGCAGTCCTTGATCTCCGGCAGCGACCACCTGAGGCAAATGAGCAGTTGTCTCTCAATAATTCAGAATTTACCAGAATTACAAAAAATTATCAATAAGTTATAACTGGAAAAACATAACGACTTACAGCCTCCAGCTGTATGAAAACGCATGTCGAATTTTCTTCTGCTGTTTTTTGAGATGGAAATGGAGGCTAATTCTCGTCTTGCGTTCAATGATATCAAATTCAGCTTGCTCCCAAACATACTGCAAAAGCCAATAGAACTTCAAATAAATACGAGAGACATCTTTGGAAGTTATTTCATAAGATTCGATCTGCTCTGCGTCATAGAGGTGAGACCATCACATAAACTTAGGTCCCTAGATATTCTTCAGCAGATAAAAGGCCATATTCTAAAACCTATATTCAGCTTCCTATGAAATATTTTAAAAAAGCTTGTTGCCTTCTACAGATGACCCACCCTCCATTAAATGGGAGGACGAAAAAAGGAGGACCGACCTTGGGCTCCAGGGATGGGTTTCTTGTGAAGCACAACGGGGTTGGAGAACGAGAAGTGATTTAATGATCCCAAGTCGGGTTAGGAGGACTAGTAGCACAACTCTCAGAAGCTGAACATGAATACACTTAATGAACATAACACTGTAAAATTTTCTCAAGACGAAAAATATACATATACATATATACATGCGTTGTTCATCTCTCTGAGGACGTCAGGACACAGCTGTAGTCAATCAGCCAGTTTCACCAATTGATTGAGTTGTCCAAAATTTGTGTACTTTTGGTTTTTTGGCTTTTTCTTCCTTGCCTATCAATTGGTACCTATTGGTTGGTAAATCAGTGGTGCATCTGAAGCGTAAGAAAGTTGGGATGTCTAGCACAGAGGATTCCACTAATATATGTCGTATTTATATGGCTTATTGGCCTCTGTTTCATATTGTTTTCTTTTGCTTTCATCTTACACCACACACAAACACTGCGATTCTGATTAAGTGCAAATAATGCAACAATAAGCAAGAAGTATTTGAAATGAAGTTTTGTACCGTAAAATTGGCAAATCTCCTTTGAAGCCTTAGCTTGCACTCTGAGGATGTACCGCCATACAAATCCATTACAAATATTCCACCTTTCTTTGACAAGACAGCAAGAGCATGCTTGAGATACAGAACCAGTTCAGCACGTTGATGGAGACAACAACAGCTGTAGTTAAAAGCACACACAATGTCTCTAGCAGGCAACGGATGATTGCTCAAGTACTTCTCATCATGTGAGGAAGAAGAGCTCTCTTGAAGAGTAGATTGCAATCCATCACTCTCCAAACCATCTCCGTTCTCACTGAGTGAAATGTTTCTCATCTGCTCCTCAGCCTCAGACTTAATTAGTTTGGCCTCAAGAGGTTGTAGGACATTCCCGTGAAAGAGGGATATTCTGGAATATCCATCAGACCCAACTTTATTTATGTTGTTCTCCATGCACCAGTTTAGCGCTTCAGGGTCCAAATCCAACCCTACAGCAGTCCTTCTCGGGTCAGTCCGGAGCCATTCTGCACTGTCAACCACATAGTTTGCATTAGGTCCTTATACTGTGCTTGAAACTGTGACTGAGAACTTAATTGCCTTTTACTTATGTAATCGCCTATTTGCATCTCTAGTGTCAATAGATACCTAAAATATAATACAAAATAAGTCTATAGCCTATCCGCTGAAATAGTTACTTTATCATAGCTAGAAGAAGCTCGAACATGTACAATTGTGCATATTTATAACCCTGACAACATAACGAAGGCCAATTAGGTTGTAGAACCACGACCTCTTCTTTTAACTAAATCTCTGTATTTCATTCAATATGACAACTGGAGCTGTGAATCAAATCTCAACTGCTACAGCTTCCGTTATGGAAACTAACCGCACATACTGGAACTGGCGATTGATGTTTTAATAAAAATAAACAAACAATCTTTCCGAGAAACCTATGGCAGCAAGTCCTCAACAAAAGGCATCAAAAAGAAACAGTAAAGCTTCCAGTTAGAATATAAATATCCAAAAACTAGTTTCAAACCTCTGTTCAGATATGTATAAAAAGGATAGCAATGTACCTAAGCAGCGCAGTGCCACAGAAATCTTCTTGGAGATGGAGAGGTAACCTCCCACCCACGTACATCAAAAAGAACTTCTGCAAATAGCTTATGTCTCCTTTCGGCGACTGCACATAATATAAACTTCAAATTAATCACATATCAAACCTCCTCTTGAAAAACCACATAAAACCATTCATTTGGGTTTACTTGTAAGTAAAGATCAGAAACAAAAACAACAACAAATATTTTATACAACAGATATACCAGGTTCACATGAATAGGGTTTACTTCAAAGTTTCTTCCAGTTTCCCATCAAAATGTATGGCATTTTTTTTAAGATTTTCCCATATTTTCTCAGCTACCAAACATGGGGTTAGTAAAACGACTGTGAATGGGCCGAACCTGTACAGATTGTTGATAAAGAAGAAACTTTGAGGGCATATCAGTTGATGGGTATTCATCAGCAACCTCCTCCTCCGCCGCCGCCTCCTCCTCCTCCTCCTCCTCCTCCTCCTCCTCCTCTTCTTCTTCGGAAACAGTGAGCTTGGAAGCGGAGTGACCTTCATAATCACCGTCGCCATCGTCTTCCTCAGTGTAGTGGAAGGCAGCTCTCCTTTGCCGGTGTCTCGGTTTCTTATCGCGCTTTCCCATCTCTTTCAGTTTTTCTACCACCGGCGCTCGACAACACCTTGACCTTGAGAGGTAGGGTTATTTTGAAAAATATTTTTTTATAAAAAGAAATTTGATAAATCAGTTTAAAATCAAATCATAATGGTTGAACCCACAAAACTAAATATTGATTACACATCATCCATCAAATATCGATGATATTCTATTAAATATTAATGACATGTTCATCACACATGGACGATATAGTAAACTAATTGTTTTAATAATTGAGACATGAAAAGTAATTATTTTGGCATATTTTCCTTTTTAGTTTGACATAAAATTACTATTTTGGTCACTACGAATTCCTTTTTAGTTTGACAGACAAATTGTACACATATTCACAGCTAATAGTTTTGGTTACTTTCCGTTCAACATTGATCTACAATGTCATCTTTGTCATTGTGGAGGGATTTTACAAGTTTGGAGAAGAGTTCACCAAGTGAATCAAGGCGTTGAGTGGTGTAGTCTATCATAAAATGATGACTAGGTTTGTCAGGTATTTTTAGTTAGTACATGAATTTACAAGTAGCAAGGGGTGCCTTCAAGCCGCTCGCCCAGTAATAAAGGACGGATTACGAGGCTTTCTTAAAACTAAAAACTAGAGGTCTCGGATTTAAAACCCACTGTTGGTGAGGAAGCCAGACTTGTGGCCACGGGAAGGCTGAAATGCCACTGTGAGTCTTCCTGGCCCCCCGGAATGAATGAATAACAGTGGCTTGCCACCAATTGTCCTCTTTTTAAAAAAATTAAAATTAAAAAAAAAAAGGTGTAATTATGCTTGAATCAAATGACAGCTTTTTAATCACATTTCTTAGTATCCATTAAGAGTCACCTCTCATGTAGTTTACAGCACGTTATAAGTACGAAAGTTTGTTTTTTTTATACAGGGCTAAAAGTTCTATTTGGATAAATTTTCAACCCTAGTTCCTTTTGCATTAATTTTGCAAAGTCCTTTCTTAATATCTAAATTATAAAAGCAAACAGTGTACCGTCTTATGTTCCACTTACACTGAAAAATGTTGCCTTCTAGCACATGCAGTTATGGGGGAAGCGAAAGTGCAATTGTGCAATTCCCCAAATTTGAAGGGTCCCCAAAAAATTTTGTCATCTAAACCTATATGTAATAATCTATATATTAAAAAAATTCCTTTTATTAACACTTTAAAATCTCATTGTACACCGTGCGAAATAAAATATTTGAAGTGTCAATAACAACATTCCAAAAACGTTTGTTTTTTTTTTCCTTCAATTTTATTATATAATAATATTTTATATTCAAGTGACACTTTAAAATTAGAGTTTTTAAGATTTAATTTTTTTTTTGTTTGGTTGTCTAAGATTGAATTGTTTTTTATTATTTAATGAAGATTATGTAATTCTTTTTACTTATTATTTAATGACGTTTGTAAAATTACAATTAGTGAATCATAAAATTGATTTTCATTTAAGTTATTGTTTTCTAGTATCAATAGATTGTTCTACTTTGTTTTAGAAAACTATCTTAAGGAGGGACCTTTTAGAATTTCGCACCGAGCTCCCAAAATCTCAAAGACAGCCCTCTTAGGTATGTAAAGTTGTAGTTTCTGTCTAGTTTTGGGCTTTAGGGCCTCTTAGGTGAAAATTCAGGAGTTCAAGCTTTTGATTCAAAGAGCAAGAAAAATTGCTTAAGTACTCTGTATTGAAATAACAATATTAATTCAAAGGGAGAGATTCATACTAATACAACAAATTACAACAAGAGGAATAAGCATAAAGAGGAAGCTGTGATGAATTGAAAGAGGTTGGAAAGATGTCTTCTTCTTTTTTTCGGAGTAATTAAAAAACGCTAGCTATTACGAGGCTTTGTTTCTTGCTAATTTGAGAAAGAAATGAGGGAGTTGTTTGAATGGTTGTTTGAGTGCCTTCATCTCTTCACCTCTCCTTCTCTTATATAGGGAATCAGCTGCACCCATCACTCCAAATTTAAGAATGAGATAATATTAACCAATGTATTATATCATAGTTTTAGCCTAATTTCCACTGTTCTTATACAAAGCCATAATTTAACTTTAGATCCAAGTAGTCTTCCTGGCCTTCTAGAATGGTAGACTGCCGTGACAAAGTCACTAGTTGGTCCCTTTTTAAAAATAAAAAATGTAAGTGAAATTTGGACAAATTTAAGCTTAAACATATGAGAGGTGAAATGTCTAAGAAGAATCTCCCCACATCAGGTTTCTCACAATTCAGAAAGTTTTCAAGCTTTTATATCTTAGTTTTTTTAATCGAAACGTTAAGCTTGAAAACATTTTGGTTCTTTTTTACTATTACCAATTTACTTGAAAATCATGATGAAACAGAATTAATTACAATTTGAAAGCAAACATCTATATGGTCTCGTCGGATTATCTGTTTTGCTTGCTGGTGGTGGATTGATCTCACTTTCATCAAGTGGAGAACCAGCTTGTGTTATGAAGAATTGTTTGTTTTTAATATTCACATCCAAAACAAAAAAATTAAATAACATCTCTCACCAGTTATTTAAAATAATAATAATAATGTTAGGGAGATCAAAATTTTAAATTAGTGCAAATCAATGAGTGACATCAATAGAAATTATGTCACATCCTGGCCCGGGCGGGACCACTTCCTGAGCCCGACTCCACTGTATCACGATATTGTCCGCTTTAAGCCCTCAGCACACCCTCACGGTTGGTTTTGTTTCTGAAAACTCACACGAGAACTTTTCATCCTGGGAATGCTCTCGCGCGCTACTCGCTTAACTTTGGAGTTCCGATGGAACCTCAAGCCAGTGAGCTCCCAAAAGGCCTCGTGCTAGGTAGAGATGAGAATATACATATAAGAATCACTCCCCTGAGCGATGTGGGATGTTACAAATTAAGCATGTTAATCAACACTAAAATAATCATCAACATATACATCATTGGTTTACAAAATTTGGTTTAGAAATTTAGTCTTTCTATCGTTACGCTTAAAAAAATTAGAGCAAAACAGCAAACATGCATCTCGATTGTGATTTAATTAAGTGGTACAAGTTAGGGAATAGAATAACTGCAACGTGTTCAAAATCCTCAGTATGAGGTCTTTACTTTATTCATGATCATGAACTAATACATACCATGTTGACCAAAAATAAAAAAAATAAATAAATAATTTAATACATACCATAAGTCCCTTGCAAAAATTATGATCTTCGTTGATCATGTTGAGAATTCGTGTAAAGAGGATAAGATGATTTAATGGACCTTCATAAAAACTGACCGGAATTTTAACCTGGACGAAAAATAAAAGAGTCCAGACCACAAATACATATTTGTAATCCTCCAGCAAGAGGTCTACAATTAAGTTGGGAGGCTTCTCAAACTGACCCAGATCTTGCATTGTTTAACCATATTATATTGTACCAACTTATGTGCCATTCCACTTGCAATTCTATTAACATGATTATGCTTCACCTTGAACTATTTTTTTTTTTTTTTTTTTACCAAAAAGCAAAATCATTTTGAACTTCAGTATCTCATTTTCTCATCCCCTTTCCTCTCATCATCTCACATATTATTTTTTATTTTATTATCTCTATAAAGAAATTAATATAAGATGTTGACTTGATTAAACCGTAACCGTTCAAATAAGATAGGAAGAAAGGAAAGAGAATCCTCCTCCCTAGTACTAGGCTTTTACGCCATTACTCACGTGAACTGGATACGAATTTTACAAAAGTAATTTACTTATTATTAATTTGCTGGTAATGAAGGAATGAAATAAGTTTTAAATTATCTTCAATTAGTAGTGGGCATGCCGATATTCAATTGTATTTTTCACAAGCATGCATTTCCTATAAATATTTCTCTTTTTACAAATGACTATAAATAACAATGGAAGAAAGCAGAGAAAGAACCCAACTCATATAAATCAAACATGCAATTCGTTTGTGATATTCAGATCAAATCTAAATATGGAAGACTCATTAAACTTTATGAAAACTCTTTGAAAAACTATGCAACCCTTAAGACGTGATATTAATGACACATCCCGACCGAAATCAAAGTGTGTTGGCCGTCACGTGAGAGTGACGTAGCCACGTGCACAGTGCGGAAGTATAAATAATAATAGAAAAGCAAATAAATAAAAACCAAACTACTAGATAAACTAGTTAAAGTAATACGCTAGTGTAAGACTAAGTGTGATAAACATAATTAGAGCACAAAAAGCCTAAGTGCAGTCCAGTAGGACGAATACTAATTACACAACACCCAAAGGTGATCCTACATTTGTGTTGTTCTGTCAAAACCACCGTCAAAGTCCTTGTAAGCCACCAAAGCGCTTCTACCTAAAACCTAGAGGGGCACAAAACAGAAAGTGTAAGTGGACAAAAACAAAGCTTTTCAAAATCATTTCATTCTCAAAAGTTCTAACCCCTCTCCGTAAAACCTGTATAATTTCCCAGAAAATAAAATATATGAATATATCGAAATCATGCTCAGAATAACAACATTCACAAATATGCCATGATGAATTTCTCAGCATAAAGTATAAGTAAACCAGGTGATATCAATCAATGCAAATGATATGTTAGTCGGAGTCACCTAACGTGACCTGTACGGCTGAATCTAACGCTTGAATCCACATCTCAACAACTATACTTGAACACGAGTCGGAACCACCTAAAGTGGTTTGTACGATAGGACTGAGTGTAAATAAATACGCTCGAGTGCTACGATCACGTGAAGACTGTGCGAATAATCGCGGACCACTTACGACTCGAAACCACCTATAGTGGTCTGTACGACAGGACTGTGCACCTAACTTGGATCCAAGATGAGCATGTGGTGCGGGAGGTGAACATCACATGAAAGACTGTGCCCTAACTCTGGGCGGGAGCACTAACACCAGGGTGTAGGTTTATGAGCTCTCAATGCATCTCGCATAACCACTAATTCACAACCATAAACTATAAACTTAGCTGGCACTTACCTGTCGTCCGCAACACCAAACATTCATATGTGCAACTACTAATGCATAAATAAATAGGGAGACACTTTGCATGGCATTTTAAAACATATAAACATTCAATTTCATTTTTTGGGAAAACTCTCAAGTATATAGGTATATACGGAAAACCAAAAGCCCATTCACTGGTATGTGGAAGGGTCGTAGCCCCCAAGCCTTGAGTGACTGCGCTCGTCCTCAGGATAGGTCTCACCTATATACCAAAACTATGTAATAACTTCTCATACAATGTTCAAATGAGGTGTTTGAATATACCAACGTGATTTATTCAACCTCACGAACATCCCCATATTTTAAAAATAATTTTCTGAACACCCACCCACGCACTGGCCAAGGCACGCCCAGACGCGCCGGCCATGTGAGGCCAAACCCTAACTAGCCTTAACGGCTATTAGGAATATTCCATTAAAACCTTAACAGAAGTTAACGGTCGTTACCTATCGCCGTTAGAATATTCCGTCAACTCTAACAGAATATTCGTCTCCTTCTCTGGCAAGCCTCGCCAGTTGCCGCCGTCTGAGCCTCGTTGGTTGCCGTGGTCTGCAACTTGAATTTTCGCCAGAAACTAGAAAATATTCAAATCTTCATATCTTCATATCTTCTTCATTTCTCAACCAAATTTCATGAAATTTGTACCAAAACGAATCTTACAACGAGTAGAACAAAACCTTACCACCTCCAAGCCTTGAAATCCATGGGATCTCACTGGAAAATCCTTCAATATACCGGCCAAACCTGCAACTCACTGAAATCGAGCTTCCCGACGTCCAAAACACCTCAAAATTCTTCCCTGAGCTTCGTGAAGACGTTCTAAAGCTTCCTATGACCTTAAAAACTCCTAAAAGCCTCACAATAATTAGTGCAAGAATAATGCATGAAAAGTGGGGTTAGGGTTCTCGAGGTTTCCGAAGGTTTCAAGTCTCACAAATGGTATATATGAACTCAGAAACTTGCAAGGAGTTCAAATCTTACCTTCTAGACGTTGATCCATGCGTGTATGGTTGGTTTTGAAGTTCGTCTGTACAATATTAAAGGAATGGAAGAAATCCGAGAGGGAGGAGGGAGAGAGAGTCACAAAAGAGTGGTATGGGTGTGTGTGTGTGTCCTTTTGAGTCAACAACCAAAAACAACTAAACGACACCCCACAACACCAACTAACGTCCAAGGGCAATTTAATCTTTTCACACCTACGGTACAAATAATTCGAGACAGGCTGTCACAATTAATCCCAAGTGAAATTACAATTATTAGCCACAAGAAGCCTTGACTAATTTCAGGAAAAACCCTCCGACCAAAATTGCATCAAATTACTTTTATAAATATACTAATATAGCTATGCATTAAGATAACTAGACATATTCAAACATGGTGATTAATAATTCAAAACTTGCATGCAGAATATCATAAGCAAACTGAAAAGCTAAGGCTTATAGCCTTACCCTAGCAAAATGATTAGTTACGTAGAACCATAATTAAAAAGTACAATATTATTAAAAATATAGATAAAAAACACCTTATAAATAAACTTAAATCGTCAAAAGCTCTCTAAACTGAATTCCCCAAAGTAGTGCGTTTTTAACCCTAATAGCTAAATATACTACTACAAAATAAAATCCTTACCATAAAAGTTCTTCTAAAACTAGGAAATATAATAAGTTTAGAGAAACTAAGAAACATAATCCTAATGAATAATGGGAAATCTGTCAGCAAATTGATCAGCCGCTTTATGGGCTCAAAACAGTTCCAAAATGGACTAAAGATAACTATTTTTAAAGTTTAAGATGTCCTGAACGTATATCTAGAAGGGTCCATTGTCAAAAAACATCTTCCTGGACGCCAACAAGTCCAATTAAACTCAAAATGTCACTTTAACAGTAGTGTGCACTGCTCATTTATTTCATCAACATAAATTATCAGCTTGATAGAAAATTTTGAAACTTTGATACGAATAAGTTGAGAGACTCACAAACATCTTCCAATTGAAAGTACCCCAAAATTCATCTGTTTGATCATATTTTGCTCAAGAGGAGGTCGCATGTCTTACATTTAGAATATAAACCAAAGTATCAAAATTCTCACATAATAACTAATAAATAATACTAAGATTAGGGTAAAATATATAGCATAATATTGACTCATCAATACTCTAATTGCCTTCCATATTAACCCATCAAAATTCTATGGCCCCACTCACTTTCTCTTCATCGCAACTCCCCTTCGTCCTCTTCATGAAATTAGGAAGAGTGATGACAAGGTTGTGGACGTCATGAGTTCTCTTCACTGTTTGCAGGTATATTATAATTATGGGAAATGATCATCTTCATATCTCTTCTTTCTAATCCATCAAGTTTAGAGATTCAGGCCGTTAAAATTTAATAATCATACTAATTTATATTCTGATTCTACTGAATGAGTGAACAATTTTAAATAAATATTTTTTTATATCGATTTTAGAACATTTTAATAAACAATTTTTAATGAAAATCCAATTTCTTCAATTTAATTAGGCATAATAAAGAAGGAACCTTCCCTTGAATTGAAATCCTTCGTGATCAAATACTTTTCAAATTTCCAAACGCGTCCTCGTGACAAAAGCAATGTTACACGGAAGGACAACCCTTCTCCCTCCTCTCCCTTTCCTCTTCATCCATCCGATCCGAAGCTCTTCGATTTTTAATTTTCCCGATAACCAAACAGGTCTTAACAAATCAGAAAATAAAATCTAGGGCTTCAGCACCTGCAAATCAGGCTCCAATCCCCCCTTTTATTTTTCACCCCATCGATATGAAATTATTCGAACTCTAGGGTTTCTTTTCCCCTTTTCGATTCCGGTTTCGGAGTTCCAAGTTCTGTATGTGTGATCGGTCAGGCGAGATTAAAAGAGATGTATAGCAATTTCAAGGAGCAAGCGATAGAGTACGTGAAGCAAGCCGTGCAAGAAGATAATGCGGGAAATTACGCCAAGGCGTTCCCTTTGTACATGAACGCATTGGAGTACTTCAAGACCCACTTGAAGTACGAGAAGAACCCTAAGATCAAGGAAGCAATTACCCAGAAGTTCACCGAGTACTTGCGCCGCGCCGAGGAGATTCGGGCGGTATTGGATGACGGAGGGCCGGGCCCGGCGTCTAACGGGGATGCGGCGGTGGCCACCAGGCCCAAGACCAAGCCCAAGGATGGGGAAGGCGGCGATGGGGAAGATCCGGAGCAGGCGAAGCTCCGGGCAGGGCTGAATTCGGCCATTATAAGGGAGAAGCCCAATGTGCAATGGAATGATGTTGCTGGTTTGGAGAGTGCCAAGCAGGCCTTGCAAGAGGCGGTTATATTGCCGGTCAAATTCCCGCAGTTCTTCACTGGTAATAGATGGGTTTTCCCTTTTGTTTTGACAGTGATAATAGTTTGCTTCAATTTTGATATATTGACTTTAGCTAGAAAGTTGAGATTTTTGATTTAGAATTTGTAATGGGTAGTTGTTAAACTTAGGGTAAATATTGGATTTTTACGGTTTCAACACGGAGTGTGAATTATATACTGTTGATGGCTAAAGCAATATGGGGTTGTAATTGGTTTTTAGTTCTAAGTGTTGCTGGTGCTGCATTATTGCCTTGAGTAATGTTGGGGTATTAGGCATTATATTTTCCGATATGTGGGGAACTTTGTCTTCGATAGTTTATATGTCTCTACCTTAGTTGGGTTTGCAATTTATTATCCGACATATAAATAATTGATACTTCCGGAACAAAAGTTCATATGTTATCAATGTTGATAGCATTACCTTATTATTATGATATATTTTTCCTCATATCATTTTCATGGTCAATTTGGAAGCACTCTTTTTGTTCATTTATCATTATTATCTTAACCGCTTGATATCTGTTACGAAGTGAAGCTTTCCTTTTGATTCATCCTATAAAAGCTAATTTGTACCCACTTACATACTTTTAGGCAAGAGACGGCCATGGAGGGCTTTTCTATTGTATGGGCCTCCTGGAACTGGAAAGTCTTACTTGGCCAAGGCTGTTGCAACTGAGGCGGACTCGACATTTTTCAGGTAATATATCCATCATTTATGTGATGAATTAAAATCTAACTAATTAAAAGTTGGTTGATACTCTCTAATAGAAAGCACGTGATCGTATAAAGCAAGGTTGGCTCAAGGGGTTAGATGGTACAATATTGCCTTAAGCAATCCATTCCTTATTGAGTACCCACACATATTCGGGCTATAAGCAAGAAATTTAACCCGAGCGCAAAGAAATTTAACCCAAGCCATCAAGGTCCCGTATTACCTACTTGAGCTCCTGTCTTTGAGGTCCCAGTGCCTTTATTTTGAGACCTGGACTCAATTTAAGCTCCCCCGGTGCTTATAGTTGAGAACAGAAAAACTTTTGTTCCAAGTATACTTGACTTAGATATATTGTGCTTGTGCTTATGCTTCCTTTACTTTTGTTCCATTTTATTTCCAGATGTCTCTTCCTGATGATTTATAAATTGCTTCTTTAATGTTCCATTTTCTTCTGCTAGTATTTCTTCTTCAGACCTGGTTTCAAAGTGGATGGGTGAGAGTGAAAAGCTAGTTTCAAACCTTTTCCAAATGGCTCGTGATAGTGCACCATCCATTATATTCATCGATGAGATAGATTCCTTGTGTGGGACTCGGGGAGAAGGCAATGAGAGTGAAGCTTCTAGACGAATTAAGACGGAACTTCTTGTGCAGATGCAGGTATGTTTGTTTTGTGGGAATTAGTGTAGTAAGGCGCCTTCACTATATTTTTGAGGCCCTCAAACTTTTAGTTTTGGATTATTATTGCTATTCCGAGACTCTTTTATTTATTTTTGGTTTGAAGTCATTCATGTTTTCAGTTGATCTTATCTGTGATGTATATTAGGGTGTGGGAACCAATGATCAGAAAGTTCTTGTTCTCGCAGCAACAAATACTCCATATGCACTAGATCAGGTAAGTAGATATATGTGAAATTTTCTTTTATGGTTTCTTCCCTAGTTAATGGAGGCATTACACGAAGGTGGCTAACTGGTAGTACTTACAGGCCATTCGGCGCCGTTTCGACAAGCGTATATACATTCCCCTCCCAGATTTAAAGGCTCGTCAGCATATGTTCAAAGTACTTTACATTTTCCTTTAATTTTGTATCCATTTTCTTTTTATGAAACAGGCAATAAAATAAAATTTACGGGTTCCAGTGATTGATAATTGTTATGGCTTTTATACATATACTAACCCTTTGTGATTTTTTATTTATTTATTTATTTATTTTTTTGTGGATATTCTGAACAGGTTCATCTAGGAGATACTCCTCACAACTTAACAGAAAGTGATTATGAAAGCTTAGCTCGCAAAACTGATGGTTTTTCGGGTTCCGATATTGCTGTTTGTGTAAGCACAAGTCATTCACATTTCTGTGTGCATCTCTGTCTTTTGACTACCTGCAGTGTTCCTTGCATTAAAGGGTTAATTGAGAATAGCTCACAACATCGCCTGTTTGTTTGGTATTTTTGGTTTGCTCTTTTCTAAAATTGGCAGGTTAAAGATGTTCTCTTTGAACCTGTTCGTAAAACGCAAGATGCCATGTTCTTTATCAAGGATCCTAGGGATATGTGGATACCATGTGGACCAAAGCAACCAGGTGCTGTCCAAATCACCATGCAGGAGCTGGCGGCAAAAGGACTCGCTTCACAGGTATCTGTACATGTTTGAATGCTGGAGTTCATAAACTTGTGTACCTGTTTTGGCTCAATATTCTTGTATTTGCTGATCTGTTGAATTCTGGACATACAGTGTAAATACCAGATTATGAAGTAATGGATAATTTTTATTGAGTTTTTCATTTACAAGCCCTTCATAAGCAGCTAAACTTACACTTTAGACAAGAACATTTAAAACCGAATGCAGAAAACACTGTTCTGATTTTGCAACTATGAATAACAAGTGAATAGTTTATTGAGTTCTTGAAGTGTTTTTCTATTTATAGACGGTTTTTTTTTTGTTTTTTTTTTTTTCAAATTTCCTGACTTAATAGTTCATGTTATCATTTTGAGAGATAAATTTCACTTGGAATGAAATCATCTCTAAAAGGATTGCCAAATTTTCATTGTTTTAAGAAATTACTATTCTACGAATCATGCATGCAAATGAAAAAGGAACTCCATTAAATGGTCAGGTGAACAAATTTGAAGTTTTTCCTTTTAAAAATTATGTTCAATGTTTAAAACTCACCAATGTAATTCTTCTTGCTTATTAAATGCCTTGCAGATCCTTCCGCCTCCTATCACAAAAGTAGATTTTGATAAGGTGCTTGCTAAACAGAGGCCTACAGTGAGCAAAAGTGACCTTGACGTCCATGAGAGGTTCACAAGAGAGTTTGGAGAGGAAGGGTGATGAAGTCTGTGTATTTATATATGACATCAATCTGCACTTGTCGTCATCGCCATGATTTGTACTTTACAAAGTGCTGGTTTTAATGAATTACATACTCTGAATTAGTTTCTTCAACGAGGAAGGTGACTTGACTTCCCTTTTCTGTATTGAGATGGAAACACTGGTGTTTGATACATCTTGAATCGCTTGTTTTGAAATTGTGTAAATGACAGTTGAAAAAGTATTGCTTCAGTCGATATGTCAATAATGTTTGTCCCCCTGTTTGTCGAGTCTTACAGATATCTTCGGACAATTACTTTGATTCCTGTCATATTTTATCTAGTGAGCAGTTGTCACTGTAATGTGTTCGTTCTGGTTTCGTCTAAGATTTTGTACGTTGTCAAATTTTTAGTATCTTGTGAATGATTTAACTTGAAGACTTGGGCATCAGTTTAAGTTGAAAGTCGAGTTAGTTGCTTCACCGGCATTCCTCTGATCCTCTGCAATTTGTTTCTCGGTTAATCTCGTGTGCTTGTAATGGATATGTTTGTTTCAGGAGTGGATGCGCCGTCGGAGGAATTGGGTCCAGACTCCGGCCGAGTTCCATGATCTGGGATTCAATTACCCTCTCCAAATCCTTACTATTTGAAGTCCGTTCTAGTATCTCTTACTGTTTGATTTATTTCATTATAATTTTTTTTTTTTTTTTTTTTTTTTTTTTTTTTTTTTTTTTTTTTATAAGTATCTCGTTATGTTTTAACACGTAGGAAATTTGATATCTATTTGTAAGACACGTTTGGTACCTAGGATTGGATTGGATACCAGATAAAGGTCGGATTTTGTCAAGATGAATCCCATGATGGAGATTTATCCCTTGCAAAAATTCAGTAAAACGAAGGAAAATTATCCCATTCCACCGTATAACCATTCTATGTTCCAATAGCTTGGATAAAATTTGAAAGTTGACGTTCCTTTTTTACTTTAGCATTCCAAATTAATTTTAGCATTTCTTGAATTTGGTGAATTATTTACTCCAATCTACCAAAAACTATACTTGTGTCTTATATTTGGTTGAATTAGTCTTGGAGTCTAATGTGTGAATTGTGAGGAAGCTACATTTGGAAATCTTCGATTCTTTGTATGCATTAGTACTATGGTCCCGTGATATTTTTCTTCAATTGTAAGTGAAAGGTCTAGGTTCGAATGTTAAAAGCAAATTTGAACCACATTATGAATAGCCCACTCCCTATTCCTTTAGTGTAAATAATACTTTTTGTTAAAAAAACCAAGATATTATATTATTTATTAAAATAAAAAAAAATGAAACAGTAGTGTATGTCCACCACCAGGACTAAATTTCTTTTCAAATATTTGATGCTAATATTAGCAATGGCTCGGCCACTTAGTAGTACGGTGTAGTGGTATTCTTCTTCACTTGTAAGTGAGAGGTCTTAGGTTTGCTTCTCGCCAAAGGCGAATTTGAACCACATTATTGCTAGCCCCATTGTAAAGATAAGCCCACCCCCTCCCTTTATTGTAGATAATATTGTTTGTTTAAAAAAAAAAAAAAATATTAGCAGTGGCTCCATGGGCAAAGAAATGAGCAAGAGAACAGTGACAACACTAGTAAGTTTCAAAAATATAAGAGGAAACTAGGATGATAAAATGTTGGAACAGCTGCGAGTTTAACAAGGCCCCGGACAGCAAAGAATGCAAGGTAGTTTTTCTTTTCAAATATTTGATGCTAATTTCACAGGGGAGTTTAACAAGGCCCCGGGGCCCGGACAAAACTTTAACTTCCCTTGAAACTTGTAGGGAAGTTTTCCTTACGACCAAGGTCTAAACCTCCCAAAACATCCCAACCCGAACCCCAAAACACGGAAGCCAAAAAACGAAAGAAAAGTCACCTAAATACCTCCTTAGCTGTTAAAGAATGTTAAAGAACGTTTATAGGTAACTTGACAGTTTCTTAAGTCCCTATTGGTAAGATTCTAACGTTAACAGCTATAACGATATTGGACACCCGAGATGATTTCTTTGCAGCTGCTATTGATGTTGAGGCAGATAAAAAACCTATGAGCTGGGATAATTTGCTCACGGTCAGATATGTTCTGTTTGTTTCCTATCAGCTTTTGCTCGTGGTATGCACCTTTGAGACCTTCACTGATAACCGGAAGGGAAGAAGCGTAGTTGTGAACGAAGGTGGTGGTGTGGGAATGATTCTTGTTGATCCATTTCTTGAAGATGTCGGCTTTCAGTTTGTCATCCCAGGCACTCTAATTGGTCAAGAAGAAGCACAGGAGCTTAAAGCATACATGATGACAGAAAAGTGAGTTGTTCAGCCCTTGCTTGCTCAAATGTCAAATGTCTGTCAATCGAAGAAACAACAGTTAATTAGAAAAGAAAATACGTAACTGAGAGTTATAGTTATCAAACAAGTCAGTGTTACTAAGCTTACGGTGAAGTTCTACATCGATTAGAAATTTTGTAGTATTGTTATTACAGGAATCCGTTGCTAGAATCTCCCCGACGATAACAGTTCAGCAAACTAAACCTGCACCAGAAATGGCAGTGTTCTCATCCATGGGGCCAAATATCACAACCCCAGACATTATCACAAAGTAAGTTCTATGAAACGTTATTTTCTCTTCTCAAATACCCAAAACTACTTACAAGAATTTTGGGGGGGGGGGGGGGGGGGGTGGGTTTAAAAGGCAATCATCAGTGCATCTTGTGTAGGAGTAAATGAACAAATGACTTCGAACAAATAATTAACCGTGCAAATTCCTATTGCAGCCAGGCAGCCAGATATTACAGGACCAGGGGTGACTGTTTTAGCAGCATGGTCTCTGGTGGTAACTGCTGTCATTTATAACAAAATTTCCGGCACCTCGATATCTTGCTCGCATGTATCTACACTTGCAGCAATTTTTATATCATACCAACCGTCCTGGAGTCCAGCAGCCATAAGAGCAGCTCCAGCGTGGGAGTTTGCTCGGGGGACAGGCCAGGACAAAACGGCTCGAGAGCCCGGCCTGCACACTCCAGGGTGGGGAGTCCGAGGGACAGTGGAGGCCCGAGCACTAAGCCTGTGAGGAATTGCTAGCCCGTGAGCTCGAAGTGGATCTGACGCAGGGCTGACGTCATCCAGGCGTTAGCCCAATTTTTTATTTATTTTTGTCAGGCGCGTGCACCTCACCCTCGCGTGGGGGTACGTCACTCGACACGGTTTCAGCGCCTGGGGCCTGCGGTGCAGTTTCAAAAAGTTATCGTTGGGAAGCCACGTGGCTTCCCATGGTCCCTTGGATCTCAACGGCTATATAATGTGGACCGTTTGATTTGCAACGGTAAAAAAAATAAAAAAAATCTTATTTAATATCAACCGTTGGATTTGAGATCAACAATTGATATTATTCTCCTTTATAAATAATAAAAAAAAAAGAAAAATAGTTTCTAAATTCAGAAATGTTACTGTTGTGCCACGTGGCACAATTTGGAGTGTTGGAATTTAATTTTTTTTTTAAATCCAACTGCATAGATTAATTAGTTGAATAAAAAAAATATAAAAAATTGTAAAAAATGAATAAAAAATCTGAAAAAAAATTGTTTTTACTTTTCTATAAATACATTCTCAGTATCATCTACCTTACACCACAATTTCATATTTTCTCAACTACTTTCAACCACATTTCTATCTTTCTCTCAAAGTTTCAATCTAATTTTTTCAACAAAATGACTACTGATGCAGGTACGAATTGGACGTTTCTTGAAGATGTTGCATTGTGTACTAGCTGGGTTGAAGTTACTCATAGTTCGCTTATGGGTAATGAGATGCAGTTGCAATAAATGTGGAGTCTTATTCATACCAATTATCTTGAGAAAATGGGTGGGAAAAGAACCAAAGAATTGATGTCCAGTCATTGGAAATTACTTAGTCAATCGTTTAGTACGTGGAGAGACGTCTTGGCACAAGCTAGTACTAATCTTCGAAGTGGGGAAAACTACGCGGATTAGGTAACAATATATTATTTATTTGTTTGTACTATACCCAAATTTACATTATAATTATTTGTTTGTATTATTTATTTGTTACCTACTTTCATTATAATTATTTCTTATCCCGCATTGTGTAGCAACTTCAAGCACAAGCTTGGTAAGATGCCAAAACCCTTTGCAAATCCATGTTAGTAGGTTTCCGGAGGTACTCTGTGGTGTAGATAGATTCGATTGCTCCGCAAAACCTCATCAGGGACTCAAGAATGGTTGATTTCCCCATCCTTGTTATCTCATCTACTTGGTCTGCAGATGCTCCATATGCAAGCATCTGCAAGGCAGCGTTAAATTTTTGCTGAAGAAGGAGACCCTTAACACCAAAAGCATCATTCTTTTGCACAAAGTAAGAATCATGGTTGCAAACAGCAATCATGATTTTGTTAAGCAAGTGTCGTTCCATTCTAAAATGACGTCTAAAGCACGTATAAGGGAATGCACTATTACGGACAAAATAATCGTCCAAGAGTTCCGTACCTCGTTGTTGTCTGCTTCTATCAAGGTTTCTAAAACGGCTGGGCCTGCAGATCTGACCCATAACTTGAATGACTTGACGGGAATGTGAGGCTTTACCCATTCTTGCTTCATCATCTCTCCTTCTACACTCCTCATCATCTTCCCTTTCATTTTGGGTCATCTGGAGATTGAACATTCCTTCTGATTGGTTAAACAATTCTTCCTCTTGCTGATCGATTTTCCACAACATCCTTGAAGAAGAAGACATTGTAAAAATGAAGCAGAAACTATGATTAATGATAGAGATTTTGGTGAAGAAGGAAGTAGAAACTACGAATAATGATAGAGATCTTGAGAAAATTGGTGTGAGATTTGTGAGGATGGATGAGGGATTATATGGAGGATTCAGAAAGGATTAGGTTGTAGATAATGCCACGTGGCATGCCGTCATTTGTTAAAAATTTGATGGAAATCTATCCTCAAAGATTGTAAACAGATTATGACACGTGACGCGACGTGATTGATTAATAATCTTATCGGAAATCCATCACCAATAATTGTACTTTCGGATAATGACACTTGGTGCAACGAGTACGATTAAAAATCTTATCGAAAATCCATCACCAATAATTGTCTTTTCGGATTTTATGATACATGGCGCAACGAGAACGATTAAAAATCTTATTCAAAATTACAAATAAAATTAGTTTGTATTATTTTATAACTTTTCGGATAATGACACATGGCGCAATAAGAACGATTAAAAATCTTATCCGGAATTACAAATAAAATTATTTTGTATTATTTTATAAATAAGAAAAATACTAATATTTTATTGTCTATTGCCAGGGCTATTGAAGTGCAACGGTGGAGATGCAAGAGACGGTTACTGTTCATTAAGGCAGTTACTGTTCACTGGGTAGATAGCATAATGTAGTGTCTGGGGGGGGGGGTTCCCACGTTGGAACTGCTCAATGTCTGCAATAATTGACAACAGGTTACTACAGTTAAAATTTGTTTCCATTGTAAGACCAACTCCAACCCAAGTACTAAAACCTATTTTTCCCTTTCTATTCCCCCCAGCCTATTCCAACCTAGCTTAAAAATTGAACCTAAAACCTAAAACCTAAAAAAGGCCAGATTTAGGCCAGAATTAGTGGTCGAGCCCCCAACCACATGGGCGTGTCTCCCACTTGTCTGGTTGATCAACGGCTCACATTCAAATGGGCTGTTGGTTATCCAACGGTTCACATTTAATTTAGTTAATATTTATAAATTTATTGAATCCAACAGCTGAAACCGAATATGGTCAAATCTAACGATAAAAAAAAAAGATATAAATGCCCAAATTTAAATTCAATGGTTAAAATAATTATAAATAATTATTTAACTCAAAATTCACCAAAAAAACTCTATAAATACCTATATATTTGTTGAAACATCCACACAAAACTCACTTTTCTCCTACAATTCTTCCAATTTTTCTTTCTACCATCTTCCAAAACCATGTGTTTGCTCATGTGTCTTATGTTTATACATCTGTATCATGTGTTTCATATTCTTCTATAGTGTTTCATGAGTTTCATGTGTCGGTTTAGTGATTTTTAAATGTTTATTGGAATTTAAATATTTTTAAGTTAAATGTTCATAAAATTAATTTAGGATAGTCTACATAATTTTTTTTAAAGTTAAATTTAAAAAAAAAAAGCCTAAATTCATTCTTTAATAATCTGGGGCTAAAAAATATATTTATAAAATAATAAGAGCAGAAAAGTTGTTTCTGGGTTAAAACCTAATTTTATGAACTAAAACTTTTAGGTTTTAGGCTAAGTATTGAAGATAGTCTAAAAGTAGCCTAGCAAATTTTAATTTCTGGTCACTGAAGTATTGATTTTCTTTGTCACATCAACCGTCATAGATAATAACAAGTGTCATTGGAAGAGATACAAATGGAACCCCTACCATTCCTTTCAATTATGGATCTGGACACATTAACCCAGCTGCAGCAATTAATCCTCGATTAGCATATGCCCTTGATTCCCATGATGTTATCAAATTTCTCTGCAGCACAGAGGCTGCCTCTTTGCAAATGAAAATCTTCACAGGAAGTTTAGTTTACTGCCCGAAGACTACTACCCCCTCTTACAATTCTAACTACCTTCGATCGGTGTGTCAAAATTGAGTGGAAGGCTTTCTGTTCATCTAACTGTTACTTATTATGGTAGAGGTTCAACAGTCTTTGTTGAAAATGTGGATTATCCAGCAGGTGTAAATGTTACAATTACCAAGCGAACTCAAGTTTACAAGCTACGGGGAAAATATGTGGTTCGGGGTAGATTTCACTCCTATCAAGAATAGTAATGGAAGCTTTGTGTTTGGAGCTTTGATGTGGAGTAACGGAATTCAAAAGGTCAGGAGTCCGATCGGTCTCAATGTGATTTCATTGTAGGAACAAGAGTTCCGCATCATTTCAGATATTAAATCACAGACGAAGTTTTCAACTTTTGAGTGTCCCATCCAATGATACAAGAGTAAATTATCAAACTTTTTGTTGCTCTAACTTGCATATCTATGGTTACGGATGCGGAGTACATACCTTCATATATCTATGGTAGGCATGCCCAACTCATAATAATATCGCCTTATTTTCGTAACTGGTATTCTGAAATCGCTGATAACCAACACTGCAAGAGCAAGAAAGTTAAGCATCCCATTAGCATCATAAATTAATAATTGAGAAGATCACTTATTATTGTTCTTCATTCCTGGTATTTTCATCTTCTAGGTAGGGTGGGCGAAGGACACAATCCTTAAAAAGTTCTAAAAATTAAAGATTTCGTCTATGACACACTCATAAGAAAATCTTAACTATAATTAATTCCAACAATAATAAGAATGCAAGATCCAAAACCTAACGATGTATACTCAGTTTATCATAATATTAGGGGTCATGAAATTTCCGTTGAAATCGTTATGTACGTGTAGCTTATAAAACTGTTCAATAATTGAATTGAGAGCGTTCTCATTTTAAGTTCACGAAGAAATACACTGTCAATGAAGACGCACTGCATTGGTACAACATGGATAATCAACAAAGTATCTCAACTTTCTAACAAGTAAAGAAGTGGATCAGATGACCAAATACAATAGAAAATAACTGTGTCAACTCCAATATGAGAATGGCAACTAGGTTGGGGAAACAAAGTTCAAAATAGCAAGAAGAAGTTGGGCAATTCACTAGTGTTCACAATTATTCGGAACCATGCATGCTTCTTGAACGAGACAGTCTTGTATAGAGCAAGCGCATGCGACATCCCTACCCAAGAATCACTCCCGAGTGGGGGCAATGAAAGTTTCTTGATGTACATAAAAAAATAAAAGAAAAATAAAGTTTTCTGACTTGATGGATGAACCACTACCACAAGCAAAGATAAAGTATCGCCAACGAGTTCAAGTCGTCTGTAAATTTTTCTCCTTTCAAAAGAAACATAACCTTTCTTTTGGACAAGAACATAACTTTATTAAATCAGAAGCTTCTGTCAACAAAAGTGGACAGAGTGAAGTATCACAATTACACACACTAAGAATACCAAGTGACTCCAAAATTAATAGGAAAAAAGAAAAAAAAGCAACTTTAGAGCATCTTCAAAGGAGATGTTAAATTTTTAAACATAAAATTTGAATTTGACAGCCTATGTGGCATTTTGACATATTTTAAAATTTTACTCTCGGTATGTCAAATTAAATATTATTTTATTACACTATTTTCTTTTCTTTTTATTTTATTAAACTATTATTTTATGCCTCTTCTTTCTAAACTTCTCCTATCATCTTCGTTGCCATCGAGTCCTTCCTCTCATCCACCCTCTTCACCTTCCCTCCCTTCTAGCCATTCACCATCTTCGTCCTCGAAGTCTCTGAGACGCCTTTCGTTGAACACCTTCAGTGCAGCAACTCGGCCCACCCACCCACCATCAAAACCCTCAATTTGGACCTCCTGATCGACGACCCATAACGCGATTTGTTCAGATCCAACGGCGGGGACGCTGTCGTTGCTAGGTTTGTGCTGTTTTTCCCAAATTACTCCACCTTTTTGGGGAAGCCAGGGTTTTACATCAACACCCTGCATATTGCTACTTAAAACTACTGTCCATCCACCACTTGTAACTAAATACCCAAATGGCAAAAACCCAGTAACTACCAAATATCTCACTTTTTTTACCTTTCCGTTGAATTTACGAGTAATGAATTTTCCCAACCTACCCCACTTCTCCGAATTTCCTCCTCCCCCACTTTCCCATCAATTCAATGCTTCACATGGCCGTGGCACGTGGAACCCATCTGGGATTCACATGATCATCGACTTCTCGCTTTCTCTGATGAGATCGTTCCAGATTTGTGTGAATGCTCGGATGATAACATCGTGATGGGATGCAGAGTTGAGCTCCACAAAGCAGCTGAGCAGCTCCTGCAGATGGTCATTCGAGTAAATTGCTATAAAGGAAGGGGCTGGGGACAATGTTGCTCTTAGCGGTGGCGAAGCAGGCGGTGAAGATGGGGTATGGCAGAGTAGACAAGCTGCGCTTCTCAGGTTCGAGTGTGAGAGGAGAGTTGCATATCTGATAAAAAAAATTAATAAAAAAAAATATTTGACGCTACTGTTAAATTTGACAGTGACAGCAAATGAGAGAGTTGGTATTTCATGTCGTGTCATATTACATTTGGCTTATTGGTAGGAAAACATTACAATTGTTTATTTTTTATTTTTTATTTTTTTAATTATTATTGCTGATTTGGAAATTTTGACATCTTTTTTGGAGATGCTCTTAACAAAAACAACACACTATAATTACCCTGATTGTAATCATCAACAAAGAGCTACTCCTCATTGCAACAACACACTATAATTACCCTGATTGTAATCATCAACAAAGAGCTACTCCTCATTCCAAATAATTGGCAAGAAATTAAGGACATCTGTTTCAACTCTCCACTCCACACCTTCACTTTTCTCAAGTATCACCCTATTTCCGTCCTTCTAAATAACTGTTGCGGAACCAAAGTGAAGGCTTTCCTAAATCAATGGGTGCTTTAGTCTTTTAATCTCTCGGGTTTTAGTATTTAAATATTTAGATTTTGTTTTTTGCAGAAGAAATATTTAGATTTTTAGTCGTTTGATTTCCTATTTACATGAGGATTAAGATTATTTCCAGTTTGATTAGGATTAGATTTAGTTTCCTATCCTATTTTGGATTCGGATTTCTTTCCTAAAATAAGTGTGCTTTCCTGCGCTCATTAGGTTGAAGGCTTTATAAATATCCCTTGTTATGGGTTGTGTGGAGTCGGATAGTCAATGACGTGAAAGGTCACCAGGTAGTTGTACGGCCCAACTGGACTGATAGCTTTACTATATCAAGCGATATGACTGGGATTCCGTTGAAATATGGAGGATAGTTTTGCTTTAGTTGATGTTGTCTAGGATTCCCATCCTCTCAGCTACATCTTTGAAGAAGATGTTGACCCTATTCCCGTTGTCTACCAACACACGGTTGACTAAGGCATTAGAGATTTGTTTATGACCAACGCATCGTCGTTAGGGGAGTAGACACCTTCCACATCCCAATCTGAGAACATTAGGATGTTAGAATTGATGGGAAAGGTTTGTTAATGGTCGCCATCATCTTGAGCTTCTTGCCTGCAGCTTTTCTTTATTTCCTAGTTTTTCCCATGCGTTCCTTCTCCTGTAGATCCAGTTAACATTGAGTATAGGACTTTCCACCGAACCTTGGTTCTCAAAAGATTTTGGTGTCTTTGTGGACTTCTTGCGTGATGCTTTTGGAGCGGGGCGGCAACACTGTGCACCAAAGTCCAGAACATCGGTTCTTGCTTGGGTCTGAACATGATATCTTCCACAACTTGCACCCGTCTCTCAAGGTCAGTGATCCTTCCTCATTCTTTGGTTATTGATGTCATGCGAAGCATGTCGACTGAAGCATATACTTGCGACAAACTTTTCCAAATTTTTTCTATGGCGAGAATGTCCCCGTCTTCAAAGAAGGTGTCACGTCCAGTGGTGGCGCAGGTGTAGCATGTCTGTCAAAGCCTTAAGCAGTGGACAAGAGAATAGATATGCAATATAAGACTCAAGTAGTAGGTAAGAGAATATGTATGCTATTGTGTTACATGAGATGAATCCTAAAAGGTTGTATTTATACCAGTTGAAGACAGGATGTTTTAGGACAGTAGAATCCTTACTAAATCGAGAGAATACTAGAGGATATATAGGAATAGATACTGTGTCTAATTACTTGTGACGCATGCCAATCCTTAGATTGTAAGAACTCCAAGATTATCGGAAACATGTTGATTCCTTGCTGAATTAGGTTTTCATATCTTACGGAACAAGCATGGTCAATCTTAGCAAAGTCATTGGACTTCGCCCACAGATTCTAGAATAGGATGATGGTGGCTTCGCTGCTCCGTTTATTGCACTACGCAGCGGAGGCTGTTGAGTTCATGAACGAACTTTACACTATCCATGTCCCGTTTCAAAACTCCCCATCTCTTAAATTATTATAATAGTTTCAAATTCTTCCCTCTCCCTAATAATAGTAATTTTTTTTAAAAGGCTAAAGCCACATGCCCGTGGAAGGGGATTGTGGGGCGAGGTGGTTTTACTAATGAACTCCGATGCCTAAGTTAATTTTCCTGAAAAGATAGTGAGATTTGGGGTTGAGTTATAAAGAGTTAACTTCAACTTATATGACAAGTGTACAATGAGGGGTATTTATAGGAGCATGGCCAACCACATAGGAGGAGAATTCCACACCACATGTCGACCTCCAATTGTCCAAGTTGTGTCATCCGATGGGTGGAGTTGTACTTGTGCAATGACAGTACAAGGATAATCCTTGAGGATATTATTAAAGTTAATTAATAATATCCCAAGACTTATCTTAGAAATTTCTTGATTGGATGTGATCGGGCTTCCTTGAGTAAAGTAATATTTCTTCAATTGAGAAAGCTTAAAAGGTAGGAAAAGTTCTTAATTCTATCTTTAATTCACTTGCCTTGTCTCTTTGCCATGGGTAGGCAGACATTGGAGAAGTTGTACTTAGCGACTCAGGTTTTCTTGGTGATTGAATTGCACGTGAAACGAATGTGGACATCGCCAATTAAAGATGGCATTCTCGTTAATTGTGGATAAAAGTTCACGTGTCGGCTCCAAAATTTTTTGAATTATTTTTTATTCTACACAATGACACGAGTACTGACTCATTATCAAAATGGCCAACCCTAATGTCGTCCCAAGTCTCTGAAGTTATAGAAGTATGATTTTTTCACACGAAGTCAGCATACACAAAATTGTTCCTCAAGTTAACCCATCTCGTGCAATTGTTATTTTCTTCTCAATTGACCTGATCTTTCTGTCCATTTCGCAAGGACTAATTTGCATGTACAGAGTTGAAGCTCTTAGAAATGCAAGCCTAAGTGACATTTCATTATATTCTTTTAAATAGTCCCCACCCACCCCCCCAAAAAAAAAAAAAAAAAAAAAATTTTGTGGTCAATTATCAAATAGTTGGTTGTGCTAAACTGAAGTACACATCACTTGCATTATCACAGACTTAAGTACACTCAAAACGGTGCAAAAAAACTGAAGCTGAATGTTTACCAAACACAAAAACAGATCCCAACTTTTTTCAGAATCACCTCAGTACCAAACCAGGCCTAAAAGCAACAAACCATTCTTTTGTTTCGTGTTCAACTAAATCACATTTTGCCGCAGCTGCCACACATCCAACTAACGAACCATTCTTTTGCAATGTCGCACAACAGATATCACTACAAGAAACTCTTGCATTATTTGCTACTGGGGATATGGCAAGTTTTGGTCATTGAAAACGAGTATTTGTAATCGAGCCTACATAGTTTTTAGGACACATCTACTTACATGGTACATGAATGAGAAAGAACGAGGATAAAACGAAATGAGAAATGAATGAGAATGAGATAAACAACCATTCTTTAAGTTAATGGGATATCTTCAACTTACTCAAATCCTATGCGACCCACCCACTTTTTCATTTATTTGGTTGTTAGTAAACACGTGAGCGGAATGATACCCATTCCTTGCTAGTTAACATGCTCTTAAACTGTTGCTAAAAATAGGTTTTAAGGATGAAGCTTTTAGGCATGCCCGAGTATGCATGGTTCTCTTAAAGGTTTTCTTTTCTTTTCGTTATAGTGGTTTTCGTCATTCGTGACTAATTTGCGAGCTGTATCCTTCCGGGAAATGGAAAAAAAAAACAGAGAAAAAGTGAGAGTGAATTTGCATGCTGCTGTTAGGAAAATAATAGCTTTATGTGCAAGTAATTAATTGGTTTGGTGGCTGTTTTCTTCTTCAAATTATTGCGTTCTGGGTTCAAACTTTACTTATCTTCTTAGTGTAAATTAGAAAAACTTTACATAGTTGTATTCGTCATTCGTCCTTCTATATATTGTTAGGAATGTAGATCAATTTTGTCGTTGTAATATGGCGTTTGTATAGTTGGGTTTAATCTCTCACGTTGTTAATATGGCGTTGATATTCAATTGCAATATCATGTTTATGTCGTTCGAGTCGCTCTATGTATTAATGAAATTGGGATATTCGCAACCCATGCCATGTGTACAACACATATGCACATGAGAGAAAAGCTCCTGGGTGCAATCCAGAATGGGCTGAAAGCTGTGGACCCTCATTATTGATAATTCTAATAAATTCATAAATGTTGTAAACTTTCCTAATTTAAGTGTGATTACGTATGGACTTGTTCCTAGGGGATGAAGGATTTCTTCTCTCCCTTATTACTATCAATAAAGGCACTACGTAGGGAGGAATAACACACACATTCCCCTACATTCTACAAACACATCTCTCTCTACAATCTTTCCTTGCCGCCGGCCCTTTTCCCCTAGTCAAGTAAAATAGGCTACAACATCTTATCAGCATGCTCTTTTCGCTGCGCTTAGGAATCTGACGTGGAAGCTTTCTGCATCAAACCAGTTCATCCATATCATCACAAAATCAGGTTCTTCCTAAACAACGGTTTTTATCTCGATATTTTTGCAGCCTTGATAGCATGAACATTCACCATAATGCATGACCAAACTTTATGTTTTTCGAATTTTAGATTCTACATAAATTGTGTATGCATTATATTCATAATTGTTGAATTATGTGAATTTGATATTACCATGAATTTCATCAAATATATGTTCATTCATTCAAATTATATATGCATTGAATTGAATTGAAAAAAAAAAGAAAAACAAAAGAAATCAAAAAACGCTAGGGTTCTTCGAATGCATGACCTCGAGCCGCTCGTTCAGCATGCAGCCTGTGTGGCTGAGTCATGCCGAGCTGCGAGACCCCAAGCCGGAGCTGAGGGCTCCAAGTTTGAAAACTCAGAAATCTCGTCGCCTTCCATGGCATCTCCACTGTTGCAAGTTGGCCTGCAACCAATCCTCACCCATATGTCAACATTTTTGATGACCTGCAGTTCGTCCCCGGCAACTATTGATCGAGATTCACTCGAATCTCATCGAAATTTTTGAAAATTCAATTCAAATTTTTTCTAGGGTTTGGTTGTTAGAACATTGAGATTTCTCTATCTCCGTTCATATTCGTGGTCCCCATTGACCCACGAACTTGCCTTTAGCATTGTTGTCCCAAAACATGACTGCCTGAAGTGGTGGCGCATGTCTTTTTCCCCGGCGAGTGCACTCAGCTACGGCTGGGGTGTTTTTGGTCCCAACCCATGCCCAATTTGGGCTTTGATATCTCGGTCTACATTTTTTTTTCTTTCTTTGGGCTTGCCTGTAGCGGTCCAAACCATTAGTTCGGCCCGTACAAAAAAAAAGGATTTTCTTCACTGGGCTTGCCTGAACCGACCTGGTCCAAAATATGACACCAACCTAGGATTTATGGTGTCCCCGATGCATCGGATATGTGCCCTGTAATGGGCTCTCCCTTGCCTTTTTTTTTTCTCTCTTACCTTGGGCCTGCAACCCACCCGAGACAATTCTAGCCCAATATGGGCCTGGACTTCACATCAGAGATTTACTTAGCCCACCCTTGGCTTTAAATTTGGTCCAAAGTTCAAATAATTAATTCAATTATAATTATAGACCTGAAGTTCTATTTGCATATTTCCTTGTTGCATATTTTTGTATATATATTTGCTTTATCTACAGGAACATATGAACCTGAAGTTTATAATTATTTCAAAACTTGAAGTTTTCCTTAAAATCATCACCCATGAAAACCCGAAGTTTTTCATGCAAATTTTAACCAATACATGTCTATTAGAACCTGAATGTTCTAATCCTATATGAATGGATTGATAGTTTTTCTCCATTGCACTAATCACATCTTATCCATCTATTTTGTGATAGGAACATGTCGAATTTGAACAAACTCGACTTCACTGCTTTGGAGGTCTCTGGAATGAACTACCTTAAGTGGGTCCAAGATGTGAAGCTCCACCTCACTGCAAAGAATTTGTGTCCTGCCATTGAAGATGAGACGGACAATTCGGTTGGCAAAGTTGAAAAAGCCACTGCCATGATCTTTATCTGAAGACTTATTCATGATGCCCTGCAAACTAAGTACCTTGCTGAGGAGGATCCATGAGCACTATGGGTCACTTTGGCTGATCGTTTTGATCACAAAAAAGGACATATTCTTGCCTGAAGCAGGACATGACTAGCAGCATTTGCATTTCCAAGACTTTAAGTATGTGAATGAATCTGTGAATGAATATAATTATGAAGTTTGTCGAATTTGATCATTTCTCAAGTTTTGTAATGAAACTTTGACCAAAAAAGATCTTCTCGAGAAAACCTATTCGACCTTCTCTGCTACTAATATTGCCCTGCATCAATAATATAAAGCTCAGAAGTTCACTAAGTTTTCATATTTGATCTTTGTTTTACTTCTCGCTGAAAAGGAGAATCAGCTATTGATGAAGAATCATCAAACTTGACCTATTGGGGCGAATGCTGTGCTTGAAGCACACTATAGCACAAACCAACACCTAAAATTCCAAAAGAGGCATGGTAGGGGCCACCAGAAGCCACCTCGTCAAGGTCAATAGAGCCAAGGCCCATCTAAAGGAGGAAATCGAGCCCAGAAGCACCTTAACATCGCTCCTAAGGCCCTAAACTTCAAGAATAAGGGCAAAGCACTTGAAACCATGGATGTGGATATGTGCTATCGTTGTGGTTCAAAGGACCATTGGTCCTGTGTTTGCTGAGCTCCTCACAAGGTTGTAGCTGAATATCATTCTTGTCGTAAGAAGTTTCAATGAAACTTTATGCAAGTGGACGAACCAGATAATACCAAGATGGAGGTTTCTGACTTTTAAAAGGCTGTTACCCTTATGGAAGATTAGAATCTTAGACATAAACTATTTTTTTTAGCTGAATTAGACATTGGGGCCGAATTCCATAGTAAGGGCCGAACCCCCATTTATTTTTTGGTTAATTTTTGAACAATTTTCCTTTATGTTTGGATTATTTGTTGGTGATTTGTTTTTGGATATTAAGTTTTTAATTAATTTCCGTCCTTGAATACTTAAAATTATTTTGAATGGATATTTGTTTTTTAGAACTTTTATGCATGTGACCGATTCAAATTAATTTTTCATTCTAGGTATGACTAGTGGGGAAGTTAGTTGTCTGGCAGACATTGCAACCATGCACACCGTTTTGCATGAACGCATCTATTTCACTAACTTCATACCTGAGAATGCACATCTGACAACCCTTTTAGGCCCATCGAACTTGATCGAAGGATGCGGTAAGGCACGTATAATATTGTCCAATGGTACAATTTTGACCATGGATGAGGCACTTTATTCTCTGCGTTCTGGAAGACGTTGTTGAGTTTTAAGGATATTAGAGATAACAATTACCATGTTGAAACCCATGTACAAAATAGAGTTGAATTTATGTGCATAATTTCCTACGAATATGGCCAGAAGCGTATTCTAGAGAAGATGAAGCGTATTTCGTTGTCTGTATACTACGACCATATGCCTTATAGAAAGCCATTATTTGGCCGGCCTTACCTCTAGGACCGCACACAAAATTACACTTTGGCATGATCGTTTGGGACATCCTAGACGAATAGTGATGCGTCGTATCCTCAAATCATCACACGTGCATCCAGTAACTCGAAGTTTATGTTCGATTTAAGGAATCACATTTCAAACATGTTTTATTAGAAAACTTATTACTAAGCCTTCTTATGACAAGATTCGATCGAATCCTCCCATTTTTCTACAACGGATTCAGGGGAAATTTGTGGACTGATTCACCCTCTATGCGGACCATTTAGATATTTCATGGTTTTGGTTGAAGCTTCCACATGTTGGTCACACGTGTGCTTGTTGTCCACAAGGAACACTGCATTCTTGAAACTATTGGCTCAGGTTATCAAGCTTAGGGCTCACCATCCTGATTATCCGATTAAATCTATTCGGTTGAATAATGCTGGAGAATGCACATCTAAAACTTTGATGACTATTGCATGTTGGTTAGGGTTAAAGTTGAACATCTTGCACCCCATGTTTATACCCGTAACGACCTGACAGAGGCATTCATTGAGCACTTACAAATGATTGCTTGATCGTTGGTCATACATACTAAGCTCCTGATCGTTGCTTGGGGCCATGCAATATTGCACGCAGCCATATTGATCCGCCTGAGGCTTGTTGCGACCTAACCATATAGCACATTTCAGTTGGTTATCGGATACAAACCTAACATATTGCATCTACGCATTTTTGGTTGTGCAGTCTATGTGCCGATTTTGCCAACCTTACGTACAAAAATAAGGCCTCAGCGAAGGATAGGAATCTATGTCAGATATGATTCTCCTTCGATCATTCGTTACTTAGAACCTTTGACAAGCGATCTATTTACTGCTTGTTTTGCGGATTATTATTTCTATAAGACAATATTTCTATCGTTAAGGGGAGATAAGAACGTCAATGTTCTTGATGAACGACGTAATTATCATGGATGACTCCCACTTTGTCTCATTTAGATCCCCGCACCACTTAGTCTTAAACTGAAGTGCAACACATATTAGATCTTCAGAGCATAGCTCAGAGCATGCCAGATGCTTTCATCGATCTAGCATGAATGCCAAGATCACATATTCCAGTTGTGAATGTGCCTGGAAAGATGGACGTACCAAATGTACGACAGACTTCCCTCATATGGTCGTTCGATCGCTAGACGCGAAACAAGATCCTTTCTGTTCGAAGGAAGATGATGCAGAGATTTTGGAGCCTGAAGTTCCTTATCTAAGTGCGATAGGTGCTTTATTGTACTTAGCTCAATGCTCTAGACCCGACATCTCAGTTGCTTAAGATATGGTAATGCACCAACACGAGACACTGAACTGGCATTAAAGACATCTTCTGCTACCTTAAGGGTGATACAGATTTGGGCTTGTTCTATCCCTATGGATCCTTGAGTGATGCCGCACCCTTTTATCTCGAGTTGATTCTCGCTTTGTTGGTTATGCTGACGCATAATACTTATTTGATCCGCACAAGACACGTTCTCAAACAGGTTATGCCTTTATTGTTGGAGGCACTGCAATCTCTTGGAGATCAACTAAACAGACCTTAGTTGCCATTTCATCTAACCATGCTGAAATTCTCGTCTTACATGAAGCAACTCAGGAATGCTTTTGGTTGATAGCAGTTGTGGGCCATGTTCGAAGCTCATATGATCTTTACCCAGTAGTGGATGTCCCGACGACGATCTATGAAGACAACACAGCATGCATCAAATAGCTCAAGAAGGGTTACATCAAAGGAGATAACACCAAGCACATTGCGCTGAAGTTCTTCTTCTCATATCAACAACAAGAGCGTCAGGAGATTGAAGTCACGCAAATTCATTCACAAGACATTCTAGCCGACCTCTTCACCAAATCACTACCAAAGACGATGTTTCAGAAGCTTGTTCAAGGAATTGGTATGCGTAAACTCTATGAGTTGTGACATTGCTAGTTCTATTTGGAATTGTGTCAAACTCAAGGGGAGTATCCTGAAGTATACTTGCTTGATCTTAATGTACTCTTTTTCCCTACGATTAGGAGCATTTTTCCTGTTGGGTTTTTGCTACCTAACTAGGTTTTAATGAGGCACCCACCTTGGGTTGATGATATCCCGTAGACGTTTCTTTTGACTTTGCATTACTCACACATTTTTCCTTAGACTATGGATTTTGTCCCTACTTGGGTTTTTTCCATAGCCTTAAGGTTTTTTAGTGAGACTTATTTCCTTATGCAAGTTCCTACCTCATTAAGAATAGCATTGTTCCCAGAATCAGTTCCGATGAGTCGACTTCCTCAACTTCTACATGATGCCGAATCTACCTTGAGTATTTACACACTCAATGGGGAATGTTGTAGACTTTCCTAGTTTAAGTGTGATTGTGTAAATTCTAGATTAGATTTGATTCTAATTATTCTTTCCTATATGGACATGTATTCTTTGGGGATGAAGGATTTCATCTCTCCCTTATTACAATAAATAAAGGCACTACGTAGGGAGGAATAACACACACAATCCCCTACATTCTACAAAAACCTCTCTCTACAATCTCTCTTTGCCGCTGACCCTCTTCCCTTAGTCAGATAAAATAGGCTACAACAATGAATTCGTATATTTTCTTTAATTTTTTTTTTCATATTATCGCACCGACATCTTATAGTATTTTTTGGTTGTTAGGTTATCTCCAATCTAATAGTTAAAAGTTAATAATCAATTTCGAAATCAAATTTGGCTCTAAATGTAATATAGTTTTCAATACACATCAAGTAAAAGTCAAATATATAAGTCTTTGAGTCAAATGGAAAATCAAATATGACTTTGTAATTGATTCTATAATCATATATAACTTTAACTTTATGATGCATTGGAGAGAAAACGAGTCAAATTTGAAATCTAAAGTTATATTTGACTTTTAGTTTTTAAGTGCATTAGAGATAACTTTATAGGGTTTTCTTTATAATTTTTGTTCTTATAAAAAGTTAACATCTTACAAGTTTATAGAAAAATAAAACTCAATTTGAACACTCATCAGTGCCTTTTGTTTTCATTTTTTGTTCGTATATGTGTTTATGGGTAATTAATTGCATTTAGCTAAGTCCCGTTTTGTGTAGAAAATTGGACATTGGAATGGATAATCTTCTAAGTTGTACACAATATATTCATTTCCTCTGTCAACATACTTATAATGCATATATTCACTTAAACACAATCCTCTGTGCTAAACAACCACCACAAGTGGTCCAGTGAAAACGCAATAGAGTTCCAAGTCAGGTATGCTCCTTAGTCTTGGATTCGAGGCACAAAATTGGAAAACACATAGATGATTCCTTGGTTGAAAATTTTGGGAAGACATGTGTCATTTGACTGTATAAGGGTGGGCTAAAATGCCTTTAGCCTTTCTAGGCTTGTGCTAGAGATTAGTCCTACCCTTTGGGAAGTGGGATACCTTAGGCTTTGGCAAAAGAAAAATCTTCGGCCTAATTGGATTATTAGTCCTTGTGGTGATAAGGTAATTGGAAGATAGCCTTTCTGGTAAAAAAAAAAAAAAAAAAAAAAAGCCCTTGTGGTGAAGTCTGTTAGGATTTTGGTCTAAATTTGAAAATTTCGTCAACTCTCTGTTAATTATTAGCGCTTGAGTCACACATAATAGGCTAAAATGGAACTCTTTGTTAATTGTTAGCAGAGAGCCTTTATCTTTTTAGTCTCACATGTGAGATTTTATGTGCTAACAATTAATGGAGAGTTGACGAAATTTTCAATTTTTGGCCTAAATCCTAACGGACTTCACCACAAGGATTTAAATCCTAATTTTTTTTTTTTACCACATTGGTTATCTTCCAACTACTCTATCGCCACGGGGACTAATAATCCAATCAAGCCAAAATCATCCATATTAAACGACACTCTTATAATTTTTCTTAGTCTTATCTTAAGAAAACATGTGTTCGGATCAATATAATTGTCAATGGGTACAAAAATATGCAAAAAATAAAATACTTGACGTCCAAGGAAACCTATTTAGGAAATACAACATTATTGAGGATAAGTAAGTTGATAAATAATATTTTTACCTACACCTCTATTAACTAATAATTTTCTTAAAGTTATATATTTCTTAAAATTATAAAATTAGTTTGATCCCAACTATATAACCTTGGAGAGATTTTACTGTATTTTAGGGACGATAATGGGGTCTATGATATATCATGTTCATGGAGTTTATGTATTCTTCCCGCCAGCAAGAAATTAAATGTCCTACCAAAGGAAAAAAAAGAAAGAAATTAAATGAAAAACTAAGAACTTGATCGTGCTTTTATTAATAATAAATGATATAGTGTTGTAGGCATAATTTACTAAACAATTATGTCATAGAGAGAGGTGCGGCATAGAGAGAGAAAGAGAGAGAGATGTGTAATTGTGAGGTGTGTTCTATTTCACCCCATTGTGCCATTATTTATAGTAGTAGGGAAGGTTAATTCCTTACCCTTTTAGGATTACAACTCTAATAGGATATTAACTACTAAAGGGAATAGTCAAAGATATCCCTAGATACATTGGTTTTTACACAATAATATTCCTAATCTAATAGGACTGCAACACTCTCCCTTAAGTGTGTAAATACTCAACTAAATGGTGCATCAAGTCTTCAACGATGAAGTAAGTACAGTTGATGAAATCGTTGGCACAATGAACGAATGCGAGTCTCAAATCAACGGAAGAATGCATACAAAGGTAAAACTCACAAAACCTCGCTATGGTTAAACCCAAGGTGGGAGAAAACCCATAAACTAAGGAGAGTGAGAAGTTGCATTAAGTCAAAACTATGCATCTTCTGGATGCAAGTAGAAGAGCTCATAAGGGTATGATCAGCCTAGGATAGGTGCCTCGTCAAAACCTAGTTAGGTAGCAAAAATTTAGTGGGAAAAGTACTCCTAATCGTAGGGAAAAAGAGTTCATTAAGATCAAGTGAGTATATTTCTGGATACTCCTATTGAGTTTGACATAACTTTTAAATGAGAACTACAGGCATTGCGTATGAATAGTTAGGAATACCAATTCCTCGGACAAGCTTTTGGAAGGTTAACTTTGCGTATGTAGAGGTTGGCAAGGTTGTCTGGGATTGGCTTGCATGACTTCAATCTCCTGATGCTTTGCTAATGTAGATGTAGATGCAATATGTCTTGGCGTTGACTTAGTTGATGTATCATGTATTGGTCAGGTTAATACATGCGGCATAGTCTTCATGGATCATCGTTGGGAGTCCTAACGATGGATGAAAACAGCAAGTACTTCGAATATGCTCAACAAGAACTTCTAACCATGTCTCACGTGTGGCGTAGTGAAGTAAGGTGAGTTTTGGAATGATTCGAAGATTTCACAACTAAGGTCATATCGTGGACCTCCAAGATATTGTGATATCCTAAATGGTAAAGACATAACCATTTGAGGATTTTTCCTTGTGTGGGTTTGATAAGTAACCAGCGTCAGTATAACAAACAAGGCAAACATCATTTCGAGGATCAAGGGGGTTGAATCGGCTCGAGATGCATTGGGATTTGTTTAAATTCGTAGTACCTTCAAGGTACGTCTTTAATACCAATTCAATGGTTGCATGTAGGCATGGTGCTGCATCTTTACCAATAGATCAACAACGAAAGAGATGTCCTGTCTAATACACAATGAGCTAAGTATAACGAAACGCAAAGTTGAACTTAGATATGGAATTTCAGATTCCATACCTCTTAAAGGGTTTCATTTGCATATAACGTATGGACGTTCACAGGTATACTCAAAAGTAACAACTTCAGGGTGTAGTTCGACTGATAGACCAAAGTACTGTCAGAACCACGCTTGAACTTCAGGTCAAGGTATAAACGAGTTTTCCCAAGATTTTTCATTTCAAATTCCATCTTTAGGTTCGAGGCAGTTTTCTTAAGCTCTTTTGGAGTCTTAGTGAGATTCATATTAACGACATAAATTGTAACTTTAGCAATTCAGAATAAGACTTCATAGTTTAACACGTTAGGACATTCATTCAATCCCTGATTGATCAAATAATTACTTATGTGGGTATACCACATCCGTCAGATTGCTTCAATCCATAAGTGAACGCCTCAAACAAGTTAAGCGAGTGTTCTATGGTTTGGAACTATTTGAACCAGTCCATGTAATTCTTTAGGAACTTACATGTAAATCTCTGTTTCTAAATCCCCATGGAGAAACATTAACCATATTTCATAATGCTGTTATCAATCACATGACGTTTTCAGAGAAACCTTGCACTATAAGGCGTGCATCATATCACACTACCTGATTCATCTTATAACATTTCCTTTCCCACTTGTAACACAACGAGGTTACCTTAGGCAGTGTAGGAATGATAGGACCAAAACACAATTTGGTAAGGAATTTAACCTGGATTGTAATTTCGGTTGTCCAATCAGTTCTATGTTGTCACTTAATCAACGGAACACGGTTCGATATCATCGCTTTTCATTAATGTAGGTAACTACTATATAAGTGAAAACATCATCGATGGTAATCTCATTTCAATTCCATTTTCTCATCCAAACTAGTATACTGAACCAAGAACTTCAAGTCTGGGGAGTAATCTGGATTAATCTCATGGGATGAAAATGATTTGAGACATCGATCAAGTATAAATTCATTGTTGTGTAGTCTCTTCCTCTTCTAAGGAAGTGAATCCTATGAACCGAGTGATCTGTTGTGCTTCAGGCCAAGATAGATTGATTAGTTATCCACCGGTGTACCAGACCGTCTAAGAGAGGCATCCAAACCATCCAATAAGGGCGGCCCACCTTTTGGGAATGTTAACTCGACCTCCGTATAGTACGTCTGTCCTTGCAGGCATGTTTGCAGCTGGTATATGATCTCGTCACTTTAGCTAGATCAAATGAATACGTCTGGAGCAACATTCTGAAAGCTAGAATTCATCGCACTTGCTTATCATACTTGTGTGGTATGGGGATCGAGATGAGACATAGTGGGTAACGTCTATGCAAATTGGTGCTGTTCTAGGAACGTTGACGTTCTTATCTCCTTCTAACGGCATGAAGACTGTCTCATTGAAGTGACTACCCACAAATGAGCGGAAAAAAGATTGCATGCAAGGGTTCTAAGAGAGCGAAGGTGAAGGAGAATCATAATCGACAAAGATTCATAGCCTTTTTTTGAGGACCCATATTGGTACATTGCGGCGGCGCAACTTGGCACATGGAATGCACACCCAAAACGCATAAATAAGAAGCGTCATGTTCATACTCAGTAACCAACTGTAATGTCGTATAGGTTGGGTGGCAATGGGCCTTAAGGTAGACCAACATAGCTGCGTACAAGCTTGCATAGCCCTTGGCAGAAACCGAAAACTTGGTACGTTCACCAAGGTCTAGGTGATCATTTAAATTGTGCTTTATGATTGCTAGGCGAGGCTATTTGGGGTGAACATGGGAATTCGATGTTCAATTATAAACCCAAGAGATCATGCTTCGGGCGTGATGCCACACCTTGGCAGGCCTTAATTTTACCATATATTGTAACAACAAACTCGAAATTGGATTGTGAGAGAGATAGACCCCGAGTTGGATTCGGTATCCAGCCAAAGCTGAAGGGGTCTATTCGATAGGTATTTGCTGAAGTAGAGTAGTACAGTTTGGTGCACCTTTGCCGAAGCAAAACATGCCTTTCGATGCATCTCTGCCAAAGCAAGGCATCACTGTGCGGTAGGCTCTGACCGAACTGGGTTAAGCTATTCTGTAGACTCCAACTGACTATACCGTTTGGTAGACTCCAACCCAACCTAGGTCTATACCTTTTTCTCATGTTTGTGGTAGTAATCAGATCTAACAATTTGGTAAACTTCCGCTTTCTACACTACTGCTCAAGAGTGAGTTAGAAACTTGGAAAGTCGAGAAAAGTATTCTCCAGTCAAAATTCGATCGGATTTATAAACTTTAGAATTGTACTCATTCATGGACGTAATCATGGTGTGCTTCAGGCAATATCTCGCATGATCAGACGGTCCGTAGGAGCGAGCCAAAGAGCCAAGGAATCCTCGTTCGAGAGGTACTTCCGTGGGTAGCTTCAGGCATAAGTCTTCGAATAAAGTTCGTGGCGGAGGCTTATTCAGCTCTTTCATGCCATTATTGGCTACAATGGTTTCTCAACTTATTGATAGTTAAGTGGAGATTCATGTCTTGTACCCCACATAAAGTGGTTTGTATTAGAAACTTCCAAATCATGAAAATCGAACTTGTGACGGTTCGACAATCCATTGAATTGGAGGGAACAAGATTGTGTTTGGTGCTATGAGAATGAATCATCCATAAGCATCAAAGTTAGAACATTCGAGTTCTAAGACATGGTTTTCATGAAAAAACGTCGGGTTTCCATGGGTGTATTTGTTTTATGAAAACTTCGGGTTCAAAGGCACTAAATTTGAAACTACATGTTCAATTTAGTTTAAGAACAAAGAGAGGTTCCTGCAAGAACATAGAGTTGATTTAAGTGTAGTGGATTTGAGTTGCTTTAAGAACTCAGGTGTGAGCGCTTCGGGACTACAAAAGGATGTCAACGGTTCAAGGAAGAGAAATAAATTATTGAATCGTTAATGTCCAAAAGTGGGCTCCAGGCCAATAATTTTGGATGTCTTGTCAGATTAATGGATTGGTGGTCACTTTTAATTAATTCAATAGATCGAGACCAAACGGGGTCGATCATAGAAGCAAAATAATAAAAAGTTTTAGACCATATTTTGGGCTAGATGGTTGCGGGCCATTTGAGAGAAAAGCCCCAAAAAATTGGTTAAGGCCATGAAATTGGGGCAAAAAATATGGGTGTGGGCTGAAAAAAAAAACAAGCCAAAAATGGCTTTGGGCCGAGAAACAAAGGTAGCCTAGCATTGGATTTCTGGCTGTTGTCAAATCTGCAAAGCCCAGCAGCTGCAGGCAGCCTAACATCTTGCAAAAAAAAAAAACTTGTAGAAATGGCCAAGATCTAAGTAAACCTTTGCACGACGAAACTTTTTAAAATTCGTCGGGCAAGATTTGAGTGGCTTCACCTCATTTTTCGCCGTTTGCCAAATGTTTGCCTGTCCAAATTACTCCGTCGCACAAAGCCTTCGAAAGAACAAAAACGTTGACCACGTTTGGCCTATCAAGAGTTAATTTTCGTAGGACAAAGTGAATTTAACTGACGAAATACCTTATGTCGGGCTAACCTTAGTTGGACAAATAGTAATTTATGGTAATACCAACATGGTTTCCAAGCAAAATTTTATTGAGACGTCGATCATTGACTAATATGAAGATCTAAAGGAGTGTTATAAATATTATTATTATTATATACGTAGTCGTATACTTGGACTATTATGTAGCATATTATTATCATTAACTGGAAAGAGTCTAATGGGAAAGAAAATCCACTCTTGCCTTCCAATACATATTTGGTGTTCTCTCTAGTTTATCTATTGCGTATTTCATTCCCAACTTTCGGATATTGTCCATACTCCGTATATAATGTATAAAGGGACCATAATGTACCGTTTAATTTGGAATCGTATTTGATGAATCGATCAATCTTCTCTCCACCTTTCATCATGCCTATGAAAGTCTATGCAAAATTAAGAAAATCAGTGGGACGGTTGGAAACAAAAAAATGTGCTGCATGATATATGTAGAAGTGCATATATGCCTCCAGGATATATACTAAATAGTTTGGAAGGTAAACCCTTACACCAACAAGGGGCAACAACCCTATCTATTATACGTATAAATGCATGTAAACAATTATATTAGAGACCAAAAATACAAAACAAATTATTTACAATTCCCAAACAATATTAGATGTCTCTATAGGACAGTTGGGTTGGTGTATGGTACTGTAACCAGTTCAAAGCTTCAAAGCCATGGCCTCGTGATTTTTAGGGGGTGTATTCAATTGGGATTCTAAGGGATTTTAATTCTTTTAATGAATCTAAGGGTATTCAATTAGGATTTTAAGTGATTATCTGAAATTCAAAGTGTATTCGATTAGAATTTTAAGATAGTTTATTAAAATCTTTAGAAATCCGGGTGTATTTAATTAGGATTTTAAAGTATAAATCCATGAATTTTTGTGGAGTTTAATTGATTTGTAGAGAGATTCCATATAAAATTTTGATCTAATTCCCTCGAAATCTCAATGGGAGATGTGAGATTTGTGGATGCTTAAAATACACTACGAAATCTCTTCAATTCCCTCTAATTCCTCAACTTCCTCAAATTCTTTAAAATCAATTTCTAATTGAATATACCTAGACAGAGCTACCGCACGGTTTTGTTTCAGCTCCAACTATATTGTCCGCTTTGGCATTCCCTGCCCGAAGACAGAGCTACCGCACGGTTTTGTTTCTGTGGACCGGTACTCAGCCATAGCCAGCGCCTGCTCTCCCCTCAGGGAGTCCACAAAAGGCCTAGTTGAAACTTAAGGTTGGCAATGGATATATAAGGCCCAAAGACCACGCCCTCACGGGCGATGTGGGATACTACATAGAATGTTATAAACTTCTTTAAAATCCTAATTGAATACACTCGAATTTCTGAAGATTTTAATAAACTATCTTAAAATTCTAATTGAATACACTTTGAATTTCAGATAATCACTTAAAATCCTGATTGAATACCCTTAGATTCATTAAAAGAATTAAAATACCTTAGAATCCCAATTGAATATGTGACAGCCCGTCTCGAAATATTTGTATCGATGACGTGAAATTACTAAAGTACCCTTGAACGGTTGTGGCGTTGTGTGGTTTAAGTTTTGGAAGTCCCTATCATTTTGGACCCAATTAGAACTTAGCTTTTTGTGGTTTTTGGTTGGTGATCAAGCTGGACCACATACACACACACTCCCACGTACCATACACACAAACACTAAGACCTCTCTCTTCTTTCTCTCATATTTTCTTCCATTTCCGTACAACCGTAAGGACAAACCGTCAACCAAGCATTTCAGGCATGGATCGAGGTTTTAAAGTTAACATTCAAACTCCTTGCAAGCTTATGAGTTGATCTATACCTTTGTTTGGACTTAAAACTTTCGAAAACCTTTGTTTCTCGCGAGCTCCGATTTGGGTACTATTTATGCAAACATGATCATGAAGTTTTTAGAAGTTTTTAAGCTTCTAGGGAGCTTTAGAACATCTTCACGAAGCTCGAAGAAGAAAAACGAACTGTTTTGGATGTTGGGAAGTTGAGTTTGGCGAGTTTCAAGTTTGGCTGGATTATCGTGGGTTTCCGTTGTATTTAAGTCCCAAAAGTGGTAAGGTTTTATTCTACTCGTTGTCATCTTCATTTGGGTACAAATTTCATGGGTTTTGGTTAAGAAATGAGAAAGATATGAAGTTTGTAAGTTTTTCCAGAAACCTGCGAAAATTCAAATTGCAGACGGCAGCGCTGACGGCGGCGGACGACGGCGACCGGCGAGGCTCGTCGGAGAATAAGACGAATATTCCGTTAAGGTTGACGGAATATTCTAACGGCGTCAGGTAACGCCGTGAACTTCTATTAAGGTTTTAACGGAATATTCCATAGAATATTCCCAAAGGCAGTTAACTATTCCGTTAGGGTTGGTCGAGTGTGGGGGTGTGTCTGGCTGTGCCTTGGCCGGTGTATGGGTAGTCAGAAAATTTTTCTAAAAATATGAGGATGTTTGTGGTGTTGAGTAGATCATGCTAGTATATTCAAACACCCCATTTGAGCAATGTTTGTAAAGTTATTACCTAGTTTTCGTTTGTGCTTTAAATTAACGTTTATGTAGTTGTTTCGCATATAGGTGAAACCTATCCTCAAGACAAGCGCAGTCAATCAAGGCATGGGGGCTACGACCCTTCCACATACCAGTGAGTGGGCTTTTGGTTTTCAGTATATACCTATATACTTGGTATTTTTCCCAGAAAATGAATTTGAATGATTATATGTCTTGAAATGCCATGCAAAGTATCTGCCTATTTTACTCATGCCTTAGTAGTTGCATATATTTATGATTGGTGTTGCGGACGCACCGGTAAGTGCCAGGTAAATTTATAGATTATGGTTGTGAGATTGATGATTACGTGAGATGTATTGAGAGCTCATAAACCTGCACCCCGGTGTTAATGCTCCTGCCCAGAGTTAGGGTGCAGTTCTTCACGTGATGTTCACCTCCCACACCATACGCTCACTTTGGATCCAAGTTAAGTGCACAGTCTTGTCGTACAAAACACTTTAGGTGGTTCCGACTGGTAGGTGACCTGCAATTATTTGCATAGTCTTCACGTGATCGTAGCACTTGAGCGTTCTAGTTTACACCCAATCTTGTCGTACAGACCAATTTAGGTGGTTCCGACTTATGTGCAGGTATATTTGTTGAGATGTGGATTTGAGTCGTACAGGTCACGTTAGGTGACTCTGGCTAGATGGATGAGCTCTAGATTCAGCTGTACAGGTCCCGTTAGGTGACTCCGGCTGATATATCATTTGCATTGATTTATATCACCTGGCTTACATATATTTTTATGCTGAGATATTTAACTTGGCATATATGTGGATTTTGCTAATTCGGGTATGGTTTCGATATAAGTATATATTCTATTTTCTGGGAAATTATACAGGTTTTACACTGAAGAGTTAGAACTTTTGAGAAATGAAATGATTTTTAAAAGCTTTGTTTTTGCCCACTCACACTTTCTGTTTTGCGTGCCTTCAGGTTCTAGTTAAGAGTTCTTTTGGTGGCTTGCGAGGAATTCACGACAGCTCTGACAGATTATCACCATTGTCGGATTACCATTGGTGTTGTATAATTTGTTATCGTCCTGCTGGAATGCATTTAGGCTACTTATGCTCTGTTGTGAATTTACACTTATTTTTGTCTTGCACCGTATCTTAGTTAGTGCTCTAGTTAGTTTGGTTTTGATATTTCTTATATTATCATTACTTTAGCACTGTGCATATGGCTACGTCACCTTCATGTGACGGCCAACACACCTTGATTTAGAGAGCCATGTCGTTCAGCTGAGCCTAGTTTCCCGGATATAGCTCAGTTAGGGGAAGCTATTGCTACTACTATTCAGTCTGCGCTCTGCCTTTCTCAAAGGACACCCTTGGAGACTATGTATAATTTAAAGTTAGATAAGTTTGAGGGTAATGAACGTCATGAAGGGGTAGAGCGGTGGCTAGACCATCTTGAAAAGACTTTCCGAGTGTTGCAAAGTCAAGAGAATCTTCATTCTGAAAGATGGGTCGAGAAGACTACATGGTTCTTAGGTAAAGAACCGACATCCTGGTGGGAACATGAGGTTTATCATTTGACCCCAGAGGAAATTGCTGACTGGGAAGTGTTTAAACAGTTGTTTCAGAAAAGGTTTATTCCCCCTGAGTATATTGATCGCAAGAAGAAAGAATTTACTCAATTGAGACAGGGGAAGATGACGGTGAATGAGTATTACAGAAGATTCACTGACTTGTTTCGTTATCATCCGGATGTTGTTGCTAATACGGTTGAGATGCTTCGTCGTTTCAGATTGGGTACTAAAAAGAAGTGGCGTTCTATGATGACCACTACCCCTTGTGCTTCTTACCAGGAGTTCTATGAGATTTTGTTGAGGTTTAATGATTCAAAGAATATGCCTAGTGAGAGTGAGGAAGAAGAAAATGATGGCAATCAGAAGAAAGATGACAAGGATAAAGGTCAAGCATCTCAAGGACCTCGCAAGACTCAGAGCTTTAAGCCAAGTGAAGCTAGTTCTAGTTCTTCCAGCGGGGGTTTTAGTGCCACTGGTCAGGGAAGAAGTGGTAGATTTTCTGGGGGTCCTAGATTCCAGAGACAGGGGGATGCTAGTAGAGGAAAGACTCCGTTGTGCCACAGATGTAACAATAGGCATTTTGGAGAGTGTCGGCGAGGCAGCAGTGGATGTTTTACTTGTGGACAGATGTAACATAGAGCTGTAAGTTGTTCTCAGAATCAGCAGAGGCCCTAGCAGCCTTCCTTGCCACCACCAGTGCCGATCCAGCAAGTTCCAGGGTCTGGTAGTTATGGTCAGATCGATCGTGGTGGTGCTTACCATTATCAGGGTGACGTAGTTCCTTATGCTTCAGGGCAATATCAATATTCCCAGGATCCTTATTACCAGAGTGGTTATCCTCAATATTCTGGAGGTTATGCGCCGTATCCTTCCATTCCAGCTGGTGGATCTTTGTGGTATCAGGGAGGATAGCCCCACAAAGGAGATATTGCTTCTAGTAGTGCAGGATCTTCGAGGCAGTCTGGTCAACCAAGTCAGGGGCGTAATATGCAGGGTCGAGGTGGTCAGACTAATAGAGGTCGTGGTGGACGACAGCAGACCAAGGGGCGGATCCACAACATCACGCTGCAGGATGCTCAGAATAATCCTGACTTAATCATGGGTACATTAAATATTCTTGGTCACTTTACTAGAGTGTTAATTGGTTGTGGTGCTACACATTCTATCATTTCTCATACATTTGCTTAAGTGACGCAACCTCATCCTACACCTCTAGGGTATGATTTAGAGTTTGCTATGCCTAGAGGAAAGAGATGTTATGTTGATTGTGTTTATCCAGGATGTCCAGTGATGGTGGAGGATGTAGTTATGCGAGCTAACCTTATCCCGTTAGATATTGTTGATTTTGATATGATTTTGGGCACATATTGGTTGCATTATAATCGTGCCAATATAGATTGCTACGGGAAAACAGTTACTTTCCATCATCCTGGAATACCTGTGGTTGCTTTTGTGGGTGAGCAGAGTGGGGTGAGGCATGGCGTTATTTCCGCTATAAGAGCAAAAAAGTTATTATCAAAAGGTTGCCAGGGATACTTAGCTCATGTGGTGTTGAATGATGTTGCTCATAGTAGTATGGAGGACGTGAAAGTAGTCAGGCATTTTCCTGATGTATTCCCTGATGATTTACCTGGATTGCCGCCAGACCAAGATGTGGAGTTTACTATTGATTTGCTTCCAAGTACGGATCCTATGTGAGGCATGGCGTTATTTCCGCTATGAGAGAAAAAAGGTTATTATCAAAAGGTTGCCAGGGATACTTAGCTCATGTGGTGTTGAATGACGTTGCTCATAGTAGTGTGGAGGATGTGAAAGTAGTCAGGCATTTTCCTGATGTATTCCCTGATGATTTACCTGGATTGTCGCCAGACCGAGATGTGGAGTTTACTATTGATTTGCTTCCAGGTACGGATCCTATATCTTTGACTCCTTATCGAATGGCTTCTGTTGAATTAAGGGAATTGAAAATTCAGTTGCAGGAATTAGTTGATAAAGGTTTTATTTGGCTTAGTATTTCACCCTAGGGAGCTCCAGTGTTATTTGTGAGGAAGAAAGACGGGACTTTGAGGCTATGCATTGATTATAGGCAATTGAATCGGGTAACAATTAAAAACCGTTATCCATTGCCGCGTATAGATGATTTGTTCAATCAGCTTCGAGGTGGCTGTGTATTTTCTAAGATTGATTTGAGGTCTGGTTATTACCAGTTGAAGATCAGCAATGAGGATGTCCCTAAGACAGCTTTCAGGACTCGTTATGGTCATTATGAGTTTTTGGTGATGCCATTCAGATTAACGAATGCACCAACAACTTTTATGGATTTGATGAATCAAGTATTCCAACCATATTTAGACAGGTTTGTCATTGTCTTTATTGACGATATTCTGGTGTACTTTAAGTCTAAATCAGAGCATGTTCGACATTTCACTTTGGTGTTGAAGAGATTGAGGGAACGCCAATTGTATGCTAAGTTTAGCAGATGCCAATTTTGGTTGGATCAAGTGGCATTTTTGGGACACGTCATATCTACTCAAGGTATTCAGGTGGATCCTCAAAAGGTAGCAGTAGTGAAGAATTGGGAGCAACCTCGAACCGTCACTGAGGTACGGAGTTTTCTTGGCTTAGCATGATATTAAAGACGGTTTGTTAAAGATTTTTCAATCGTTGCTTTGCCATTGACGAGATTGACTAGAAAAAAGATTAAATTTGAGTGGGATGATAATTGTGAGCAGAGTTTCCAGTAGTTTAAGTATTATCTCACTCATGCACCTGTTTTAGCACTCCCAGATGATAGTGGTAATTTTGAGGTCTACAGTGATGCTTCCTTGAATGGTTTGGGATGTGTGTTGATGCAACATGGTATGGTGATTGCTTATGCTTCACGATAATTAAAACCTCATGAGATGAATTACCTTACTCATGATCTGGAATTAGCAGCCATTATCTTTGCTTTAAAGATTTGGAGACATTATCTTTATGGTGAGAAATGTAAGATTTATACGGATCATAAAAGTCTTCAATACCTTTTTACTCAGAGGGATCTTAATCATCGGCAGCTGAGGTGGATTGAGTTGCTAAGTGATTATGATTGCACGATTGACTATCACCCTGGTCGTGCAAATGTGGTGGTTGATGCACTTATAGGAAGACACCAGTTAGACTTAATGCTTTATATGCTTGTCATATTCCTCTTCTTGCTAATTTGAGGTCCACTGGAGTGAAGTTAGGGGTGGAAGCTCGAGAAGAAGCTTTACTTGCTAATTTCCAAGTTAGACCAATTTTAATTGATCATGTGCTCGAGGCTCAGATGAATGATGAAGACATCTAGGAGTTAATTGAAGCAAGAAGTCAGGGGAAAAGGAAAGATCTCAGAGTTCAGGAGACTGATGGTATGCTTATGCAAGAAAACAGAATATACGTGCCAAATAAGGTGGAATTAAAGAAAGAAATTTTGGATGAAGCGCACTGTTTGGCTTATGCAATGCATCCTGGAGGTACTAAAATGTATCATACCATTCGACTATTTTATTATTGGCCAGGTATGAAAAGAGAAATTGCTGAGTATGTGAGTAGGTGTGCCATTTGTCAGTAGGTTAAAGCTGAAAGGAAGAAGCCTTTTGGGTTGATGCAGTTGCTTCCCATTCCACAGTGGACATTGGAAAACATTACTATAGATTTTGTGTACAAGCTTCCTCGTACACATAATGGTTATGACGGCATTTGGGTAATAGTTGATTGGATTATTAAGTCAGCACATTTTATTCCAGTGAGGGAGAAGTATTCTTTAAGCCGATTAGCTGAATTATTCATATCAAAGATTGTGAAGTACCATAGTATTATCTCGGACCGTGATCCCAGGTTTACTTCTAAGTTCTGGGTGGCATTTCAGGAGGCTCTAGGATTGAGTTACTTTATAATATAGCATAACATCCTCAGACAGATGGACAATCAGAGAGGACCATTCAGACGTTGGAGGATATGTTGAGATCTTTGGTATTGCAGTTTGGTGACGCTTGGCACAAGCGGTTAGATTTGATGGAATTTGCCTACAACAATAGTTTTCATTCAAGTATTGGTATGGCACCATTTGGGGCACTTTATGGCAGGTCTTGTCTTACACCTTTGTGTTGGTCTAAGGTTAGTGAAAAAGTTTTGGAGGGCCCTGAGATAGTGGAGGAGACTACTCAGAATATTTAGGTGATTAAGTCTAACCTGAAAACGATCGAGGATCGATAGAAGAACTTAGCAGATAAACATGCCGCTGATTGGGTGTGTAAAGTGGGTGATTGGGTGTTTCTGAAGTTATCACCGTGAAGAGGTGTTGTACGGTTTGGGAAGAAAGGTAAGTTAAGTCCTAGATATATCAGACCATATATGATCACTGAGAGAGTCGGTGAAGTTGCTTACATGCTTCAGTTGCCTCCAGAGTTGTCTAAAATGCATGATGTATTTCATGTCTTGATGCTTCGTCATTATGTTTCAGATTCGTCGCACTTGATACCTCCTCAACCTTTGGAAATTAATCTAGATTTGACTTATGATGAGAAGCCAGTGACGATATTGTATTGGAAAGATAAGGTGCTAAGGAACAAGACCGTGCGCTTAGTGAAAATTTTGTGGATAAATCACTCAGTTGAGGAGGCTAATTGGGCGACAGAGGACTGGATGAGAGAAAGGTATCCATGCCTATTTTATGATTACTAGTGGCTATTTGTTGTTGTTGTGTAATTTTGGGGATGAAATTTTCTTAAGGGGGGGTATGAAAATCTATGCAAAATTAAGAAAATCAGTGGGACAGTTGGAAACAAAGAAATGTGTTGCATGATATATGTAGAAGTGCATCCATGCCTCTAAGATATATAATAAATAGTTTGGAAGGTAAACCCTAACACCAACAAAGGGCAACAACCCTATCTACTATACGTATAAATGCATGTAAACAATTATATTAGAGACCAAAAATACAAAACAAATTATTTAAAATTCCCAGACAATATTAGACGTCTCTATAGGACAGTTGGGTTGGTGTATGGTACTGTAACTAGTTCAAAGCTTCAAAGCCATGGCCTCGTGATTTTTAGGGGGGGTGTATTCAATTGGGATTCTAAGGGATTTTAATTCTTTTAATGAATCTAAGGGTATTCAATCAAGATTTTAAGTGATTATCTGAAATTCAAGGTGTATTCAATTAAAATTTTAAGATAGTTTATTAAAATCTTTAGAAATCTGGGTGTATTCAATTAGGATTTTAAAGAAGTTTATAACATTCTAGGTGTATTCAATTAGAAATTGATTTTAAAGAATTTGAGAAAGTTGAGGAATTAGAGGGAATTGAAGAGATTTTGTAGTGTATTTTAGGGGGGGGTGTATTCAATTGAGAATTTGAGAGATTTTAATGGATTTATAAATCCATGAATTTTTGTGGAGTTTAATTGATTTGTAGAGAGATTCCATATAAAATTTTGATCCAATTCCCTAAAAATCTCATGGGGAGAGAGATTTGTGGATGCTTAAAATACACTACGAAATCTCTTCAATTCCCTCTAATTCCTCAACTTTCTCAAATTCTTTAAAATCAATTTCTAATTGAATACACCTAGAATGTTATAAATTTCTTTAAAATCCTAATTGAATACATCCGGATTTCTAAAGATTTTAATAAACTATCTTAAAATTCTAATTGAATACACATTGAATTTCAGAGAATCACTTAAAATCCTGATTGAATACCCTTAGATTCATTAAAACAATTAAAATCCCTTATAATCCCAATTGAATATGTGACAGCCCGTCCCGAAATATTTGTATCGATGTCGTGAAATTACTAAAGTACCCTTGAACGATTGTGGCGTTGTGTGGTTTAAGTTTTGGATGTGGACAATATGTTAAGTCCCTATCATTTTGGACCCAATTAGAACTTAACTTTTTATGGTTTTTGGTTGGTGATCAAGCTGGACCACACACACACACACACACTCCCACGTACCATACACACAAACACTCAAACCTCTCTTTTTTCTCTCTCAGATTTTCTTCCATTTCCGTACAATCGTACGGACAAACCATCAACCAACCATTTCAGGCACGGATCGAGGTTTTAAAGTTAATATTCAAACTCCTTGAAAGCCTATGAGTTGATCTATACTTTTTGTTTGGACTTAAAACTTTCGAAAACCCTTGTTTCTCGCAAGCTCCGATTTGGGTATTGTTCATGCAAACGTGATCGTGAAGTTTTTAGAAGTTTTTAAGCTTCTAAGAAGCTTTAGAACGTCTTCATGAAGCTCGGAGAAGAAAAACGAAGTGTTTTGGAATTCGGGAAGTTAAGTTTGGCGAGTTTCAAGTTTGGCCGGCTTATCGTGGGTTTCCATTGTATTTAAGTCCTAAAAGTGGTGAGGTTTTGTTCTACTCGTTGTCAACTTTAGTTTGGTACAAATTTCATGGTTTTTGGTTAAGAAATGAGAAAGATATGAAGTTTGTAAATTTTTCCAGAAACCGACAAAAATTCAAGTTGCAGACGGCGGCAACCGATGAGGCTTGTCGGAGAAGGAGACAAATATTCCGTCAGGGTTGACGGAATATTCTATTGGTGTCAGATAACGCCGTTAACTTCTGTTAAGGTTTTAACGGAATATTCCTAACGGCAGTTAACTATTCCATTAAGGTTTTGCCGCACATGGGGACATGTCTGGCCATGCCTTGGCTGGCCTGTGGCAGCGCGTGGATGGTTAGAAAATTTTTCTAAAAATGTGGGGATGTTTGTGGTGTTGAGTAGATCATATTGGTATATTCAAACACCCCATTTGAGCAATGTTTGAGAAGTTATTACCTAGTTTTGGTTTGTGCTTTAAATTAACGTTTATATAGTTATTTCGCATATATGTGAGACCTATCCTCGGGACGAGCACAGTCAATGGAGGCTTGGGGGCTATGACCCTTCCACATACCAATGAGTGGGCTTTTAGTTTTCAGTATATACCTATATACTTGGTATTTTTCCCAGAAAATGAATTTGAATGATTATACGTCTTGAAATGCCATGCAAAGTATTTGCCTATTTTACTCATGCCTTAATAGTTGCATATATTTATGATTGGTGTTGCGGACGCACAGGTAAGTGTCAGGTAAGTTTATAGATTATGGTTGTGAGATTGATGATTATGTGAGATGTGTTGAGAGCTCATAAACCTGTAGCCCGGTGTTAGTGCTCTCGCCTAGAGTTAAGGCACAGTCCTTCACGTAATGTTCACCTCCCGCACCATACGCTTACCTTGGATCCAAGTTAGGTGCACAGTCTTGTCATATAGACCACTTTAGGTGATTCCGATTGGTAGGTGACCCGCGATTATTCGCACAGTCTTCACGTGATTGTAGCACTTGAGCGTACTTGTTTACACCTAGTCATGTCGTATAGACCACTTTAGGTGGTTCCTACTCGTGTGCAGGTATATTTGTTGAGATGTGGATTTGAGCCGTACAGATCACGTTAGGTGACTCCGGCTAGATGGATGAGCTCTAGATTCAGTCGTACAGGTCACGTTAGGTGACTCCGGCTGATTTATCATTTGCATTGATTTATATCACTTGGCTTACATATATTTTTTATGCTGAGATATTTAACATGGCATATATGTGGATTTTGCTAATTCGAGCATGGTTTCAATATATTTATATATTCTATTTTTTGGGAAATTATACAAGTTTTACGGCGAGGGGTTAGAACTTTTGAGAAATGAAATGATTTTGAAAAGCTTTGTTTTTGCCCACTCACACTTTCTATTTTGCGCCCCTCCAGGTTCTAGTTAGGAGTGCTTTTTGGTGGCTTGCAAGGAATCCACGGCAGCTCTGACAGATTATCACCATTGTAGGATTACCGTTGATGTTGTATAATTTGTTATTGTCCTGCCGGACTGCACTTTGGCTACTTATGCTCTGGTTGTGAATTCACACTTATTTTCGTCTTGCACCTTATCTTAGTTAGTGCTCTAGTTAGTTTGGTTTTGATATATTCGCATTTCTTATATTATCATTACTTCCGCGCTGTACACATGGCTACGTCACCATCACATGACGGCCAGCACTCCTTGATTTCGGTCGGGGTGTGTCAGAATACACCCCCCTTAAGCATCCACAAATCTCACATTTCCGATTAGATTTCGAGGGAATTGAATCAAAATTTTATATGAAATCTCTACAAATCAATTAAACTCCACAAAAATTCATGGATTATAAATCCATTAAAATCTCTTAAATTCTCAATTGAATATACCCCCCTTAATTAGGGATAACAAAGAAAGTCATATAAAAATAGAGAGCTAGTACACCCACCCCATTGTCTTATTTTTCCATTCACGTTAATTGAAGTCACAATTAAGCAAATTCAATTGCAAAACACAAAGGTATCTAAATTCTAAAGGAAAACTTCGATGACATATATACAATGCAGCAAATGCAAAAGATCCACATATAAAATTATTCCTTTACCTCTTCAATAGAAACATAATCTTCTACATTTTCCATAGAAGCGTCATCTTCTACTTCTTCAACGAAAAAGTCATCTTCTAAATCCCTTTTCTTTTTCTTTTTTTTTTCTTTGTTTTTTTTTTTTTTTTTTTTTTGCTTTCTCTAGATGAAAAGATGAGTTAGGGTTTAAAATAGATTGAACGTGCAACCCAACCTTTTTGTTTTAACGCAAAAGAGAATAATTAATATCCTTATCAGTTATTTTACAAATGAACTAATTTATAATTAAAAAAAAATTCATTAAAGATGAATGAAAAAAAATAAGACAATGAGATGAAAATAACTTCACTCTAAAAATATTAGCCGTGTGTCATTTGCCGAGGAAAATGCACTGGAGCTTTAATATTTGCAGGGAGGGTAGGTTGAAGTATTGGCCATACCCAACTAGAATACCAAAAGAGTGTACAAGTGGTTCTCCAAGAAAAAAAAAAGCGTACAAGTGTTGGTAATCCCAATATGTGATCCACAATTTTTATCATATATATATATAAGCTTTAATATTTGCTGGGAGGGTAGGTTGAAGTATTGGTCATACCCAAACTAGAATGCCAAAAGAGTGTACAAGTGTTGCTAATCCCAAGATGTGATCCACAATTTTTATTTTATATATATATATATTTTTTTTTTTTGACTTGTTCATTGGGTAAGTAGTGTGGGTTACCTTCTCCATACAATATCCGAAGTATTAAAAAAAATAATGTTAAAAAGATTAAATTTGTAAATAAAGTTTTGAAAGCTAAAGAACATAAAAGTTGATTGGTTTATTATTTACACGTTGATAAACGTGCTTATTTTTATTGGTGACATATAATTTAGTTTACAAATTTAATCTCTGAATTTAGTCTCTGTAACATTATTCTATCCAAAATAAACCAAATCAAGGGCAAGTATACGTATGTATATATTAATTACTTATGTATATATTAGCTGCAAAAGAAGAAAATGAAATAGAAAGGTGATGTGGGATTTTCTTTGGTTTCTAAAAATATAATTATTTAAATGCAAATGTGAATTAAGTTAGCGTGTTTTTTTTTTTTTTTTGTTGATCGTTTTTATGTAAGTTTTATTATGATAATGAAGGATGAGTCCACCTACTTCCGTCACTCCACCTCATAATTCACTCCACCTCATAATTGCCCATTTCTATTAAAATCATAAAATGGCTGTACTACAATATAACTCCACACCACTCCCTCACTTTGGTTCACATTTGAAGCATACAAGTCACTCTATAATTTGATCTCTCTTTAGTCTTTCTTCCTCTCCCACCTCACTTTCTGGTAAATACCTTCAACTTTCCTCCAATGGAGTTGGAAAGTATCCTTTATTTCATTGAGAGCAAGAACATTTTAGTCACTGGTGCCACTGGCTTTCTAGCAAAGAGTACTATTCGATTCTACCCTCCCCCCCCCCCCCCCCTCTCTCTCTCTCCCCTCCCTCTCTCTTTGTGTTTATGTTTTTTTTTAGTTAGAGAGCATCTAAATATGCTTGAATGGATGCAGTTTTTGTAGAGAAGATACTGAGGGTGCAACCAAATGTTAAGAAGCTCTATCTTCTTTTAAGAGCTCCAGATACAAAATCAGCTACTCAGCGTTTGAATAATGAGGTATGTATATATGCAACTGGTCGATTGCCCTTTGATTTTCTTCTTCAATCCATTGCGTCTAGGGTTCAAAGTAAAATAAGGTATATATATATATATATATATATATGTACAGCTATCTATATATAACTTTTAGTTTAGTGCAGGAGAAATGTGTGCTTCAAATGTATTTACCTTTTGTTTCTACATATCTTCTTTTTGCGCATACAAAATAGGCAAGAATGGCAAAAAATATAAGCATTTGTGTCTTGGACTACCTCAATCAGTCTATATAAAGAAGAAGTTTGGTGCACTACAGTAAATACAGGGAAAAAGAATGTGATAACTTTATTTAATGAAAAAAAATTAAATATTAATGAAAAATCTTTAAATTTTAATAAACAGGAAAAAAGAACTTAAATTTTAATGAAAATGAAAAAATTAAAAAAAAAAAAAAAAAACCTGACGTGCGGGACTTGTGCATTCATCACAGACACTGTTTATGAAACTGAACACTATTTATGAAAATAAACACTATTTATGAAACTAAATGGTACTACACTATTTATGAAACTGAACGGTACTACACTGTTTATTGGTCCAATTTCATAAATAGTGCCTAGTCTTTTGTCCACTTTCATCAATAGCGTATAGTTGTTGGTCATGTTTCATAAATAATGTCTAGTTATTGAGTCCAGTTTCATAAATAATGTATAGAAATTGGTACAGTTCATAAATAGTGTCTCTTTCTTGGTCCAATTTCATAAATAGTGCCTAGATATTGGTCTACTTTCATAAATAGTGCCTAGTTATTGGTCTACTTTCATAAATAGTGCCTAGTTCTTGGTCATGTTTCATAAATATTGTCTAATTCTTACTCCAGTTTTATAAATAGTGTATAGTCCAGTTTCATAAATAGCTTCCACCTATTGGTTTAGTTTTGGAAATAATGCCTAATTCTTGTTTTTGTTTCATAAATAGTGTCTACTTATTGGTCTAGTTTCATAAATAGTTTACTTATTTGCCTAGTTTCATGAATAGTGTTTACTTATTGGTCAAGTTTTATAAATAGTGTTTAATTCTTGGTTCAATTTCATAAGGTTTGAAACTTGGACCCTTTTTGGTCCTGTAAAAACACCCATTGCACCGAAAACGATGAACCTAGAAGTGACCCTTTGGATCAAAACTTAAGAAGATTATGTTCTTAGTAATTATATTTAAAAAGCTATTTTCAATGACCAAATTAAAATTTCCTCAAATTTTTTACATACCTACAATAATAAATTTAGCTCTCCATTAGACCTGGCATTCGTGTCGTGTTTTTCGTGTTCGTGTCGTTTTCGTGTCATACCTGATAGCTTAACGGGTCATATCGTGTAATACCCGTTAAAGTAAACGGGTAATATGACCCGACCCGAAATCAACCCGTTAATATTTTCAGGTAATATGACCCGACCCGTTAGCCGTTAAGAAAAATATATTTTAAATCAATAAAAATGAAAATGAAAAACATAATTTGACCCAAAAAAATGTAAAACATAATACTAAATTAGTATATGCATACTAAATTTCGGAGTTGACCCCTTAATGAAAGTTGTAAAGCTTTTCATTACGAGTGATTACATTTTTCACACTTCTACAATAATTATTATTAATTTTATTAATTTTTCACTCAAATAAATAACATTGTTCATGAGATTTGGAGGGTTTTAAAAATCTAAACGACCATGTAACCTTGCTAATGGAACTGAAAGCTTACATGTTATTCCTTTTACAAAATCCTCAATTTTCATAGATCATCATGACATGAGATTTTTGTGGTATATATCCACTTCTGTAAATATTTTAAATTGACGATCAAATTAGTTCATTGTATTCATATAGGATCAAGGAGTGTAGCTGTAAAAAATCATCAAAATCGGAGTTAAAATAACCGTTAAATCGTGATTTTTCGTTTATAACCGTCGAAACGTTTTGTCTCGTTACTTGATCTCTGAATGTTTGTTTTTTGCAATTTTTGGCATATGCGATCTCGAAGCATATATAAACATGTTTGATGGTTGGATCATTGAAATTAGTTCATATGATGCGTATCCCATCAAAACGATACATTAACTAACACTTGGAGTTTATTTATACTTTCATTAAGTATAACATAAGATTTTGTGGTATCCACTAATGTAAATATTTTAAATTGAAGATTGAATTCATTCATTGTATTCATATAGGGTCAAGGAGTGTAGCTGTAAAAAATCATCAAAATCAGAGTTAAAATAACCGTTAAATCGTGATTTTTCGTTTATAGCCGTTGAAAAGTTTTGTCTCGTTACTTGATCTCTAAATGTTTGTTTTTTGAAAATTTTGGCGTATGCGATCTCGAAGCATATATAAATAAGTTTGACAGTTGGATCGTTGAAATTAGTTTTGTAGGATGCGTATCCCATCAAAACGATAGATTCACTAACACTTAAGAGTTTATTTATACTTTCATCAAGTATAACATAAGATTTTGTGGTATCCACTAGTGTAAATATTTTAAAATGAATATCGAATTCATTCATTGTATTCATATAGGGTCAAGGAGTGTAGTTGTAAAAAATCATCAAAATCGGAGTTAAAATAACCGTTAAATCGTGATTTTTCGTTTATAACCATCGAAACGTTTTGTCTCGTTACTTGATCTCTGAATGTTTGTTTTTTGCAATTTTTGGCATATGCGATCTCGAAGCATATATAAACACGTTTGATGGTTGGATCATTGAAATTGTTTCATATGATGCGTATCCCATCAAAACGATACATTAACTAACACTTAGAGTTTATTTATATTTTCATTAAGTATAACATAAGATTTTGTGGTATCCACTAATGTAAATATTTTAAATTGAAGATTGAATTCATTCATTGTATTCATATAGGATCAAGGAGTGTAGCTGTAAATAATCATCAAAATCGGAGTTAAAATAACCGTTAAATCGTGATTTTTCGTTTATAACCATCGAAACGTTTTGTCTCGTTACTTGATCTCTGAATGTTTGTTTTTTGCAATTTTTGGCATATGCGATCTCGAAGCATATATAAACACGTTTGATGGTTGGATCATTGAAATTGTTTCATATGATGCGTATCCCATCAAAACGATACATTAACTAACACTTAGAGTTTATTTATATTTTCATTAAGTATAACATAAGATTTTGTGGTATCCACTAATGTAAATATTTTAAATTGAAGATTGAATTCATTAATTGTATTCATATAGGATCAAGGAGTGTAGCTGTAAAAAATCATCAAAATCAGAGTTAAAATAACCGTTAAATCGTGATTTTTCATTTATAGCCGTTGAAAAGTTTTGTCTCGTTACTTGATCTCTAAATGTTTGTTTTTTGCAATTTTTGGCGTATGCGATCTCGAAACATATATAAATAAGTTTGACGGTTGGATCGTTGAAATTAGTTTTGTAGGATGTGTATCCCATCAAAATGATAGATTCACTAACACTTGAGAGTTTATTTATACTTTTATCAGATATAAACATAAGATTTTGTGGTATCCACCAATGTAAATATTTTAAATTGAAGATCGAATTCATTCATTATATTCATATAGGGTCAAGGAGTATAGCTGTAAAAAATCATCAAAATCAGAGTTAAAACAACTGTTAAATCGTGATTTTTCGTTTATAACCGTTGAAAAGTTTTGTCTCGTTTCTTGATCTCTGAATGTTTTTGTTTTGCAAATTTTGGCGTATGTGATCTCGAAGCATATATAAACAAGTTTGACGGTTGGATCATTGAAATTTGTTTCATAGGATGCGTATCCCATCAAAACGATACATTAACTAACACTTAAAGTTTCTTTGGGTTAAATATTAGGCGGGAAATGGATGGATATAGGCTGCAAAATTTCCCAAATATTAGGCGGGAAATGGATGAAACTCTTGAAATATTAGGCGGGAAATTAATTATTATAATTTTTTTATGTGTTTGGTATTTTTATATTACTTGATATTTTTATTTTTAATGTGTTTTATGATTTTTAATCTCAATCTTTGCCTATAATATACTATAAAGATAAATAAATAAATAAAACTTAAAATTTAAAGTTTATATAGAATAATAATTAATAAACAATATAAACATATTCATTATATCTATTGCATTTTATAGTAAGTTTTTTTTAGTAGTTTAAAAAATTAAAATCATCAAAATAGCATTTTTCTTATTGTGTCGAAACAGGTTACCCGCGTGTCACTCTTGTGTAAACCTGTTAATGACCCGTTATTAACGGGTTATTATTGTCTGACCCGATAATGACCCGATTAGTTATCGTGTTGACCCGAAACCCGTTATTTTCGTGTCGTGTTAACGGGTCGTGTAAGAAATTGCCAGGTCTACTCTCCATCCAATTCTTGAGCTTGAGTGTCATCTTGGAGAAAATTTTCATTGTGCCCGTAACACAAATGGTATACCACGACGTGTTATTATGTAAGTAGTTGGAATTTTTATTTTTTATGTAATTAATTTTTTAACACAAGAATCTCACAACTTGCATAGAGACACGTGGTGTACCACCCCTTGTTCCGGGGGCACATTGAAAAATCTCTCATCATCACGACTACTATTGGGAAACAACACCACAAAATTAAAACTAGGGAATGTAATTCAATTTGAAGTCTTTTTCTTATTCTAAGCTAAAAAAAAAAAAAAAAAAAAAAAAGAAAAAGAAAAAAGGAAATCTATTAATGTAGCTGACAATGGGAGAAAAAAGTGGTGTTTTTTTTTTCTTTTTTTTTTTTTGTTGTTGTTCTTTTGTCTTTATCATTAAATTAAGTTAGTGGATGGTTTTTAATTAAAATGTAAAGATTTGAAACCATTTTCATTAGTTTCCTATAAATATATGAAATGTGGGGAAACAAATATTTTTGTTTCTGAATTTGAAATGGGATGGAAATCTGAATTTTGTCATTGCAAGTATTTTTTTTTTAAAACTTTTTTGGCCACTTCTATATGTAGATAATTGGGAAGGATCTTTTTAGAGTGGTGAAGGAAAAATGGGGAGCAGGTATGAACTCAATCATCTCGGAAAAGCTGACTGTGGTGCCTGGAGACATTTCTCTTGAGGATTTGGGCTTGAATGATTCAAACTTGAGGGAAGAGGTGTTGAGTCAGATAGATATCATTGTGAACTTAGCTGCAACAACCAACTTTGACGAAAGGTAATGATGTTTAAGGAAGTGACTTCCACATGCTTCGACTTTATAAATTTAAAAAGATCATGCAACAAAATAAATAGAAGTATGCCGAAGAATAAAAGTAGTGTGCAGATATTGTTGAATCCCAATTTACTTAGAATTATAGTTTGTTTTTGTATTCTTGTCAGACTGTGAACTTATAAACGCAGTCAATTATTTTGACGCATAATTGAGATTTATGGTTTGATTGTTTAGTATGTCTGGAAAAATATCACCAATATAATATAGGAATATAGCAAACTAGATTAAAATATATGATGTGGTGTGCAGATATGATATTGCACTTGCTCTCAATACTTTGGGAGCCAAGCATGTGTTGAACTTTGCTAAGCAATGTGTTAAACTAAAGGTGCTGGTCCACGTATCCACAGGTTAGTATCTGATATCTGTCATCCCTTCCAATGTTTCTGGATCTTTTGATTTTAATTAATTAAGATGATATTATCATTAAACGTTGTTCTCAATTGCTTTTAATTAGCATGACCTTTTATTCCTTTTGTTCTGAACTAATTATAAGATTATAATGCCCAGCTTGAAATAATACGACCAATATATAAAATGGATGTGTGTGTGTGTATGTTTTTTAAGAGAAAAATAGCGAATTTATTCAATTTACAAAGTCATGTGATCATTCCAGAGAACATCATGAATAACGTTCGGAGGTTCCTCAAACTAATAAGAAACCAAATTATATACAATATTTAACAAATTTACTTAAAAACACAGTAAAATAGCAGAATTGTTTTAAAAAAAACAAGTTTTTAAGGTCATTAAAGTTGTGTAACAAATGCAAAAGCTGTATTATTTGTTTGAGGATGTGAAGGTAAAAGAATCCAATATTTGTGAAAGGAGAAAACTTACAATGACTTATAAGAGTTTGGACCATATAGCCAATTAGTTTTACGGTGGAACTCCAACATTCTTTATAGTATCAGAGCAGGTTGCCCCACATGTAAAGCCTAATGGCCACACATGCTTCATCTCACCAAATTCGTGTTGTCCATGTGTTTGGCTTGAAAAATTGCCACACGTGAGGGGGCACACGAGGATGTGAAGGAAGAGTCTCATATTGGTGAAAGAAGAAACATTGCAAGGGTTTATAAGAGATTGGACTATTCTCCATATAGCCAATTAGTTACTGAACTTTTTATGTTGTGCGAATTTTTAACATTTTTTTAGCTAAAATTGAACCTTTCAACATATCATAATCCTTATTCATTATCCCACTCACTGCTGTTTTATGATTTCAGCTTATGTTTGCGGCGAAAAGGAGGGACTTCTATTGGAAAACCCATACCACATGGGTGAGACACTCAATGGGACCACAGGTCTGGATATAGACAATGAAATCAGGCTGGTCCACGAAAAACTGAAAGAACTCCAAGCGGAGGAAGCATCAGAACGAGCAATTACTCTCGCCCTCAAAGACTTTGGACTCAAAAGGTTTGTCAGAAAAAAAATCTCCCGAGCTCCTTCTTCTTTCACTTGTTTGTTCGCTTAAACACTTCGAATTCTTTAGAGCGAGAGCAATTTTTTGACAAGCATGCTACGATGACAATGTATGTGCTGTGATGGAAGTCCTCCGATCAGTTTATTGTTTGTTTAGACCTGGTCTAAAGCTTAACCTAAGCTATACCGTTGGACTAGGACAACTAGACTTATACCTGTGAGCCTTAAACGTTAACTGTTCATGGTAGCTTTAATTTAAGGTGTTTAAGGTTGACCATCTTTGATTAGTAACCAGATTGAGTGATTGTTTTTGGTGCTATACAGTATCCTGTCGTTCAAAGGCACAAAGGCAGCCATCAATTCACGAGTAAAACTAAGTCAAAATTAAAAGAAAGAATAATAAGATATTAATCATATTATACATGGCATATGGTTTCAGTAGGCAACATATGTGCAAATTTTTGCCGATGCTTTTGCCCGCCAGAGCCTTCTTATTAGGGATCATTGTACTTTCTCCTTTGTTTTTGATGCTCTTTGCTTTGATTATATAGGGAATGGTTGTATTTGGGGTTTCTCTCTTCAATAAATTACTTCTTTGTTTCAAAAGTAAAAATAAAAATAAAAATATGAGAATGACAAAGAATACCACTTGAGATGTACCCATATCATATAAGTTGTTGCCCTTATATTCTTGGCTTGGGTTTACTGTCCAAAAGATATTTATTGTTATCAACTGCTAGCTTTCATTCAATTAATTCAAATATCAACATTTACATCTTCCATGAACATTAAATAAAAATTCAAGAAATAAAATTCCGTGAAGAATTATTGATATGATTCATTATAATAAATGAAAATATGACTTTTGCCCCTACAAACTTAATTTTCTTTACCAAAAACTTGACATAATTTTTTTGACCTGTTTAAAACCCAAATGATTAGAATCCATATAAACAAATTCCTGAAGCTTGAATTCAATTAATTTATATGTTCCGAATGCCGAAATACCCCTATTAATATCAATTGGATTTAATTATTTTTTATTTACCGTCAATTATTGTAAATTGACTAATTAGTCATTAGTTGTGTTAAGTGTGCGCATTACATTCTGCCATTTCTTTTCCTATTCCAAATTTCTCAATTATTCTTGCTTCCTATATTTTTGTTTGAAATTAATTTATTATATGCATCTAGGTAATTATTGTGCTTGTAAATATAGGTAAATTAGTGGACATTAAAAATAGTAATTAGCGTGCATGTAAATATTAGCTAGGTACATTAAGTTAAAAGCCGACTAAGGAAAAAATTGTCTTATGTTATTCTGGAAAAAGTATTATGTGATGTCCTAAAATAATGTGTCTATTATTCCCTCGTCTTTTAGTTGTAATATATTGTTGTATGAAAAGAGTGTACTTATAATTTCTTTAAGGCGCAAGACTAGTTGTAAGTTACATTCATCGACATGATCGGAGAATAGTATCACATGTTTTAAATAATTTGTAATGGGAAGTGTTATTGGCATTTCAAAAATTTTATTCTACACTCCTCACAAGAGTATTTTAATTTCTAAATAGAAAGTTTGGAGTGTAGAATGAGGAATTTGGAGTGCCAATAACAATTGTCCTTGTAATAATAGGTCAACTATTTCCCTAGCTTGTAACTTATATTAAATTTTGGGTTTTATTTAGAAGCTAAAAAATCGGAAGTTTATGTTTAAGAAATATGAGTTGCAAGAGCTTATCTTTGAAAAACAAAATCCTATAATAACGAAAGAAAGAATGGTGAAACAGATATGGTGAGGGCAATGATACCGCAGAGTCAAAAAGGGTTTTTTTTTTTTTTTTTTTTTTTTTTTTTTTTTTGTTTTTGTTTTTTGGGGTTTTTATTACTAATGGTTCCTGAGATTGACCAAACTTATCATTTTGGTTCCTCACTTTCAAAATCAATTAATGTCGTCCTTGACATTCACTACCTCACATCAATTTGGTCATTCCGTTTAGATTCCGTCAATTATTTTGTTAATTTGTATTAGCATTTGCCTACACACTTTGTGTATATGAACACATTTTAAAAAAAAAAATATAGGAAGGAGAGAGGCAGAGAGGGAACGTGGAGGGGGGGGGGAGAGTGAGAGGTTTTTCTTTTTGTCTTTTATTTTCTTTTAATTTTAAATATTGAAGATATTTTAATATCATCTGTAGGTGAAACTTCAATAAAAAAACAGTAAATATTGAAGATATTTTTACATTATTGCCCATCAATTTTTTTTTTGTGATAGAAGACTAATGTAGTTTTAGATGTGGGACCCACCAATCCAATAAGATGGTGACATGTAGATTATACAAAAAAAGGGTTTTTTTTATCACAAATGGTCCGTAACATTGATCAAACTCTTCATTTTGGTCCTTGAGTTTCAAAAATCAATAAATTTGGTCCCTGACTTTTACTACCACACATCAATTTATTCATTATGTTAAAATTTCATCAATATTTTTTGTTAGTGCGATAATATGGTACCACTAATCTAATCATATGGTGTCACATAGATTAACTATAAAAATATATATATATATTTTTTTTTAAGATTTAAAACTAAAAGTAAAACAAGAAATTAAAAACTAAAACTAAAAGGAAAAAAACAGACATCATCGTCTTCATCTAGGTATGCTAGAAAAGAAAAAGAAGGCACCATGACACCACTAAAGCTCTTGACCTCCCAACCTCACTCCTCATTCTATCCAGTTGATTATAATCCTATCAAATTTGAATTGAATTTGGATTGCATTTTTTTTTTTTCCAAATGGAATAGTGGGATGCGAGAGAAATGCCAACGCGGAATACTCGTCAGTTGGTTCATTCTAAAAAAATAGTTTCATATAATTAATAAGATTGGATTAGTGGGACCATATCAGCACACTAACAGAAAATATTTACGAAATTTTAATGGGAGGACTCAATTGATGTGTGATATTGAAAGTCAGGGACCAAATTTATTGACTTTTGAAACTCATGGACCAAAATGAGGAGTTTGATCAATGACAGAGACCATTTGCAATAAAAACCCTTCTTTTGTGTAATCCACGTGTCACTATGTTATTGGATTTGTGAGTTCCACATACAAACTAACAGAATAATTGACAGCATCTAAATGAAAGGACCAAATTGATGTGTGGTAGTGAATGTCAGAAACGACATTGATTGATTTTGAAAATGAGAGAGCATTTGGGATAAAAACCCTTCCTTTTATGGTAAGATGATAAATTAAAGGTGGACCTGTGATTTGCCATCAAACTTGCAGTATGCATTGATTGAGATATAAATCTAGCACATCAGTTATTAATATTGTTTTCCGAATGTTACACTTATTATATATTTTTAGGATAATGCTACATAGAGCAAAGTTTTAAACCAAATTTCCAAATCAAATGATGTGTCACCAATAAGAAATAAACACATTAATCAATACTTATTAATAATCCAATCATCAACAACCATATCATTTGGTTTATAAAATTTGATCTCTCTAATATTATCCTATTTTTATATTATATTTGTATCACACCTCTAATAGAAGTTGGCCCTTGTGTATTGATTGAGACATAAGCCAAACACATCAGATATTAATATCTTTCTAGGAATGATACACTTATCATATTTTTTATATCATATTTATACTACCTCTCTAATAAAAGTAGAGCTCAACCACATATGTAGGTCTCATCTCCATTTGAGTGATGGTACAAGTGTCATATGAAAAATACTATGCAAATCATATTTTTGTACCACATTGATATACCATCTCATGTGACAAATGATGTATAGTTGACACATCAATGAATAAATTTATTTAATTGAACATTGGTTTTATTCATCACCTATTGCATAGTATTGTATAAAAATGTGGCATTCCTAGCATCACTCCTTTCTATTTTTAATTTTTTTTTTTTCAAACAGATCATTTATCACTTGCATGTTAGTTTTTACTTTTTGAAGAAAGAAGAAGTTTACATAATTAAATATCAACGTACTGATTCAGTAACTACGACATACTAAAAACCTAATCATTTAGCAATTAAAATTAAATTTGTTTTTTCTCCTATGTATTTGCAACAAACATTGTAAGTTCCATCTGGATTAATTGCGCCCTTGAAACCAATCTGACGAAGAAACGGTTCATACAATAAAGAACACATACCGCTCAATGTCTTAGTAGTCTTATCAAAAGCATGAACTCTTTGTCGAACTTCTTTTTTAACAAACGATATCTACACTAAGGGGTGGGGAAGTGAGTTAAGTCTCATAGTGAGTTAACAATAATGTGGTTTCAAACTCTTTGTCAACCTTTTATCTAATAATTTATACTTTGAAACAAATTAGGATAAATAGATATAATGAATTATAACAAGGAAGGATTTCCATACACCTTATTTGTCCTCCTACGCATTCATGTTTATCTTGACAATTTTGTTTGAACAAATAAGAAAAAATCAATGTGAATATAAATAAATAAGAGAGTGTAGAACGAGAGAATGGTGGCTGAAAATCATTATCTCATGACGAATCTACTGAACTATACCTAGTGTGCATTGTAAAGTTATGAAATCTGCTGAATATTATATATCTAAATTTGTTTATTAACTTTTCTTGTCCTCTTTCTTATTAACTATAGTAGGATAAATTAATTGTAGTTATGTAAAATATTGAAATCCAAACGATGCAAATTCTAAATCGCACTTTTTGGGTAAATTACTTTCTTAGAGCAATTCAGTATGGATGGCCCAACACGTATGTGTTTACCAAGGCAATGGGAGAAATGCTAATAGGAGATCTAAAAGAAAATCTGCCTGTGGTCATTATTCGCCCTACCATCATCACCAGTACTTACAAAGAACCCTTTCCTGGTTGGGTTGAAGGAATGAGGTGTGTCGATATGAATAAACCTTTCTTATAATTTTTAAACATATAACGAGTTTTTGGTGTCATATAAATATTTACTTTTTTTATCTGTTCACTTGTGTCACATGCAGAACCATTGATAGCATTGCAGTTGGCTATGCTAAAGGAAAATTAACATTCTTTCTCTGCGACATTAATGCAATTGTTGATGTGGTGAGTTAACAAAATACTTCATTTTGTTACTATTCGTACCCTCTTATCTCCAAGGTTTGAGTACATTAAAATCAAATACAAAATTACATAGCTATCTATACGTGAAAATCCATTTCTACTCGTAAAAAAAATGTAATTTGACATATGTACATACTTTTCTACAAATATATATTCATATAAATTTCAAACTATGATCTTCAAATAAGGAAGAATGACGCTCTATATATAAACAACCGAACAATGTTCATTAAAGAAGTTGTATTATACCTGTTACAAATATTAGGTTGGTCAGGCAACAAGTTCATTTGCCCAATAAAGAAAAGAAAAAGAAATTCTATTTAATTAGTGCTTATCTTTCATTTATATTCTTAAGCATTTACAAAACATTTGATGATATATTACTTATATAAACATCGTGCAGATACCAGCTGACATGGTTGTGAATGCAATACTTGCTGCAATGGCAGCCCATGCAAACCAACCTGGTGAAGTAATTTATCAAGTAGGATCCTCTAGGAGAAATCCTGTAAGATATGGTAATCTTCACGATTATGGAGTCCATTTCTTCACCAAGAAACCATGGATTAATAAAGATGGGACGCCAGTTAAGGTTGGCAAGGTTCCAATTATGGGCAGCATGGCTAGCTTTCACAGATACATGACTGTCCGTTATTTACTTTTCCTCAAGGTAATTGGTTCTACATATTCTTCTGCATCCATAATAATATTTTTCAATCATAGCTTGTCGACGAACGTAACCAAGAAAACTGTGAGGTCAAGTGCTGGCGTGGTATTGCGAGTAAATATAAATTGTAACACTTGCAATGAAATTAAGGTTGACCGCTTGTGGTTTAAAGTTAGATGTTAAATGCACATGCTATAGTATTTTAGCGCGACTCGTAGCACGACGTGAGAACATGTCTGGTTCCATCATCTAGAAGTTCCCCATCGAATCTTATTTTACCTTTTACTGTCTCTAAAAGTATGTAAAAATAGCCCCTTGAGTTCTCTGTGTCTATTTTGATATTGTATTCTCTGTCTAATATTTCCAACACAATAGGGATTGGAAGTGGTTAATGCAGCATTTTGCCAATACTTCAAGGGCACGTACGTGGATCTCAGTAGAAAGATCAAATTTGTGATGAGACTGGTGGAGCTTTACAGGCCATACTTGTTCTTCAAAGGAGTGTATGTATATGTGATTTTCCTTATGTTCTTCATGCCAATGGTCTTGACAGATTATTTTGATCCATATTGTGAGACCTAACTAACTATGAACTAATTATTGCATACAGCTTCGATGATATGAACACAGAGAAGCTGCAAATGGCAGTAAGAGGAAACACCACAGAGGCAGACATATTTTACTTTGATCCAAAATGCATAAATTGGGAAGACTACTTTCTGAATGTCCATCTTGCTGGGGTCGTTAAGTACGTTTTTAAATGATTACCCAAATTGGTGGAAGTAATTGGGAGGACTCTACCCAATGTATTTTACTCGAGGCTGTATGCTGTGGCTCCGAATAGCATATTATAGTATACTTCAATCATGTGTACGAATTATGATAGAATGTTATTGGTATTTGTTTTCATAATCATTGATGGTGAAAAATTGTTGTCGCCAATGTAATATGATATATGAAAGTGTTTATTTTAATTGGTTAACTAAATTTTGTGTTTTCATTATTTACTTTTTTTGGTCCAAGTATAATTCTAGGTGCCGTTTAGTACTACGGTCAAGTGGTATTCCTCTTCACTTATAAATGAGAGGTATTCTGTACAACTTGTATGTATTGATGAAAAGATATTTGGTTGTATGAGAAATTGCTATTGTATTTACTTACATTGTAAAGCATAGGTGTTGATGTAGGGGCAGGTTGTGTGCAAATGCAACTGCACCATGTAGTACATGGATGGTCCTGCTTTGTATATCCATGATGGGGGATCATACATATTTTAGGAGTGATCATGTTTGGTATATCCGCGATGGGTGATCACTGCCTACACGATTAGATTATGCATTTGGTTCTGCTTGGTATATCCGCGATGGGTGTCCATATGCATTATAAGAGTGAGCATGCTTAGTGTATCTGCAATGAGTGATCACTACCTAGTGCTATAGGATATAGTCCTACTTGGTATATCCACGATGGGGGACCAACATATTACATGGGTGATCATGCTTGGTATTCCTGCGATGGGTGATCATAGCATGCACCGTTAAGTTATGCATATGGTTCTTCTTGGTATATCCACGATAGGGGACCATACGCATTCTAGGAGTGATCATGCTTGGTATATCCGCAATGGATGATCATTACTTGCACCATTAGATTATGCATACGGTTTTTCTTGGAATATCCACGATGAGGGACCATACGCATTCTAGGAGTGATCATGCTTGGTATATCTGCAATGGGTGATCACTACTTGCACCATTAGATTATGCATATGGTTTTTCTTGGAATATCCACGATGAGGGACCATACGCATTCTAGGAGTAATCATGCTTGGTATATTAGCGACGGGTGATCACTACCTAGAGCTATAAAAACGATCATACTTGGTATATTCGCGATGAGGGACCTTATGGATTTTAGGGGTGATCATGCTTGGTATATCTGCAATAGGTGATCACTGCCTGCATCATTAGACTAGGCTTATGGTTATGCTTGGCAATCCATGATGGCGACGACTTTCTAGTTGGATTTTGTTTAATTGGTTTAGAATTCCATTTCATTTTTTTTTCCATTGAGTTAGTTTCAATTTGAGATTTTTGTGCATAGAAGTTACTCCGGTTTATGATTGTGGTTGTAACGTAAGGTTACAATGTTGGATGTTTGGATTTCAATAGTGAAATTACGGTGGTTGGCTCCATTAATCTTAGTGAAGTGATATTTGATCTTAATGGAATGGATCAATTATTTTCTTGTGATTATTGACTGGTCGTTGGAAATTAGTGTGATGTACGTGATGGATAAAATGAAATTCTTGGTTATTATATATGGTTTCAGTAAGTAGACTAGAATCTAGTGAATTATGCTCTGTGAGTTCCATGGAGTGATTCTAGAACTTTAAGTTATTTTCTTGCTAAGAGATGTCATGAGAATTGTCGGGGTTAATAATGATGAACTACGAATGGCTTGATCTCGTCTTAAGGTACATAGGCAGTCTAACACAGAGGTTAGATGCAGCTATGATACAAAAGAAAGCTACTACACTATTCAACTTTTGATTTGTATTTTGGTCATGTCTCACATAGATGGTCAGGTATGTGGTGACGTTACGTATTGATCTTGGATGTATATCGGGATTGGGGTGTGACAATTTGATTCATTAAGAATCAAGATTGGATTCGGTAGAGTCCTAAAGTGAATGGAATTGTTAAGGATTAGAATGAACAATGATAAGATTCGTAATATCCCAAGAATCATTCTTCACAGCTGATCAAGATCTAGAGTGAATAAAACATGAAAGAAGGATAGGTTCATAGTCCTAAGTCTAGTAGAAGTGGTCGAGCTTTACTCAAAGATCATGATGGTTTGGTGCTGAGGAATACAACCCAAATAGGACTCTACTTCGACATGGGATAATCAACATGAAATCACTCCTTTATATAGAAGAGGTTTTGCAACATTTGAGGGACCTTTAATACAACACAAAAATTTGCCTTATGCAATATCTTGTTCTACGTGAAACCCTCTCATCTTTGAGAAAAATACTGATATTCCCAACTTTGTCAAGCACACCTTTCAGTTTGTATAAAGGGCTCTATGGTTGACAACTTGTGCCATCTTATAGTTTGTAGAAACAACACTCCAACTTATAAAAACAACACTACTCCAAGTTTGGTTTACTATCCATCCAAGTCTCTCTAGGCAGGGAATCTCTGAGTCCTTGTTAGAAGAGGTCGTCTCATTAGCTTCTCGGCAAGTGTGGTGTTACCAGGTTAGATCGTTCGACACATTGAAAGTCGAACCCATTTATGATTGGATATTCACAAGTGCATTTCAGAGTTTGGCACTTTGACGACTAAACCACTTTTATGGTCAAGACACCTATCTCCTTTGAGTATATGTGTCCATATAGTCTGATACCGATTCGACGCACTTATATTTTTACAAATATAATTGGAGCAGCCAAGCCCGGTGTAGATGATTCTTGAACTTCGTAGTGACTAGCAGCCATGTCTTTCAGGTTCTAAACCCAAACGTTGAGACGAGTTCCTTCCTTGGCCGCGATTGATTGGATAAGAAGTTAGCAGTGCGTTCGACACCACCACCACCACATTCATTTACTCACCAACCGAGCTCGGTCGATGAGTTGGCACACATTGCATTCAGCTGAATGATATAATTAGTTCATTAGCTATTCAGCCTACGTGCCACGTAGGCTTGATAGTTTTTAGAGTTAACAATATGTTCTAAATTATTTTTTCTTTCAAAATCTTAGTTTTTATCCCCCACTCACTTAGTTTTCCTATGTATTCGAGGTCGGTCGCACCGCGTCGAGGATTGTCCGTCATTGTTTTCTCAAGTTTGTGTCCGAGTGTACATCCATGTATTTGTATTTCTCATTAACCTGTATGTCGTAAGCCTTAGTAAGCTTTGGTATAATTTTTGGGTAGTTTCCTTATGACTAGTGTTGTTGATAGAGTCGGCGATCCTAGATTGTGTAGTGTGTATTTGAACGAATGGTGGATTGAGAATTGATTGAGCACGATTTGTAGTGTGTTCAACGGGTTAATGGGTGGGCCAAACATCGGATGGGTGTCGAATTCCTCTAGATTTTCCTCGGTTCTTGGGGCAACCTGCGGCAACTCTTGACAATTTATGAAAATTTGCCAGCTAACTTCTCCAAGTGGTGAAGCGCGTCGATTTCATTCATAATTTAATTCATTTGTGTGATTTTTTTCTACAACAGTTTGTCCTATATATTATGTCCACTGAAAGATAAAGCTCCCGACACTCAGACTCTTTACACCGGTTTCAAAACTGTTGTCTAGTAAGGTTAGAAAATACGGTATAATATTGGGACGACAACTATTGTTAGAAGTTGTCATGCGGTTGCTTTTGGAATGCGAAAATCCTCGTTTCCTACATGTAGAAATGACAGAAACAACATTTTTTTATGAGACAACGGTTTTAACTAAAATTGTCGTTAATTTGAGACTTATTCAGACGAGACGACAATGTTTTGCAGTCGTCTCATCTGCTTCAAGAGACGAGGCCCACTTAAACAAAGATTTTTTTTTAGCAAACATGAGACTTTGATATAATTACTTAACACTATTGACGATCTTCATCACAATCGATAAGGTAGGAAATGATACAAGGATATGCACTTCACACATGCATAAGGGTACATTTGTTATTACAATTCTTTAAGTTATAATTAGACCATAACATGCTTTCGGAGGCCAGGTATGTGAGTATTCATAATATAGTCTTCCCAATCAATGCATTTCGGATCAAAGTTAAATTCCTTCGCGTCTATGTAGCACTCACTTGTCAACTTTTGCAGCTCCCTTGAGTTACTGTCATCAAATCTGCAATTAAAACATGTTTATTTTTTTCCACTCCCTTGAATAATGAAAATGATAAAACTTGTAATTACAAAAGTATAACATACGTACATGCCCTTGAATAACATGTAGGGTTTGTATAGCTCTACTAAGCGCATCACCAATGTGAGTTTCCGACTATAGTTAACATATATGTCCTCAAAATATTGGCCTGAAGCTTTATTTACGAACTTTAATCCCTTCAAAAAATGCAAATAAGAACATATGAAAGGAATGAAATTAACTAACTGAGAAAGACTAACATGTGTGATATCAATATCAAAAAAAAAAAAAAAAAAAAAAAAAAAAGGGAAAAACAATTATTAAGCAGACATTAATTAATTCAATCTCACTGATCACACAATCCATGAAATGGAAAAGAATATACGGTATGCCCAGAATACAAGATGATACACCAAGTGTTATAATATAAGTGGAAGATAGTGTTGAAACGTTTCACTTTGTACAATTTACACGCCTTTGATTTCATAACATGTGGTGTATCACTTTATATTCTAGGTTCGCTAAAAAATCTCTCCACGAGATGAGATGACCCACATTTGCAATCCCTAATAATTGTGGATTTTTATATTTTATTATATAGCATTACCGTCAAGAAAATAGATAGAACAAACCTGCAAAGGTATCCTGAAGCAAATTTGCATGTAAATTAGGAAAGAAGACATAGTCCTATACATTGTACACTTGCCAACTTTAGTAGCGTTTCCATCCTTGTTAACCCACGGATTTTTGGTGAAGTGTCGGTACACAAAATTGTGAATATCACAAAATTGTATAGGGTTTCCAAATGAGGATCCCACATGGTAAATGACAATAGAAGGTTGATTTGCATTCACAACCATAGCATTAATAATTGAGTTTACCACCATGTCAACAGGAATCTGCCCAATTTACAAAATTAATCACTCGTTAGTTACATATTAATTTCTTTTTTAAACCATCGCTTTAATAATTAAATAATTTAACAAAAAAAAAAATACCATAGAAGAGAAACACAGACGACAATGAAGTCTAAATTCCATAAACTTATCCTTTCTATATGTATATACACATGCATGTACATGATATATATATATATTATGTAAATAGTGTTTGGAGGCATCAACATATTCATTGACTTTGAACTCACCATATCAAAAACTGACATAGGATCAGCAAGGAGGCATGTCAGCTTTCCTTTGCAATAACCAGCAATAACGCTATCAATGGTTCTGTAATATGAACAAATATATGATTTTAGTTTTATGGGATCACCATACACTCTATTTTTCTTTCATCTTTTAAAGGCTATCGATATTGACACTTGTAACTTTCAATTATTGAGTAACAAAGATATTTTTACAACTTAGAATTTTAAGGCGCATGATGCAAAATAATTACCTGAAACCTTGAATCCAACCTGGAAATGGCTCCTTATAAGTACTAGTAACCACAGTTGGACGGATGATGACTAGAGGTAGATTACCCTTTGAGTTCTCAAGAAATATTTCTCCCATTGCCTTTGTAAATACATAGGTGTTTGGCCATCCATAAAGTTTAGCCCTGATAATTATTAATTATATTAAAGAAAAGCAAAAGATAAATAGCATAAGTACATATATAACACTCAGAAATGGCACAATCTACGTGAAATTGTTGAGAATTTCAAACTTCTACCACCACTAGCTAGCATTTCTTTTACTTTTGATTTCATCAAAAGATGGGAAAAAAATAAGCAAAAGTATAAAATTTGTAAGTGTGTTAATAAAGGCACAATTAGATATTGATGCTTTACAACCTTTCAATGCCAAAATCCTTCATGGTGCTTCTGATATTTTCTTCTGAAGCACCTTCTGCCTTTAGGTCATTCAATTTCTCCTCTACAACCTTCTTTTCCTGTACTTGGAAATTAAATTTGGTGGTGCCTTTAACTTTCTCGTCCATAAATGATGATAAGTCCTCTGGTATGAGTCCTTCCATTTCACCACACACGTAAGCTAGAAAAAAAAAAAAAAGGAATTTTTTGATCACCATCAGTTGAGAAAAATCTATCCAAGGGCACAAAGGCCAAAAGAAAAAGGTTTCCTTACCCATATATCTTTATATTCAATTAGACAAAAGATAATATATCAGAAATATGATAATTGAAGATGAATTAAACAAGAAAAAAGAGGATAAGTACAGTATGCGACAAACAAAAAATAACAGAAAACCGAAAGGCCATACTAAATGATCGAAAACTGACCAGTTGATATGTGGAGAAGCATCTCTAGTTTTAAACATTTCTTTGCAAAGCTCAACAAATGAAGAACTCCAAATGTATTCACGTCTAGCGCAATATCATATCTGCAAACGATATATGTATACACGTAATAAAAAAAGGATATAGGTGTACTCGTACATGATTTATTTATCACTTTTATCAGAAGATTGTATATACTACATAGTGTCTATGTTGTACTTTATTCACTTTAATAAAAAATGTAGTTCGTGTTTGAATTTTATGTGTGTATATACCAGCAGTAATTGGGGAGGGTGGAAATCAACACATGACCTCGATTGCAGGGTGAATGCTCATACCTTTCATCAAAATTTGTTGTCGCTGCAGAGTTAAGTATGATTTGTACTCCATTGAACATTTCTTCCCTCAATTTGATTTCTTTCACCCCGAGGTTTTCAAAAGTTACATCTCCTGGGACAGCCACAACTTTTTTTGATATAAAGTTATCAAAATCTGCACCTAGTTTCTCCCTTAGAACCTTGAACAACGCCTTTCCTATGATCTTAATTTACAAATATATATGAAAAAAATTAAAATAAAGTGAATGCCATTAATTATAGATTGAAGTACATGTAAATGCAAAGTGTTGTGTATTTATGCAAACCTCATTATGCATGCGATCCTTGGCTGAGTTGGTATCCGGAGCTCTTACAAGAAGATAGACCTTTTCCACATTTGGTTGAACCCTTAATATTTTCTCCAAAAATACTGCATATATGCCATATATTAGCAAGTTAGGTTACTCTGTGTGTGTAAGAGAGAGAGAGAGAGAGAGAGAGAGAGAGAGATGGTATACCCATTGCAAGGAAGCCTGTGGCTCCAGTAACCAAAATGATCTTGTCTTTGAGATATCCCAGAATGGTCTTTAACTCCATTGGTGAAGTTTAGAATTAAATCGAGAGACACAGAGAAAGTGAGCGGTATTTTGTTTTGAGTTATGTTCTGACGGTCCCTTGGATTCGGAGCGTTGGAGGGAATTAAGTTGTTGATATATATCAGTGTACTTACACGAAAATTTAGAATGCTTTCATGTGCTACGTATTCAAAGTGATATAGTTGCAACTTGGAAGACGTGGTTTACTAAAACTTAGATGCTTCTCATTAATAAATTTAGAAGTTTGATTAAAATCAAATAAAATATTGCACACATATATTTTTGAAATTAGGGTTCAACCAATGAGGCATTGTGTGCGTTAGAAAATAGGTCAAGAAATTAGGGTTCCAATGAGGCATTGTGTGCGTTAGAAAATAGGTCAAGAAATTAGGGTTCAACCAATAAGGCATTGTGTGTGTATTAAATAGGTCAACGAGTACTAAAGTTGTTGTATTTGGCTAAGTGTCAAGTGCATTATTGACCTAAATTGATAATAGAATATTTATACTTATGTCGAAAATAAAACATTCATGAATTAAACCCTAATATATCAAAAATATATTTAGTCCCTAATTATATATATATATATATATATATATATTTTAATAATATGCTTTAGTATCCGAATTTTTTGGTACACAGGAAATTTGTGATTTAATTGTTTGTTGGGGGGGTTGGGAGTGGAATGATGATTTTTCTTTTGTTTTATAAGCAGAATAAAATTATATATATATATATATATATATATTTTAATAATATGCTTTAGTATCCGAATTTTTTGGTACACAGGAAATTTGTGATTTAATTGTTTGTTGGGGGGTTGGGAGTGGAATGATGATTTTTCTTTTGTTTTATAAGCAGAATAAAAAATTTTATTAGAAAAGTATTAATACCACATTGGTTACCACGTCGATGGTGAAATCCTAAAGATCTCAAACCCTCGGAGAACTTAGGACAGCTAACTACACCCATAAATAATTAAAACATGTTAATTTATAGAAACTTAATTGTTTTTTGTGCTTCTAGGTATACCATCCTTGAATTAGAGCCACACGTAGAGTGCTGTTGTCATGAACAGTATGTGTTGTTATGAAATGACTACTCTCTGCATGCATCGACATAAGGGTTTTGTGCTACGTACGTCCAGTATTATATACATGTAATGTTGTTTTTAATTAGCTGACTACTATTGCTGTATCATGTATATATATAGTTATTTTCCTACAGAATAATACTCTTGACTCGATAGGTCGGCTTTGAGTTGGTTTGATTTTTATTCTTATTATTATCATTACTATTTCTGGTTGTGCGTTAGTTCAGCTGCATATTAGAAGGAGAAGACTGGAATGAGTTCTTGGAGCGTTCTAGACGCGATCAAATATTTGAAGAGAAGCGAAAGCGATAATTCATTGATACGAAATAATACGATTACACGATTACAAGGGTGTCAACCAAGTACATATTTTTAGTGACCAAATTCGTAATTTGAATGAATAAGCGCACAACAAGCAAACTTAATTACTATATGGCAGCCAGAATCAGTGACAGAGCCAAAAACCGCTCTCAGGTCAGGCCTTTAAGACATAAAAAAAACTTGGGTGAACTGCCAATTTAGCCCTTGAATTATCCTATGAATGAAAATTAGGTCTCTAAACTATTTTTTTTTTCAGAAAAAGCAGTCATTGAATTATAAAAATCTGCCAATTACATCCTTAATATTAAATTCGCTGCTACTATATTTATTTTTCCGTCAATTTAAGTCACGTTACTTGCATAGAATATGAAATGTCAAGAGAAAGCGAGAAAATGACAAAATTACATTCTAAAGTGTGTCAAGTGACCAAGTTGATGAAAAATTGGATAAAATAGCTTTAAATGTAATGGTAGGGATGAAATTAGCAATTTTTAATGAATTTAGGGACTTATTTTACTGACAAAATAATACGGGAACCTAATTTTCACTGAGTTGATATTTCAGGACTAAATTAGCACTTCACCCAGAAAAATTAGACCAAGTATAGCAATATAATTAAAAAACTAAAGGTTTTTTTTGCATTACTAGCATGGAAAATTTATCAAACACGAGTGATGGGGATTTAAAATTTCCATTGATTATATGATAAGAACATAACTTGTTTACGAGCTTTAATAAAAAGGAAGATTCAAATAAAAATTTAAGGTCATGACTCAAAACTATTACCATGAGATTTTCTTTTAACATAATTGTATAGACCTTGTTTTATATGAACAGATTTTTTAAAAAGAATTAGTTTTTATACGGTAAAATAGAAGGTTGTTCGCATAAACAAATTTCAAACCCATGCTATGATGGAATGACAAACTCTACTCACCAATGCTTTATGTTAAAAGCTAGCAGACAATTAACATATATTCATAAAATGTCAAGGTGGGCTTAGGCCTAACCTAACCTTCATTTGGCTCCGCCATTAACCACAACAAACAAAGAAACACACAAGAACCATTGGTATAGGTTCCCACAATAGATCAGCAATGGCAAATCCAAAACCTCGAAGCACAGCTATCACTAAGAAGTGAGGCCGTAGACTGCTAGGCAGCACAATGATAGGAGCATATTTAGGCGACTTACTTAGCTTGTTTTCGTGCATTTATGTTGTTGTTTCTTAGTTCTTTAAGTGTTTTAAGTCATTTTCGTATGATTTCAGGTTCTAAGGGCTAAAGAAGCAAAGAAGTGCATTTTGGAGCCTTTTGGAGCATTTTTGGGCCAAGAATGGATAGCTTATGCTTGGAGCCAAAGTGTTGGACAAAATTGAAGCTTTGTGTGCACTTTAGAACATAAAACAAAGGGCCTAGCCCAAGCAAACAAAGCCTTAGAACCAGAAATTCCCATGCCAACACATAAACAAAGCCCTTTGCCATGCAACACATGCACTCCCATTTCACATCCACTTCACCCTTTGCCGTGACTTCACATTGCATTTCCAGCATGCATTCACATGCATTTTCAGCTACATATTCACCCACATACACTTTAATCATTCAACACATGCATTCACACACCAACAACCATTTTGTGCCGTGCATTTCATCACCTTTCCAGCTTTCCCTTTCAATTCCAGCATGCATTCACATACAAAAACAGCACCATCCAATTTGTGCCGTGCATTTCATCACCTTTCCAGCTTTCCCTTTCAATTCCAGCATGCATTCACACACCAACAACCATTCTATGCCGTGCATTTCATCACCTTTCCAGTTTCCCTTTCAATTCCAGCATGCATTCACATACAAAAACAGCACCATCCATTTTGTGCCGTGCATTTCATCACCTTTCCAGCTTTCCCTTTCAATTCCAGCATGCATTCACATACAAACACCTTAAACAAACAGCCATATACATCTCCACTCCTCCTATAAATACCCTTGCATTCCATTCACCAAATCATCTTTCCATTCATAACACAACAACAAACACAAAAACAGCAACCTTGTTGTCGTGGGTTCTTTTCATTTCCAGCATCATTCCCTTCTATTTCCACCACTTCCCAACCCTCCAAACCACTCCTCATCCATTTCCATAATCCCCCAAACCTCACCTTAGACCTTGTGCTACAACAACGAGGAAGATAAGAGGGCCTAAACGTTCATACAATTCAAGTTTGAGTTGTTGGAATGTTTAGGTGTTTCTTTGATTTCAAAGTTTAAATTCAATTCTCTTTGTTTTGTACGTATGAGGAATGGAAGAAAAGAGTGCCTAAACGTTCATACAATTCAAGTTTGAGTTGTTGGAATGTTTAGGTGTTTCTTTGATTTCAAAGTTATGAGGAAATAAACCCCCCTTTAGCTAGGGGGTGATTCAAAACTATGTTTATATTTGCAATATGAATTGATTAACTTTCGTTGGAATTTCATAAGTTGTTGATTCAATTTGTTTAACCGTTTGATTGATAACTTATTTATGTATGTTTATTAAGAATGCGCGCTTAATTTTCATGCATGAATATGACGCTAGAATATAAGTGAGTTTCACCTAATCGTTATGAACTTATATTCACAAGTAGTGGAGGTTGCTTATAAACAATCGCGTTAAATGAATTCTTGGCACGAGTTTCATGCTCATCATAGTAACGAATGCCTCGTCAACACTTATAGTTTTCATAATGCTTAATGATCTTTGATTGTATCTTTATTGTGCTGTTCACGTAAAGGACTTTTGGAGAATGTTGTGAATTGCGTTGCGCAAACCCATCCAATTCATTAACTTAAGGAAAACTTGACGGTTAATTTAAGCGGACCTAATTAACCCGGAGTGTTGAGTTTCATAATTTATCGAAAGACCAACTGAGAATCAATCTTGTATGCAAGTGTAACATGTGTGGAGAAGAACTCCTTAGCTATTCCATCATCCATATTTTCATCACATTCATATTTACGTTTTGCCTTTAATTACAATTTGTCCATTTAGTTTAATTTCGTCCAAACACAATCCCCCCTTTACTTTATTGTTCAATTTAATCAATTTAGTTTTTGTTTTTAAAGTGTTTGAGTCTTTTGATTTGTTTTAGTGTTTTAAAGTTTAGTTTTGCATTCTTTGAGTCTAGTATAGTGTTTTAAACTTTATTTTACGTTTTTGAGTCAGTTTCCAAGTGATTTGCAATCCCTCCTAATCCCCGGTTAAGAACGATCCCTACTTACATACTTACTACAATTGATAAAAAGAGGGTTTAATTTGTGCGCGTATAGTTCTCGCATCAAATTTTGGCGCCGTTGCCGGGGATTTAGCAAATTTGCTAAATCCCTTGTCTTTATTTTTATATTTTGTTTTTCGTGCATTCTTATTTCAGATTCTTAGTTTGTTTGTTTCCTTATTTTTTTAGGTACTGTGTATGACTCGTAGCTCTCGGCCTATTGTAGAGAACATCTCCGACTTTGACGGTGATTTTGAACGCACTTTGAGGAGAACGAGGAGTCAACAAGAGCCACCACAACCTGGGCTTGAAGAAGACGAAGTAGGTGTAGAAGAAAAGCCCACGGATCAGATTTTTGAAGAAGAACAAGCCATGGCAGCAGATAATAGAACCATCAAGGAGCTTTCGGCCTCGGGTTTGGATAATGCATTGCCTCTTTGTATCCAATACCCCACGGCTGCCCAAGGCAAGACCGATGAATTTGAACTCAAATCCAGTTTGTTACACCATATTCCGAAGTTCCATGGCTTGTCTATGGAAGACCCCAACAAACACTTGAAGGAGTTCGAGGTGGTTTGTTCGAGCATGACCCCCGTCAATGTGGATGGGAGTATATTGAAGATGAAGGCCTTTCCATTTTCACTTATGGACAAGGCCAAAGATTGGCTCTACGAACTAGCCCCGGGAACTGTGACTTCGTGGGAGAGTATGAAGCGTGCTTTCTTGGAGAAATTCTTCCCTACTTCGAGAGTGATTCTCCTACGGAAGAAAATTAGTGGTATTCAACAGAATCATGGTGAGACATTCCCGGCTTATTATGAGCGCTTCAAGGGCCTTGTAGCTTCATGTCCTCAACATCAAATGAAGGAGGAACTTCTCCTTCAATATTTCTATGAGGGCCTCCTTCCTATCGAACGTCAAATGCTTGATGCATCAGCGGGAGGAGCATTGGTGGACAAAACACCAAGGGATGCCAAGATTCTCATAGCCAACCGAGCGCTCAACGCTCAACAATATGAAGGAGTGGGCCAAAGGGAAGCCCCACGGCAACAAAGTGTAAATGAGGTGAGTGCTATTTCTGAAATTCAATCACAACTTGCTAATCTTACTTCTCTTGTTTCTCAGGTTGTGATTGGTCCAAAAGCACAAGAACACCAAGTTTGTGGCGTGTGCTCAATCCAAGGGCATCCATCCGACAAGTGCCCTCAACTAATCGAGAATGGTGGGTGGGAATCTGCCAATGTAATTGGTTTCCAAGGACAAAATCAAAACAACCCATACTCGAACACTTACAATGTCGGATGCAGGGACCATCCAAACTTCAAATGGAGGGAGCCACAACAAACTGCCCAACAAGGAGGATTTAGGCCAAACCCCCCTGGTTTTTATTCCAAGCTGTATGCACCCTAACAACCCCAACAACCTTCGACATCATCTCATTCAGGTACGTCATTGGAAAGTGATCAAGCTATGCAATTACTAACCTCTATTTCGCAAGGGTTGCAAAATCAAAACAACCGGATAGCAAATAACGAGAAGGAGATGATGGATATGAAGAAACAAATAGGGCAGATTTCTGAGTTCCTTGGACAGATTAGAGAGCAAGGAAAGCTTCCTAGTTCAACCACAGTCAATCCAAAGGGAGGATTCGAATCCGCCAAGGCCATCACCCTAAGGGGTGGAAAAGAAGTTGGGACCGAGCCAAACAATCCCAAATCTGCCCAGAAAGTAGATGAAGAGATGACACAACCTGAGGCAGTGTCTAGTTCACCCACGGCAAGGGTGAAAAACCCAATGCCGCAGGCCCCCAATCACCCTAACTCGGCCAAATCAGGTAATTTAAGTTCAAATTCATGTACTTCACGTCCTAATCTGCCCAATATACCTTTTCCTAGCAGGTTCATGCAAGAAAAAAAGGAAGAAAGCGAGAAGGACATTCTTGAAACGTACCGGAAGGTGCAAGTGAACATACCGCTTCTCGATGCAATCAAACAGGTTCCAAAGTATGCTAAATTCCTCAAGGACCTATGCAATACAAAGAGAAGAAGGGCAAACAAAGAGGTAGTGAAGGTAAGCGAGAATGTGTCCGCTGTTTTGCAACGTAAACTGCCTACCAAGTGCAAAGACCCCGGTAGTTTCACGATTCCTTGTGTGATTAGACATAATCGTTTTGAACATGCCATGCTTGATTTAGGTGCATCCATAAATGTCATGCCTTATTCTATTTATGCATCTATGAATTTGGGTGAATTAAAACAAGATGGTGTAATTATACAATTGGCCGATCGTTCTAACGCGTATCCAAAAGGAGTTTTGGAAGATGTGCTTGTGCAGGTGAACCATTTAATTTTTCCGGCTGATTTCTACGTCCTAGACATGGAGGATTCAGCCCATTCTACATCTTTGCCGATTCTCCTTGGTAGGCCATTCATGAAGACGGCCCGAACGAAGATTGATGTGTTTAAAGGCACTTTAACAATGGAATTCGATGGGGAAGTGATTGATTTTAATATTTCTGAAACTATGAAATTTCCGAATGATGATCACTCATGTTTCTCTATTGATATTCTTGATTCTTTGGCGCAGGCACACATTGATCAAATACATGGCGAAACGGTCATTACAAATGGCAAAGAAATGAAGGATCATGTTATGGAGGAGATTCCATTGCATGCCGTGGGCTTTAAGTGAGAAATGAAGGTTTCGTCCGGCTGCAAGACGTAAAAGAAAGCGCTATTTGGGAGGCAACCCAATACACAGAATAAAATAAAGTTGTCCATTGATCTCCGTTTTGATTTAAAAAAAAAAAAAAAAAAAAAAAAAAAAAAAAAAGAGATACTAAACATGGAGAAAGATGGAGCTTCACAAAGGTTGTTTACGTGAAGCCCCACTACGAGGCGTCGGAGCGGAAGGCATAGGAGCGGAAGGCATTGGAGCGGAAGGCATCGGAGCGGGAGGCATCGGAGCTAGAGCATTCCAGGCCTCAAGACTTGGCCAAGCGCTAGATGAGCCGGGAAAAAGGTGCCTCTGGAGGAAAGACGAAAACCTTTGACGGTCATTGTGAATCCGACCTTCAGACTCTTGCAGCTCATCAAGCTTCCTCTTCATGCCCGTCGAATAGTTGTTGGCAAGCACGTGCAAACTTCTATTCTCGTACTTAAGCTGCTGAATCTCTTGCTTAAGACTTTCCACCTCTGCCATCAATGATTCCACCTGACGGGAGCGGGCAAGCAGGCGTTGGCCCATGTTGGACACAGAACTCGCACACTGAACACTAAGTGCGAGGGACTCTTGAACGACCAACTCATCGGACCGTCCTGACAGCAGCCTACTATCTTTTGGAGTGAGGAGGTTCCTAGCTACTATTGTAGCTGTTGTGGCGTCCTGCATCACAGAGTCTTCACCTGAAAGAGGACCGTTAAAAGATAAAAAAGAAGGGCGCCATACATTACCTTGACGGGTCGTAACCGGATCGCTGCTGAGACTCAAATCTAAGCTAAGGTTCGATGAGTTTGCCATTTTTTTTCAAAAGTGTTCAAAGAGAAGGGGTGGATGGAGTTAAATTTCGAAGGGTCGGAGACAATTTTCAAGAATGGGAGATCTTCAGAGTGTGTATGTTGGCGGTGATCGATCGCTCTATAAAAAGCCAAGGCAACGCGTCCACCGATTCAAAGAGCCGGATTTTCCGGCGTAAGTTAGGCGACGCTCCCTCGGCTTTTCATCGCAACTACACATCTTTAGCCGACAAGCGCAAAGTTCGGCGACGCTTTCTCTGCTTTTCAGAAGACGCGTGCAGCTTTGTTAAAAGGAGCCGCATCTGCACTACCACGTGTCGCTCAGAAATCGAAGGGGCGCCTGCTCAGAAATCGAAGAGGCGTCTTCAAAGATCGAAGAGGCGCCACTATTTCAAAAAGCCGGATTTGCGGGATCAAAACGTTTGTCGACAAGGGTAAAAGAACAATACCATCACTTGATATTATCTCTATATATGTCGACCTTCGTCTTTTATGGTAAGGCAAACCTGAAGAAAATGCCCAACTCTTCCTCACCTCTGAGGGCGCACTCCCAGCAAAGCCTCTTGAAATACTCAATTTTTTCTCCCCCAAAGATGATACCAGATGCCTGGAGTACAGATGACCCAGGAGGAAACGGCCCAACAAATACATGTGCTGATTCATTCACCGCTTATTCAAAAGCAAAGGTATCTCATATCATCAAGGTCGAAAGCAAAAGTATCTCATATCATGCTCTTTCCCTGTCTTTTTCTTTGTCCTTGTTCTTACTTGCATGGCAAAGTAAAAGAAGCAATCAGCCGGCACTTGGAGTCAGTCTTCCGATCTGGAGCCAACTGCCTGGAATCTATCCCTGATTGCTTACCTGGCGTTGCTCTCGAGTAGTCATCTTCAACGGTTGATACACTTCCAGAGAAGGGACCACTCCTGCAAAGATTGAACAAAGAAACAGATAAAAGGGATAAGCTCAGACCTTCGGGGGAAACCAAAAGAACCATCCTGCTGCCCAGTTCAAGAAGTAGCACAAAGGAAAATCAACGATGGGCAGAAACCAGTTCAAGAGTAAGCCTGTGGAATCACAAAGATCAAAGCCTCAATGCAATTACCAAGGAGAAGATGGAATTTACACTCTATAACCAGATTTGCGTCTCTAAACTCTTCTCTTTGTTAATTACATTTTGCCATGTTTAGTATGTTTAGTTGCTTTTTGTGTGTTTACTTATGTTTTGTGTGATTCTATGCTTAAAACATTGAGGACAATGTTTGATTTAAGTGTGGGGGGGGGGGGGGTAACTAAGTATATTTAATACAAATTCGTGGGATTTTATCACCCATTACTTCAAAAGTTGTTCCTTGCTGTTTTAAGGTGTTTTTAAATTATTTTAGAATGTTTTAGTGTGTGTTGTTTTATAACTCCGAAAAACACATAAAAATTTAAAAAAGAAAAAAAAAAAAAACAAAAAAAAAATGTTTTGAAAAGCCTAAAAAGAGTGTTTTGAGTCGTTTTTGTGTCGTAGGTCACCTTCCAACACAATGATAAGGATTTGGTTTCTAATTGCATGACTGTTAAAAAGAGTTATAAACATAGAGAAAAGTTTGATTTACTCTTGGTATATGCTTGGTTATGGTTATAATGTATGACTTCACATGCAATCATAAAAGAAAAAAAAAAAAATTTCGTTTTTGTAACATGCTTGAAGGAAGGAACTCAAACAAACGCTACAACCCTGAGAGACTTGAGCCTATAACGTTCTTTGGAGAGTATAATCTGTGATTTCTTGTTTTCTAAAGTCGTTGCATGATCTCATTATTCTTTGCTTGGTTACTACTTAGAAGGCGTTTCATCATATAGTTCCAAATGCTAGAACTCATGCCCATTTCATTCAAAGCATGTTATTGATTTGCATAACATATATCAAGATGAAGTTGTGAAGTTGCCACCATAGCCAAATAGCCTCACTTCCCATATTTCGTATTTGTTGTAAGTTTTAACCCCGTTGATCCTTGTTTAGCATCTATTCTTTGTTTACCCATATTTTCCTCACCTAGCCTAGTTTAGGACAATCCACACCCTTGTTATTAAAAGATAGTGAGCATGACTTAAATGAATTCCTTTTGAGTTACATTATGCAAGAAAATGAGTGTGGGGGAAAGAATGCTTGTTCTTAAGTATGTTTTGAAATTCAAAAGAAAAGAAAAATAGAAAAGAAAAGAAAGAAAGAAAGAAAAAATAGAAAAAAATGAAAGAAGAAAGGGTTCAAAACACCAATTCTGGCCCTAAATTGTCTAAATTCTCCCTTTTTGTTCAAAAGTTGATGTTTTCATTCAAAAGAGAATTCTAAGTTGATTCATTTGCCTTGCTCACTATTTCTTTAAGAACCTTTGTTTTGCATATCCCTTCATTGTTATCCACACGCTCCGAACCCCATTACAACCCTTGACTTCAATCTTGAGTGTTATGTGTTTCAATTTGTGGAGTTTGAACTTGGTATGAGCATATGGTGTCACTGGTTCTCGCGTCTAAGTAGTAGCATTCCATTCATGAGATCATATCTAAACATGCTTATTAACTCCAGAAATTGCATTCTTTGTGATACATATATGTGAGTGTTCGTTTTCATGTTTACATCAATCTTCTCACATATACTTAGCGTAGGGTGTGTAGTCAGAAAATCTGAGTGAAATTGAGTGCATATCTTGTGAGGAATTGAGCAAATTCTCTAAGGCATGTTACTACATTCCAAAATATGGTTTTAAATGCTTAATTGTGAAATAGTATGTGGTGATGATGATTAAGAATGTACTTAAGTGCGAAGATGACTAAAATCTGTGGGAATGATGATTTTTAACATGTCATGTGCATTGGAAATCCCTAAGAAAATTGTTGGAAGGTTTAGGTTGTGTTTTACTTGTTTAGTGTCGTTTGTTTGTATGTTATCGTTTTGTTTTGCTCGAGGACTAGCAAAAGCTAAGTGTGGGGGAATCTGATAGGAGCATATTTAGGCGACTTACTTAGCTTGTTTTCGTGCATTTATGTTGTTGTTTCTTAGTTCTTTAAGTGTTTTAAGTCATTTTCGTATGATTTCAGGTTCTAAGGGCTAAAGAAGCAAAGAAGTGCATTTTGGAGCCTTTTGGAGCATTTTTGGGCCAAGAATGGATAGCTTATGCTTGGAGCCAAAGTGTTGGACAAAATTGAAGCTTTGTGTGCACTTTAGAACATAAAACAAAGGGCCTAGCCCAAGCAAACAAAGCCTTAGAACCAGAAATTCCCATGCCAACACATAAACAAAGCCCTTTGCCATGCAACACATGCACTCCCATTTCACATCTACTTCACCCTTTGCCGTGACTTCACATTGCATTTCCAGCATGCATTCACATGCATTTTCAGCTACATATTCACCCACATACACTTTAATCATTCAACACATGCATTCACACACCAACAACCATTTTGTGCCGTGCATTTCATCACCTTTCCAGCTTTCCCTTTCAATTCCAGCATGCATTCACATACAAAAACAACACCATCCAATTTGTGCCGTGCATTTCATCACCTTTCCAGCTTTCCCTTTCAATTCCAGCATGCATTCACACACCAACAACCATTCTATGCCGTGCATTTCATCACCTTTCCAGCTTTCCCTTTCAATTCCAGCATGCATTCACATACAAAAACAGCACCATCCATTTTGTGCCGTGCATTTCATCACCTTTCCAGCTTTCCCTTTCAATTCCAGCATGCATTCACATACAAACACCTTAAACAAACAGCCATATACATCTCCACTCCTCCTATAAATACCCTTGCATTCCATTCACCAAATCATCTTTCCATTCATAACACAACAACAAACACAAAAACAGCAATCTTGTTGCCGTGGGTTCTCTTCATTTCCAGCATCATTCCCTTCTATTTCCACCACTTCCCAACCCTCCAAACCACTCCTCATCCATTTCCATAATCCCCCAAACCTCACCTTAGACCTTGTGCTACAACAACGAGGAAGATAAGAGGGCCTAAACGTTCATACAATTCAAGTTTGAGTTGTTGGAATGTTTAGGTGTTTCTTTGATTTCAAAGTTTAAATTCAATTCTCTTTGTTTTGTACGTATGAGGAATGGAAGAAAAGAGTGCCTAAACGTTCATACAATTCAAGTTTGAGTTGTTGGAATGTTTAGGTGTTTCTTTGATTTCAAAGTTATGAGGAAATAAACCCCCCTTTAGCTAGGGGGTGATTCAAAACTATGTTTATATTTGCAATATGAATTGATTAACTTTCGTTGGAATTTCATAAGTTGTTGATTCAATTTGTTTAACCGTTTGATTGATAACTTATTTATGTATGTTTATTAAGAATGCGCTCTTAATTTTCATGCATGAATATGACGCTAGAATATAAGTGAGTTTCACCTAATCGTTATGAACTTATATTCACAAGTAGTGGAGGTTGCTTATAAACAATCGCGTTAAATGAATTCTTGGCACGAGTTTCATGCTCATCATAGTAACGAATGCCTCGTCAACACTTATAGTTTTCATAATGCTTAATGATCTTTGATTGTATCTTTATTGTGTTGTTCACGTAAAGGACTTTTGGAGAATGTTGTGAATTGCGTTGCGCAAACCCATCCAATTCATTAACTTAAGGAAAACTTGACGGTTAATTTAAGCGGACCTAATTAACCCGGAGTGTTGAGTTTCATAATTTATCGAAAGACCAACTGAGAATCAATCTTGTATGCAAGTGTAACATGTGTGGAGAAGAACTCCTTAGCTATTCCATCATCCATATTTTCATCACATTCATATTTACGTTTTGCCTTTAATTACAATTTGTCCATTTAGTTTAATTTCGTCCAAACACAATTCCCCCTTTACTTTATTGTTCAATTTAATCAATTTAGTTTTTGTTTTTAAAGTGTTTGAGTCTTTTGATTTGTTTTAGTGTTTTAAAGTTTAGTTTTGCATTCTTTGAGTCTAGTATAGTGTTTTAAACTTTATTTTACGTTTTTGAGTCAGTTTCCAAGTGATTTGCAATCCCTCCTAATCCCCGGTTAAGAACGATCCCTACTTACATACTTACTACAATTGATAAAAAGAGGGTTTAATTTGTGCGCGTATAGTTCTCGCATCACACAAACATAAACATAACATAACTAAACCAAGAAGGAAACCATTATTGGGTCATTTCCACAACGAGAGCAGGGCATGCTAGTCCAAACCATCTGTGACATCACCGGATAATATAACATGGCAGCAACCACGCTTCGTCTTCCCCAGGTGCTTCAAGTCGGCGGAAGGGAAGACCATTCGGGTAATGACTCGATCTGCACATAGCTCAAAGCTGGCCATGAGGCAATTTAGCCACATATCTCGTCATGGGTCCGCTGCCATCACCGAAACAAGAAAGATAGCTGCCATCATCATGAATCAAGCATGGCAGATCTTGCACAAATTGCTGCCATCATCATGAATCAAGCATGGCAGATCTTGCACAAATTTAGGCTTGAGAAACGGCTCAGCCATCAAAATGTCAATATAGACAGAGGAAGAACAAATGAAAGAATAGGGATTCAAGAACTAGAGAGAGAGAAAGGTTTAGAGAGAGAGAAGCTGCAAGGATTTGTTGTATTTATCTTTTCTTAACCTGTAAGTCATTACAATGATCTATTTATATAAGAGACTACCTTTCTAACTTGACTAACTAAACATTCAGTTTCTTGTTAACACATGGCATAATCCTAGCCACTATCTATATCCTTACATGCCCCCTCAAACTCATGCCGTGGAGGAACCAAGCATGAGGTTGAAGCAATGAGATCGAAAGAGAGGAGCACTGAGGCCTTTAGTGAGTATATCGGCAAATTGTTCCCGAGAAGAAACAAACTGAACCAGGAGTGTCTTCTTAGCAACACGTTCCCGGACAAAATGGACATCAATCTCAATATGCTTGGTCCATTGATGTTGAACAGGATTGAACGACAATGCAATGGCAGAAAGATTATCACAGAAAAGCACAAGAGCAGCACAGAGTTTAATATGCAGGAATTGTAACAGTTGCTGAATCCAGTCAAGCTCAGCAGTTGTAGTGGAGAGAGCCCTGTACTCAGCCTCGGTAGAGTACCTGGAAACCGTGTGTTGCTTCTTGGAGGACCAGGAAATAGGATTATTGCCCAGAAAGACAACCATGCCAGTAGTCGACCGGCGATCATTAGGGTCCCCGGCCCAGTCTGCATCACTAAAAGTCTTTAATGACAAATCACCCCGAGTATAAGAGAGACCAACCGACAAAGTACCCTTGAGATAGCGCAGAATACGTTTCACTGCTGTGAAGTGGGACATCATTGGAGACTGCATAAATTGGCAGACTTGATGAACGGAGAAAGTAATGTCAGGCCGAGTGAAAGTGAGATACTGTAACGCGCCAACAATGCTCCTATATGCTGTTGGATTATTGTATGGAAGACCATCATCCTTTAATAGTCGAGTAGAAGGAAGACAGGGAGTGTCACAGGCTTTGCAATCCAGCATGTCAACCTTTGCCAATAAATCTTGGATATACTTTGATTGGGACAGGAATAAGCCTTGAGCAGTTGTGGTAACCTGAATCCCCAGAAAGTAATGCAACTCTCCCAAGTCCTTGATATCAAATTCAGTGGTCAAGAAGTGAATAACCTACTGAATAGCAAAAGAAGAACTCCCAGAGATAATAATATCATCCACATAAAGTAAGAGGATGACAATAGCACTTCCAACAAACTTAACAAACAAGGAAGAATCAGAATATGTAGACTGAAATCCCAAAGATGGAAGAAACCCCGTGAACCTCTCATTCCAGGCTCGAGGAGCCTGTTTTAATCCATATAAGGACTTATGAAGTCTGCACACGAGCTCAGGACGAGAGTGATCTTCAAAACCAGGAGGTTAAGCCATGTAGACCTCTTCATTCAACACGCCATGGAGGAAGGCATTCTTCACGTCCAACTGCCGTAGGGACCAATTAAATTGGGCTGCCAAAGCTAGAATAAGACGCACGGTGGTTGGCTTGACCACGGGACTGAAAGTTTCCCCATAATCTAAGCCAGGTTCCTGATTAAACCCCTTGGCAACCAAGCGGGCCTTATGGCGAGCAATAGACCCATCGGAGTTCGTTTTGAGCTTAAACACCCATTTGCAACCCACCAGGTTTTTGTGAGGTGGCAAAGGAACGAGACTCCATGTGTTTTGATTGTGAAGGGCAGCCAACTCTTCTGTCATGGCATTCAACCAAACTGGGGTTTTCAAAGCAGACTTATACGTAGCAGGTTCCACTTGAGCTAAATCAACCGGACTAGAACCATGGAGCTGACTGAGCAACACTTTCTTTTTTATTATACCAGCCTTACTTCTTGTTTGCATAGGATGTAGATTAAGCGGTGCTATAGGCAAGACCACTTGAAGGTCATCAGAATTGAACATAGGATCCACATGGGGTAATGGAGAAGAACAAGCAGGTGCAGTAATGGACGGAGAAGCAACATTCTCTGGGGAAGCAACATTCTCTGGGGATGACAGTGTGCTATGAGATGGCACGGATACAGAAGGAAAAGTATTGGGGGAAGAAGACATGGGAATGGAGGATGAAGAGACAACATCATTCAAGGACAGAGATGGTGAGGGTGAGAGTGGAGGCTGAACTAAGGTGTTAGTCAGATCAAGAACAGGAAGTACAGGGAAAGGTTGAGGGTGAGGTACTCGGACAGAGGTAGATAGAGGTTTCATAGGCAAATGAGAATATGGGAATCTAGACTCATTGAAGACAACATGACGAGAGATATAAACTCTACCTGTTAAGACATCATAACATATAAAACCCTTGTACTTTGAGGCATACCCAAGAAAGACACATTCTTTGGTTTTAGGTTGTAACTTGGTGGTATTGTAATGTCTCAATAGGGGAAAGCAAGAACAACCAAAAACACGAAGATGAGTTAAGATAGGAGGTGTGCCAAAGAGAGCCTCAAAAGGAGAACAATTCTTCAAGATAGGAGTAGGCATACGATTTATAAGATACACAGCAACATGACAGGCAAAGGACCAGAAATGAGAAGGCAATTGTGCAGATTGGAGGAGTGTGACAGTGGTCTCAATAATGTGCCTGTGTTTCCTCTCAGCCAAACCGTTTTGTTCCGGAGTGTAGGGACACGACTTATGGTGTGTAATACCTTTCCTATGAAGGAAAGATTGAAGTTTAACACTGGAATATTCCCCACCACCATCAGTTTGTAATGTTTTGATAGATGCTGAGAATTGTGTTTGTACAAAAGAGTAAAACCCAACAAATGTGTCAAAAAAATTAGACTTGTAGACAAGGGGAAACAACCAACAATAACGAGTGCACTCATCAATAAGAGTCACATAGTATTTATAGCCATCAATGGAAGTACATGGAAAATGACCCCAAAGGTCACTGTGTACAGTTTCAAAAGGAATGACAGACTTATGATCACTAGACTGAAAAGGCAGTTTAGTAAACTTGCCTTCTAAGCAACCATGACACATCAATGGGACAGCATCCTTTGTACAAGAAATGGAAGACTTATGAAGCATTATTCTGGCTATGTTATTAGTAGGGTGACCTAACCTACTATGCCAGAGGTGAGAACTGACAATCTGACCAAGAAAAGCAGAAGCTGGAGAAGGACTTGGACGATGAAATGTGGGAAGACGGAGAGGTGAAAAGATGGGATAGAGTCCGTTAGTGCATGGGCCTTTGTATAATATCCTCCCTGTGACCTTGTCCTGAATCCAGAAATAATAAGCATCAAATATTAACCAACAGTTGTTATCAAGACAGATTTTGTGAACGGATAACAAGTTGCTGGAAAGTCTAGGTACATAGAGAACAGAATTGAGTTTTAGGGGATGCATAGGTGTTCGAATAATTGAGCTACCAATATGAGATATGGGCAAACCTTCACCATTTGCAGTTTGTACAGTCTCATGTGTGGGATAAGGAGAAGCCAATGACAAGTTACTGAGGTCAGCGGTCATATGATTTGTAGCACCGGAATCAGTGATCCACATCTGTGGTTGATGAGAGGCTGTGGAAGCTGGAGACGATGTATAAGTAACTGTGTGCATAGCTTGCATAGGAGACTGAGATGAGAATGGTGGAGCACCAAAGTTAGGAGCAGAAGAATGATGCGCAGTCATAGGTGCTATATAATGATGAGGACCACCGAAGTTAGGACCTTTGTCATTGAAGAAGCAATACCAGGTAGTGTGATTTGCTTTACCACAGATGTTACAACCTTGCCTATCTGTTGGTTTGGAGTTACAGAACGGAGCCGTGTGACCAAATGTATTACACAGTTGACAAGGAACCTGTGGTGGGGTATGAGAACCAAAATACTGTGGTGAAGGGCCAAGAACACCAGGATGCGAATTAGGAAAAGTAGTGTGAAACTGCTGTCGAGAATTAGAATGAGGATACCTATTCCCTTGATAAAATTTTCCTTTGCCCTTCTTGTTGGTAAAAGATCGATAGCCGCCTGAAGAACCAGAATAACCACTATTAAATCCAGTATTGTGACCGGAGAAACCAAGACCTGAACCCCCAGATCGAGGAGGAGTGGTAGAGGACTTAGAACCAGAATTATTAGCCATCATAGTAGTGAGAATTGATGAGTTCACATTGCTGTTAACAATCAGCTCCTCAGCAAGCAATTGTACTCTAAACTCCTTCAGAGAAATAACATGCTCACGACCCCGAATAACACTGCGAAAGGTATTATACTCAGGAGGTAAGCCATTCAGAGCAAGTATAACAATATCCTCATCGGCAAAAGTAACCCCAGCGGCTGACAAATAATCCCGAGCTTCCTTAATACGCTGCAGATATTGAGACACCGAATCTAAGCCCTTTTGAATAGTCTGAAGATTCGACTTAAGTTGAAATATACTAGTACGAGAAACCATCGAAAAATGTTCCTTCAACCGAGTCCACAAATCACAAGCACTGGTACTCCCAATAGCACATGACATCGCTACAGGAGACAAAGTAGCAGTGATCAACTGCATAAGAGCACGATCGTGCATCTTCCAAACAATATAGTGTTCATTCTCGATTAGAGCAGAGCTATCACCAGAACCATCAGAATTAGCAGAATCAAGAACATATCGAGGGGGACACACATGTGAACCATCAACAAAAGCCAAGATGCCATGACCTTCAAGCAACAATTGCATTTGAAATTGCCAATTCAAGTAATTCAAATCATCAAGCTTCACATTTACAGACGTAGAGATCGTAGAGATAAGAGCAGTGATCGGAGACTGTAAAATTTGTAATTGTGATGCAGTCACCATAGTTGTAAGAGTAAAAGAACACAATTTCTAATAGAGGAAAAATGACAAACACCTAGTGTACCCAAGAAATCCAACAGGAACATAAACCCTAGAATTTGCAGACAAAGAATACCAGAGTTGCAGACGAAGAATACCAGAATTACAGACAAAGAAGATGAGCGGAAGCCAAAAAAATATACCAGATTTGAGGACGAAGAAGATGAGCGAAAGCAGCCAGAGGATCGAAGATTACAGCGCGAGCATCATTGGCTCTTGATACCATGTCAATATAGACAGAGGAAGAACAAATGAAAGAATAGGGATTCAAGAACTAGAGAGAGAGAAAGGTTTAGAGAGAGAGAAGCTGCAAGGATTTGTTGTATTTATCTTTTCTTAACCTGTAAGTCATTACAATGATCTATTTATATAAGAGACTACCTTTCTAACTTGACTAACTAAACATTCAGTTTCTTGTTTTAACACATGGCATAATCCTAGCCACTATCTATATCCTTACACAAAACACCAAGGAACACAACCACCATGGAAATCAAGCAATAAAAGGGCGATTTTTCCGACCTTGTTCCACAGAATCCTATCTCGAAATGAGAGTGTAGAGATGAGTTTGGGTTGGATTTTGACGTATTTTCAAAGTAGGACTCGACGAGTTCGATTGGACACATTTTAAATCCATTAGTTTTGAGGAAAACTATCACGCTTAACCTATTTTATCAACGCATTTTGTGCTACGGCCCCATTTGGTATTGTTTTTCATCAAAACCTGTTTCACTTTTAAAGTTAAGCAATAAAATGTATTTGGCAAATATAAAAAATCGTGCTTATTTTAAAAACAATGATATTTAGATAGCAACTTTTAAAAGCATTCTCCAGGTTGAACCTTGCACGAAATATGTTTTGCAAATTAAAATATTTTTGTTCCACAATAATTACGATTATTGGATTGGTTATTTGCAAGCCACTAAATGGGTTTTAATTTACTTTATTTTCAAATTTCTTTGGTTACTATATCAATCTTATTGTTGTTGCCTTTATATGCTTTTACTCTTGAATTATGATAAGTAATTTATCCTTCCGTTTTGTTTTGAAAAATTAAAGTTACCTAATTTCTAATATATATTAATAGCTATATATAATTATAATATTTATTATTACGAAAACATGCTACAAAGGAAAGATATATATAACAAGAGTGCGGGCATTTCATGGTATAGCGTTGTTTTTCAATTTTCATATGACCTTTTCTTATTCCTTAAAAGGGAAAAATCGAGTTGTTCACCCGATCCAAGTATTGCGAGTGTACGCTTACAAGAATGATAAGTTGTTGTATCCTAGAGGATAGGGCACCATAACATACTACATCGAGACATTGTCTCCGATGGGCGAAATCTACTCTTAAAGATAGTGAACTTACACTCCTCAACCTAAAATCTTATTCTAATCAAGGATCGAAGAAGAGCGTTCTTTACCTACCAAAGATAAGTCTTTTACCTTGTTTTGTTTATTTTATGTAACTAATTGTGGAAATAAAAATTATCATATACTAATAATTCTTTTATGTGATTTGTTATAGGAGAAGTAGCATCCGAATCCCCAATATTTCCAACAATCTTAAGAGTAGATTTTGTGAATGTTGTAGATGCAAATTTCCGTATTCTTCTCCTTTGATGAAAATGCACCTACAATCAACACCTAAGATCAAGGCCAAGAGCCTCACGCGCCCACGATGAATGAGGGGGGGGTGCTTTGGCCGAAGAATCTCCGATGCCAAAGTTAGAATTTGAGAGAAAGTGTTTAGAGAATTTTTGGGAGACAATTGGACTTAGGTTTTTAGATAAATGAGGGGTTATATAGGGGTGTGGCTAGCCCTATTTGGGAAAATAGGGACCGGCCACTTATGGTGGAAATTTGGCTCTAATTGCAAGATATTATTTTGAATAATATCTTGCAATCAATCAGGTAATTAATCAATTAATTTGGTAATTAATCCCAATTTGAAAAGAATAATTAGGATTTACCTTGTGGGTGAAGATTTGATGAGGAGTGATGAGAAGGTTTTAAAAGAATACCATTTTGATCACATTTGACCTCGATTGAGCCGTTCTTGTCTGTTGTATGCGTTTCAGAATCTTAATATACCTCAGGGGTAATTTTGTCTTGTTTACCCCAAAAGTCCATGTGTCACCTCCATAATTTTCTCGATTATTTTTTGCTCCACAAATGCTCCCACACTTGCTAGCAAGAAAATGTAGCAAGCGTAGAGATTTTCATGTTTTAGGAAACATATGATTGTTTCCTATTTTGATGTCGGTTCTCTCTTTAATTGGAAATTAGATCCTTCTAGGAAAGGGAAATAATCCTCCTTTATTCTACCCTACAAAAGAGAGAAAGGTAGATGATATTTATTTCCCCTCCCCTAGCAATCTTCTACACTTGCCCATGCAAAGGACCGTCTTTCTTTACTTTCTTCGTCTTCACAGCGCATCAAGGTAAGAAAAAATTAATTTTTCCTTATCTTCATAATTTTTCAGAGCCTCAGGGCTTGAAACTTGGCTCAATGGGATTGAGAATGTGTGAAAAGGTGGCTGGAAAGCCATGACATAGCCGTTGTCGTCGGTTTGCTTCACTGGCTTGGGGCGGCGGCTGCTCCGCTCGGAGTGAAGGCTGGTGGTACGAGCCTTGGGCTCCACGCGTGGCTGGCTTGGGCTAGGGTGCTATGGTATGGGCCATTATGCCTGGGCCTGAGTTGGAGAGAGGAAGGGAGGCTTGGGCCTCATTCCTTGGCTGGTTGCAAATGGTTAGGCTTGAGCCTATGCGGAAAAGACGCGGGCCTTTTTGTTTTTTGTTTTTTCTTTTTTTGCTGGGCTCGTGTCCATGATGGTAAGGGAGGAGAGAAAGGCCTTTGGGCCATTTAGCTTAGCTCGTTCGCATGTGAGACCATGGGAGGTGCGGGGTGCCTGCCCCCTTCTTTGTTATTTTGGGTCGTGGGGCCTCTTGGGTTGAAAGGGCGATGAACTAGGTCGTGGGGCTTGGTATGGCTGCTGGGCTCTTGGGGTCTTGGAGGTGGCCTGTTTTTAGGGTCGTGGGGTCCTAATGCATTCCCTTTCTTTTTTGTGCGATCGTCTAATGAATTTTCCTCATGCCTTTATAGAATTTCTTTGAGCATGTCTTCTTCAAGCCACATGAAGGATGATGGTGTACCGCTGTTGTATCGCCTAGGTGGGTCTTTGAGTAAGGTGGGGGCTACTTCAAGGCTGCTCACTTCAAAATTAGCTCCAATGACTCGTTTAGAGACTTCCTTGAGGTATCTAGGCACGTTGTTTCGTCGGGGGTGTGTGTGAAACTTGTCATGGAAAGTAACAGCCATGAACCATGCAATGAGGCTCGGAGAGCCATAAACTTCCACCCTGATTACTTCGTGTTGGGATTTACTTTCCCCATGCCACGTTTTTTCCAAGAAACGCTTTGCTCCATGAAGTGTGCCCCTGCTCAATGTTCTCTAAATGCGGTTCGTGTGATGATGGGGTTCCTCAATCTAAGCCAATTCTTCGACTTTGATTTGATTGTCAACGAGTTTGGGTACTTCTTTGACATAGGCCACATCGAAGGAGTCGGGCAGCTACAATCTCACCATAGGCTCTTCGATCATTCGAGCAAGGGAGACCACGACTAGGCCAATGAGACCTTGGAGATAAGTAGAGAGTGGGAGTCTGATTATTCTCCTTAATTACTCGTTCCAACGACTTTCATCACCAGTAAGTAGACTGCTTAGTCCCGAGGCTGCTTTGTACCTTTGCTGAGCCGCTATCTGATTTATTGATTACCCTCTTCTGCTTATGTAGAATCGGAATTCAGCTCAACTCCCAAGACTTCTCCAGACATGAAGAAGGTGCATGTCACACTAGGTATCCCTTCTGAGTACTATGAATGTCGTTAGCTGTTTAGTCTTTTTTGTCGAGAAAAATGTAGGATGCCCCCAAGAGAGGAGATAAATCGGATCAAGGCAGAGGCACTAGCTCATCCTATCGCTATTGTGCAGCTTGCTGCAAACGAAGGTGGGAAAAAGAGATCTTCTCCGCCTTCTTAAGAGATGTCAGCTGAGAAAAAGCCAAAGACTTATTCCGCTGCTTGCGAGGGTTCACCGGCTGCCCCCAGGTATATGATTGACTTGACTTCTTCCAAAGGGGAGAAAGATGAGGCTGCTAGATCTCAGCCTGACGCCTTCCGTTCCAAAGGTGGCTAGTACCATTGTTGATAGGATTGCTCAGTGTAGACGTTCCGTCGTGCCCTCAGTGCCAAAATTTGTACTAAAGCATCTGTTAGGGGTTAAGTCTGGTTCACCTTTGGAGAGACTTGTTACTATGAAGGGCGATAAGATGGACTTTGCTGCTATAGTGGCGCCAAAAATCACTCCCTTCGCTGCTAAGACTGATTCACCTATTGAGAAAGAAGAGATTGTTCACGTGGGTAGTTGCGAGAAATCCACCAAGCATGTTCCCGGGGTGGCTACTAAGATTTGTGCTCTCTTGAAACCAGATATACTTGAAGACATGGACATATGTGCCAAGTTTATTGATGGCATTAAAAGGGTTGTCTGCCCAAGTTCCTTTACGAAGTATACAATCGAATAGAGGAGGATTGCTTTGCTTACTATGATGCAGAAAACGACGATTCTGGTAGCCAAGTCTATGCTCCTTGATCAAGAGGATACCAAGGCTACCAAGGAGGTGGCCAATGAGTCTATGCACTTCGTCCGAGAAGGTCAAAAAGGTGGAATCTGAGCTCGTCGCTTTGAAAAGGTTTAACATCTCTGCCTCCACTTCTCTATAGCTTGTGACAGCTTGCCAAGAGATCATTGATTTGAAGACTAGGCTTATTGCGATCCAAGGTAATTATGAGAGTGCCGAGAATGAGATTGGATGTTATATACCTCATATTCAAGATCTTGAGCATGTCGTATCTAAGCTTCGTTTCGCTGCTTATGCAGAGGATAATGAACTGATTGCTGCTTATAATAAAGTGGTCCACTTCAAAAAAGTCATTGATAGGCTTGAACCCTAAGTGTTGGAACTCCAAGGTGAACTGAAGATTAACAAAAGTCTGAATAAGGAAGTGGATGAGCTGCAATATGTCCATCTTGGTCTGCTCTAGGAAAATAAGCAGTTGAAGGGTGAGAAGGCTAGGCTTGAGACTTCACTTGTTCAGAGTCAGGTCGATTTCTACAAGCTGGGTTATGTAGACCATTTCTTTGGGAAACCGTCTGACTTTGAGTTTGCTGGGAAAGACTTGGAGACCTTCTTTATTTCTCCAGAAGACTTGCTCGCCTTTATTTCCGAGGCTTCCATTGGTGAAGTAGTCGGATAAGCTGGTGTCTAGGCTAGAGCAGCTGGGGATTAAGCGTCGGATGGTGCCACTGTTGAGATAGTCGCGGCTGCTGTAGGTATGACGATCGAGTAGTCATAGGATGTCCAAGCTGTTGAAAAGTAGTCTTCTAGGTAGTCTTTAGGATTTTGTTTGTTTTCCTTATTGCTTTTTGCTTTGCTTGAACTCCTTCGGCCTTTGCTAGTTGTTTATCAATTTTGCTAGAAAATTTAATAAACTTGCTTCCTTTGTTTTCTTCCATCTTCACTTCTTTTAATCACGCCTAACCTTTAACTTTTAGACCAGCGGCAGATGTGCTACTTTTTTATAAGCAAACAGGCCCACGTAGCCTATGCAGTCGTGAGTGTTGGTGTAGAACTTTGCAAAGTCATTAGCCATAGGGTCGGCAATCGAACACCTTACTTACAGAAGCAGACGAGTCCATGTGACCACTTGGCTGTTAACCTTGGCTCTCTTTAATCTTTTGAGCTGTGTGGCCTACATCACAACGTACTAAAGATTTTTGGGTTATGAAATTCGCTAACCTTTCGTATCAAAAGTACGCGGTTGTATGGAATTTCGTAAGAAAAGGTTTGAGAGAACTCCTTTCTTTTATGTAACCAATTTCGTGGGTTGCGTAGCAAGTATCACAACATTTTAGGAATTAGTGTAGATCGTTTATGATCATTTCACACTTTGGCAGAGGTGAAGCTTAATGGCTACATAACATGTCGACAGTGGATAAAGCTTCATATATGCACGTTAACTTATTAACCTTTCATAGAAACGTGCAGTTGTATAAGTTTAGCATAGCTCACTGCTCAAAGGGTAAGCTGTAGATAGTCCTCTGGAAACTGTAGGCTACCTTAGTGCACTTAGTAGTAACTTTAGGGTTCCAGGGTACCCGTCCATTGGGCGTACTGCGTTATCTGCCTCCTCCATCTCTGAGGCTCGGTTCCCCATGGATTAGGCCAAGATACCCAAAATCCTTCAGTTAGCTAAGCCTTGAAAAAGACCATTATGGCTACTTTTAGGAATCCCGGTGCAAGCCATTGTTCACTTAGTTATACTAGGGCATCTCGACTCATCCACGTCTAGATATTCAGAGTGTAAAGTTTATTCTCTTGCATTGGAGAGTCGACCCATGTGGGTGTCAGGGAATTAGTTTACCCTCTCGCACTGAAGAGCATGGTTGGTCCCCAAGGGGTGCAGTCCTTGCGATGAGTCCCTAAGAAAGGCGTGGTCTTCTTTTGAAATGCATGAGTGATCAATTGTTGTAAGCATACAGTTAAGCCAAGTTGTAAATTACTTTTGAATTCCTCATTGAAAAATGAGTGAAACAAACAAAAACTTAACTGTAAAGTAGAAACTACATAACAACTGGATAGTCCTTGGCTAGCAAGGTGGTGCTCGTCGAGTTGCTTGAGTCTTCAAGCTTTGATGTAACGGGAGGTCATGCATGGTACTTCCTCATAGTGGCAAGGGTTTAACTACCTTTGCTGCCTACTATGCTAATCTTGTATGGACGTTCCCAGATGGGATTTATCTTTTTGGAGACTTCTATCTGGGCAGTGATGAAGGCTTTTTTTAGGACTAGATCTCCAAGCTAGAATTGTCGGATCTTGGCCCTTTTGTTGTAGCTAGAGAGGAGCTGATATTGGTAGGCTGCGATGCAGGTGATGACTTTCTCGCGCTTCTCTTATGCAACGTCTAGATTTGTGGCCATCTCCTTTCCATTTTGCTTGATGCTTGGCAGTAGAGTGCTAATACTTAGCATGATGACATTGGGAGGAATGATTGCTTATGAACCAAATACCAAAGAGAAATGAGCCTCACCGATTGCTCGTAGTTTGGTGGTGCGATATGCCTATAGACAACCGAGAAGTTCATCTAGCCATTTTCCTTTCTTGTCGAAGAGAGACTTCTTTAGGTAGGGCCTAGGCAAGCGCCTAGGTGGCTAGGCGGATTTATGTAAATTTATTTTATATCTTGTAAATAAGTGCTTATTTACACTTAAAAAAAAAAGATAACTATAATGAGGAGTAATCATAGTAAGCATATAATCATAATGAGGAGTGTTCTTGGATGATAGACTAAATTCTTCTTGTTCATGATCCTTGCATTGGATTGGACATAGACTAAATTATTTAACAGTGTTGTATCTAGTTTTTATTTTATTTTTGTATTTTTGTATGCATCCCCTCAAAAGTTCTCCAATTCATTTCATAATTGGATGAACTTGTAGTCAATCCATCCTTTGCAAATTAGGTACACCATTTCCATAAGTATACCACCATAAAACTAAAAAAATAAAAAAGCACACAATTAATTAAAAAAAATAATCAAATCCGCCTAGGTGCTGCCTAGGACCCCTAGACCACCGCCTAGGATTGCCTAGGCAGCCGCTTAACTCCAGACCAATTTTTCGAAACAATTTTCCCTAAATAGCGGTAGGTCTTCATCACATAGTGCCTATGCACCGCCTAGGCCAATTTTTAGAACATTGAGTTTTACTAATGGGTCCCAATATTATGCTTAGGTGCAATTACTATCGAAAACTCCGGCTTCCTAGATTGAACGGATATAACATCACAAGTAACTGTGAGTGAGTCTTTTCTTTTATGTAGTGTGTGTGTGTGTGTGTGTGTGTGTGTGTGTATATATATATATATTTTGTTAGTATCCATTTATATATTTCATAAAGAATTTGCTTCGATACGCCTAGATTAGCTTAATGTTTATAAGATTTAGTGCGTTGATAGAAATTATGAAATTATGTTACGTCCTACGAGATGTACATGTATGCGTATTATTATTGATGCCTTAATTATATTTATGACCATGAATAGTATTATGGTGACGTGAACTATCGATTTACCATTGTATCATTTTATTTATGTTATTTGCTCATCGTGTGCTACACTGGTGTTAGTACTCACCCAGGTCAGGGTCAGTCTTTCACGTGTACATTCATATGGCACCGTACTCTCACTTTGGATCCATTCTAGGTGCCAGTCCAGTCCTAGATAGCTATAGGCAATTAAGACTCGTGTGTGATGCGCATAGCGCCAGTCTTCACGTGATTGTAGTACTAGAGCGTCAATCATTATTAAACCCACTTCTGTTCATATCAGAATACCTCTGCATGAACTTTTGTGTTAGCATATATCGATGAGCACTCGATGTGATATGTTTATTTTTGCGAGATATTGTGATTACTGGAAGTTATATGCCTATTTACTAATTTTGGGACTTACTGAATTCTTGAGATATTGCAGGCTACAGTAAGTATTTTCATACTATCCGTAGTATGTATATGTTGAAAGCTATACTTGTTTTACGGCAATGGGTTATAATATTTTCAAAAAATTATTTTTAGGCTCACTCACCCTTGTTTTTCATCTCTCTAGGTTTTAGTGCTGAGTTTTCGTGTCGACGAGGATTCTTAGCAAATCTTGGTATAGGTGGTTACCTTTGATGGTATAATTCTCATCCTACTTTACTGTACTTTACTTATGCTCTGACATCACGTGTGAAATGGGTTTAAATCAGTGTTCTACTAATCGGCCTAGGCGTTGGGCGGTGGCCTGCCGTGGGGATTAACTCAAAATCGGGACAGGGATTAGGCGGCCACCGAGATGGCTTGGGTGGCCTAGGCGGGCGACTGAATGCTCTAGGCGGTCTAGAAATTTCAATCTTGTTTTGTTTTCAAGAATGCAAATCAGTTGCATTCTTGCCCTTCTGGGCTTCTGGTTCATGGTTTGGCGAAGACGAAAGGATGAAGAAGATGAGAAATAACTCTCTCTCTTCCTTTCACACCAATCAAGTTTTGACAATAAGCATCAAGTTGCTTGCTTTTCTTATTTAATTTTTTTTTCTTAGTTTCCCTCCAATCAAGATTTGACAGCAAGCATTAAGTTGCTTGCTTTTTGTAAAAAAGCATAAGCTGTCCGCCCCTAACATATTGATTTTTCTCATATAAAATGATGGGGTGTCAGTCCTTACATCCACTTATTTCACACCTTTATTTCTCTTTAAATTAAATATAAATTAATACGTTCTCTAAAAAATATTTTATAAATTACTATGAACTGCTTATATTCACATCAGAATTTTTTCTTTATTATGAACCACCCAATCCACTACGTGAGATTTTTACCTTTATTTTTTTAAAATTAGATATAATTATTCAAAATATCTTAAGTTATATGGCATATATGCTTAATGTGTTTTTAAATTTTGGACTTGTTGGATACATTTTTTGCATTTTATCTATGGATTTTATATAAGTATAATTGCTTGTAAGTGTCAATATGCACTTATTTACAAGATATACAAGAAATTTACCTAAATCCGTCTAGGCGCCCGCCTAGACCCCGCCTAGCGGCCTAGCCGCCTAGGCTCTAGGTGCTAGCCCGCCGCCCGACTAGCGCCTAGCGTTTTTTAGAACCTTGGTTTAAATTTATTCACATTTTCCACATCACTACACTTTATGGCTTCGTCACCCTCCTGGTGTCGGTCAGCATAACTCGATTCAGAGTCTAGGTGAACATTCCAGGTCCAGGTGTGTCATAAACACACTATGGCTATTGTATTTTTAGTAGTTCAAAGAATTTAAATCATCAAAATAATTTTTTTCTTAACGTGTCGAAACGGGTTACCCGCGTGTCATCTTCGTGTAAACCTGTTATGGACCCGTTATTAATGGATCTTATCGTGTGACCTAGTAACGACCCAATTAGTTATCGTGTTGACTCAAAACCCGTTATTTTCGTGTCGTGTAAAAAATTGCCAAGTTTACGAATTTAAAATATTAGTGATCAACCATCTCTTATTCACCATCGTAATCCAGTTTTAGAGAGGTGAGCGTAATTTTTTCAAGGTTGCATGCACATTTCAGGATTTGAACATAAATAATTATTTTCATTGTATGTTATCAATTTAAACATTCAATTTTTTTTTTTTTTTTTTTGTTCATTGTATTACATTATCTATTGTTGTAAAAAGAGTGTGTCTAAGTTTCAATAAACACAGAAAAAAATGATTCTTCACATGTACAATTATCTGGCTGTCCTCAAGTAGCTACCACATATTCTCGTTTGACTATGATTATTATTGATAAGGATTGTTTTGCTGTAGATACTAAATTCTGATATTGAATACTGTTTATGAAATTCATCACAATCAATCTAATCTAACCAACTAACATGGTGCCGTATCCTCTCGACTAGCCTCGTGCCTTAGCTTTCCACGTACCCATCCAAACCCTAGAATTGACGCCGCCACCTACCCCTTGCTCCTGCTTGGGGTTGGCCGCCGCCTACCCTTTGCTCCTGCATGGGGTCGGCATAAGCCATCTCCACTCTTTTCTTTCCCTCTTCTCATGCTCTCCTCTCCTATAATTTTCACCCCACATCATTGTTTTCTGTCTATCTGCAACGCTCATCTCTAGCAGTTGATTATTAGAGTACGCAACTGAATATAAAATTTATTAAACAAGAAATACGAAATTGCTAAGAAAGCAACAAAAATGGAAGAAGCTACATCTTGATTGAGTTACTCTTCAAACTAAATTACAAGCTATATATATATATATATAGACCTAAACATAAGAAGCCCTAACACGGATGGATTAGGCTCAAATCCTAAATTAACAAGCAAAATCCAAATCCTAAAATAAACCTAATACTAATATTTTTCAACACCCCTTGTCAAACTTATGGCGGTGCATGACATGAGTTTGCCAACAGACGATGTGGATGCAAGCTCTGTTATGCTAACTTTCGATGCTAATTCCAATACGAAATTTGATTAGTGCAAGTGCAAGATTTCAGTGCTAGTGCCAATCCCAGTGCAAGATTCCCTTGCCAGTGCCAATACTAGTGCAAGATTTCCATGCTAGTGTCAGTGCTAGACCAATATCAATGCTATTGCAAACTTTTTCAGTGCCAATTGCGAGCTTCCAATCAAAAGAAAATTCATATTCATCATGTACACGACGTCACTTGAGTGGTCACCAATCCAAGCATTCGAGCGATCGTTGCAATAAGCACAACAAACAAGGCAAACATCATCAAAAAACTTATTATAGGTCTCCAAACAAACCAGGCCCAACACCAGCTTCAAACAACAAGGCCCAACAAAACAATTCTTCTCACGGATCAACAAATTCCATTTTTCTTTCCTATATTTTTTCTTTTTTTTCTTCCTTATCTTCCTTTACTTTTCTTTTCTTTTCTTTTTACATGGGGTCTTCTCCAGATTGTGCAAAACCAAATACAGCAAATAAGTGCAAAACAAACGGATTGCAAACAGAACAACTCTAGTGCAAAGTCAAACTGGAAAGGGGACCTCGTAAGGGTTGTGAGAGATCCGACTCGTACGAGTCGGTGTGTGTACAGTGCGAGTCAAGGTGCGGAAGAGCAGGTGCGAATGTAGACGGTGGCATGGATTGCGGCGTTAGATGCAAAATTGTTGGTAGTGGGTTATGCAGGTTCAAGCAAGAGTAGATCCAGAAAGACGACTGAGGGTATGTGTTTAGGTTGCAGACTCGAATATGTGGTGCAGAACAGAAACAGATGCAGGTTTGCAGGAATTCAAGTGGGGACGAACTCGATCCTGTTGAGAATGAATCCTACGGGAGGAGAGATCTTGGGCTGGGCTATTTCTTATATTCCCAATTGCTTTTACGGTGAAACTTCAATTTTCTTTATAGTATAAGGGCAGGTTTTCTCACGTATGAAGTTAAATGATCACATGCGTTCCACTTCGTCCTAACTCGGATGGGTTAAGCCCAAATCGAAAACTAGCAAGCAAAACCCAAAAATTAAAATGAACCTAATACTATTGTTTTCCAATACTAACCTCATTTAGGACATTACTTCCATACTTTAGATCCTTCGAACCCATTTATGGTATATTAATTATCTATAAAGCCAAACTCATGAACTAATAAAACTTGCCATTTTATTAATTAACTAATATGGGATTTATTGCACAGAGTACTCACTGGTGAGCATCTAAATATTATCCATATCTAATATTACAAAATTGACTTTTAGGGCACAACTCCAACAACACTTCCAACTATCACACTTAACACTAAAAACTGCATCGAATGACATATAACCCAAACATGAACATACTCAAGATCGGGTGTTACAACAAATGCATGCATCCAAATACATTTATTATTGAAATCATAGTTTACCGGTTCGATATTCTCCAATTATCTTTTGCCCATGACATGTTTTCAGGAATGTGAGTGTTCAGAATGTAGTCCTCCCAATCAATTGTTATTGGATCAAAGTTAAATTCTTTCGCGTCTATATGGTGCTCACTTGCCACCCTTTGAAGCTCCTCCGAATTGGTGTCGTCAAAACTACAGTCAAAACATGTTATTCATTGTCAATGCATTCATAATTACAACTAATGATACAACTTTAAGTAATCACCGAATTACATCATACGTACGTACATGCCCTTGAATAATAGGTAAGGTGTGTATAGTTGTTCCAAGCGCATCACCAATGTGAGTTTTCGATTATAATTAACATGCACGTCTTGGAAATACTGACCACATGCTTTGTTCACGAACTTTAATCCCTGAAAACGAGAATGTATGAAAAGAAATTAAATGAGCTGAGCGAACTAGTTAGCTAGTGTGATACTAATAAAATAAGTTTTAAGACAATTTCAATATAATATTAATCCATGTGTTATCTGTATTATGTATTTTTATATATTATATCAATATAGCATTAGTTTACGACAAAGGGTAGCTAGAACAAACCTCCAACGGTATCATGAAGAAAATATCCATGTACATGCTGAAAGTAGCCATAGTCTTAAACATCGTACACTCGGCTACTTTAACACGGTTTCCATCCTTATCTACCCATGGACTTTTGGTGCAGTGCCGGAACACAAAATCGTGAATATCACATATCTTTATAGGATTTCTAAATGAGGATCCCACATGGAAGATGACAATAGAAGATTGATTTGCATTCACGACCATTGCTGAAGCGATCGAATTTACCACCATATCAACAGGAATCCGAGTAATTTAAAAAAACGAACTTTAGTTATACATATTTGATTACCCCACACACAAATATATATTCCATATTTACGTAACTTTCATAAAAAAACACAATATATAGGATATGAATTTGCTGGGGTGTGGAGTCTAATTTTCATGGTTATTAACTTTTTTGGCAAGAATTTTCGTAAATTTGTTCATGATACCCTTTTTCCCCTAGATAGAATATAAATGGATACTTTGGATGCGGTTCCTAATCTTTAACATTATTTGATTAAAACCTTAATAGTATTCAAAGTTTGATCAAGGTTCCTTGACTTTGTATACCTCATTATATTACTATTAATATTTATATTTTTATAGTTTTGACATTAATTGTTTGATATTTTATGAGATTTATAATCCTGTAAATTTAAAATCCCTCATTATAATACTATTAGAAACGGTTACAATAAAAATATTCAAACATTTTGATTGAATAAATGGATAAAAACTATGTAAAAATAAGAAATAATAAATGGCAAAAGAATGTATCCATAGTGTTAAAAAATTTGGTACATTTCACATATAACAAAGTGGTATATTAATAAAGAAGAATTGGTACATTATAAATAAATTAGGGCACAGATAAAAGATTAAAAATTATGAGTACAAATGAATTTTTAAAAATATAGTTGCTAAAAGAAATTAATATATGGGTACAAAATAAAACTAAAAAGAAAATACTACAAATTTAAAAAAAAAAGTTGCGAATTAAAAGTGGGTATAAACTAAAAATATAAATATATGATACAAAGTTTAGGTATAAAACATAAATATACCTATCACTGATTAAATATACAATGTCATGTGTCGGTATACACATGGGTACAAACACAAATAAAACTTTAAAAAATATGGGCACAAAAAGAAACTACTATATGGGTTCAAATTAAAAATGAAAAGAAAATTGGTACAAATTAAAAAATATTTGCAAATTAAAAATAGGTACAAACTAAAAATAGAAATATATGATAAAAAATTTAGCCATAAATATAAATGTTTTAACACTAAAGGAATAAATTTAAAAATAAAAATATTTTATTATTCAAATAATTAATGATGTTGTTAATACCCAAAAACCTTAATCAAAAATTGAAAATGAATAGAATTTTAATCAATGGAGTAACAAAAAGAAGGATGTGAACCCAATTTTCCCGAATATAAATGTAGTAGTTTTATGGGTTAAACTCTGTTTACTACCCTCATGTTTCGTGATTTTCAACATTTAGTACATCAAGTTTTATTTTGTCCCAAAGTCATACCTAAAGTGTAAATTTTGGGACAGTCTCATACATCCGTTAGTCAAACTGTTAAGTTTGCCGTTAACTGATGATGTGGCGCCTATGTGGACAATGACTGGGCGCCACGTGTCATTAAGGGGTCCATGTGGAATTTTTTTTTTGAGAGGGGGTTCCAAAAAAAAAAACCGAAACCCATCTTCTACCCTCGCACCCTCTCTCTCTCTCCATTCTCCCTCCCCCTTTCTCTTTCTCTACCTCTCACTCCACTCTCATATCTCCTCTCTCTCTCTACCTTCCTCCATTCTCCAATCCAGCAAAGATTCAATCTTTTCCCAATTTCGAATACGGAGGAGAGAAAACATATTTCCCTCTTTCTCTACAATTTCTAGGGTTTATTGAAGAGATCCTGACCCTGACCCGACCCCGACCCCGACCTGATCTTCTCCGCTACACCAACCATTTCCCACCGCCGTGATGTTCCTTGACAATGCCCCGGTTTCTCAGAGCCTGAGCCCACTTACTTCGCTGAAATCAGAGCCCGAGCCCTCCTTGGACAAACCCTGCAAGAAGATCTTTCTGCCACTGATTTCTTTATCTTAACCAGAGCAAAATCTTGGGTTTTCTCCATTTTTTGGTTTCTGGGTCTGAGAGTTGCTTTGCTTTTGGGATTTTACAAGAAGTGAGAAGGGAGGAAGGAAAGATGAGAGAATGCATGTTGCTTTGTTTCATTTTTTTTTTTTTTTTTTTTTTTTTTGAACCCCTTCTCAAAATTTACCCTAGAAATTGCAGAGAAAGAGGAAGGATGTTGGGGGGGAAAAGGGGAGGAGAGGAGGAGGTGATGGTCTAGGGGGAAAATTAGGGGATGAGTTAGTGACGGAAAAATGGGTGGTGGGCAAGGGGTGGAGGGGATGGAGGGATGTCGGGTGGGGGTAGGGAAGATGGTTCTGGGTTTGGTTTTGTTTTTTTTTTTTTTTAATTAATTTTTTAATTTTCACATAGACCCTTAATGACACATGGCGCACAGTTATTATCCACATAGGTGCCACGTCATCAGTTAACGGCAGACTTAACAGTTTGATTAACGGATGTATGAGACTGTCCCAAAATTAACATTTTAGGTATGACTCTGGGACGAAAAAAACTTGATGTACTAAATGTTGAAAACCACGAAACATGAAGGTAGTAAACAAAGTTTAACCTTAGTTTTATCCTTCATGCATTCCCACATGCACGCTTGAATACATACACATAAGCGCAAATGTAGTAGTTCGGTCTATAGCCATGAGTATATTCATGCATGCATGTATATATGCACACTAGTAGAAAAAAAGAGTTTGTGCGACGAAGAATATTTTGTCGCTCAAAATGTACTTGCGCGATGAAAAATACTCTTTGTCTCGCAAAATAGAAAAGATAGGAGAAAAAAAAATTGCACGATGAAGAGTTTTGTTGCACAAGAACACTTAGTGTGACGAATAAATGTTGGTGTCATCTAAAGCTAGCAAGAAAACGTGGATTAATTTTGTTTTGCGCGAAAAACTTGTGAGACGAAAAGGGACATTTGCGTGACCAATAATTCGTCGCACAAGTTCCTGTCAGTTTTGACCATTTACTGTAGGTGAATATGAGGGATTAAAACCACATTTAATACAGGTGTTTGCGCAACTATTGACCCTAAAAATTACAAAGCCTATGTGGCGCGTAAGCCGAGTAACTAATGAGCTAACTACGTCCTTCAGTTGGTGTGAGGCGTGCTAACTCGTCGGCCGAACCTGGCTAAGGAGTACAATTTGTTGATGTTGCGTTGAGCACGTTGCTAACTTCTTGATCTTGCGATTGCGGTCGAGGAAAGAACAAGTCTCGGCCTTTGGATTCTCAAGCCTGAAGACAAGGCTACTAATTCTGCAAAGTTCACGAATCGTCGGTGCCGGATTCGATCATAATGATTATATTCGTGAGAGTATAAGCACGTATAATCGACACTAGACTATATGGACATAAGTACTCAAAGGTGATGTATGTCTTGATGGTAAATGTGGTTCGGCTGTCAGAATGCCAAACTCTAAAGTTCACTCGTAAGTATCCAATCATAAAACCACTTGGCGTTCAATATGCCAAATGTCGTAACTCGTAACACCTTACCTCGCTGAGAAGGCTAATAAGATGACCTCCGCCAATAAGGATTCGGAAACCTTTCTCGACCGAGACTTGGATAGATAATTAGTCGGCCTCGATGCAGTGCTGTTTATCCAAACTAAAAGTGCTCATTGGTTGGCTGATTCTACGTCGACAGTGCTGTTTATCCAAACTGAAGATGTTTGCCGTTTGCCTCCACAGTGCTGTTTATCCAAACTGAATATGTATTGGCAGAAAAAGAAAATGAAAAATCTCAAGTTGTTTGAGAGGTTTGCGCAGACAATTGTGTGTTAAATTCGAGAGAGGTTTAATTGCGCCCTCTGTTCTCTATTTATAGCAACACGAACAAATCCTAACCATACTCAAACTAGGACTTCTTACCCCAATCTATCTTATCTCGACCAATCCTCATTCTATTAGGATTTTGAATATCCTTATCTGACCGAGAATCCTTACTGCATCAAGACTTAACCTCTTCATTCATCTGCTTCGCAATAAGGCCTACCATTTCCTATTCATCTGGAATATTCTTTTCCAAACAGGACTTGGCCGACCTTAGTTAGGCTACCCATGAACTGGCTGGTTTGTAACAATCCTCGAACAGAGCTTCTAAGTTGAGAACAATTCCATACTCGGCCCAGCCCATTAATTTTAGGTCTAAACATTGCCCCCTCACTTCTGAGGTCATCAACCGTCAATCTTCGATCGAGTCTCAACCTTGAAGAAGCGAAAACGTCATTTGCCATTAGACTTAACCATCTCGATTATCACCACCATGCGCATTTATGAAATGTGATCGCATGATCTCTGTTATTCTCGATATCCTGCCACGTGTCAATTCTCTGATAAACCTAGCAGCCTTTAATCATAACCCTCGAAAACATACGCCTATCGAAGCGTCTCTTCCTCATTAATGCATTAAATCCACTGTCATACGCAATCGTGCATCGTAAAACCTCGAAAACCTCGATCCTATCCTTGGAGATTTCCAAGATATCTGAAGATCAAATGCTTTTGAAGATCAAACATTTAGCCTTCCTCTCAATACGCCTATAAATACCTGAAACCTTCCCATTTGTACATTACGCTTCCAAAACCCCTAAATCTTCTTGTCATTCTGCCTTCAAAATCCCAGAAGTTATTCCTTCAAACCCCAAAACACTCAAACCTTCACCGATGGCTTCCTTTATTTCCCAACTTTCCGACGAGTGCAACAAGTGCAAGGATTTCATTGATCGGAACTCCATCAAGACCTTATGCTTTGAGAGTGATTTGAGCATCACCCACCAAATCCTGGGGCCACTCTTCAAGGATGCAGTATTATCGTCCATCACCGCACTCTTCAATGCTCACTGTCTGGCCCCTTTGCTGCAAGGATTTGACTAGTTGAAATGGGACCTGACAAGACCTCAAGGAGCATGGCCTATGACCAATGCAAACTAGGCGGCCTGGGTTAACCGAATGGAAAAATTCTTCGGCCAATAATGGAAAGCCCTTGGCATACATGAAGCCATCAGACTCTCGACTGTGGAGATCGCCATGGACAAGGAACTCTTTATGGCAGCATTAAGCCTCTAGTGCTCGGCCACCAACACCATAATCCTCCCTTTCGACCCTCTTAGTCTTACCATCCTCAACCTCTCTGTTATCCTCGGCACTTCCCCCTCTGGCATCCCAGTAGATGCCGCCCTTCTTGGATGTCTATTGAATCTTGATCTCAAGGCGTTATTCGACGAACGGGCTGTCGAGACGCTTAGTCAAGACGGCCAAGAGCCTTCAAGAGAAGAAGTTCAGAAGTTACATAAGAACTTCCTCAATTATAACACCCCTATACTCTACTTTGCTAGTCGAGGGGAGGCAAGTCTATAGAAGGGAAAATACGAAGCCTTCCTATTTTCTTGATACAACAAGCTTATCTGTTGTACAAAGTTAAACAAATGCCTGGTCGAGAACACGCCGGTAGCCGGTCATACCCTATCGTTCAGCTCAACCGTGCTTGCTAATCTCCTGCACTGCCTAGCCGAAGTAACCATCCACAAAATCAACCTACACCAGAATGAACCTCTATGGGTTTTCCAACTCTGGTTGCAGGTTTACTTTGCCACTCTTCGACCAGAAATCTCCAACCTCCTACTTGCTGAAGCACTTAGCTTTCAGTTGGCTTCTCGATTGACACCTTCTCATCGGGCCAAAGAAGTCTTCATATACTTCTTTAGTCTAGACATCCTTTCCGACGACGAATTTTTTATATGTTGCCGTCAAGAGTACCCCTCCTTTATCAAGCTTCTAACATCGGTCTGGGACGAAGTTGAAGGTGCTGGCCTCCATTGAAACTGGGGTTCATTTGACACGCGACCTTCCCCTTGGCTGTAACACTCATCGAGCAAGTTGGGAGGTCTACCATCGTCACTTCACTGATCGACAGCTTGGCTATCTTCAAGGTTGCCCGGTGCCTCTACTTACTTCCCGCTCTCTCCTAAGCTGTGGGTGCCTTTCTAGTTCTTCGAAGAGGGAATGTAGAGATACTGAGAAAGAATTCTAAGAAAGGTGCCAGAAATTCTCCCTTCGACCAGCTGTTCCAAAATCTCTTAGTACCGACACCTTCGACGACTGATAGGAAGAATACACGCTAGACTTCTTTGGTGCTTTAATCAAAGATGTGGTTCATAAAATTTTCGACGACCGATCCAAAACGACTCCAGCTCCACAGTACAAAGAAACAACCCAAGTATATGTCAATCTATCGGCTTGATTTAAATACTTTCCAACTTTGCTGGCTTAATTTAGTTTTCTCAGGCAATCGAGTGTCAAAAAAGGCGGATGTGATTATGGAAGAGGTAAGACTGTTGTTGGTAACTGGCTTAATTTACTTTCCAACTGAGAAAGATCTCCCAAAAAATCGAAAGCAATCAACGGTTATTATGGAAGAGGTAAGACTATTGTTGGTAACAATCTTCTTTATTTTATCAGATTTGCAAGTCCTAACGACTTTTTATTTCAAGATGACGAGAGCGACGAAGGTGACGAAATTTCGCTGGCGAGTCGCCCTTGAGGCGACTGTTCAACCGGATTCTCCTGCAGCCGATCGTGGGAAAAGACCCCTGGTCGAGCCTGAAATAATGGCGGAAATACCGCTCCATCCACAAGATCAAAACCTCAACATTCCTCCATAAGAAGTTACCTCGGCTTTTGTAAGGCTCAATCCTCTTTTCTTATTAATTTTACTATAACGCGTCTGAACACAGGAAAATATTAACTGTTAGATGCCCAACCGTTCATTTCACCAACAATTCTATGCATCGAAGGGTGTTATCTACATTTCTTGGCCACCTCAGTGGCCATCGAACGTGGATAACTTTCATCGGCCGCATGAATTGAGGAGCAACCTTAAATATTGGGCTCGGCCATTGAGCTCTCTAGGTTCGAGCAATGAACCAGGGGACATGGCCGAAGTTTCCTCTCAACAGGTTTAAAGCAAATTCCCGTATGCATTCCATATAATTTTCGTCTGCTTACAATTTTTCTGTGCAGTCTTCGTGGGAGGTCGAGTTTAATGCCCTAATTGCGACTACATCGGGAGCAGCTGGCACTTAAACGACCGCAACCAAACTTTCCGTTCAACGGCTGAACCAGATGCCCTCGTCAAGCTGCAGGAACTACTGTCTCTTTCGGCATCACAAATTCTTAAATGTTAGGGCCTCGATTCCGTGGGGACATATCTGAACGATCTTGCAGCTGATGGTCAGTTGAGCAACGAATCCATTACTCGAGCATCTTCTACTTTGGAACGAACTCGAGAATATTTTGGTATTTTCGAGAGAGCTATTTAGGTCGAAGATGACTTGAAAGCTGCGATGGTTGTTCAAGAAGCTCTGCATCTAAGGGTCAACATGCTGAAGACGAAAAAAGAAACATTGGCTAACCTCGATCGTCAAATTGCCGAACTTCAAAACTGGAAGTTGGCAGTTGCTTCCGAGCTTGCAAAAGATTTCAAGTTAGGCGACAAATCCTGCCTAACCGAATACACGGCTAGTGTGCGGGAGGTCGAGCAACTGAAGATGGATAAGAGAAATCGACAAGCCGAAGTCACAATAGGTGAGGTGAGGTGAGGTGGTTGGAATTGAAGGCTGTCCTTGAAACTCTCATTCCCTCCTCACCTTAGGGGTATTTAGCTGTAAACAAATCAATCATTTGTATTTGTATACTCGTTTTTGCGATCTTATTAATAAAAATAAACCCTATTCTTGCATCTCCCTGTTCTCGTGCATTTACGTTGTGTTTCTTTAGTTATTTTAGTCCTTTATGCTTCTTTTGTGTGTTTTCAGGATAATAAGACGTGTTTGACGAAATGATGCATTGTGGAGTGTTTTGGAGCACTATTGGGCTAAGGATGGATAGCTTATACTTAGATCCAAGTGTTGGATGAAATTGAAGGCCTTGTATGCACTTGAAGACACAAAACAATGGCCCTAACCCAATCACATAACACCTTGCCATGGGCTTAACACAAACACCATTCCTTGCCATGCAAGGATGAGCAATTTGGGTCCATTTCATGTACTTAAACTCTAGCCCAATCCACAATCACTTCAAAGCCATGCAAAACCTTTCAACACCCTTTAATCATCCCCCTTTAAGTTATGATTTTATTTCCTAACCCTACATGCATTATTTATTAGCATCTTCACATGCATTCACACACCATCTTCCCCTTTACAAAACACCATCAAAGCCGTGCTTCCCCCTTTTGTTCCCACCAAACACATGCATTCATCAACATATTTAGTTGTCACTCATGCATTTCCTTCATCATTTCCAATCCACATGCAGCCACATATTCATTCACTTAATCATTAAGCCAAACATTCACACACATGCACCCAAAACACATTGCCGTGCATTTCTTTCCATTTTCTGCACCTTTCCTCCTTGCAATTCCACATGCATTCATCATTATAACCCACCTACATTCCACCTAATCCACATGCCTTCCCAACAATATAATTGAGTCAACACATGCACCCAAACAAAGCCAACCTAGCTAACCCTACATGCATTTCTTTATTCACTCTTCATCACATGCATTTTCACCACCATTCACACACACATACATCCTGAAAACCTTGTGCCGTGTATTCCCTTCAACTTTCCAGCTTCCCACTCATTCAATTCAGCCACCATTCATTCTTTATTTCACATACATTCATAATCACACACCCTAGCTATCATTCACATGCATTCACATGCATCACAGCCCCAAAACCATCAAGAAAACACCCTTGCCGTGGCATTCACTCACACTTCCAGCTTTCCACCTTGCATTTCCAGATTATTCCTTCATCATTGCATCCATTCCACATGCATTCTTCATCATTGCACCACAAATCAGCTCATCCCACACTCAATGTCGTGCAAACACACCCCATTTCCAGCTTTCACATGCACACACATGCAATTCCAGCACCAACAACAAGTCATGCCGTGGGATCCTTATGCTTTCCAGCTTTTCACATGTTGTCCTAGCTGTTTTTCCATCATTCCTCCACACAAACACCTTAAACAAACAGCCATATGTTCCCTCCACTACTCCTATAAATACCCTTGCATTCATTCATTCAATCACATCTCATTTCATACACAACACACCACAAACACTTCCATTCCTTCTCTTTGTCGTGAGTTCCCTTGTAATCCAAAAACCATTTCTCCATTCCCCTTCCACTTCTCCACCACTCCTTTTCCATTCCACACTTCCATCCCCCAAACCAATTATCCCTAGACCTTATGCTTCAATAAAGAGGAAGAGAAGAGGGCCTAAACGTTCATACAATTCAAGTTTGAGTTGTTGGAATGTTTAGGTGTTTCTTTGATTTCAATGTTTAAATTCAATTCTCTTTGTTTGTACGTATGAGGAATGGAAGAGAAGAGTGCCTAAACGTTCATACAATTCAAGTTTGAGTTGTTGGAATGTTTAGGTGTTTCTTTGATTTCAAAGTTATAATAAACTAAACCCCCTTTAGCTAGGGGGTGATTCGAAATATATGTTTATGCTTGCATTTTGATTTGATTACTTCTAATTGCGTTTCATAAGTTATGGATTCAATTTGTTTAACCGTTTGATTGATAACTTATTTATGTATGTTTATTGAGAATGCGCGCTTAATTTTCATGCATGAATATGACGCTAGAATATAAGTGAGTTTCACCTAATAGTTACGAACTTATATTCACAAGTAGTGGAGGTTGCTTATAAACAATCGCGTTAAACGAATTCTTGGCATAAGTTTCATGCGTATTCCATAGTAACGAATGCCTCGTCAACACTTATAGTTTTCATGATGCTTAATGATCTTTGATTGTATCTTTATTGTGCTTTTCACGTAAAGGACTTTTGGAGAATGTTGTGAATTGCGTTGCGCTAACCCATCCAATTCATTAACTTAAGGAAAACTTGACGGTTAATCTAAGCGGACCTAATTAACCCGGGGCGTTGAGAATTAATGATTTATTGAAATGCAATTGGAAATCGTTTTATTATGCAAGTATAACATATGTGGAGATGAACCCCGTAGCTAACTTTCCATCCATTTGTTCTTTCTTTTCTTGTTTCTGTTTTCATGTTTAATTTAACTTGTTATTCAATTATGTTAAACATGTGAAACTAATTTCTTTGTAGTTAGAGGCGAATTTGAAGCCATGGACATATGTTGGTTATGATTTGATTTACTCCAGTTATGAATTCATGAACTTTAGATGTGGGTTACTTTTCTGTTTTGATTAAGAACTTGTTTATGTATGTGCGTTGAGGGTCGACACTTAATTTGCATGTCTAAACTTGATGCTAGGATATAAGGGAATTTCACCTAATCGTTATGAACTTATATTCATGAGCAGTAAAGATCGCTAGTCACGATTGTGTTTAGTAAACCCTAGGCTGGATTAACATGCGTATTCCATAGTTATGAATGCCTAGTCGATGTTTATGATTTCCGTTGAACTTAATGATCTTTGTTGAATGTCTCTATCATGCGTATTCCATGGTTAGGGACTTTGATTAGGAATAATTTGGTTGTAATGCGTATCCCATTCAATCCAATGAATCTAGGGAAATCTGAAAGTTAGTTTAAGCGAACCTAATTAACTTGGAGCATTGTCATTCATCGTTTGTTGAAGTCATAACTGGGAGTCAATTTATATGCTTATGTTCATGTGTGGATAAGGAACCCTCTAACTAGTTGTTCATCATTCTATTTCATTAATTTCGTTTTTAGAATCTGTTTTAATTCCAAGTTTCTGTTTTAGTTTAAATTCATCCAAAACCAATCCCCCATTTATTTTAAAGTGTTAGATTAGTTAGAAATACATTCATATTGTTATTTTACGTTTTTGAGTCAAATCCAAGTGATTAACAATCCCTCCTAATCCCCGGTCCAGAACGATCCCTACTTATACATATACTACAATTTGACGAAAAGAGGGTTTAATTTGTGCGCGTATAAATCTCGCATCACTCCCACATGACCGGATAATACTTCTTTAAAATTTTCCTATTGATTGGTAGTTTGTGAACTAACCCAGTTTGGTCTTTAAGGTGGTATGCCCCATTGCTGAGGATTTTATGGACTACGAATGGTCCTTCCCAATACGGCGACCATTTGCCGAACCTAGGGTCATTAATCCTTTAGGGCAACACAGTTTGCCAAACCAATTCTCCCTCGCCGAACGTTTTTTGTCTGACGCATTGATTATAAGATCGCTCGGTAATTTTCTTCTGTGCTACTAATAAATTACACGCGTCAAGCCGAATTTCTTCCAGGTCTTCTAACTCTTGTCTTATGGTTTGATTGTATTCGACACTGAACAAACTACTTTGCTCCATCACTCATAATGAGTTTATACTTAGCTCGACTAGTAATATAGCGTCGTGTCCGTAAGTTAATGTGTAAGGAGTTGTTCCAGTGGCGGATCGGGGTGAAGTTCGGTAAGCCCATAATGCTTCATTTAGCTTTAAATGCCACATCCCAGGTCTCTCTCTTACCGTTTTTTCAAAAATGCCGATCAATACCTTATTGCTTGCTTCGGCCTACCCATTTGCCTGTGGGTAATACGGCGTAGACTGTTCAAGTCGAATATTCAGATTCACCGTGTACTTGTTAAACCTATCGGCTATGAAGATTGTGCCATTGTTGGTTATGATTATTTCTGGCACGCCGAATATGGTCACAATATTTTCCTCTACAAAATTTCAAACTTCTTTGGTTGTTAATTCGGCGTATGATTTTGCCTTAACCCACTTAGTGAAGCAGTCGGTTGCCACTAATATCCACGCGTGTTTCGCTACTCCAGAAGTCGGCGTGATTTTTCCGATTACGTCCATTGCCCATCCTTTGAACAGCCATGGTTTGGTTACTAAGTGGAGTAATTCAGCTGGGGCTCTCTGTATAGGTCCATGAATCTGACACTGTATACATCCCCGTGTGTATTCGATGCAATCTTTCAATATACTCGGCCAGACGTAACCATATCGGCGAAGCAACCAACGGATTTTACCCCTGGATTGGTGAGCCCCACAAATCCCTTCGTGTACTTCGGTGATTACTTGAGCAGCCTCTTATGGGCCGAGGCATAACAACAATAAACCATCCTCACTTTTTTTATACAACTCATTCTGGTATGACACGTAGTTTGTGGCATGTACCCTCGTTCTGCGGTCGTGTGTGTCATTGAGGTTGTTGAGATATCGTATAATTACCGTTCTCCAATCGTCTGGCATTGTCTCAATGACGCATATATCTATCGGGTCTCCTCGCTCTAGTAATGATGGTAAAGACATCACTCGTGTACGTATCACTTGACTGCATTGGAAATCTTGCTGATTAACCAAGGCTGGCTAAGACCGCTATTCTGTGGGTGTTGCTCGGCCTAACTTGCCCCTGGGGAGTTGTGCTCCGAAGGCTATTTGGGCGAGTTCATTTGCATCAGTGTTTCAAACACGCGAAATATGCTCAAATGTAATCCTTTCAAACGACTCGGCCAAATAGGAGGCAACCATGTAATAGGACACCAAAGTACAACTTATGCAACGAAAAACGTCGTTTAGTTGGTTAATCACTAGTTTGGAATCACCGAGGACGACGACACAGGCTGCTCTTAAGTCGTAGAGGACGTGAAGGCCGATGATGAGAGCTTCATACTCAGCCTGATTATTCATACAATTGAAATCTAGCTTAAGAGAGAAATACCATTGGTAGTGGACGAGGGATTGAATGACGATACCAACACCAGCCAAAGTTGAGGTGCTAAAACCATCAAAATGCATCGTCCAGCAGTTATCTCGTGTGTTGACTAAACCGATGTCGACTTCGTTGCCCCTAAAACCATAAGGTATTGGGCCAAAAAATGGGCAAGGGCTTGACCTTTGATGGCCTTTTAGGGTATGTACTGCAAACTGAATTCTGATAATGCCATTGTCCACTTCCCAATTCGTCATTTAACGATAAGTCGAGTAAGCATGTAACGAATAACATCTGTTTGGGCAATGACCTGTGTAACTGATAGGAGCATGTAATGTCGAAGTTTTGATGTGGCAAAAAACAACGCCAAGCAGAGTTTCTCGACGGGTAAATAATTGATCTCCTGCGAATTCAGATTCTAGCTGAGATCAAAGATGGCTTGTTCACACCCAACATTGTTATCTTGTGCGATAAGGCAACCGATGGACTCATCGACCGTCGAAATGTACAGTTTGAGAGGCCTACCATGTCGAGGCAGTACGAGCACTAGTGGCGTTATAAGGGAGACATTGATTTACGTGAAAGTCGCTTGATGTTCTTTGTGCCGCTTAAACTTATCTGAGTCTTTAAGTTTCAGGAGTGTAGAGAAAGCTTCCATTTTGCCTGCCGAATTAGCTATGAAACAGTGAAGAAATTTATCTTCCCGAGTAACGACTAGAGTTACTTCTTAGTCGTCGGGGGTGGAGTGTTAATGATTATGTAGGTTTTATTTTCGTCGACCTCGACACCACGATGGTGCACAAGAAACCCCAAGAAGTTACAAGCCGATACACCGAAGACGTATTTGGCCGGGTTTATTTTGAGATTATGCTGACGTATACGAAGGAATGCTTGCCAAAGATCATCCAAATGCGTTCGGCGGCTTTACGAATTCACAACCATACTTCTACGATCGTATTGATCAAATCATGGAATATCGTATTCATAGCTCTTTGGTACGTGGTGCCGACGTTCTTAAGGCCGAATGGCATGATGACCCATTCATATGTGCTGAGTGCTCCCGAGCAATGAAAGGCGGTCTTGTGAACATCAGCTTCAGCGATAAAGATCTGGTTGTAGCCGACATAGCCGTCTATGAAGGACAACATTTCTTGATTGCCTGCAAAATCAATTAATAAATTCGAGATGGCATCGTGTATTCATCCTTGGGAATTGCCAAATTCAAATTACGGAAATTGATGCAGATGAGTAGGGCTCCATTTTTCTTTAACACCGGGATGATATTGGCCAACCACTCAACGTACCGAGCGGTCCGAATAAACCCAAGGCCAAACTAATTCGTCTTTTATGCCGAGTTATACTTCGAGAACCAGCAGAAGGTTTGTCGGAAAGGCTTACAACCAACTTTGATGCGTAACTCATGTTCGATGAGTTTTCGGTCGAGGCCTGGCATCTCATGATAATTCCACGCGAAACAATCTTTAAACTCGTTGAGTAGTTTACTAAGTTTAACCTTCATGGGGTGAGGCAACAACGCACTAATAAACAACGGTTAAGGCTTATCGACGGTGCCAACATTTATCTCTTCCAATGGGTCCTTGACTTGAGGCCGATTGTCTTCGAGTTCGGCCGGTGTAGCCTGAACTTTGTTTAACGATAAAACTAGGCCGTTATCTCATTCGACCAAAAATTCAATTAAGTTTATGCCCGAGTGTGGGTGCTTGGCAATAGCATACGAATGAGCCAGTAAACGCTCTATGGTGGATGAAACCACGGCCCGATGCCTTTATTGTTTAGCGGCGTCAGTCATTGGTGTTGGTAATTAGGTCGGCCAAGCCGAGTCTCATCGAATCTTGTTATATAGTCTCGATGCCTACCTCGATGGCTTTCTGAACTGAGATCCGAGTCGACCGTCTGTCCTCGTTGAAACCCTGTAGGGTAATGTAGCTAACGTGATCGTCATAATAGCGAGCCTGAATCATGTTGGTCTCAAATGGCTGATTATCGGCTGGATTGACTACTACCGATTTACTGTCCTAAAAGATAAGGACCTGGTATAGCGATGAAGGGATGCAACTTGTTTGATGGATTCAATCACGACCAAGCAATGCATTATAGTCGATCTTTAAGTCGATTATAAAGAATGCAGTCATGTGGTTACGACCTGCAACACTTACGTCTAATGGAAGCACTCATTTGGTTTAAGACTTGTCGTCGATGAAGTTGCTCATCGTTATGCCTGACAGTATGAGCTCATCATTGGAATGGCGTAATGCCTTCATGATGGAAATTGGCATGATGTTGATTGTGGCCCCACAATCGACAAACACTTTGGAAATGGGGTATTCTTCAATATGAGTCGTTACGTATAACGACTTTAGATGTTGGAGATTAACAGAAGAAGAGCGAGGAAACAATTCGGCCAAGGCTGCTTTAAGTTTATCATCTTTATGGATTTCCCCATCCTCCTTAGTAGCGATGAAATCGACTTGTGTCACTTCTTCGGCAACCACATCCCCATCCAAGAAATTTGACTGGTGGATGGTCAGTTGAAATTCAGCTAGTAGGACATGGACCATGCTGACTTCCATGTGCTCGAGGACTGATGCACCTATCGGGTCTTGGTTGTCATCTTCCAAATGAGTGGGTGTGGTATCAGTCTTTAGAGCGTCTTCAACCAGATTATCTTTCGCTCTATGATGTACCTGCTCTTGTGTCATGTTGACTGACACCCGTCCATTCTGGTCGTCGTCCCCGAGCTTGTTTATTGTCGAAAAGTGATTTTTTCCTGTAGTGCTTTACGGGCTCGTTCTTCGTAGGCGATTCAGGTATTCCTTGTGTCCAAGTATGCATCTAAATGCACCACATGATTCTCATCATCGGCCGTAAGGCCAAAAAGAGACACGGTCGAGAAGACTTCGAAATGACATCGTAAGTGCTGAAGGTCTTCAAGGGAAAAGGTAGCTTGGCGATGTTTATATCTGTGTATATGTCGACCTCAAAGCTGAGGACTCGAGCCTCACGTATATGCTGGAACCGAGCTTTTATTGTCAGATCGGTGGTTTTCTAAATAATCTGTTCAGCATCAAGACAAGTGAGTGCTAGGTCGAGGGCTTTCTAACATGCCTTGGGCAATCTGTACAAGTCATTGCGGAATATTTCTTATGGAATTCTCCCATGTATTCCAAGGATTCACCGAGAAATGGAGGATGCAGATTACGTCGTACTTTTATAAACGGTTCTTACGATGATAACGAGGGAAGCTTACTTTCAGCATGTTGTTTGAAATGTTCGAGATGAGCTTTCATCTCTCCGGGGCGAAGAAGGAGCCTGATGCGTTTTTCAGACTCTTCAATGGTGGTTTCAAAGTCGCAATCAACTGTTTTTTTCTCTTGAAGTAATTTAGCCATAATGGTCAGGGTAAGTCGATCGTCGCCGCTTCCTGCTGCCTCTTTTGGCTACCACCGGGTAGTCGAATTAGCTTGCACTTCTTGTCATCGGGCTATGCAGTCTATCCACTACCGACGACGTTTTTGAGACTTGGATAACGCCGTATACATGCCAATCAGAGAATTGTAACTGTACCAACGTTGGTCATGTGGCTTAGGTAGTTTGAAGGTTTTTTGACCCACCGATGAACTCGAACTACTGGAGTTACGCGAGTAATAATCCTCATTATAGAATGGCGCGTCAAAGTCAAGACGTCGTCTGACTGGGGTTGGATCTTTTACTTGTACCTGTGGGCTAAGTCTCTCGAACATCTGCCGGAGTTAGCCAGCACTGAGTTCCTTCAAAGGTTTTGCTGCGGCCGTGGACGGCTGACATGAAGTTAGAGCCTGAGGTGTTCTCTCTTTAGGCTCGGTTAAGGCAATGCGTGTTTTACAGCGGCGGCACAAAACCATTGATTCATCAGTTTTTTTGGAACTAGAACCTGACACAGGTTTGACGATGGCCGGCCCTGAAGACTCTGTGGGTGGTTCATTTGAAAATAAATCAATCTTGAGTCTCGGCTGACCACTCTGCTTACAGACATGTTGTACTGGGGGGAATTCGGCCTTCCCTTTTCCTTTGTTTTTAGGGAGATGAGCACCCACCATGCCAATTGTCGTCGAGGGGAAGGGATTGACGTCAACCGCCATTTGTTTCTCAGGAAATTTTAACTTACCCTTCTCAATCCAACCTTGAATCGCATCACAGAACACGACACAATTATTGGTAGCATGCTTGTTCGAATTATAGTACTTGCAATATGTCTTACTTTTCAACTCTTTGGCCTTAGGAATGTTGTGTCCTGGCTGAAGTTTTATGATCTTTGCTACTAACAACTAGTCGAAGATTGCATCGGCCTTGGTGATATTGAAAGTGTAAACTTTTGATGTTTTAATCATCTCTTCAGAGGCCGAGCGGGTTTCGGCATCCTTGGGACTGATTTGAGCTAATGCCTTGCAAACGTATGGTTTATCCATTACTATTTCAGCCGCGTCCATGCTGGCGTATTAGTGATCCTCGCTTTCGGCCAATGCGTAGCTAACCGTGAAGTTCTTGTATATTGTTCCCCAGGATAGGGACTTTGAGATTTTTTCCTCTCAAAGCAAATAATCATACTGCTCAACGTGCTAAGCCAATTCTTACATATCTCGGATAGTTTCCCCCAGGAATTTCTTTTTGTATTCAACGTCCAGGCCGTTTAGAGCGATTCTAACAAACTCAACCTCAGGGAGAGGTACTCAGCACCAATTCTTGGCTGAATTGAACCTTGTTAAATATTTCATTAGTGATTCGTCTAAAGCTTAAGCCATTCTAGCTAATGATGAAATAGACATTTCTATCCCTGGTCGATAGAATTGTTCATGGAATTTCTCGACCAATTCCTCTCAACTCTGGACAGAGTTCAGAAGAAGGTTGATATACCAAGCAAAGGTTGAACCCGTTCGTGAGAAGTTGAATAGTCGTAGTTTATGGAAGTCGTTATTAACGTCTTCATATTGCGCAGTGAACCGAGCTACATGTTCTAACGAAGATAAGGATGATTCTCCGGCGAAAAGACTGAAGTCCGGGATCTTGAAGCCTTTAGGATATTCAAACTTTTCCACATAAGCTGGGCACGGATGGATGAACTTTGGGAACTTCGGCCCCTTTTTTTAAGGTCGAATCGATCATCCTTTGGACCTCGGTCATATTGATAGATGCTGCTTCCACTCCCATGTCAGGCTTATTAGATCTACTCTTTGATCCTCCTCTTTTTTCCAAGTTAATTAGTTGGAGCTGAACATATCCTTTCTCGGCTTGTAATGGAGCATTCTTAAAGGGAAGCTGCCGAGGTTGGTTGACGTGGCCATCTTCGAAGGCTTGACTGGCCAATAGTTCAAGCAACCTGGTATGTGCATCACTATTACTTTGTATTGCTTTAAGAAAATTATTCATTTTCTGGCCAATCGACTGCTCGACTTGCCGAGATTGTTCATCAAGTCGTTTTCAAAGAAACGACCTAGTTGGTGGATCAGAACCTTCCCCACCATCTTCGTCACAATCTTCCACTATTCCTTCGACGAAAATGCCTGCTGTTTTGTTGGGAATTTCTGGGTTGTGAGATTATCCGCTGAGACAAATTTCTTTCTCTTGGCATGTCGCACTTGTAGCCTCGGGTGGCATAACAATGAGGGGATTTTGTACCTGAGACAAATCTTGTCCAGGGCCTTGTACTGGCAAGTCGGTTGTTGACTTTACCATGATTGTTTTCTTCTTTATGGACTGTATCTCAATGGTTATGAACTCCGAAGATCTAGCACCAGGTCCCACTGGGCGTGCCAAAATGTTGACCCTAAAAATTACAAAGCCTACGTGGCACGCAGGCCGAGTAACTAATGAGCTAATTACGTCTTTCGGTTGATGCGGGGCGTGCTAACTCGTCGGCCGAACCTAGTCAAGGAGTACAATTTGTTGATGTTGCGTTGAGCACGTTGCTGACTTCTTAATCTTACGATTGCGGCCGATGAAAGAACAAGTCTCGGCCTTTGGATTCTTGAGCCTGAAGACAAGGCTGCTAACTCTGCGAAGTTCACGAATCGTCGGTGCCAAATTCGGTCACAATGATTATATTCGTGAGAGTATAAGCACGTTGAATCGGTACCAGACTATATTGACACAAGTACTCAAAGGTGATGTATATCTTGATGGTAAATGTGGTTCAACCATTAGAATGCCGAACTCTAAAACTCACTCGTCAGTATCCAATCATAAAACCACTCGGCGTTCAATGTGCCGAATGTCGTAACTCATAACACTTTACCTCGCCGAGAAGGCTAATAAGATGACCTCCACCAATAAGGATTCGGAAACCCTTCTTGACCAAGACTTGGATAGATAATCAGTCGGCCTCGACGCAGTGCTGTTTATCCAAACTGAAGGTGTTCCTTGGTCGGCTGATTCTACTGTAACAGTGCTATTTATCCAAATTGAAGATGTTCGTTGGTTGCCTCTATAGTGTTGTTTATCAAAACTGAAAATGTATTGGCGGAAAAAGAAAATGAAAAATCTCAAGTTGTTTGAGAGGTTTACGCAAGGCAATTGTGTGTTGAATTCGAGAAAGGTTTAATTGTGCCCTCCATTCTCTATTTATAGTAGCACGAACAAATCCTAACCATACTCGAAATAGGACTCCTTACCCCAATCCATCTTATCTCGGCCAATCCTTCTTCTATTAGGATTTTGAATATCCTTATTTGGCTGAGAATCCTTACTGCATCAGAACTTAACCTCTTCATTCATCCGCTTCGCAATAGGGCCAACCACTTCCTATTCATCTGGAATATTCTTTTCCAAACAGGACTTGGCACGACCTTAGTTAGGTGGCCCATGAACCGGCTGGTTTGTAACAATCCTCGAGCAGAGCTTCTAGGCCGAGAACAATTCCATACTTGGCCTAGCCCAATAATTTTAGGTCCAAACAGCAACAAAGGCTTCGTCGTGCAAAGGTCCTAACCTACCTATAAATATGCACTTCTACTGTCCTGATTCTTCACAATTCTATTATCCTTATTCTTCAAAATTATGTTTGTGCTAGGATGGCAGATAAGAACAAGGATGAGAATGTACGCAATCCCAACCCGCATGATTTAAGGGATCATTTTGAGTTTGCGCACTGCTGAGTGGCGTTCTTGGGAAGATGTGCCCGAGAATGTGAAGACGGCTGTGATGGATGAAGTATTAGTAAGTATATTATTGTTGATGGATTAATAATTAAGTTTGTGAAATTTTTAATTATATGTTGGAATTAATTATTTGCATATATGTGTAACAATGTAAGTACACTCTTGATGATGATGATACGAACGAACAGTTAATGAAGTTGATGGATAATGCGTTGAAGGGAGGTTACAACCGATGGCGTTATGAAGTCTTGCAAAATGGACCAGGATCATCCAAATAGTAGTTTTAAATTTATGTTTTGTATGACAATATTTAAATTTAAGGTGTTTTTTTTTTTTTTATAAGTTATGTGTTCGGACTTAATTATGTTTCAATTATGTATCTAGACTTAATTAGGTTTCAATTCCTGTTGGGTTTTTTTTTTATTGAAACCTAATGTAAGCACCCTATCCTCAGTTTATAGAAATTGGCTATTTATATAATTTTAAAGAGGGAGGGGGGTAATTAGCTAAAGTTACATTTTGGGTGGGTGGGGGGGGGGTGGAATTGGCTAATTATAAAAATTCATGGGGTAATCAACTAAAATTAAACTTCAGGGGGAAATTGGCAGCTCCACACAAGTTCGAGGGGCAAAACCAACAAATACCTCATCAAAATAAACATAAGCATATATCATTTGGTCGACAATATCATTTCAATGTAAGCAACAAATTCGGGGGACCACTTCCATCGGTTTTTATGTCGAGGATTAAAGTGGGGAGTTATGCCAATCACAGGGACATTTGGGCTAAAAAGCCTAAAAAAATTTGAAGTTTTCTTGCTAATCTTTGTAATTGATGTAATAATATATAATAATGCTATACTTTTTTATCTATTTATATCATAATTTTATACTATTTTAAGTAGACAGTCACATCATCTAAAATGTTCTCAATTTTTATTCAATTAATAAGATGGAAAAAAAATAAAAATAAAAACCCTAAAACCTAGCAACCTACGTGAAACCAACTTTGTTTCTACTTATCCTCCGCCTCCATCCCCTACTCTTTCACAGTCATCATCTTACCCACAAACTTCTCAATCTACCTTTGCCTTTTACCTCCTCCCTCTTAACAAACTTTTTCATAACATTGAAGGACAATAAATTTCTTGTGCCTTCGATATATTTGTAGACGATAAGAAACAAAGATTCTAGGTATTTGATTTACCACTGTTCATATCAATTGTTAACAGGATACTCCACTGATTGAATGATTGATGGGGAAGAGTGAAAGAAAGGACGAAGCAAGGATCGTCAATCTATAAGCTTTATGTTTATCTGGTCGGCGAAGAGAAGCACAAACACGTTTCCTATGAATTAGATATCTCAATTTTGAAATTTCCCAAATTTTTTTTTTTTTTGGACAAAGAAAAATTTACCAAACTTATAGGCTTATTATGTTAACACTCCACAAATTGTTGAATAAACCTCACATACTTAATACATTCCATATTTTTTTTTAATTAAAAATTATCTTAATACACCCCACATACTTTCCCATAATATCCTCACACCCCACATTCTTAATATACACCTTACCTTTTTTACCTGCACCCCATATTTTCTATACATCCCACATTTCTCAAATCTTATAAAGATTTTAATTTGGACAAAAAATGCCGACTAGAATTTTGACAAAAGATGCTGCCTGAGATTTAAAGCATATGTGTGTTGTTTTTAATTCCACCATTAAAACCCATGTCATTTGTTTTTAATATTTGGTGGTTATTTTAGATGTTTAATTCTTCATGTAATCCTTGTGATTCTTAAAAGATGAATTCGAACATAAAAGCTAGAATAACGTATCAAAAGCAAGATTAAATAATTATCGATGTCGTCAAAATCACTATAACAATAAAAAATATGAAGTCTTATCTCATGTGAAGCTTCCGATATCGATTTCGTGTTTCATTCGTTAAAAATAATTTTTCTCAATCAACATGTTTGTAGTTTCATTGGTTAGGGTTTTGTTCAACAATGAAGGGTCGGAGGAGTTTTGATAGTTGAAGAAGATAAATAATACGTTAAAAGTGATTTGGGATGTATATAATTTTTTTTTTTTTTTTCAAACCTAATAAGGTCAAAATTGCCATTGCATAGTTGGGAAAAAAAGTTATTTAATATTAAATTTTAATGTGGGATGCAGTCAACATTTTGTGGGGAGCTAATATAAAAAGCCAACTTATTTCCTTAAATTCCTGGAAGAATCAATAGAGCATGAGGTGAAAAGCAATTAGACCATGGTAGAAAGCAGTGGCAAAGCCAAGAACTATTGAGGAGAGTGGTGAAATTGAAAAGAGTAAAAGATCTCAGAAGAATGTAGGCAACCATTCGACGTCTAAGTCCATAATTTGAAAAATTAAACAACATTTCATTCAACTAAGTGACCTCACTTTATTGAGAACTATCCAAAATATTCGAATGAGGATTTGTACTAAACGGAATATCCGAATGAAGATTTAGACTGCTCGAAATATTCGAAGGAGGATTTTCTGGAATATTTGAAGGAGGATTTAAGCACCGTTTCTTATAGTATATTTCCATTACGTAATTGTATAATAAGCATTGTTCTAAAAGATGTTATGCATTAGTTGGGTGACATGATGTGATGTAATGCCTAGCGCTTAAGCAGAGCCTATGCAAACTAGGCAGATTTAAGTAATTTATTATAGGTATAAATAAGTTCTATTTATTAAATAACCTAAATTATATAAAATACTAATTATCTAGCATATAATATTGATAGGAGCATATTTAGGCGACTTACTTAGCTTGTTTTCGTGCATCTATGTTGTTAATTCATAATTGTTTTAGTAGTTTAAGCCATTTTCGTGTGTTTTTAGGTTCATATGGCTAAGGAAGCAAAAAGATGCATTTTGGAGCATTTTGGAGCAAAATTGGGCTTGGAATGGATAGCATATGCTTGGAGCCAAAGTGTTGGACGAATTTGAAAGCCTTGTATGCACTTTGGACATAAAACAAAGGGCCTAGCCCAATCAAACAATCCTTTGAGCCATGCAAAACCTCTAGCCCAATCAACAACCCTTAGCCACATGCATTCACATGCATCATACCACCATTCACACACACATGCACTTATTCTTTCATCATTGCACCACCATTCACACACACATGCACTTACTCTTTCATCATTGCACCACCATTCACACACACATGCACTTACTCCTTCATCATTACACCACCTTCTCCATCTTTATTCCACATGCATTCATCATAATTCACCCTAGCTACCACCATTCACACACACATGCACTTATTCTTTCATCATTGCACCACCATTCACCATTCACACACACATGCACTTACTCTTTCATCATTGCACCACCATTCACACACACATGCACTTACTCTTTCATCATTGCACCACCAATTCAACACATGCATTCACACACCAACAACCTAGCTCGTTTTCCATCATTATTTCATCCACATGCACTCTCAATCATAACAACCACATTCACTCTTAAACAATCACCCACATATTCTCCCATTCCCCCTATAAAAACCCATGCATTCATACACAAAAATCACATCTCATTTCATACACAACACGCCACAAACACTTCCCTTTCTCTCTTAGCCGTGAGTCTCCCTTAGAATCCAAAAACCATCTTCCATTTCCATCACTCCCCACTCCATTCCACACTTCCATCCCCCCAACCAACTATCCCTAGACCTTATGCTACAACGAAGAGGAAGAGAAGAGGGCCTAAACGTTCATACAATTCAAGTTTGAGTTGTTGGAATGTTTAGGTGTTTCTTTGATTTCAATGTTTAATTTCAATACTCTTTGTTTTGTACGAATGAGGAATGGAAGAGAAGAGGGCCTAAACGTTCATACAATTCAAGTTTGAGTTGTTGGAATGTTTAGGTGTTTCTTTGATTTCAAAGTTTAAATTCAATTCTCTTTGTTTTGTACGTATGAGGAATGGAAGAGAAGAGTGCCTAAACGTTCATACAATTCAAGTTTGAGTTGTTGGAATGTTTAGGTGTTTCTTTGATTTCAAAGTTATGAGGAACTAAACCTCCCCTTTAGCTAGGGGGTGATTCGAAACTATGTTTATGTTTGCAATATGAATTGATTAACTTTCGTTGGAATTTCATAAGTTGTGGATTCAATTTGTTTAACCGTTTGATTGATAACTTATTTATGTATGTTTATTGAGAGTGCACGCTTAATTTTCATGCATGAATATGACGCTAGAATATAAGTGAGTTTCACCTAATCGTTATGAACTTATATTCACAAGTAGTGGAGGTTGCTTATAAACAATCGCGTTAAATGAATTCTTGGCACGAGTTTCATGCTCATCATAGTAACGAATGCCTCGTCAACACTTATAGTTTTCATAATGCTTAATGATCTTTGATTGTATCTTTATTGTGCTGTTCACGTAAAGGACTTTTGGAGAATGTAGTGAATTGCGTTGCGCTAACCCATCCAATTCATTAACTTAAGGAAAACTTGACGGTTAATTTAAGCGGACCTAATTAACTTGGGGTGATGAGAATTCATAATTTATTGAAATGTAATTGGAAATCTTTTTATTATGCAAGTGTAACATATGTGGAGATGACCCCCTTAGCTAGCATTCATCCATTCTATTTCATCAATTTCATATTTACATTCTATTTTAATTTGTTCATTTAATTTAATTTCGTATAAACTTAAATCCCCCTTTACTTTAATGTCAATTTAGTTAGAAATCATTTTAGTTTGTGTTTTTAAAAACATTTTGAGTCTTTGGTTTGTCTTAGTGTTTTAAAGTTTAGTTTTACATTCTTTGAGTCTAGTTTAGTGTTTATTATTACGTTTTTACGTTTTTGAGTCAAATCCAAGTGATTAACAATCCCTCCTAATCCCCGGTCCAGAACGATCCCTACTTATATACTTACTACAATTTGACGAAAAGAGAGTTTAATTTGTGTGCGTATAAATCACGCATCAAATTTTGGCGCCGTTGCCGGGGATTAGAAAATTTGCTAATTCCTTGGATTGTTTTATTTTCGTTTGTTTTTATTTTATTCCAGATTCTTAATCTTGTTTTGTTTCTTGTTCTAGGTACTAGTTTATGACTCGGAGTTCTCATCCGATTCGTGAACATATCCAGGAGTGATTGGGTTCTTCGTCCGGCTGAAAGACGTAAAAGAAAGCGCTACTTGGGAGGCAACCCAATGCATTTTGAAAAAAAAAAAAAAAAAAAAAAAAAAAAACATGGCAGAACGATGGAGGCTTCACAAAGGTTGTTTACTTAAAGACCCACTACGTGGCAAAACTCTTGAAGCGGAAGGCATCGGGACGGAAGGCATCGGAGCTGGAGGCATCGAAGATAGAGCATTAGAGGCCTCAATACTTGGCCAAACGCTGGATGATCCAGGAAAAAGGTGCCTCTGGAGGAAAGACGAAAACCTTTGACGGTCACTTTGAATCCGACCTTCAGACTCTTGCAGTTCATCAAGCTTCCTCTTCATGCCCGTCGAATAGTTGTTGGCAAGCACGTGCAAACTTCTATTCTCATGCTTAAGCAGTTTGATCTCCTGCTTAAGACTTTCCACCTCTGCCATCAATGATTCCACCTGACGGGAGCGGGCAAGCAGGCGTTGGCCCATGTTGGACATAGAACTCGCACACTGAACACTAAGTGCGAGGGACTCTTGAACGGCCAACTCATCGGACCGTCCTGACAGCAGCCTACTATCTTTTGGAGTGAGGAGGTTCCTAGCTACTATTGTAGCTGTTGTGGCGTCCTGCATCACGGAGTCTTCACCTGTGAGAGGACCGTTAGAAGATAAGAAAGAAGGGCGCCATACGTTACCTTGACGCGGCGCGGCCGTATCACTGCTGAGACTCAATTCTAAGCTAAGGTTCGATGGGTTTGCCATTTTTCAAAAGTGTTCAAAGAGATGGGGTGGATGGAGTTAATTCTCAAAGGGCCGGAGTCGATTTTCAAGAATGGGAATTCTTCAGAGTGTGTTTGTTGTGGTGATCGATAGCTCTATAAGAAGCCAAGGCGACGCGTCCACCAATTCGAAAAGCCGGAATTTCCGGCGTAATTTAGGCGACGCGTTCTCGGCTTTTCAGAAGACGCGTTCAACTTTGTCAAAAGATTTCTGACAAAGCTGAAAACACGTGGAGGCCATCATCGCAACTACACATCTTTAGCCGACAAGCGCAAAGTTCGGCGACGCTTTCTCTGCTTTTCAGAAGACGTGTGCAGCTTTGTCAAAAGGAGCCGCATCTGCACTACCACGTGTCATTCAGAAAGCGAAGGGGCGTCGTTCAGAAATCGAAGGGGCGCCTGCTCAGAAATCGAAGAGGCGTATTCAAAGATCGAAGAGGCGCCACTATTTCAAAAAGCCAGATTTGCGGGATCAAAACGTTTGTTGACAAGGGTAAAAAGTACCACCACTTGATATTATCTCTATATATGTCGACCTTCATCTTTTATGGCAGGGCAAACCTGAAGAAAATGCCCAACTCTCCCTCACCTCTGAGGGCGCACTCCCAGCAAAGCCTTTCGAAATACTCAATTCTTTCTTCTTCCCCAAAGATGATACCAGATGCCTGGAGTACATATGACCCAGGAGAAAACGGCGAATTGAAGCATGTGCTGATTCATTCACCACTTCTTCAAAGCAAAGGTATCTCATATCATCAAGGTCAAAAGCAAAAATATCTCATATCATGCTCTTTCCCTGTCTTTTTCTTTGTTCTTGTTCTTACTTGCATGGCAAAGTAAAAGAAGCAATCAGCCGGCACTTGGAGTCAGTCTACCGATCTGGAGCCAACTGCCTGGAATCTATTCCTGATTGCTTACCTAGCGTTGCTCTCGAGTAGTCATCTTCAACGGTTGATACACTTCCAGAGAAGGGACCACTCCTGCAAAGATTGAACAAAGAAACAGATAGCAGGAGGAAGCTCAGACCTTCGGGGGAGACACTAAAGGGAATCCTGCTGCCCAGTTGAAGAGTAGCACAAAGGAAAATCAACGATGGGCGGAAACCAGTTCAAGAGTAAGCCTGTGGAATCACAAAGATCAAAGCCTCAATGCAATCACCAAGGAGAAGAGGGAATTTACACTCCATAACTAGATTTGCGTCCCTAAACTCTTCTCTTTGTTAATTACATTCTGCCATGTTTAATATGTTTAGTTGCTTTTTGTGTGTTTACTTATGTTTTGTGTGAATCAATGCTTAAAACATTGAGGACAATGTTTGATTTAAGAAGAAAAGGTAACTAAAGTGTTTTGATGCAAATTCGTAGGGTTTTATCCACCATAACTTCTAATGTTGTTCCTTGCTGTTTTAAGGTGTTTTTAAGTTGTTTTAGAGTGTTTTAGTGTGTTTTGTTTTATAATACCTTCCAACACAATGATAAGGATTTGGTTTATAATTGCATGACGGTTAGAAAGAGTTATAAACATAGAGAAAAGTTTGATTTACTCTTGGTATATGCTTGGTTATGGTTATAATGTATAACTTCACATGCAATCATAAAAGAAAAAAATTCGTTTTTGTAACATGCTTGAAGGAAGGAACTCAAACAAATGCTACAACCCTGAGAGACTTGAGCCTATAACGTTCTTTGGAGAGTATAATCTGTGATTTCTTGTTTTCTAAAGTCGTTGCATGATCTCATTATTCTTTGCTTGGTTACTACTTAGAAGGCGTTTCATCATATAGTTCCAAATGCTAGAACTCATGCCCATTTCATTCAAAGCATGTTATTGATTTGCATAACACATATTCAAGAAGAAGTTGTGTAGTGACCACCACCATAGCCAAATAGCCTTACTTCCCATACTTCGTATATGTTGTAAGTTTTAACCCCGTTGAGCCTCGTTTTGCCTTTATTCCTTGTTTACCCACATCACCCCTTACCTAGCTTAGAGTAGGACTTTCCTATACCCTTGTTCTTAAAGTTTAGTGAGCATGACTTAAATGAATTCCTTTTGAGTTACATTATGCAAGAAAATGAGTGTGGGGGAGTAAAAGTTTGTTCTTACGTTTATATGTATGTTTTGAGATTCAAAAGAAAAAGAAGAAGAAAAGAAAAAAAAAAAAAAAAAAAAAAAAAAGGAGTGAAAATAAGTAAGAATGAACTCACGAGCGTTGATGGTTGAAGAAAGGGTCCAAAAAGTTGAATATGGCCCTAAGTTTTGTGTGATTTTCCCTTGGGTGTTCAAAGTTGACTTCTGCGTTCTTAAGGGAATTCTAAGTGCCTAATTCAATACTTTGCTCACTATTGCTTTAAGAATGTTTGTTTATCCTTCACCTTTCATTGTTAGCCAATACCCTAGCCCCGTTACTACCCTTTGACTTCTATCTTGAGTGTTATGTGTTTCAAAATGTGGAGTTTGGAATTGATATGAGCTTATGGTGTCACTGGTTCTCGCGTCTAAGTAGTAGCATTCCATTCATGAGATCATATCTAAACATGCTTATTAACTCCAGAAATTGCTTCCTTTGAAATACATATATGTGAGTGTTCGTTTTTATGTTTACATCAATCTTCTCACATATAACTAGTTTAGGGTGTGTAGTCAGAAAATCTAAGTGAAAATTGAGTACATATCTTGTAAGGAATTGAGCAAATTCTCTAAAGGCATGTTACTACATTTGAAATGTGTTTTAATTGCTTAATTGTGAACTAGTATGTGGTGACTATGATTAAGAATGTACTTAAGTGTAAAGATGGCTAAAATCTGTGAGAATAATGATTTTTAACTTGTCATGTGCATTGGAAATCCCTAAGACGGTTGTTGGAAGGTTTAGGTTGTGTTTTACTTGGTTAGTGTCGTTTTGTTTATTTGTTATTATTTTGTTTTGCTCGAGGACTAGCAAAAGCTAAGTGTGGGGGAATTTGATAGGAGCATATTTAGGCGACTTACTTAGCTTGTTTTCGTGCATCTATGTTGTTAATTCATAATTGTTTTAGTAGTTTAAGCCATTTTCGTGTGTTTTTAGGTTCATATGGCTAAGGAAGCAAAAAGATGCATTTTGGAGCAAAATTGGGCTTGGAATGGATAGCATATGCTTGGAGCCAAAGTGTTGGACGAATTTGAAAGCCTTGTATGCACTTTGGACATAAAACAAAGGGCCTAGCCCAATCAAACAATCCTTTGAGCCATGCAAAACCTCTAGCCCAATCAACAACCCTTAGCCATATGCATTCACATGCATCATACCACCATTCACACACACATGCACTTATTCTTTCATCATTGCACCACCATTCACACACACATGCACTTACTCTTTCATCATTGCACCACCATTCACACACACATGCACTTACTCCTTCATCATTACACCACCTTCTCCATCTTTATTCCACATGCATTCATCATAATTCACCCTAGCTACCACCATTCACACACACATGCACTTATTCTTTCATCATTGCACCACCATTCACCATTCACACACACATGCACTTACTCTTTCATCATTGCACCACCATTCACACACACATGCACTTACTCTTTCATCATTGCACCACCAATTCAACACATGCATTCACACACACATGCACTTACTCTTTCATCATTGCACCACCAATTCAACACATGCATTCACACACCAACAACCTAGCTCTTTTTCCATCATTATTTCATCCACATGCACTCTCAATCATAACAACCACATTCACTCTTAAACAATCACCCACATATTCTCCCATTCCCCCTATAAAAACCCATGCATTCATACACAAAAATCACATCTCATTTCATACACAACACACCACAAACACTTCCCTTTCTCTCTTAGCCGTGAGTCTCCCTTAGAATCCAAAAACCATCTTCCATTTCCATCACTCCCCACTCCATTCCACACTTCCATCCCCCCAACCAACTATCCCTAGACCTTATGCTACAACGAAGAGGAAGAGAAGAGGGCCTAAACGTTCATACAATTCAAGTTTGAGTTGTTGGAATGTTTAGGTGTTTCTTTGATTTCAATGTTTAATTTCAATACTCTTTGTTTTGTACGAATGAGGAATGGAAGAGAAGAGGGCCTAAACGTTCATACAATTCAAGTTTGAGTTGTTGGAATGTTTAGGTGTTTCTTTGATTTCAAAGTTTAAATTCAATTCTCTTTGTTTTGTACGTATGAGGAATGGAAGAGAAGAGTGCCTAAACGTTCATACAATTCAAGTTTGAGTTGTTGGAATGTTTAGGTGTTTCTTTGATTTCAAAGTTATGAGGAACTAAACCTCCCCTTTAGCTAGGGGGTGATTCGAAACTATGTTTATGTTTGCAATATGAATTGATTAACTTTCGTTGGAATTTCATAAGTTGTGGATTCAATTTGTTTAACCGTTTGATTGATAACTTATTTATGTATGTTTATTGAGAGTGCACGCTTAATTTTCATGCATGAATATGACGCTAGAATATAAGTGAGTTTCACCTAATCGTTATGAACTTATATTCACAAGTAGTGGAGGTTGCTTATAAACAATCGCGTTAAATGAATTCTTGGCACGAGTTTCATGCTCATCATAGTAACGAATGCCTCGTCAACACTTATAGTTTTCATAATGCTTAATGATCTTTGATTGTATCTTTATTGTGCTGTTCACGTAAAGGACTTTTGGAGAATGTAGTGAATTGCGTTGCGCTAACCCATCCAATTCATTAACTTAAGGAAAACTTGACGGTTAATTTAAGCGGACCTAATTAACTTGGGGTGATGAGAATTCATAATTTATTGAAATGTAATTGGAAATCTTTTTATTATGCAAGTGTAACATATGTGGAGATGACCCCCTTAGCTAGCATTCATCCATTCTATTTCATCAATTTCATATTTACATTCTGTTTTAATTTGTTCATTTAATTTAATTTCGTATAAACTGAAATCCCCCTTTACTTTAATGTCAATTTAGTTAGAAATCATTTTAGTTTGTGTTTTTAAAAGCATTTTGAGTCTTTGGTTTGTCTTAGTGTTTTAAAGTTTAGTTTTACATTCTTTGAGTCTAGTTTAGTGTTTATTATTACGTTTTTACGTTTTTGAGTCAAATCCAAGTGATTAACAATCCCTCCTAATCCCCGGTCCAGAACGATCCCTACTTATATACTTACTACAATTTGACGAAAAGAGGGTTTAATTTGTGTGCGTATAAATCACGCATCAAATATACAAAAATTGATAGATTTTCCTTAATATTTTGGTCCATTATATGAGATAAAAGTTAAAGTGATTATGAGCTCGTAATATTTTACGAAATATTTTATGAAACTCATATGAATAGATTTTAAGAGGAACAACTGTGTCAAATATGTGGCTTAAAAATATTGAGAAAGAAGGGTACATAGAAGGACGCAATTTAATTGGACAATAACTAAAAGAACAATTGGATTAATTTGATTAGATTGTTGCACTCCTATTAGATTAGGAATGTGATTGTGTAAATCCTAGTAGATCTAGGAATATCTCTTATATTTCTATTAGGAGTTGATTACCTATTTAGAGTTGTAATCCTAAAAGGGTAAGGATTTTACCTATCTTACTACTATAAATAAAGGCACAATGGGGTGGAATAAAAATACATCACAATTACACATCTCTCTCTTTTCTCTCTATGCTGCATCTCCTCTCTCTCTGGCCTCCATACTTGTTCAGTAAACTATGCTTACAACACGTTATCAGCACGCCCTTTACGCTGCACTAAAGAGAGTTTGATATTCAATCAGGGGAGTATTACGTTTTAATCATTCTTTTTGTGATTAATTTATTATTTTATTGAATTGATCTACATGCTATTGATTCAATTTAACTTTTCTGTATTGAACGTGATACAACGCATTGAAGATGCAATTTCGGCTTTCAGAGAAGGATCTTCTACAAATTCAAAGGCTTCTATTGTTTTCTGCCAATCAGGTGTGCTTAAAATAAAGTAAGATATTTGAAATGACCATGAAGCATGAAAACATTCCCCATGATGCATGAACCCCCTACATTTATATTTACCTTCCGTTATATATATTATATATGTTCATATAATTGTCAATACACACACACACACACACACGTATCATGCATTATGCAATTTTTGTTGTGTGGAATTTATGAGTCAAAGAATCAAAAGAAATTAGAAGCAATTTAGTGTTTGTCAAACCCTAACTATGTCGCGAAAAAAAAAATTATAGACATTGTGTTGTACCACCGCTGCACCTCCACCATGGCACTACCACAGTAGCAACCCTTTGGGCTTTGCTGCAACGACGACACCCCCTGGGGCTTTGGCCTGGTTGACCTACATAAGCCCGAAGCCTAACATGCTCCTTAAGGAAGCCTGTAAACTTCCTTGCCCGTCCTTATGATCTCGGCCCAATCTGCCAACAAGCTTTGTGCTTGCTAGGCTTTGCATCTGCCATGGCCCATGATTCTATATGCCAGCCCATGTGGCTAAGCTTGTCCCACGACCCAATGAACATGGCCCCAGCTCCGGCTGGGCCTCGCATAAGCCAATCTGCAAGCCAGCCTTGGCTGGGCTTGCTCTTGCACCATGGTCTTGGCCCACATATGCTAGCAGCTTACTACTGGGCTTAAAAACGCTCAGCCTATGCCTACAGCCATATGTGGGCTGCTATTTGTAGCAAACCTGAGCCCAAAACGCCTCTAGGGCTTTGCCTTACTCACGACACCTAAGCCTAAATCCTTTTGAGCTATACTTTTTCGACCCAATGCTAATTTTTGGCATTCTAAATAATTTTAACCCGAATGTTATAATTATTTTTGCTTCTACGATCGACCCCGTTTGGTCCTGATCTATTGAATTAATTAAAAGTAACCTGCAGTCTATTAATCTAATAAGAAATCCAAAATTATTCACCTGAAGATCACTTTTGGACATTATCGATTCAATAATTTATTTCTCTTCTTTGAACTATTGACTCACTTTCGTAGTCTCGAAGTGAGTTCCTAAAGCAACTAAAATCCACTATACTTAAATCAGCATATTGCATTCTTTGTTCTTGTAGGAACCTCTATTTTATGAATAAACATTCATAAACTAAATTGAACCTATAGTTTCAAATTTAGTGCCTTTGAAACTTGAAGTTTTCATAAAATCATGTCTTAGAACTCGAATGTTCTACATTTGATGCTTGTAACGATTCATTCCCATAGCATTAATCACAATCTTGTTCCCTCAAAATTCAATGGATTGCCGAACCGTCACAAGTTTGATTTCCCTTATTTGGACGTTTCTAATAGAAACCACTTTATATAGGGTACAAGACATTGCCTGAAGCACACCATGATTACGTCCATGAATGAGTACAATTCTGAGGTTTATAAATCCAATCAAATTTTGACTGAAGCATACTTTTCTCGTCCTTCTATATTTCTAACTCGCTTTTGAAATAATAGTGTAGAAAGCAAAAATTTACCAAATTCTCAGATCTGATTACTACCACAAACGTGAGAGAAAGGCATAAACTCAGTTCGGCTAGAGTATACCGAATGGCTCAACCCAATTCGGTCAAAGCCTACCGAGTGGTGATGCCCTGCTTCAGCAGGGATGCACCGAAGGGTATGCTCTGCTTCGGCAGAAGTGCACCAAACAGTAATACTCTACTTCGGCAGAGACTTACTGAACAGACCCTTCCAACTTCGGCTGGAACCTACCGAACCCAAGTTAGTGTCTGTCTCTCTCACAATCCAATTTCGAGTTTATTTTTACAACATATGGTAAAATTAGAGCCTGCCAAGGTGTGGCATCATGCCCAAAGCTTGATCCTTGGTACCTAAGACCTAAAACTTCAAGAATAAGGGATAGTATTCCCAAACCTTAACCCTGCAGAATCTACTTCCATCTCGATGGGATAGATTATTGGTTATGCACCTGTTTGTGCCCCTACCAATGGCATTGAGGAGTACCATTCCCGTAGCCAATTAGTGAGACTAATTTTGCTCCACCAAACATCGTTGGAAGAGCAAAATTTTGACATGGATAACCTTGTTGGCCGAATCCCCTTAGTAAACCATTTACTTTGTGAACATTTTTCCATGTTTTTGGATTCAAGTTTGGTGTATGTTTTACTTATGGATAATCTTATTGATATTGTCCTCAAATACGAGTTAACTGAATCATGTTTCTTGTATACATGCGACCGAATTCGATTAAACACGTGATTAGGTTGGAATGTGAGGAAGTTAGTTGTCTAGATGAATGTGATACTACGCACATTAACTTTACACCTAAATCACATCTCTAACAATGACTTCAGGTTTATCCAACCTAATTAAGAGCATTGGTAAACGTACCAAGTTATGGTGTCTGCCTTAAGGGTCATTTCCACCCAACCTATATGACGTTACAATTGGTTACTGGGTACGAACCTGTCGTTATTTGTATTTAGGCATTTGGGTGTGCATTCCATGTGCCAAGTTATGCCGCCACAACATACCAACATGGATCCTTAAAGAAGGATGTGAATCTTTGTCGATTATGATTCTCTTTCACACTAGCTCTCTTAAAGCCCTTGCATGCGATCTTTTTACCTCTCATTTGGGGGTTGTCACTTTAATAAGACAGTCTTCCCGTCGTTAGGGAGAGATAAGAACATCAACGTTCCTGTAGAACGGCACAAAGTTGCATGGACGTTGCCCACTATGTCTCATCTTGATCCCCATACTGCATAAGTGTGATAAGCAAGTGCTATGAATTCTAGCTTTCAGAATGTTGCTCCAGATGCATTTCTCTAATCTAGCTAAAGTGACAAGATCATATACCAGCTGCAAACATACCTGCAATGATAGACGTACTTAATGGACATTGAATCAACATCCCTGAAAGATGGTTTGGACACCATTGTTGGATGGTCCGATACACTGGCGGGTAGCCAATCAACTTGTCTTAGCCTGAAGCACGACAGATCACTCGGTTCATAAGATTCACTTCCCTAAAAAAGGAAGACATGTCATAATAATGAATCTATACTTAATCATTGTCTCAAATCATTTCCATTTCATGAGATTAATCCTATGTAAGATCTCACATCGTCGAGGGGTGAGGATCCCGCAAGCCTTATATGTATATTCCCATCTCTACCTAGCACGAGGCCTTTTGGGAGCTCACTGGCTTCGAATTTTGTAGGAACTCCGAAGTTAAGCAAGTTGCGCGCGAGAGCAATCTCATGATGGGTGACCCACTAGGAAGTTCTCGTGTGAGTTCCCAGAAACAAAATCATGAGGGCGTGGTCGGGACCCAAAACAAACAATATCATGTTGCGGTGAAGTCGAGCCCGGGATGTGGTGGGGGCTCAGGCCGGGATATGACAATTTGGTATCAAAGCCAATCCCTGGTCGGATGTGTGCTGACGAGGACGTCGGGCCCCTAAAAGGGGTGGATTGTAAGATTCCACATCGTCTAGAGATGAGGATCCTGCAAGCCTTATATGTATATTCTCATCTCTACCTAGCACGAGGCCTTTTGGGAGCTCACTGGCTTCGGGTTCTGTAGGAACTCCGAAGTTAAGCAAGTTGCGCACAAGAGCAATTCCATGATAGGTGACCCACTAGGAAGTTCTCATGTGAGTTCCCAGAAATAAAACTGTGAGGGCATGGTCGGGGCCCAAGGCGGACAATATCGTGCTACGGTGAAGTCAAGCCCGAGATGTGGTGGGGGCCCGGGCCGGGATGTGACATCCTGATTACTCCCGAGACTTGAAATTCTTGGTCCAGTATACTAGTTTGGATGAGCTAAATAGAATTGAAATAAGATCACCATCGATGAATTTTTCATTTATGTGGTAACTACTGATATAAATGAAAAAGAGATGATATTGAACCGTGTTCCGTTGATTAAATGACAATGTAGAACCCCCGAAACTAGAATCCAGGTCAAATTCATTACCAAAGTGGGTTTTGGATCGGTCGTTCCTACACTGCCCAAGGTAACCCTGTTGTGTTACAAGTGGGAAAAGAAGCGTTATAAGATGAATGAAATAGTGTGATATGATGCATGCCTTACGGCGCAAGGTTTCTCTCAAACATCATTATGAAATGTGGTTAGTGTTTTCTCCATGGGGATATAGATACGGAGATTTACATGTAAGTTCCCAAAGAATTACATAGACTGGTTCAAATAGATCCAAACCACGAAACACCTCTTAACTTGTTTGAGGCGTTCATTTACAATCCGACGGAGGTGGTACACTGGTCTAAGTGATTATTTGATCAGTTAGGATGAATTATGCCCTTGCATGTTAAACTATGAAGTCTTATTCCGAATTGCTAGAGTTACGGTTTATGTCGTTGACATGAATCTCACTAAGACTCTAGAAGAGCTTGAGAAAACTGCCTCACACTTGAAGATGGAATTTGAGATGAAGGATCTTGGGAAAATTCATTTAGACCTTGACTTGAAGTTGAACCGTTGTTTTGACGGTACCTTGGTCTACCAATCGAACTACACCATGGATGTGTTACCTTTGAGTATACATATGATCGTCCATACATTATATGCAAATGAGGCCATTTACTTGAGTATTTACACACTCAAGGGGGAGTGTTGTAGTCCTATTAGATTAGGAATGTGATTGTGTAAATCCTAGTATATCTAGGAATATCTCTTATATTTCTATTAGAAGTTGATTACCTATTAAGAGTTGTAATCCTAAAAGGTAAAGGTATTACCTATCCTACTACTATAAATAAAAGCACAATGGGGTGGAATAGAACACACTTCACAAATACACATCTCTCTCTTCTCTCTCTATGCCGCACCTCCTCTCTAGCCTCCATACTTGTTCTGTAAATTATGCCTACAACATAGATAACAATTGAAAAACAAAGAAAGAAAGTGAAAAGAGAGGAAGGAGGCAGCAATGGGATAATTTAAAAAAATTAGTGATTGATTGACTTCTGAACTTTTAATTAATGAAATACTAACATTTATAATTTATTTAATTTATGTGATTATCCACATCAATTGTCACAAAGATTATTTTTAAGTCACATAACCATCAGCGTCATATGTTTTACTATGCCCCTTGGGCTCATCATTTGTGTCTCACTTAATCAATTTTGTCAAATAGGTTGAAGGGGCTGGAAGTTTCGCTAATTGAAGGGGTTCTTTGATTTTACACCCTTGCTTTCACATCTACAACATTCAAAACCACAAAAATCACATTGGGATGAAAATTAAAATACCAAAACACCCCTAAAAAAAATACCCCCAAATTCTTTGGAAAACCCTAAATGATTTAACTTTCTAGTTATCTTGTTATTAATCCAAACCGTCTATATTGTAAATCGCGATTCCTAGATTATTCTTACGAAAATTCAATTCAATCCAAAGTTATTTGCCCATTCAATTGTTATGATGAAATTTCAATGTTTATTAGACCATTGTGTTTGTCAATTTCTTTGAACTCAATTAGATATCTCAAATATTTTCGATTTGGCTAATATTTTGCAAGAATGATATATGAAGTGCAACTTGAAAAATATACAGTTCAGATCATTGAAGTTCGATACCATTTGTGCCCTACAATTAATACGCATTTAAAAAAAAATATTGGAAACCCCTTCTTTTAAAAGGCTGGATGATATTGGTAAGGCCACGACGAAGCATTGACTTAACTAGTTTCAGAGCTTCGGATAGAGAATTGTTATAAGCACTCTAAAAATCTCATTTTGCACTCTTAATTTTCTATAATTAGAAAAAAATTACATTTGTGAGGAGTGTATAATGGAATTTAGAGAGTGCTAATAACAATTCCCTTTGGATAACACAAAGACTATAGGCAATCAAATGCAAGTTGATGAAGAGGAGAGAGTGAGATCCAATTATGAATTATGCCAGGTGGGTAATTAGAATAATATAAAATTTTCAAATTCATAGTATATGGCATGTTTACTTACTTCGATTGTGTTACCTGTAATTTTATCAATACTTGATTTTTTTTTTTTTTTTCTTTTCAAATGGTAGATTTTATTAAATTCTAATTGAAAGGTTATATCTTCTACGAGAACACTGGAAATAAATTTGGGACCAATACTTTCTCATTCGAAAAAGCCTCATTCTTTTAAAACATACGCCGCAACAAGATGTGCCACCCGGTTTCTTTCTCTTGGTGTATACACAAACTCTACTGTTGGAACTAAATTCGTACACATTTGCGGATGGAGGTGAAATCCAATCGGACTAACCCATGGTCTCTGTTGAGGGGAAAATGGGGTTGATTGGGGATATGGTTGAATCTAAAAAGGACTGCCTACGTATCTCTGAGAAGGAGAATCAAACCATGGGTGTAGTTCTAAGAAAGAATGGAGTAAACCATCCTTGACGAATAGCCTATGACCAGGCGTTGGGAAATGAGTTCTCCATGGACGTGTCTACACGTAGATGGCGGCAGATGTCTATATTTCTGAGAGAGATAAAAAGATAGATAGATCGTCCCCTGATAAATACCCAGGCTAATGTATTTATAAGGATCTTAAGAGTTCTTGTAGGAAAAGTAATATTCATCAAATCAGGAGACTACCTAGGAGGAAATCTAGGATAAGATACCCAATCTTCCTAGAATTATGATTATGTTGGCTAATCCCTAAGATATCCTAATTTGACTTTAGTTAGGTTTTCCTTATTTTGGAGACAAGTAATACTTTTAATAGGCTTAAACCTATCCTACCAGACTACGCTTCATTGGCTTCGGGCATGCTGATCATTCTTTCCACGTGTCATGGTTCTGGAAAATCATTGTCCCATAATTGCCCCTAACTATAGGTTTAAGAATGTGCTTCTCTTCAAAAATGGATAGTTACCAACAGACCATGAATGAATCATCTAAAAATAATTTCTTCGGAATGACCCTTGAATTGCTTACATGATTCAGAGCTAACCAAGTCGGACCAATCCTAACTTCTTGTCTCTTCAAGGTTTGATCTTCCGAAGTTTCGAACCATATTGTAAACACCTAGTCGAATTTTTGAATGCATAGTTAAAAAGCTAGATGCAAGACAGAGTATGCCTATATATTCCTGGAAGGACTTAGATGCCTTAGGAATATTCTTCTAAGTCTGTTTAAGTATAATGCTTGGTATTTTTCATCCCTTGCTTCCTAATCATGGAATATAGTGGAATCCATCAATCTTTTTGAAGTAAAGAGTACTGAGGCAAAACACGAGTAAGCTTGTAGGCACGAAATAGAGTTCATAAAAAACCCCCTGGTGACATTGATAAAAAAAATGTCAACTTTCAAACTTAGTGTTTATAAAGAGTCCCATCGTAATAATCGGAGTACCACCTTACTTCGGTAGCATGTATTAAAAACCCATGGAAAACCTTTTGCCCCAAACTTGTGATAATGCTTTGATCGAATTAAGGATGAGAAAGTGTCGGATCATACCCATAATGGCCTCCAGATTTTAATGTCAGTCTAACATATTTGAGTTATCTTGTTTGTTGATTCCATTTGGTCTTTGACCTGCCCTCATTCTAGGTCTGAGGATTTTAATAGTGCAATGTGTAACTAAGAAAGGATTTCCTTCTCAGTGCAAATTGTTGATTCATCCCTAATGCATCAGACCTGATCATTTCTAATCAGACTACATTTAGCTAGTTTGGCTAAGGCATTTCCACGTATTGGAGATCCCGTGAATAAAATTCCTTTTAAGGATTTCTTAATCTAGATACCTCATTCAGACCTGTTTAACACATGGTGTTACGGAACGTACTTGGCTTAGTACACTAGCCCAGAATAGAAGTAGTCATACTTAGGGTCGGTGTTCAGAGCCACCCTCGAATGACTTTCAGAATGCCTTTTGGACTATTCCCTCAATTGGCATAGAGCCCAGGTTTGAATGCTACAACTCACAACCTTTCTAGTTGTATAATATTTTCAGAAGCCGGATGGTGCATTAAACTTCCAGGTTAGGGTGCTATGTGCTCATGTCGGTAGACCGGCAATCGTAACCAGCCTTATTACGGCTCGAGCCTCTCAAGCTAGTAACGTACAATACGAGATGAGCTTAACAGATACTCCTCTAACTACTTTGAATTTTTAGACTTGTAGTCATGAGAAGTTTCAAAGTTTTTCATATTTCTGAAATTTAGGGTATTCCACGTACCGCGATGAATGGTGTAAGAAAGAACAAATGATGGCGAGGATCTGAAAATATCATTTCCCACTTTTGGTATTTTGTCCTCAGCATGCATTTAATCGAGTCTATAATCAAAAGATTAAAAGTACTTGTCCCTTGGATTGATATATACCATGGTTTGGACCAGGTTGTTCACCTGTCAGATGGGTTTTCAGGTTGTTTTCCCCATTTGTCTTTAATAATGCCTTTGAGAATTCCAGAGGATATCTAAAGATACATATTAGATCATCTTAGAAGTGTGATTACTTGCAACGTATGCCAATTCCTAGATTATAGGAACTCCAAGACTTAAAGGATCTGATTGTGTCTATATATCTGGATCAAATAGCGTGTCTTGCAGAACAAGCATGGTCATCGACTCCTCTTGCTCTGGAATAGGGTGATGGTGGCACCATTGCTCCGTCTAATAGAGTTCACCCATAACTGGTGAGTCTATAACCAAACTACGAAAGTTCTTCTTACTTCGATCTGCCTTACTTCGATTGGTTTCAAATTGTGGTAAGTAATTCACCGTTCGGACGTCTACAAGTGTAGGAATCTGACTTCATAACTGCCATGTGGTGTAGGAGTTGTTCGTATTCATGAAACTTTTCTTCTTACTCAATACAATATACTTGTCATTTTCCATTACAAGCTAGCAGTATAGGAAAACAAAAGTGAAGTTGTCTTTGCGAGTGTCTTTAGTTTTTAGCTCGTCGGGGCGGGCTTGAATTAGTTGGAACCCTTATGTTAACTGTTAACTTGATCATGACTGTGTGTATCCTGAACTCGAGATTTTCACAATGTAAGTTCGGAGGAAAAACTTGAGGGATTCCATGGAGAAATCAGTCTGTATTATGAGTGGTTAAACGACAATAACGTCTTCTGCAGGTGACTCAGAGTTGAGTTCTGCAAAATTTTGTAGAAAGATTACTTCCATAGCTTCGTAAAAATATATGGCTCCAAATCCAGTTTGCTCTGAGCAGGTATAATTTAATCTAGAAAGGCAATAGTGTTGTTGTGATGTGCTGCCTGAGTTGGCTTATTATTCAGCTGCTTTGTCTGCCATTTTTTAGACATTCCTTTCCTTTGGAAAATTCTGAAAAAAAAATAAGAATATTGTAGCTTGACTTCTACCTTTCCAAGCATATATGGCATGTCATGGGGGAAATTCAGGAAAGCCTTGAAAACTTTGTTTTCCCATAGTTACATGGTTATGACGAAAACGCAGCTTCGATTATCTTTGTACATAAAACTGGAAATTATCTTTCTTGAAAATTTTGAAACTTTGATACAACAATCCTCAAGTCTTAACTTCCATTTCCAACTGGCACTGTGTCGAAATTCATTAGGGAAGTCAGTTTTTCGTTGAAAATCATTCAAGTACGCAGAATGGTTTTAGGCTTGATTACATTGCTCCTAGAGCTTTTGTGAGAGCACATGCCCCAATTAGAGTGTTGATGGACTCAAATTGAATTGCGTGTAGATTTGTGGTGAGGTGTTAGTCCGCATGAAGCCAAACCTGTTTTCGATTCCTTGGCTTGGTAGCTCTTGTCAACTAAGCTCAACCCGGGCAAATTTACTTAGATACGATTTTCCCTGAGTCTTAGGCTCTCCATTTTGTTCCTTTTTTTTATTCTTCGTGTTGTGGCATAATCATTTTCTTCTCTGCCTTTCTTCTTTTTTTGGTTAAATGCTAGAACTTTTCCCACTTCTCAGACTTGTAGAAAAGCCTTACGTATTGATCTTGCATATTCATGAAAATAGAGTTGCCCATTTTGTAAGCGGGGTGTTCTATTTACCAGAATATCATTGGTTTTGCTGAACATCTGAACTATTAGACGATTTCATAGTGGTTTTGATTGTGCAATGCTTAGTGTCTTCGTGGTCCCACCATGAATAGGAGTCCATGTTCTTTTAGAGTTCGTCCAAACTAATTGGATTCAAGACACAATGGAGCAATGGCTGCTCGTGCTATCTTTAGACTATAGAGATGCTGCGAATTGAATTAGTGTTGCATGGCTAGATGTGTGGATCGTATAGTTGATTCAATGATAGATGTATAAGTCCAAAATCATTTAATCAATGCAGGTCAAATCGCAGATGGATATCATGGGTCCGGAAATCGTTTTTGCAGGTTGCATTGCAATTAGACATATCAATAAGCTATTGCAATTGGGCTCACATTCTGATTGTCAATGGTTCATTCCATTTGTAGCCTTATTAGGAGCAGAAATTGCAAGATGAGGACACAGTTTTTGTTTCTTGAACGGGGGAAGGTCCATCACCCTACATATGTGAGACCTAGTAATTCTATTAGAAGGTCATGGTCGCGGTTGATAGGAGCAAATTTATGTGACTTAGTTAGCTTGTTTTCTTGCATTTACATAGCTAATTTCTACTTGTTAGAGTGTTTTAAGCTATTTTCATGTGTTTTCAGGTTCAATTGACAAAGTTGGCAAGAAAGTGCAATTTGGAGCATTTTAGAGCAGTTTTGGGCTTGGAATGGATTGCACATGCATGGAGTAAGGTGGATGGACGAATTTGAAGATCAAGAGAGGCTAAGAATGCGATTAACATTTGGAAGAATTAAATTGAAGACTTGGAAGATAAGGAATCAGCTACAAAGAAGGAATATTATCCAAATTTCCTTATCTTATCTGCCACAAGGACCATTCCTTGTCCTCCTTGGAATCTGATTGAAAGTGTCCTTGTTCTTTGGTGATTTGGAGTCCTAATTCCTCTCCTTTTCAGCCCAAATTTGTGCCTTCCCTTCACCCTATAAATACATGATGCCGCAACACTCATAAACCACCACCCTTTACCCCAAATTCACACCACACCTCAAGAGCCTAAATTCACACAAATCCCCATTGTGGGCAGCAAGGAAGGAAGAATGAGCCACCTGGACTGTTTCTAGGTGTATTCTATCTTTGTTTTTAATGTTTAAGTTTAATTATCTTTGTTTTGCGAACATGAGGAACTAAATTCGTTTTAGTTAGAGGTGAATTCAAAGCCATGAACATGTATGTGATATGAATTGATTTCATCTAATTATTGTTTCATAAATCATGAATGTGATTTACTTATCTGTTTGATTGATAACTTATTTTTATATGTTGATTAAGGAGGCCTACTTAGTTTGCATGCATAAATTTGATGCTAGAATATAAGGGAGTTTCACGTAATAGTTATTCACTTATATTCACAAGTAGTGGAAGTCACTAGTCATGGTTGTGTTAAGTGAATCCCTGGCAGGAGTCTCATGCATTTTATAGTGATGAATGCATTGTCGATGCTTATGATTTTCATAGAATTTAATGACTTTTGATATGTATCTCTATCATGCGTTTCATATAGGAAACTTGAGAAAGATAATTTGGTTGTAATGCGTATTCATTCAATTCAATGAAATAAGGAAAATCTGATGGTTGGTTGTGCAATGCAATTAACTTGGGGCATTGTCATTCATGGTTTAAAGGAATAATAACTGGAAATCGATTTGTATGCATATGTGTCATGTGTGGATAAGGACCCTCTAGCTAGCTTATCACCCATAGTTTTCCCTAATTTCGTCCAAGTTGTTTAGAGTCTTTACAATCTGTTTGTTTTTACCTTAATTTCGTCCAAAATCCAATCCCCCTTTGTTGTGTCAAATTAGTTAGAATCTGTCCAAATTGTGTTTTTAAGTGTTTTGAGTCAAGTTAAAAGTAATTTTCGTGCAAATCACCTTTAGAGTCTAGTTTGAGTCTTTTTTATTGTTTTGTGTTGTTTCGAGTTTTTTTAGCTTGTTTTGAGTCTTATAAGTCTAGTTAAGTGTTTTTAAGTGTAGTTTTGTGTTTTTAAGTCAGTTTAAAGTAGATTAGCATCCCTTCTAATCCCCGGCCTAAAACGATCCCTACTTTCATATACTACAATCATAGGGTTTTAATTTGAGTGTTAGAATATTTCACATTAGCGATGAACAGATTACAGAACTGGAACCCTGCTTCCAATATTTTTCTCATCGATCTGGGAATATTTCCCTTATTTGACACTGTCTTTGCTGATTGTCATGATTTTGGCAACTTTTGAGAATTTGGGAAACGTTGATTCTTGAACTTTTCGTCTCTCTAATGGCATTGTCATGGCTACTCGATCAAAGGTTTGGGAAGAGTTGATTCTTGAACTTTTAATCTACATATCTCTGGACTGATAAATGCCCCTTCTAGTTTTCATTTGGCCCAATTCTGCTGTTCCATATTGGATTCCTGGTCATGAAATCTTCTCTCGTGTTTAATTTAGTGCCTCATGCCATCAAGTTGTTTGAGTTGTCAAGGACGGTAGCCTCAAATATATTCATGTCATTGTTCTAAATATATGGTTCCTACATACAAGGATACCTGGTGATGCAGCAATTACTTTAATTGAATAATTAACCAAGGTTAAATAATTCTTAGGCTGCAAAGAACTAGGTGCATGGCACATGCTGATAGGAGCATATTCATGCGACTTAAATGGCTTGTTCTCGTACATTTACGTTATGTTTCTTTAGTTATTTTAGTCTTTTATGCTTCTTTTGTGTGTTTTCAGGATCATAAGACGTGTTTGAGGAAAGGATGCATTATGGAGTGTTTTGGGGCCTTTTGGAGCACTATTGGGCTAAGGATGGATAGCTTATGCTTGGAGCCCAAGTGTTGGATGAAATTGAAGGCCTTGTATGCACTTGAGGACACAAAACAATGGCCCTAACCCAATTACATTCACCTTGCCATGGGCTTAACACAAACACCATTCCTTGCCATGCAAGGGGGAGCAAATTGGGTCCATTTCATGCACTTAAACCCTAGCCCAATTACACAACATTGCAGCCACATGCACCAAAAACTACTCAATGCCGTGGCTACCCATCCCATTTCCAACATTCCACATGTTTTCACAACCCAATTCACATGCTCATTCATCCACCTTTCTCCCAAAAACCGTGCATGCATTCATTATTCATTCACTTTGCATTCCCTTTGCATTTCAACCCACATGCAGCCACATATTCATTCACTTAATCATTAAGCCACACATTCACACACATGCAACCAAAACAATTCCATGCCGTGCATCCCTTTGTTCCAGCCATTTCCAACACACATGCACCCAAACAAAGCCAACCTAGCTAACCCTATATGCATTTCTTTATTCACTCTTCATCATTGCATTTTCACCACCATTTACACACACATGCATCCTGAAATCCTTACCGTGCCTTCCCCTTAGATTTTCAGCAACTTCTCTTCATCATTACACCACAAATCCTTCTTTGCCGTGCACATGGTCTTCCCTTTTTCAATTCCAGCTTACACATGCACAACAACCTGCCATCATTCACAAAACACATTCTCCTTTCTCTTTGCCGTGGGTTTCCCTTGCCTTTCCAGCATCCCCTTTTGCATTTCTAGCTGCCACTCACATGCATTCACATGCATTTCCAGCACCAAAACAGCATTCACATGCATTTGCAGCATCATTAACACCCTTGCCGTGGCCTTCAAACACCATTCCAGCACATACACATGCACACACATGCAATTCCAGCTTTCACATGCTTTCCTAGCTGTTTTTCCACCACATTCCAGCCACAAATGCTTAAACAAACAGCCATATACACCTCCATTCTTCCTATAAATACCCTTGCATTCCCATTACCTAAACATCTCATTTTTCATACACAAGATACCACAAACACATCCAATCTTCCCTCATTGCCGTGAGCTCCCATTCCCTTATATTTCCATTCACCACAGAAATTCCATTCACAACACAACACACAACACAAACACTTCCCTTTTGCCGCAAATCCCCTTCCATTTCTACACAATCTCTTCTCGGCTTCATTCCATTCCATACACTCTCCCATTCGCAAAAACATTCCATACACTCTCCCATTCGCAGAAACCATTCAACCTTAGCCGCTCCACCTTCATTTACAACACACTTGGAGCACCAACACCGAAGGCAACTCTTAAGGGATTTCGACATCAGTTTTGCTTCAAGGGTTCTTTCTCCTTAATTCTATGTTCATTCATGTTGTATATTTTTATATCAAACATTCTGTAAACATGAAGTGTAACTAATTTCTTTCTAGGGATTCGATGTAGCCTTGCAAGATTGCCATGTAGTTATTTCAGAATGCTCAGTTGATCCATCTATTTCTTGTTTCATTCTCTGATTTAATTGTGACTTTGTGTGTTGATTTTAATGTTTGATCACCATTTGATTTAACCACAGGTTGTTTAGCCAAGAGTAAAGCACACATCATGCATATTCTTGGTGGATATGTGAATGAATGAAGGGAATGCTTTGCAAACAACCTGCCGAGTGTTTCCTTTGGTTTTATGAAAGTTTCTTGTGCGTGTCATGTTCTTGATTAGGGACCAAAGTTGCACATCACACTTAGGTTCATGATTAGGAACATTTGATCAAGTCCACACATCATATGGTTGATCATATCTAAGTGAAACAAACCCAAGAAATAGGTAGATGGATGAGTATAATCTGATTCAACAAGCATGGACTTGGCTTAGCAATGGTGAAACCGAATCCCTAGCTTCATCTCCATTTGTGCTATCTCATTTTATTAGTTGTTGATTCATTTATTTGTGTCTACTTCATTTTCTTGTGCTTTCAAGTTACAACAACAAATCTGCCTAAGTTGATTAGTTTTATTTCTCTTATAGAGTTCTTGCAAAACAAGTAGTTGTAAAGGTCCAATTAGTCCCTGTGGATTCGACACCCTTACTTGTGCCATTATACTAAACATATTCTAGCACGAAGAAGGAAAACCACCAATCACACGCTACAAGTAGAATAACATAAAAACAATTTATTCATAATATAAGACAAGAATTGAACATTTACCGCTAGTTGTTGTTAGAGTGATTTGGTCGAGAGGAATATGGATTCACTCTCAATGAAAGTACTGATTGTTGGAACCAAATTCGAGCACATCCCGGACGAAGGCGCAATCTAGTCGGACAAATCTATGATCTCCGATGAGGGGAAAATAAGGTTGATTGGGGCATGGTTGGATCCGAAAAGGAATGCTTACATATATCCTGGAAGGAGAATTAAACCACGGGTGTAGTTCTAAGAAAGAATGGAGTAAACCATCCTTGATGAATAGCCAATGGCAGAGCCTTGGGAGATCAGTTCTCCATGGACGTGTCTACACTCATCTCCCAGGACATGTTTACGTGTAGACGGCGTCGTAAAGGCCTCTGTTAGGCATAAAGAGAATATGTCTGCAGTACAAGACCAAGAGAGAGAAGCCGAAGAGAGAGATGTGATGTTTATAAGCACAACAGAGAAAGATAGAAAGACAGATAGATCAGCCCCTGATAAATACCCAGCTAATGTATTTATGAGGATCTTGAGAGTTATTGTAGGAAAAGTAAATTTCATCAAATTTGGAGACTATCTAGGATGAAATATAGGATAAAATACCCAATCTTTCTAAACTTATGATTATGTTGCCTAATCACTGAGATATCCTAATTTGACATTAATTAATAATTAGGGGTCTTTATTTGAGAGACAAGAAATACTTTAATATGGCCTAAACCTATCCTACCAAACTACGCTACATGGGTTTCAAGCATTCCGATCATTCTCTCCACGTGTCATGGGCCCAGAAAATCATGGTCCCACATCTACCGTCGTGAAGCCACGCGCCACAGACCAAATAGCATATAGAATACAATCCCAAGAAATGTCAGACCCACACCTCTTGTTAACCATCATAATCACCTCTTTAGAATTAGATTCAATGACCACTTTTTTTAACCCTTTGCTGCTACATACCCACTAAGTTCCCGAATGGCTGCTGTTTCTGCCATTGTTGCATTTGAGTACTATAAGTTGTCCGTTCCTCCTACAAATGTAAGTAACCTAGCAAAATCCTTAATGATCCATCTAGCCACTCCTTTCATCTTCTTTTTGCTCCATACTGCATCACAATTAACTTTCAATGTCCCAAAACTCAGTTTAGTGCATGCTTTGATTCATGTCTACTTGTTCTTTACCTTTAGTCTAGGCTTCTCACCCCTTACCTTTGAGAACAACGCATCTCTATTTCTCTAATATGCCCACCCCATATTTTAATCGTAATCATAGGGTGAACCATCACTCCACTAAATACTACTTCGTTCCTGCACTTCCAAATCCTCTATAGCCTAACCACGATTTCTTGCAAGATTTTATCCTTTCCTTCACTTCTTGAAACTTTATACACAAATTCTTTATCTTTCAATGAAATCTTACCCCACTATACTATTGGAATTTAGTTGTACAGGTAAATTGTACCTAAAAATCTTACAACATTCACATTTAAAGAAGAGATGGTTCTCTGTTTCAATTGCCTTTGCACATAATTTGCACCTTGTCTCTACCCTCATATTGTGCCGCTTTAGATTACTCCTCACCGCAAGTGCATTGCTATAGCAACTCCACAGGAACACCATAGTTTATTTGGAATCCTCAAATGCCAAATATTTTTCCAACCTTGTTGTTGTAATTTATTCGAATTAGATGGGCCCGTTGCCTTCCTCCCTAAGTCTCCGGATTTCAACAAACCCATAGCCACCATATAACCTGATTTCACCAAGTAATCACCAATTTTTATGTAGTGCCAAATTCTTCGATCTTTTCATCCCAATCTACTAAAAGGCATCCTCAAAATTAGAGCGGCATCATCACCATCAAACACTTGCCGGACCATTTCCACATTCCATGATCTCCTATCTTCATTGATTAGCTTATTAACCACAGAGAACCGTCTATTGTTTATAAGTCTTGTTTTGAATGTTGAAGGTTTAGGAAGCCATGGGTCCTCCTATATATGTACACTTGCTCCGTCCCTTACTTTCATCATAGACCCTTCTCCAATATCTTCCTGGACTTGCGTATCCATTTCCACCCCCAATATGATTTCTTCCCAATATCGTAGACCATTATCCAGGAATTACTTTTCAGAAATACTTCTCCTGTAGCACCATGGGCAATAATGAATTTGGTTGTGAAGTATTCTCCATTCTATCTTCGCAATCATTACTAAATTGAAGCACTGTAGATCTTTGAAACCTAAACCCCTTTGTTGTTTATGCTTCTTCATTCTCACCCACGAAACCCAATGCATTCCATGTTTTCTAGACTTTTTCCCACTCCACCAATACTGCACTATTGCCCCTTTCAACTGGAAGTTTGAAACATGCCATCGCATGATTTGGCATTGCCATTGTCACTAATTTTATTAACAATTTTTTCCCCGCTTGCTACAAGAATTGCTACGCCCACGCACTCATCTGAGCTTCAATATTCTGTTGGACCCCTTGAAACATTACCTTCTTAGAGTGACCAAAATCAGCTTGCACTCCCAAATATTTCCCAAATCCATCTTGAATCTCTAATGTTCATGAGTTTTGAGATTTTTTTTGTCTCTTCTTGGGGCACTTGAACCAAAAAACAATGAACTTTTCTCTTTATTAATTACTTGACCCGAGACTTATGCGTTGCTATCAAGAGCATTAACTATTCCTTTCGCTTCATCCTCATTTGCACTGCAAAACACCACCAAATCGTTAACAAAAAGAAGGTGTGATAAAGAGGTCCCAACTGAAGATGCTCTAAAGCCATGAAGCATATCGAACTCCTGCATCCTCCTTAATAATGCTAAGAACCCTTTGGCACAGAACAAGAAAATGAATGGAAAAAGAAGGTCCCCTTGTCTCAGCCCTCTCTGTGGCTGAATATATCATTTAGGGATGCCATTTAATAAGATGCAAAACAAAGTGGAAGAAATGGATCCTTTATCCAATTACAAAACTTGTTCGCAAAACCTAATTTCTTCATGACTAGCACAAATACTCTCATTCCACCCGATCATATGCCTTTGCCATATCTAATTTAAATCACCATGCGAAGAATTTAATTCTTGCCTTGAACCTTAAGGGAATGGAGGATTTCATGGACTACAAGAATATTATCCTCAATTCGCCTTCCGGAAACAAAGGTCAATTGGTTTCCATTAATCACGATTGGCATCACTTTCTTCAACCTAGTAGTAAGGACCTTCGTGATTATTTTCTAACTCACATTGCATAAAGAAATTGATCTAAATTGCTCCATTCTCCTTGGGCACGCCACCTTTGGTATCAGGACAATGCGAGTATTGTTTAACTTCTTTAATAATTTCCTGGAATGCCAAAACACATAAAAAAAATTAATTACATCCTTGTCAATCACCTCCAAACGTTCATGATAGAATCCCTAGAAAATCCATCAGGTCCCAGATGATTTCAAAGCCGAAACTTGAAACACCATCATTTTGATCTCATCTTCCGTAAAAGGTTTAATTAACCACTTTTTGTCATCCTCCGTTAACTTTGATTCCACACATTCAATGATTTCTTGGACCCTCCACGGCTAATCAATTAAAGTTTCAAAATAATTCACTGCTAGATAGCTTACACTATCTTCATACCTATGTAAATTCCCATCTCATCCTCGAACCCTATAATCTGATTCGTTCGGTGTCGCTTTACTGTTTGAGCATGAAAAAACTCTGCAATTTTGTCTCCTTCATTTAGTCACTAACTCTCGATTTAACCCTTTAATATGTTTCCTCTTCCTTAATAGCCGCCCTTAGTTCTTTTTCTTTGCCCCTAAATTCTTCTACCACAAACCCACCCATTTTATATCCTTGCCATAACTCCTGCTTCTATTTATCAATAATTTTCCTTAAGTTTCTTCCATTCACTCTTTGCCACTTCTTCGTACCTTCACGTGCTAGTTTCAATTTTTCATAGAACTGGAAGGCATGTGACCGAATCCATCCACGTCGCCAACTATCCTTCACAATTCCTTTCCATTCATTGGTCTTTCCCCATCGTTGATAATAGATATATGATAAAAAAAAATTTCTTCTTCATCCTCCATGAAAAGTGAAAGCATTGCATGGTCTGACCCCTCCAAAACCATATGCAAATTTTTTGTCTCCGGATATAACTCAGCCTATCCTGCGGTGACAATCCTCGTTCCAATTATTATTGGATTGTCCCTTCTTCTCTATTATTCCTCTATGTGAATGAGTACCCCATAAAACCTAAATCTTGAAGTTCGTCCTTACCACAAATTCTTGAAAATCCTTCATACTTGCCATAGTACGAAATTAAAATATCCCATCAATAAGCATCAATCTCTATCCCCAGCAATACGTTGGCTTAACATACCCCACAGCTCCTTCATTTTCATATCACCCGTACTAGCATAAATTACAAATAATCTCCATGAAAAATTATTTTGGTTGTTTTGTATGCGAATCTCAATCACAAAGTCTGCATACTTAACTAGCATCACATGACTTGCGTCCTTCCAGAACATACATAACCAATCCCTTGGGCTCAACTGCATGCATAAATTCCATTCCTAACTTTTGTTTCAAATAAGCATAGTGATGCCTACGATTTTAGTCTTAAGTAGCATCATTATATCGAGCTTCATGGCGAGCTTGAAGGCCCCTTCAAGCTGGTCTCTTCCGCCTCACTAAAAAATAAAGAGCTAATCAACTTAGCACTTTTATCCCCAAGCCATCTTCCTCATAGCCGTCTTCCTCACTCACAGCCTGTAATTCCTGCAATGTTTTCTTACGTGCTCGTCTTTCTCGCGTGATTGCTTCTATAATAGATCCAAGATTAAAGGGGTCTGAATCTTGTGTAGCCACCAAATTTATCTCTTCATTCCCACCTTTCCTAGCTTCCTTCACTTCTTCATTATACCCATCTGCATTGGCGTTGTCCATAGCTACATTTAAATCAATCTCAGCGCCATGTTCCTCAAATTTTTTTACTTCTTTCATTTCCCTATATTCCTTGTTTAAACACTTGACATGGACATGCACCAACACCCCCCAAGGCCCAATCAATTCAGCATTAAACGCATGCTCCCTTATCTCCCTTTCGATCTCCTCTTGCTCTCCTCCTTCGTATTGTTTCCACCAGATTCTTATGCTCGCCATGCCTAGTTAATTATGATTTCTTTGTTTTCATAGGTGAAGCAGTAGTATCCTTTAATTCTCCCTCTCCGCCTATTGTCCCATCCTCAGAAAACGCCGCCCTCTTCGTTTATGGTCTCATCCTCATAAACAGTGCTCCTTACCTACCCCTCCTATTGAATGAATTCTTTGATAACCTCCCACCTTCACTACCATCCACAGTATCACTCCACACTTTGTCTTCTTGCCATTTCCACAGATCATTTCCACCCACAGAACCACTCTTTCCATTAAGGGAAACAAGTGAATTCCATTTCAAATCGGTCTCGACCTCTAGATTTTTAAACGCAAAAATTTCACCCTTTTTAGCCGTATAATTCTCCATCGACGTGCTCTCTGCTAGATTATCTCTGCATATCCTAGTAGGATGCCCCATTAATCCACAAATCAAGCAGTAGTTGGGTAGGCACTCATATTTGAAATCTATCCATACTTTTCCTTCATCTGGAAAATCAACATAAGTTTCACACGTCAACGGTTAACGCACATTGAACCTGGCCTTTACTCTCAAGAATCTTCATATGCAATTCTTACTCACCGATCTATCCACTTTTAGCTTCGTCCCCATCAGTGCTCCTACCAATTATGCTACCGACATCGTCATGCTCAATGGTGGAACCTTATGGATTTGCACCCAAAAAGTACCCAATGAAAGAGTTTCCCATCGATAATTTCCTTTCTCTGTCCTATCAGCCACCATCACCCGTTCATCCAAAAAAATCCAGGGTTGATCAGCGTTCAACACTCCAAGCATGTCACATTGCCCCACAAATCTTGCTAGGAATCTCCTATTCCCCAGATCGCGAATAAAAGCCCATTTTTTTTCCCTGCCACAACGTTCTAAACCTGCCTATGAAGGCATCCCTATTTACTTCCTTTATCGTCAATAACTATGCAAGTACGCTATAGTGGAACCCTACCCAAGCCTCTTCCGCTTCATTCTTGTCTAAAAGTTTGTGTTTGGCACCAAACCTTCACCCTAGTTCTTCTAACTCAAAACCCTCCTTCATGTTTCCTATCCTCCTCTTTCCCCGCTTGTTTCGTTGCCACCGACGATACTACCATGTTCACAAGCACCAACAAACCCTCATAATTTTACTAGAAACCCTAGGGTGCAATATCATAAAAAGCCCTAATACTAGTTGTTTTGTCGCCGTCAAAGAGAAACCATAAGCCTTCTTTCGATGACTAACCCTACCCCAATACCTTATTTTTCTTATGTTTACGAACATATCGATATTAAAATAATTTTGATTCATGGCTGATCTTGCATTTACTAATTCCTATGGAATAAAACTTAATGTTTTTCAATATGCATTATCATCTGCAATTTAAAACTATAAGTTAGACTGATACATTCTCATTCATTCTCCCTCATCTTCCATAAATTCATAATTCATGATTGTTCATTTTCTTTTTCTTTTTTCAAAACGATAGAATAGTATTCATTAATCAATTCGAATAGCAATGTTCATATCCTCTGCTAGAATATAAAAAAAGAAATTCAGGAAACAGTAATCTCTATCTATGATGACTCCCCTTTCGATTACATACGAAGTCACCGAGTGAGCTGCCATATTGTAATCGCAGGGCGCAAAGGCAAACTCAATGGCATCTAATTGGCAAGCTCTTACGTATATCAAATAGGATGCACTCAACCCTAGCTTCATATTCTATTTAACCTTTAGCATAAATATGAGGTTCACCGAGTCGAATTCGACTATCACACGCTATGCCCACCCTCCATGCAAGCGCAAAGAGCAGCACGAACTACCTCCGCCTTCATTACAATGTTTGACACAGCCAACAAACCCCAGCATCATCCTCTTATCAAAAACCACTGAACGTTGTTTCTTAGTACCTACCGCATGCCTCTTGTTAATGTCTCAGCATGCTAGGCTCCATTGTAATTAAGTCTTGCCCATCCCATTTCTAATTTCCTCCAAGAACATACCTTATTTTTCCTTCTGGATTTCTTGTCCGTGTGTTGTTGTTCCTTATCCCCTTCTTGTTCGTTTTCTGGCTCTCGGTGGTTGTTTCCTTCCACTCAATCCATTGCATCATGAAACTCTTGATAGCTTCTATGGGATTACAAACCTCGCTTTGAAATGTTGCGGAGTTTCTACACTTCCAAATACGCCAACAACCGAATACAAAGCCTTGCAGCAACCCTTCTTCCTTTTTCGTTTTCGAATACCAGAACACCAATTTTTCCCCAGACCTCTATAAAAGTCCATTCCTTTCATCTTGCTGCTATCTAGCTGTAAATAACAACCATAATAGAATGCTCGCGCATACGCAGTAGCAGAATAAATATAGTCTGATTAAAAGGATTTTGTAGATACAGCTTAAAAAAATAAAATAAAAGTTTCCTTCACATAGGTGGAGTATGCGAGTGAATGTATGTGCAAGTTGCATCGTTGTCTAATTTGATCATACGGTTAAACCTACATTTTCATCTATCACCTGCTAAACCACACCCAATGATGGAATTTTTTTATTTTTATTTTTTAACAAACGATATTATCTACGTTAAGGGGTAGGGATGAACTTAGCCTTACAATAGGCTAGTAATAATATGGGTCAACCTCGCCTTTGGCGAAAATAGAATCTAAGACCTCTCACTTACAAGTGAAGATGAATATCACTAAACCATAGTACTAAGTAACAATTGATGAAATTTTGTTAATTACCCCTTTTCTTGTTTTTTCTTTTATCTTGCCACTTTTTGTCGAATAAAAAAGTATATTCATCAAACAAACTCAAAAACTGCGCAGAACTGTGTTGAACTAGACTACTTTGGGTGCATTTGTTGCACCGGACTATCTCGGACTAGATTAGCTTCAGGGACTAAGCTGGATTGACTTAGACTAGACTAAGTTGGACTAACTTAGTGAAGCGTTTGGTGCAGTGTCGGACTAAAAAGCAGGATAATTAATAAAATATAATATTATATTAATTAATGCATATATAGTAATATATTATATTATTTAATATTTATATAATAATATTTTATGTTTTTTAATGCATATTTATTCCCCTTTTACTTTACTCCAAAAAGACTACCCTCCAGAACCATCTTTTCTTTTCTTCTCCCTCTGGCACCGCCCCATTTTTTCTTTCCTCCATATTTTTCCTGCAAAACGCAGGTGTAAAGGTCACTGCAAATCCTTCAAAACAAGCTCATCATCTTCACTCTCTTGCTGCTATTAAGCATTTCCGCCTTCCTCATCCTTTTTTTCCCAAAAAAAATCAGATCTCTCTCTTTCCTCAAATACATGCATTGGCTTCTCCGCCTACAAAGTCATCTCATAATTTTCTGGCAATGGGTGGATTTTGAATTTTTGGTTGGATTTTGTTATTATTTTTTCACCTTTTTTTTTTTTTTTTTTTTGTGTGGTTCGATTTTGAGGTTTGGCCGGTAGGTGGAGCTTTATTTCAGATCTAAGCGGTGATTAAAGGGTTTTGCAGACGATGCAGCGGGCAAACAGAATAGGTTTGAGGATGGGACTAGCAATCCCATACATATTGGGGGTCCTCACTAAGACTACCTAATGAAGGACTTAGTCGGTGCGAGTCCGACCTAGTCTCATTAATGGTAATCCTTGTTCACATCAAACACTGGCTAGCAATCCCAGCTAAGCCAGTCCAATCCAAGGAAGTTTAGTGAGGGCAAACAAACGCCCCCTTTATGTACTATTTTGGCTTGGTTAGGCTTGACTTAAGTAAAATATATAAGTATGGCCGCGGGTTAGCTGTCCCGAATTATGTGTCTTCTCTAATCTTGTGACCCTTGTTCTTTGCTTAAATTTAACCTTTAACACTGTTACTTTGCATAAAATTTAATTAAAAAAAAAAAAAAAAAGGCAGGCCATTGTATAAACCTTGTGGAAATTCATCATCCTCAATCTCCCTATAATCTTTCCCCCAATCTCCTGCAATCCTTCAAAAGAAGCCCTTAAACCCTGTGCAAACCCATTATCCTTATCGTCCTTAAAGCAACTCCACCCCTATCCACTTTGCGCCAGCACCCAGCCCATTAATCCACTTAATTGAACAGTAATAGACCCAATGAACAGTAATAGGCCAAAGCATCTCCACCCCAAAAAAAATGTGCTGGCACCCAGTCTAAAAATGCGCTGGCACAAACGATCTCCACCCCTACAAAATGCGCTGGCACCCAATCCATTTAAAATATTAAATAATTTTTTTATAAAATAATAAAAAAAAATAGTTTTAATTTCGGATAGGATTTTTAACCAATCTCGTCACGCCACGTGTCATTATCCGAACGTACTATTTTTTTAATAGATTTCCGCTCAGATTTTCAACCAATCCCGACAACCCACGTGTCACTTCCTGTTTACAATAATTTAGGCAAGATTTCGATAAGATTTTTAACCAATCTCGTCACGCCACGTGTCATTATCCGAACGTACTATTTTTTGAATAGATTTCCGCTAAGATTTTCAACCAATCCCGACACGCCACGTGTCACTTCCTATTTACAATAATTTAGCTAAGATTTCGATAAGATTTTCAACCAATCACGTAGTGCCACGTGGCATTGTCCAGAACCTCATCTTTTTTTTTTTTTGTCCATATAAACCCTACATCCCTACATCCATCCTCACACTAAACTCAATCCTTTTTTTTAGCTCAGAATTCTTCTTTATCGTTTTCAAATCTTGAGTTCTTACAATGTCTTCTTCAAGGAGAGCATATAAACAGTTGCAAGAGCAGCAGAAAATGTTGTTGGCACAACAAGAAGAATTGGTCAATCTTGACCAAGGTGGAGGTGGAGATGAGGCCTTCGCAATGGAGAAGGATGAGGATGATCACCATAGAAGGCGGAGGGCCTCACATTCCCGCCGTATCATGGAAGCTATGGGTCAGATAGCCAAACCCAGACGTGCGGCAAACATCGATAAAAGAAGGGAAAGACGAGGTAAAGATCTCTTGGAAGATTATTTTATTCCCAACAGCGTTTTCCCTGATCATGTTTTTAGACGTCGTTTTAGAATGCAACGAAGTTTGTTCGCTACAATCATGAGTGATGTTTGCAACCATGATCCATATTTTGTGCAAAAAGAGGATGCTTTTCATGTTCTAGGTCTTCTTCCTGAGCAAAAAGTTACGGCTGCCTTGCATATGGAGCATCTGCAGATCAAGTGGATGAGATCGCAAAGATGGGAAAAACAACAGTTCTGGAGTCGCTGATGCGGTTTTGCTCTGCAATTGAAGCCCTCTACACCAATGAGTACCTTCAGCAACCCACGACAAGGGACATGCGAAGGCTTCTGAGGAAGGGTGAGATGCGAGGCTTCCCTGGCATGATTGGAAGCATCGACTGCATGCATTGGACATGGAAAAACTGTCCAAGTGCGTGGCAATGAGCTTATGGCGACAGAAAATGAGCCAAAAGCATCATTCTGGAAGCGGTGGCTTCTTTTGATACATGGATTTGGCATGCTTTTTTTGGTGTTCCAAGAGCTCAGAATGACCTAAATGTCCTTGCCCAATCTCCAGTGTTTGACGAACTGCTACAAGGGCGTGGGCCGAGATGCACATATTTGGTTAATGGTAATAAATACGAAGGACCATACTACCTTGCAGATGGTGTTTACCCAAGGTGTTCAACATTTGTCAAAATAGTGCCACACCCGCAGAGTGAAAAAGAGAAACACTTCGCAAAGTGTCAAGAAGGGTGTAGGAAGGATGTCGAGCATTGTTTTGGTATCCTGCAAGCTCGTTGGGCCATTGTCAGGGCTACAGCTAGAATGTTTGATGTCGAGGCTCTTTGATCCATCATGATGACGTGTATTATTCTCCACAACATGATTGTTGAAGACGAGTATGATTATGATGGCGTCGATGAATACGAGCCGGATCCGATGAACAACTTAAGAACACAAATCTACTATGCTCATGACCGGACCGAAGATCCCGTGCAACACGAGCCGTTGGAACGGGATGGACGTTACAATGAATTGATCGTTCAACGATACACTTCATTGCAAGAGCCATACTGGCACATAGCCCGCCAGAATGACTTGATTGACCATCAGTGGAGATTGCACGAAGGCGAAGATAATTAAAATAAGGCTTGTGGTTGAAGAATAAAGTGTATTGTTTTTTAAGTAATCTTATTTAGTGTGTTTGTTTGTTTTTTTTTTTAAGTTTAAATGGTGAGGTTATGTAATTTGATTTGGTGTTTTTTTTTTAAATGTTTATTTGGTGAGTTTATGTAATCTTATTCAAATATTTAAATAAAGTACAAAAATTACATAAGAAATTAAATAAAGTTCTAAAAATAAATAAGAAATTACATAAGAAATTAAATAAAGTTCTAAAAGTAAATAAGAAATTAAATAAAGTTCTAAAAGTAAATAAGAAATTACATAAGAAATTAAATAAAGTTCTAAAAATAAATAAGAAATTACATAAGAAATTAAATAAAGTAGTACAAATAAATGCGAAATTATACAAAGTCTGTGGAGTTAGGATATGTGGTGCTAGGATCTTGGTTGCTAGGATTTCTGTAGCTGGAACCCCCTTGACTTGTTTCGGCATCTCTTGCACGCCTCCTTCGCACGACATCTCTTTTTTCTGATGTCCAAAAATATTTTGAATTCGGAGACAGTCCTACTAGAGACTTGTTCATAGTGTCACGATCTGTTTGAGCCATCCTTTCTTCTCTAAGCATCTTATTCTCTCGATGAAGTGCTTCTCTAATCATCTCGTTCTCTCGATTAACTATTTCTCTTTGTCTCTCAGCCGTCGCATCACGAGCCTCAGTAGCTGCAATAATTGCTGCCATAGCAGTAGCTTTTTCCTCATCTCTAGCCTTTTCCCATGCCATGTTCAGTTCACCTTGACGAGTAAGTTCCTCCATATATTTAGTGTAGTCATTTTTGGAAGAACTACCTTTTTTCTTTGATGCCTTTTTACCTTGAGGCCTGAAGGACTGACGAGTCGGTTGGGTCTCTGGCACTTGTTCAGGCGTCCCTTCCGTGTCTTCAAATGTGTTGGCTTCTTGTTCGGCTGTGTCTGCTTCTGGCGAACTTTGTAGACCCATACCGTGCATGACAACTTCTGGACCGGTTGCCACAATTTTGTGTCTAGGGCAATCTTTGACAATTTGCCAACATTCCCATTTGTTGAATGATTTGTTATGGTTCTTTGCATTGTAGAATGCTTGTGCTTGTAGTGTCTATAAAAATGTGGGATAAGATAGTATTAAAATGGGTGTAACACTAATAAATAAATTAAAATATTGATGGACGTGGAATGCATATAAATTACATAAGAAATTACATAGAAATTACATAAAATATTGATGGGCGTGGAATGCATATTACATAAAAATTACATAAGAAATTAAATAAATTAAAATATTGATGTGGGTGGAATGCATATAAATAAATAAAAATATTGTTACCTCATCCGCTAAACTTGTCCCACTACGCAGATTACCAGAAGCATGAGAAAGGGCGTTTTTCCAACAAGTAAATGATGCGTTGAGTTTTTTCCAACGACCTTGAAGACCTTGACTAGATCTGGCATCTTTTCCATGTACATCTTTTCCATGTACATCGCAAAACGATTTCGTAATTTTACTCCACATTTCTCGCTTATCCATCTCATTACCCGTAATCGGGTCATGAGTAGTGCGAACCCAACATTCACACAACGTAACATCTTCACTGAGCTTCCACGAAGTCATTTTTTTCTCTCAAAGTGTACAAAATATTCAAATGTAGAAAGTGTAGAAAGTGTAGAAAATATTGAAATGTGGTGTAAGGTGGAAGATGAGGGTTAGGTATTTATAGAAAAAAAAAATTAATTTTTTAAAATTTTTCTGTATTTTTTAAAAAAATTTTGACAATTTTTAATAAATTTTAATGTTGTAATTAATCTGGACCGTTGGATTTGAAAAATAATCAAATCCAACAGCCAACACGCTGCCACGTGGCCAACGGTCAAATTTCTGACCGTTGGGCCTTTTTTTTTTTTTTTTTTTTTTTTGGTGAAAAAAACGTGGACCGTTGATCTGTGATCGGACGGTCCAATTTAAAAGTGAAATTTAAATTTTTTTTACCGTTGGAAATCCAACGGCCTACAAAAACTAGCCGTTGGAAATCCAACAGCTCTGAGGAGGGCCACGTAGCCCTTTGACAATCAGACGCAACTTGCCCTGCACGCGGGCCCCACCGCCTGCAATTGCTGTCGGCTACTCGCGCCAGGAGCGCATGTTGTGCACGCACCAGGGAAATGGACCGGCCTCTGGGTCTGTCCATTTTGGGCTGGGCTCCTGCCTGGCTTGGGCTGGGTGCCAGCCTGTTTTGCGAGCTGGAGGTGATGGACAGAGTCCCGGTCCATTTTCTTCACTTGGTGCCGGTCCATTTTCCTTGGGCTGGAACTGCTCTTATCAACCCCATTAATCCAATCATAGTCCTCGATCTCCTAACCCGTAGAAGAACCCACAAATCCAATACGTTCCCCCAAATCGTCTCTATCTCTGCTGCTAATTCAACCTAAACAAACCTAGAACTCCAATTGTCTCTACCACCAATCCCACACAAACAAACCCAGAACTAGTATGTGAAGGAAGATGAGGTTGACGACGAAGAAGACGATCCAGAACAGGTGGGCTGTGGAAGCCCTAAACTAGGTTTCTTTGTTTTGACCCAGAAGAAGAAGATAACGATGATGGGTTGGTGAATAAGGGCTGAAGCCCACGTATTTCGGTGATTGGGAGCGAAACGGTCGGCGATTGGGGCGAGGGGTGGCTATCGGAGTGATGTGGTCGGTGGGCAATGGGTGATTTGAGTTTTTGGGGATTTATTTGTATTTCTTAAAAAAATTATTTTTATTAATTATATTAAAAACGTTAACACTGTTTTTCTAGAGTTCCCGGGTTCGAGAGAATAACTGTGGGCAAGGAGTTGAAATGACTTTATGAGTCTTTTTGGCTTCCGAAATAGATGAATAACCATGGCTGGTCACAACTTTTTTTTTTTTTTAACAATGTTTTTCTAAAGTTAAATTGAATGATACCTGTCAAAAAATTAAATAAAAAGACACAAAGTTGACCTTTTTTCGGCTACCATCTTATACAAGAAACTGTGTACAGTTCTTTCTCAAATTCGTCTGTTTGATCTTCAAACACTGTTTATATTCACACACCCCAAATGACTTCTCCCATACCTTTTTAATTTTTTAATATTTTTCTATCAAGTGTTAGTGGTGTGTAGAAAATATTAAAAAAGTGTATGAGAAGTAATTTGGGATGTATGAATATAATCTCTCTAAAAATTACTAAGAGGAGAATATGGGTGTATTTAATATCAAAAGCAGCTACAGGAAAGAAAGAACAGTTATGGGTATAAGTTTCAGTAATTAAAAAAATGAACAGAAATGATGCTTGAGTATACGACCATCTTGCATCTTCTTCATTAACCAACTTTGACGAACAGCTTTCAGCTGCCATGTAGAAACTAGGAAAGGTAGAACATAGGATACCGTTGATGAACTTGTTCATCAGAATGCAACATATATTATTATCTCAATGACAATGTATGAACCTTTTAATTATCGTTTCATCATAACATGTTTCTTGAGGCCTGGAATGTGAGTTTTCATAATGTAGTCTTCCCAATCAATGCACCTGGGATCAAAACCAAAACTTTCTGCTTCCACAAAACTCTCCCTTGCCATCATTCGCAACTTCTCAGTATTAATGTCATCAAAGCTACAAACAATTCAAAGATGTGAGTTCAACGCATGATTACGTATCATTACGTACGATGACAAAGTTACAAATACACATATGCTTAGATACAAAATAAAACATACGTACATGCCCTTGAACAGCATATAAGGCTCATATAGCTCCACCAAGCGCATCACCAATTTGAGTTTCTGATTGTAGTTAAGATACATATCTTGGAAATATTGGCCAAATACTTGATTCACAAACTTTAAACCCTTCAAAAAGGAAAAAAAAAAAGGGTCGCATGAAGAAATATTTATAGATAAAATTGCATACCGTTACGCATATATAAATTATTACACATACCGATATACATCGATACATATTATGTTCGTATTCACTATTTTATTTGTTCAATTGTATATTACTAGCAACGAAAGAAATAACAAACCTCCAAAGGTAGCATGAAACGAAATTGCATATACATGTGAAAAGTTGCCATATTCTTGAATACTGTACCCTTGCCAACCTTGACAGGCATTCCATCCTTGTTAATCCATGGATCTTTGGTGAAGTATCGGAAGATAAAATTGTGAATACGAGAGAAAATTATAGGATTCTTCGACGATGTTCCCACATGATAAATGATTGTAGAAGAACATTTTGCATTAGCCACCAAGGCTATAATTATTGAATTTACCACCATGTCAACTGGAATCTGCATGATTTAAAAGTAAATGTTTGTTCTTTAGTTCTACAAAAAAGAAAAAAAAAAATATATATATATATATATATATATATTGCATAAGCAAATCTGAGTTAAAAAAAAAAACTATTTAAATTAGAATATCCCTTGGAAAAAATTGTATGAAAACATAGAATATAGTAGCACGCGCTTGTAAGTCGATCAAATAAATATTGAGAAACAAAGAAAGTTTATTCGTCATGTTTAGGACCACTCTGTAATACATGTATGGCGTCATATGAATCACAGCACAATAAAAGACGATTTTATCATCTCAAATAAGTTCTGAAATAAATATGATAGTATTCAGATATTTAAGTGAATTTAATTTAAATTTTTCTTTTTTGGCACTAAAATATCTTCAAATGTCATGTGTTAGGGTAATGTGGCAACAACATAAGATAACTGTGTTTTTGCATTGTAAAATTGCATCGCGCATGATATATAGAGAGTAATGTTTTCTTGTTATACTTTTGTTTCTTGACTATATAATTAAATAAAGCGATGATTAACTAGGTAATGGCAAGAAAATTACTATGTATATAACTTAATAAATTGTGTCTGTGCGCAATGGGAATTAATAGTTCACATATCATAGTAAAACTACACTAGGAAAGAAAATAAAAAAAAAGTTGTATTATTTTCATGATTAAAGAATTATTGTGGGTGTGTATGGTGGGGATATCATGAAGTTTAATTTCACTCACCATATCAAATACTGACGTTGGATCGAAGACTAGACATGTCAGTTTTCCTTTACAGTAACCAGCAATTACGCTATCAATGGTTCTGTAGCAAACGAAAATAACATATATTCAGGAGTTTAGAAATGTCCTAAATAAGGCCAACCAAATGAAATCATAATATTATTTGACAAAACTACACTACCTAGGAAGAAAAAAATACAATTAGTAAGCATTGCATATGAATTTTTCAAAGTGTCAACGATAATAGTAAAAAAAAACCCAAATAATTTATGAACTAATGGCTAGCAATTTATAAACTACTCCAAGGGACAATTATATTCCCCAAAGAAACACTTCAAAGTGTTAGCACGCTTCTTACCTGAAACCCTGAACCCATCCCGGAAATGGTTCCTTGTATGTGCTGGTAACTACCGTTGGGCGTAGGATGAGTACGGGTAGATTATCTTTTGACTGCTCTATAACTATTTCTCCCATTGCCTTTGTAAACACATAGGTGTTTGGCCATCCGTAAGATTTTGACCTAAGAGTTAGATAATTCTGTGAGAAAATAAACAAAAAGTTGCAAACAAAACCTAGGAACGTTTAAATTGAAAATTAGCAAAAAGTCGGGTTAATTTATTGATGAAAACCACTTGTTTAATGTTTTGTGAAAAAGAAGTCATCTTTTGTTTTCATGCAAAACTTTGGAGAAACCTTTCAATGCCAAAATCCTTCATTGTGGTTCTAATGACTTCTTCTGTCGCATTTTCTGCTTCTAGCTCCTTCAATTTCTCCTCTACCAGATTCTTCTCAAGCGCCTTGAAATCAAACTTAGCTGTCTCCTTTACCATCTCATCCATGCAAGATGAGTCCTCCAGTATGAGTCCTTCCTTTCTTCCGCACACATAGGCTGAGAAACTTTCACAATCAGTACTGTATAGCAAATCAAAAGACCATAGTACGGTAAACAAATTCGAGATTCATTGCCGTGCAGCTTAGAGAAGGTAAATTAAGAGACTTGGCAAATGGTGTTTCTTGCTAAATACAAGGAGCCACGTAGGATAAACTAGCTCCAATAGACTCGTCAACACAAGTCTTCATAGTGGGAGAGATTTTTCAATATATTTGAAACACAAGGTTTAACACCCATGTACATGACACATTTCATAATATAAATGAAGGGACAATACAAAATTAGTTATTCCTTGAACACCCAAATTTCTTTGGACGCCCAAAATAATTTAATAAAGTTTCAAAAATACCTCTTTTGCTTTTTATGAATTTATTTTTTTTCCATTTTTCATATTCCTTAGACACCTATTCTCCCTTTCACATCAGATCGTGGATACCTCGACTCAATAGCACAAGTTAGATCCACATCAGGGCCATGCTCTCTCCCATCCCCTTCTTGAAAAACTTAAAAGATTGAATGGGGTGTGGGTGTGGGTGTGGGTGGAGCTGGGCTGGGATTAGGGTAGGAGGGTGTGGGACGCAGAACTGATACTGTAGATAGTATCCTCCTCGTGGTGTATATATTGGGTTACCACGTTATTTCTTTAAGAAATCACTTAGCCTTATGTGATATTTATGGGTGCTTTAGATTTAGTCCATTACAACCGTTAATCTCTAAACATAAGCCCTTGTATATTAAAATATCAAAATAAGACCTAAAATTTTAAATTTGATGCCATGTAATATAAGGATGTACATACGTTTTAATTTATATACAAAACCATGCCATCATTGCCCTGTACGGCTATAAGTTTTTTTTGTGGACATTTAATTTCGTTTGACTGATTCGTAAACCTTCCCCCGCTTCCTCTGTCCTCGACGGTGGGAAACCGCGATTATCTTTAGTCAAAGAGGCCTTCTCGTAGATTTCGGCTTTTTTGAGGGCTGTCTCGTGCCTCTCAATTCCCAGTTCAAGGTTGGGAACTGGGAAATGCCTTGCTTTAATCTTAATTAGTTCGAATATACATTCTAAATATGTATACTAATACGATAAATAAAAAGTAGATACATTAACTTGGTAAAAATTAAACAATAGGCACATTATTTTTTATAAAAAAATTAAATAACAGGTACTTGATTTTTGTAAAAATAAACTAGAAGATACATTGTTTCTTGTAAAAATTAAACAACAGTTACATTTATTTTCATAAAAATTAAACAATATGTAAATTATTTGTTCGTAAAATTAAATAATAGGTACATTATTTTGAAAAAAAATTAGGTACATTATTTTGTAAAAAAATAAGTAATATTACTTTGTTTCTTGTAAAAATTACACTACAACAACATAAAATTAAGGCTTATTAGTCTAAATGCCTCTTGAAATTGCCATTGAGTCTCAGTTTATCCCTTAAAACTGGTTTTGTCTCACTTTACCCACTTCCATTAATGGACTGTTAAATCCAAGGGTATTTTGGATATTTTATTTTTTTACACATTTATTCACTTCTAGCCTACACTAAACGAGTCTCAATTTTATTTTTGAAACTCTAATTCAAACCCATAAATTTTGGGCATTTTATAAAATAAATTATTCAATCAATATAAAAATTCCAAGCAACAAAATCATTGTATCAACCAAAATAAGAGTTACATTTTGTTCATAGAGTCATTTCACTTGTAAGACATTCATGTATTGGCTCGAAACTTTGCAATTGAAAAATATTCATTAAGCTATCATATCCAAAATACTTCCCAAACCAAAAAAATCATTTAAAACAAATGTGCACAGTTTGAAACAAAAAATTTCACATGGATGAATTTATGGGTTTGAATTAGAATTTCAAACTGTTGAATTTATGGGTTTGAATTAGAGTTTCAAAAATAAAATTGAGACTTGATTAGTGTGTGGGCTAGAAGTAAATAAATGTGTAAAAATGAAATGTCTAAAATACCCTTAAATTTAATAGTTCATTAACGGAAGTGGGTAAAGTGAGACAAAAGAGTTGAAAATGTCAATTTCAAGGGGTAAAGTGAGACAAAACCAGTTTCAGGAGGTAAACTGAGACTCAATGACAGTTTCAAAGGGCATTTCGACTAATAAGTCGAAAATTAAACAATGAGTAAATTATTTTCATCAAATTAAATAATAGGTACATTATTTTTGCAAAAATTTAAATTTATTTATTAATAATGCATTGAAACTATAGCATTAATGCTCTTATTTTTTTGGAAGTTTTAACGAAAAGCCCGCAGTACTGTTCACTTTAACGAAAAACCTTATTTTTACACTAAAAAGTCAATCCTGGTACTATTCACTTTACTCATTATTTTGTCCTTATCATTAAAACTCAAAGTTTTCAAGCTATTTTCAATAGTTTTCCTTTTTTTTTTTTGCCACACAGTATATATCATGACATCAATTCAATTTATCATTAATACGCATTGAATTTTATAACATTAATTGTTTGTTATTAATGTGCATTGAATTTTATAACATCAATTGTCATATATATCATGTACTTAGGGGTATTTTAGGTATTGTACAAAAAACGTATGAAGTCAAACTTAATTAATGACTTTGCTTATGTAGAGTCTAGTCAGTAGGTTTAATTAAAGAGAAAAAAACCTATGGGATTTTAAGGAAAGAAAATTCATTTTTAGATGGTAAATTCGTATTTTTCAGTTAAGTTTAATTGGGTGTAAGAGCCTTTTTATTTTAAAAAAAATTAATAGGTGAGACATGAAACTTCAGCGTATGAAAATCCACTCATGAAAAATATACTCTCTAAAGTGAGACATATTAATCATGTCATCCACTTATACGAATAAAAAATTCTCTCATATTGGAACAATGATACCACGTATTTGTATAATTTCTATAACAGAGATGGAACCACATGTGTTGGTGTGTCGTACCTCTATTAGAGAGAAAGTACAAATGATGGTACAAATATGTGTTAAGTGTAGCATTTTGTGAAAAGTAAAAAAACTATTCATATTGGAACCAAAATGAGAAAAATGAACACTAACCAGTTGACACGTGGAGCAGGATCTCTAGTTTTAGACATTTCTTTGCCATGCTCAACACATGCTGAACTCCAAATGTATTGACGCTCAGTGCAATATCATATCTATAGAACAAATAGTAAAGACATAAATTTACATGTTTATTTTAGTATTTTATAGAGAGACGATATTATACAATGTCTTATGTAATGGTGTTTTCAGTGTTCCATATGTAGTAACTACCTTTCATCAAAGTTGGTGGTTCCTGCAGAGTTTAATATGATTTCAATTTCACTACACATTTCTTCCCTCAACTTCAATTCTTTCACTCCCAAATCTTCAGAAACTACGTCTCCCGGGATAGCCACAACTTTGCTTGCAATGAAGGAATCAAACTCTGTGCCCCATTCCTCCTTCAGAACACTGAACAACTCCTTCTCAATGATCTGAGATTATATAATATAAGTTAATATTTAATAAAATGTACGTGATTAACTACAAGATAATTAAACAAAACTATTGCAGTTGCGAATACGTATTTACAGATAAACCTCTTTATGCATGCGATCTGTGGCTGCCTTGGTATCTGTAGCTCTTATAAGAAGATAAATCTTTTTCACATCTGGTTGAACTCTTAGTATTTTCTCCACAAACACTGCATGTATTTGCAGAAAGGGTAAAAATTAGAATTAAAAAACAAAAAAACAAAAAAAATCTAATGCTAGAAATGTATTATATTGAATTAATGTACCTACATATTTGTATCAATGGATATACCAAAATATATCAAATGAATTAATGTACCTACATGAAGATTATACAAATTGTATATTCCTATATTATATAAAAAAAATTAGTTTACCTAAATGTATATTATGATGAATGAAATGAAAATGAAATTTAAATGTAGGGTTTAGTCTTACACAAAGTTAACAAATGAGAGAGAGAGAGAGAGAGAGAGAGAGAGAGAGAGAGAGAGAGAGAGAAATAGTACGTACCCATTCCAAGGAAGCCAGTGGCTCCAGTTACTAAGATGGTCTTGTTCCGAACATATCCTAAAATGCTCTTCAACTCCATTACTGTGGATACTGGATGGATAGAGAAAAGTTTCTAGGTTTTTTTTTCCTCTTGTTTTGCTATGGAGAGAATATGTATATATCTTGTTTGAGTATATAGCTGATAACTTGGATTCAGGGTACTGATTGAAGCCAGTCTTGGCTACTTATATAGTATGAAAAAGAGGAAATATCACTGACGATCCCCTTAGCCAGAAGTGTAAGTTTTAGTTTTCGTTTCCTTTTTTCATTCTTAAGGCCGGGACCATGTCGTGCACTTCTTATTGCCGCTCACCGACCATCATTCATTTTCTCAACCAATTTAGGCCCACTATTTCGATCAGAATTATATATTGTCGATCGTTGAAACAAATTGACTTCCTCGTAATGCTCGGGAAAGTTGTGTTGCTCATTGTGATTGCTAAACTAATATCATGGACTACCAGCAGTTTTTTTGTTCTTATAAACAATGGCATCTTTGCTTCAATCTTTTATTTTTTTATTTTTTATTAATATATAGATTCATGCAGGTGAGCTAATGAAGATATGCCTTAAACATATAAGATAAATAAGTGGGGACGTGCGCATTCATTCATAACTCACATTTGTGTAAAACTCATAAATACGTAAAAGTGGGTGGATGGTGGATAGAGCAGGCATTTCTCGACAAACAGTGTATCTTAACATGGATGGATGGGCCCGCTATAACTACATAAGTAAATCAAATAACTCCCGCACCATCCGCCAATTACACTTTGAACTATTTTTCTTGCGGATTTACCCCCTTCACTAGTACGAGACTATCAATTACCTTATTGTCGTTAGATTTGAGAACTTCATCCAAAATTATGTTAAGTGGTGAAGTGTGTGAGGCGTGTGACGATTTCAAGGACTAACATGGAATTCGACTCAAGAAAACAACAAGATTCGAGAGGATTTTATTGTCCAAATAGTTCGGGGAGAGGGGATAATTGACATCCATGTGATGGTTCAACACTCTAAAATATGTCACATAACTCTGACATTAATTAGCAGCCTTGTATTAGCTTAAGGAGGTAATTGGCAACATTGCGATAGTTCGAAGAATATTTGGCAGTTTACCCTAACTACAAAGAAGCCTTTGTCTTCCTCCGCAAAGAAGAAGGAAAATAATACTGTTCTACAAAGAAATACTAAAGTTAATCCAATGTTCTACAATGAAACATACATTTTGACACACGTTTTTGTGGCTCTTATTGTACAACTTTTTTCAATGATCCAAACCGTCTATATTTCAATTCATCATTCAAAATACTATTCCATAAAGAAACACTAAAGTTAATCCAATAGTTATATGGTTTCGTATTTGAATACTTTTTGGTAGATATGATATTTGAGAGAAGATATAAAAGATGGATCGCTAGAATACATTACGAAGTGAACCACACAAAAACGTGTGTCAAAATGTGTGTAAAAAATTGGGAGTTTTAACGAAAAACCCACGGTATTGTTCACTTTAACGAAAAACCACATTTTTATACTAAAAAGTCAATCATGGTATTATTCACTTTACCTTTTATTTTATCTTTGTCATTAAAACTCAAACTTTTTAAACTTTTTTTATTAGTTTTTCTTAAAAAATTTCTCCAAATCCTAACGGTATATATATTCGCATTTGATGATAAGAGTAAAAACATGTGGGCGAGGGCGTGTATCAATCCTAACTGTATATATTCGCATTTGATGATAAGAGTAAAACCATGTGGGCGAGGGTGTGTATCAATCCTAACTGTATATATATTTGCATTTGATGATGATAAGAGTAAAAACATGTGGGCGAGGGTGTGTATCAATCATAATTGTATGTATATTCGAATTTGATGATAAGAGTAAAAACATGAAAACATGTGGGCGAGGGTGTGTATCAATCATAATTGTATGTATATTCGAATTTGATGATTGTATGTATATTCGAATTTGATGATAAGAGTAAAAACATGAAAACATGTGGACGAAGGTGTGTATCAATCATAATTGTATGTATATTCGAATTTGATGATAAGAGTAAAAACATGTGGGCGAGGGTGTGTAAAAACATGTGGGCAAGGATGTGTATCAATCCTAACTGTATGTATATTCGCATTTGATGATAAGAGTAAAAACATGTGGACGATGATGTGTATCTGTATTTGGCTAAGAGGAGAGAGTGCACCATCAACAATAAACCTTAACATGAGTGGTCAAAATCACAACGAGCCAAACAATAATGTCGACGCTTTTTGTTTGAATAGTCGGTTAACTTCCCAACAACCAAAATAATAAATGCAGGCTGCCAACACATGTTAATTACTTCACTTTGGTCTTAAGTAGGTGGGAGAACGGCACTGTGCAATTTTGCGGACAAGATTGGCTGTCCTCTTACTTCAGGGATCTTTTCGTGTTTTTCTGTTTATATGGTAACGGTTAAATCACATCAACATCTTATATTATTATTTATTTTTATCTTATTATTTTTATAAAAAATAATATAAAACATTAACGTGACTTAACTATGACGACACAAAAGCACGCGAAAACATCAGAAGTGGGAGGGCAGACAATCCAGTCCCCATTTTGCCTCAATTTCACTTTATTTACGAGTTTGCCAGCGGGCTGATTGGGTCAGAATTTCGCTTTATTTACAAAATTGCCACCACCTCTTCATTGCTCGTTCGGTGATGGGAGACCATGCCGCTCTGGGATCGAGATGGACAGACAGTGGGAGAGGGAGGAGTGGGGATTTGAGGGGTAGGCTGATGTCCATTGACGCATCCATTGTCATTCCGATTTGGGAGAGGGTGGTTGCTGTCGGTGAGATTGAGGGATGGGTGTGGGATTCGGTGAGGGTAAAGGTGACAGGGAGAAAGAGAGACAGGCAGAGAAAGAGGGAGGAGTGGGGGTGAATAGGTCCGATCCCAGACTCAGCGGGTCAAACTCAGTCCTTGTCACCCTTGCAAATCTAGCTTCAAGCTGTACATCTTTCTCTCTGCATCTGCACAACCTTGTCCTGCCACTGTTTAGTGAATTTTTCATGATTTTGTAAAAAAATTCGTTTAAATTTCTGAGCTTTGGAGGGTTCTTCATTTAGCCTATGGGGTTTTTTTATTTTTTTATTTTTTGACTTTTTTATCTGAGATTTAGTATTTATTTTCTAGAGTTTTTAGAATACTTCGATTAAATTTGTGAGTTTGGTAGTGGTATTTTTTCTGTGCATTTTTGGTGAACTTGGTTGTGGGTTTTGATGTTTGTCTGAAGCAGGGAAAGGGAAGAAAATCGCGAACCAAGTGCTATTTCAGCACCTGTTAGGAGCTGAAAGAAGCAAGATGGTATAGTTTTCTGTAATTATTACTATTGCTGTATGTAAATGACCAAATCGAAATGTCTTTGAGCTCCTTACAAATTCAGTTTCCTGACTTATGTTCCGTTTCTCAATTTGAATGCAACTCTGTCCAATCATATTTTCTTATATGGTTAGCTTCAGAAACCACTACTCCACAATTCTAGAAAGTTAAATAAAATAGATCAACCCTCCTTCAGTTTTTCCTCTATGTTATGAACAAGTGTATTGCCATCGGCATCGAATATGTGTAATTTAGTTGTGATGTGGAATCTTGAGAGGTCCTCTGGAAATGCAGCACTATCTAATTTGGTTGATTTAATCAAAGCATAAAAGCAAACAACTCACATACAGAAATTATATCAAGCAACTGGCTATTCGATCAAAAGTTAACACAGCAAAATGTTGACCTAAAACTTATACGGCTACATTGATGTCAACAACCTTTTAGTTTGTTAGTCTGCACAGGTTCGGTGGCATCTTTGTAATGATCTTCCTTATGAACCCGGTCTTCTCTCCATAGGGTCTGCTCGGTTGACTGGTAGCTGCGTCGATGTTCACTTGGTGCACATATTTTACACACAAAGCACTTTTGAAAGTTTACTGTTATCAATGTGAGTTAGTTTATTCTTTTTTACTATTAAACTAATTTGTGGACCCTAATTTCTACGAGAGCATCTCATTATCGTGGAAAAAAAATAACATAATAAATCATAAAATTAAAGAGGAGGGCTTGGTCATAACTATATTTGATAATTAATTCATAACTCTTTAATTTACATGAACAACCTTTACGTTTCTGCTAAATATTAATCGGTGTTGGACCTCTTATTACACGTAACATGTGATATTCTTTTTGTTTGCTAAAAAGAAAGTGATTCATTATATATGCATGTTGTGTGTGAGTTAGCACAGAGCTAATTGGTGAATCTACAAAGAAGAGCATTTATATACCTGCTGCTTGATGTGGAATTTTGCTTTTGTTTTTAGGAATAACATGTACAATCTTGGATTCTATTGCAACGAAAGCAGATCAAGTTTCAGAGTGAAATTTATAATTGTAGTTTTATTGGTGTGAATTATCCTGCACACACACCATGATATCTTTGCTCATGAGTAATCTGCAGGGTCCTTTGGTCCAAAAGAGTTTCAGCAGCTAGGCAGTGCAACAGTCGTTGAGTACTTCCATGTGCCTCCTTATGCTGGGATTTTGTTAGACCGGTATCCCAGGTGTGTATTTTGTCTTCATATAGTTCATAGTTTTATTTAGTTTTGTTATATAATCAACTAGAAACACATTCAGTTGGGCAAATTCTGCGTTGTGACATACATGACATTGGAGTTATGCTCTGTTTTTTATTAAGGATGGTTGTTATGTTTTCTTATATTTACGTTAATACTGTGAAATGTTGAGTAAAAATCAATTTAGGGGAACTATTTACTGGTAGAGATGTGCATATTAATCCTGCCTAAAAAATTTAGTTTATTGGAATTTGCTCTGTGGTTTTGCTTTAAGCAAATTAAGTACAATTAAGTGCAATTGTGGCTTCTTCTTGCTCTGTGTTTGTCAAAGATTCGCTATAGCTGATAGCTCTAGATGTGTAATTACATAATAATTAGCTCTGCTCGTTAATCCAATTAGTTGAGGTAAGGAATATATTTTGACTGATACAACTGCATACTCTCATGGATTTCTCCAAAGATTGAATTTTCAGTTTTTGGGAATGTTAAAAATTTAGTTTTTTTATCTTTTCTTGAAAGGATATGAAATTGGAAATCGAAAATATCAATTTTTTGTTGAAATTATTTGACTTTTGGTTCAAAAATTTGAATGCAAGAGGTCCTGTTGGTTCATTTTTGACCTTATTTTTTTAAATGTTTTTATTATATTTTGTTTTTAGCAATGAATTTAGGAGACCATCTGAGGCCGCTTGAATTTTTTTGCGCAGGATTTTAATAGAGCTTTAAGCTCTTCTTATTCCGTTTCAATTGTTAGCTTCTGTTTAGTGTGCTGTTAGTTTTGTTGTTAGGTTGCTGGCATTGTCTGTTAATTATTATTAACAAGTTTTTGTTGTGTGATTTGAATTTGAACGAAATTAGTAAACACAACATAGTGAAGTTTAGCGCAAAGTGTTGTCCTGTGTTTTCAGCCATTTATCTATATGTATGGGGTTGATATATATATATATATATATATATAGTTTTTATTTTTTATTTTTTTTGTTTTCCAATAATAGGACAGTTAGAGTCTACAGTTTTGTAGATTCTTTGAGATTTTGTTTCTTGAATTTCAGTTTCTACATGACTGACAATTTGAGGTTCAGTTATACTTACAAATGTAATCGACCTTACAAGAATGCTTATCAAAGACTATGTATGTTACAAAATAAAAATAATCACAGAAATTTTGCTCCCCTAATTGGTCATTAGGTAGTTATTTTTCTTTAACATCTGAAGAACATTATATCAAAGACATCTAAAGAAACTTTTAAACGTGTTCTTCAGTACTGCACCTAGGAAGAAATCAATTGCAGGAAGAAGTTGTCAAGTTAAGTGAACAATTGAGTTATTTGAAAAGTTTGGTAAGTGTCTTATGCCCTGGTTTATGTTCAAGCCTGGGTTTCTTAGTTAGCCTACAGTCACTATATTTCTATTCATATATTTGGGTGTGGTGGTACTGTTGGCGCCATAGCTTTGAATCCCAAGATTTTTCAACTATGGCACTTAGATTTTGTCTGATGATCAATTATGACACTTAGGTTCAATTATGACAAAATGTACTCGTATTAACCAGTGGTTAATTTGAGTTCAGAAACTTTACTAAGTTACCACATTCAACGAGTGGCAGTCTCCATTTTCAGTTGGTCTTTAGGTAGTAGTGTCCAATCTTAATTTAGTGTTGAAAATTTTGAACATTTTTGTTTCCTTAATAGATGCCTTCCTGCATTCATGTCTGCTCTAGAGAGCATTCTGCCAACCAAAATGCCAGAAAACGGGATTATATGTGAGACCCCAAAAACATGAGACCAATTTGAGAGTTAATGGAAGCACATGCATGTTTCTACCTTTCCCATGTATCAGAAATGTCATTAGCAGATCTGCAGCTATTTCCTTCTTTAGCACCCCATTGAGCAGGGTGCATATCTTCCCTAAAAAACGAAATAAAATACAAAACTACAAATTAAGCCTCTTACTAAGGAAATAAAAAAATACATGGTTTTTCAGTTTAGGCAAACAGGACCGTTACCATTCACAAAGAGAAAAGAATATGGGATGACCTGCTTTCATCAGAGCTTGGGTCGTTACAGGGTACCTACAAGAAGAGTTGAAATGTTTATCAATATGTATATCATATGGAGACCTTATCCTGGGAGAATTAAGTGAAGGCAGGAAAGTTTGTGCTGTATCACCACAGAAATTCTAGTTATCATACTTCAAATAATCAATTCCCTGCAAAGAAAGTGCATGAGCATTTCAAGATTCTCTGACAACATATCATCATTGGAGATGTTGATTGAGTGAATTGATTACAACATATATATCATGCCCAAGCAGCAAATTATTGTAAATTTTTTGTGTCCCTCTTTGACTGCTCATCTTCTGATTGTAACTGGACAGGATCCTTTATTTTTTTATTTTTTTTATGGTTTATTCACTGTTCGGTTCTGGTTCAGTTGTCCACCTTTTGGTTGGAAGTACAAGAAATGTTGTTAGATTATGAAATTAGGAGAGCTAGGAGATATTTTTCCTGATTTCTATTTGTTAACTGACTTTTGTATTTTTGGTTGCTACCTTGCTCTTAATTTCTCTTTTTCTTCCTTCTTTGCTGCTCTTTGATTTTTACAGTCCCACTGCAAAATTGCACCATACGTGTTTTGCCCATTTTTGTTCATGTTCCTATTGTTTGTTATTGTAGTGGTGATCTTGCATGTTTTTTTATCTGTGCTTATGTTTTGGAGGTTTTATTTGGGACAGTCCATTGTTTATTGCTTTTCATGGCTACTGGTTTGGTTAGATTGCTGCTTTTGATTTATTTAGGGCTGGTTTGGTTACGAATATATTTTTTTTTTTGGCCATTTTGTGATTGGGATGTGATTGTAGGCTTCTTCCATTTCTCTGATGCTTTTTTTTTTTTATTTTTTATTTTATCAAAAGAACCTAGGATTATTTTGATGAGTGTTAAACAATTTTGATTTAATAATTAGGGTTTAGGGTTCTGTTTTGGTAATGGGTTCAATCCTTTTCCTTCTCCAAACTGTTAGTTTAGGGATGGTTAGGGCAAGTGTAGGAAAGGAAATGAAAATTGACATTTTGAGGCTTACCTTTTGGTTGGTGGCTGAGAAAAATGGGGGAAAAGGAAAAGAAAATTGTAGTGTTGAGTGGCTCAGTGGCGGTGTTTATGCAGGCATTTTTTAAAAACTAAGTCCAAATGCATTTTTGTTTAAAACTCATTGAGGCTTATTACCTTTTTGTCAGTTGCTTTCTTTCTTTTTTGCGTTTTCAATTTTCCAAATTATTGTTCAAAGGTCGGTTGCTTTGGCTGGTTGTTGTTTTCTTTAGGTTTTTCTGGGAGTGGACTCTTTCATCCACCCCGAAGTGCTTTAATGAGTGCTGTTGGTAAGTACACTCTCTCAGCGATCCAGAAATATTTCAAGAAAAATCACAACGTACGTGTTTAGGAAAATGAGTAGCCTTTTAATAATAGATGAGCGCAGCTGATTGCGTTCGTGTGTTTTTGATGCTTAATCAGTTATCATGGGAGAATCTTTGTTTTCTGTTTAACTTTTCTGCATCTTTCAAGTTGTTTGTTATTGTGAGGGTAATCCTGCGTTTTTTCATGTGTGCTTATGTTTTAGACAATTTTTTTAGAGAATCTTTTTTTTGTTTTCCACTAATGGTTGCTGTTTTGGTTGAATCGTTGTGCTTTTCTGTGGCTTTATCGATTTTTTTGTTCAGTGATAATTGTGTTCATTTGTTTTTAGTTCTTCATGAGTTGTCTTGGCAGCATCTTTGTTCCCTCTTCAGCTTATTCGAGTATAAAATGATAAAGAGAATAGATTAAGTACAGGGTTCGATACCCTCAAATATAAGGAGTAAAAATTTTCTCAGTTGGCTTAATTATATTTAGGCTGATTCAATGAGAAAAAAAAATGTATGTGAGCGAATATACTGTGAGATGACTGATTTGAGAACTCATTTTAACGGCTTTATCCGGATGCTAATTGAGATCATTATCAATTATAAATGACTGGTCGTTAGCTACCGGTGGATCATCATAATTGGATAGATTTATTTAAAACCCCATTGCGGGTTAGAGCATTGCCAAGCACCGAGCAAAGATGTCTCAATATGACTCGGTAGTTAGTTTTTTTCATGACACAATTTCAATTTCTTTGCTTTGTTTGGGAATTTGTGCGTTTATCTTTGGTCAAATGTAGGGGATAAAGTGAAAAGTGATGTTCTGAGACTTAACACTTTGATTGGTGCACTGTCATAGATTGAGTCCATTGCACCGTCACAGTTTGAGTTACTGTTACTGTGTGTGTTTGTTTGGGCTTCAAATTCTTACTCTCAATCTCGCTAATTTTTTCCAATTTAGCTCGAGGTCTCATCACAACATCGTAATCTGCTCTTACTGCTGCCTTTCATCTAAGGGTTCTGAGGCATGATGTTTGAATCAAGGCTTTGGTATGTCCTGAACTTCGATGCGTTGTTTCCCCATGCTTTCCGTTTAAAACAGCACAGTTTTATCATTTTTCAATTGGTTGTTTGGTTTTTTCGGCCTATATCATTCCTTTGCTCTATGCTTTGTTTCTCATTCTTGGTTGTCTCTGTGACCTTTGATTGTCCAGAGGTCCAACAGTTTTATTTTTTATTTTTTATTTTTTACTTTTATTTTTTTTATTTTACTTTGCTTGTGCAATACTGTTATTGTTCAAAGATCTCTTGCCGTTTCTGTGATTCTGGTTTAACCCAGTGTTCTTGATTCTTTATCGACTGTTATTAAGCATTTTATATGTTTTTTTTTTGTTGCTTTCTTTCTTTGTTGTTTTCTTAATTTTCCAAATCGTTGTTCAGATTATTTGATCGGTACTTAGTTAAGTTTAATACTAGCAGTTTGGCTGTGGTTGAATTGATCCAGTCTCGAATAGTGTGGCATGTGAGATGATAATAGACTAACAGAGGAAAAGGAGTTGATGCATCTGTGTTAGATTTACAAATTTTGGCAAATCCTTGCCATTTTTTTGGTTTCCTGGTGATACATATCCATCTTCATAACCAAATAGCGATAACTTCGAGTTTCTAGAAGTTTTAATGTGTTTCGCATCCTGCATTTTTGTAACGTCCATACAAGTTGTCACTAAGATCTTTTGGTTTCTGGCTACTTTAGTCTTTCATCATTGAATTGTAGGATTAAAGTTTTTGATTGAGTTCTTATTTAATTTCAGATTCGAAATGGGAACAATCTGAGCACTCCTAAAACTGAAAAGTTCTTCAAAGATAGGGAGAATGGTTGTGTCAGATATGGTTTATCGTCCATGCAAGGATGGTGTACCACAATGGAGGATGCTGTGAGTGCATTAAACTTTTCTCCTCCTAGTTGATGATTTCAGAACATAAATTCTTTTATGTCCATTCTCAGAAGTTTCTACTGTTGTATCATTTTCTGTCTTTATTTACCATGCTATAGTTAGGATTCAACTGAATATGATTTTACTTGACATGTTCAAATCCTCTTAGTCATGTTCTTGAATTTTACCATATGTATCGTGTTCTTTGCATTTCATTATCTGAACTTTGTTATTTGAATTTGGTTACCTGAATCGCGCCTACTATTTGATGTGGCCGGTGGCTTTGAATGGCTAGCTGGTGTGATTTGGGAGTGTTTTTAGTCAAAGGGAGACAGAGGACAAAGGTGTGGGGCAGCGATGTCAAGTGGGATTTGGAATTTAGGATAGTAGAATTTTTGATAATTTATGGGATTAAAAGTCTTCCTTTCTTTTTGTCTTGGTGTGATCAATTGTAACAAAGAATTCTCATTAAATTGAGGCATTGAACCTAGGCCTAGCATTTTCAACCTGACCCGTTAATCCGACCCTTCTCGACCTATTAAAATTAGTATTCGGATGAGTGATGAACGGGTCGGTTGGTTAACAGGTCAATCCGTTAATCACCCGTTAAATAACGGGTCATTTTGGATGAACCCACGAAACTTGTTAACCCCCCCGTTATTGAGGACTTTTGTATAATTTCAATAGTCCTAAGAGCAATTCCACCTTTAAAAAAATACGCTAGCACCCAGCCTATTTAATCCACTTATTAAAAAAGGTAACAAATGCTGCTAAAATCCAATCACAAATGGACAAGTATCTAGTGGTGAAGCCAAAAACTTTTTCTAGGAGGGGCCTTTTTATTCCATATGATATAAATTAGATAAAATATGGCAAATATAATCAATTGGGGAAAAGCTAACGTTTTTTCTTTATTCTTGGCAATGAAAATTTTAATCAAATACGATGATACAACTTTAAAAAGTGTTTGAAAAAGTTAGTATTAAGATGATTATTTAATAAGAACATAACTTGTTTACGAGTTCAGCAGTGATAGATCCCAATGAGTACTAATAGGCCAAATGCATCTTCATCTCTAAAACTAAATAGCCTAGTCAATTTTATTAAAATTTTATTAATTTTTATTATAAAATAATAATTTGACTTTTATTTTCTAATTTTTTAATAAAATAAAATAATTATTATTAAAATATTTTAAATTTCTGCATCTCCACACCTCTTCCTTAGTTCCTCGTCGCCACCGCCATCCACCCCTGCACTTCCGTTCCAAACCCACCGCCGCCTCCAAACCTCCTATTCCCATCCTCCGACTCCGTTGCCCTCCTATTCTTCAAATCCCAAGCCAACCTCAACAAGAAGCTCCACACCTCATGTCCTTCAAATATTTTTAATTTCTGCATCTCCACACCTCTTCATCGTCTGCTTTGTCCTCCCATCCTTCTCCCTCTGTGGCTCCTTCCCTCTCGACACCCTTTCCTGCCTCGACCAGCTCCGCTCCTTAACCTCCACAACTCCCTCTTTGGCGCAAAAAAATAAATAAAAAAAGGGTGGTTGACGTCAGCCTGGCGTCATGTAGGCCGAGCCATGGCTCTGTCGATTCTGGGCTAGCCTGGAGACCAGCTTGGGCTGGGTGCCAACCTATCTGCTGGGCTAGAGTGGATTGGCTGGGTGCTGGGCCAATAATTTGTTTGGGTGCCGGCCTAAAGAGTTCCCGGTGGAACTGCTCTAATAAAAAACCCGTTTGCACTCGTGTTTGTGTACGTCCTTTCTCTCTCCTCACTGTCTCTCTCTCTCTCGAGAAGAACAAAGCTACCAGAACCAAGATCGAAGCCATATCGAAGTCGCTGGTGACCAATCCCTACCTATCGTCTTTCTGATACATAAAATCCCTTTTCGTATCTATTTTAATTATTTATTTATGGAACGATTATATGCAAATTCCACAGTTTAGTCGTTATAATTTAATTCAAAGTTTGTTCGGAATTTCAGTTCCGAATTTGCTTGAAATTTTGGATGGGATATGCGAGATGAAGTGTGATTTGAGATATAAACCCTAAACCAAAAGACTAAGAAACCGATCATCGTTTATTCTTATTGTGCACTTCACGTTGTGCAGCAGGGAAAGCCCCTTCGATTTTGAATCCTTGATCTGGTTATTTCCTCTCTATGTGGAATTCGAATTCTACTATATAAAACGGGGTTGTAATTGATTTGGATGAAATGTAAAAATAAAAAAAAATTGTTAACAGATGAAACGGGTGATCCGTTAGCTTCTTTTTCAACTGTAGTTTATCTACAGTCTTCTCCATTCTCTTGGACCAAGCATGAAATCCCAAGCACTATATCACCACAAAGCAAGCAAGCTGAAAAGCAATCCAACAAACCCTTTTTCCAGAAGCACTTAACAGAACCTTTCTATGGGTGAATTGTTGTTTCAATTATACCAAATTGAAAACGAGTATGGATCCATTGGTCAAGCATACGGGGCTGTTGCTTCTTTTTCCCAGGGAAATAAAGCATTTTTTGCAACCACATCTTTTGTAATTAGCTCGGTTGAATGTATATAAAAGCTAAGCTGCTTATCTTACCGACACCGTTCACTCATTTATCCCTTTTGTTCATTCATGATTATATTGAATTTTTTTCAGGTTAAATGTGTCTTATTCATGTAGTTAAGACTGATGTATTCAAGTCCCGCAGCAACGTGCGGCTATATAACTAGTGTTATCTAATGCGGAGACCTTTGTCTTTGCAATCTGTAGATCCACGGGCATTTGGGCAATGGTGGGTTTGCAGACCAGGTAAATGGAGAAAACATGCTGAGTTCGAACATCTAACTACCACCTAACTAATAAAATGACATCTAACTACCCCCATTTAATTATACGTGCCTTGCCTACCCATATTAATGGGAGAAATTTGAAAAAATAACCAGAATTTTTACCTCATATATAACTATAGCCAACATTTTAAGTTTGTGATAATTATAATCAAAATTTAATGTAAAAGTACTAATATACCCTTAATGATTAAAAACTTCCCGGTTTGCTCTTAGCCGTAAAAAACTAGTAGTAGTAGTGCTCCAGCATGCATGGTCAAGCTTTACTTTTTCACAATTCTTGCATCACCAAATTCTAACAATCTTTGTCTTCCCAGCATACTCGCCAGTTGCCACATAATTCATGTACTATTTGACCAACAATATTGAACACTAATTTGTCAAAAAAATGAAGAGGGCTAAAGGTTCAAAAGTTAAAAAATAGTCTGATTTGTCAAAAAACTCATCTCCAATTGATGGCTAGGTTATAATTCTGTGAAATTCACCAGACCAGTATTTGGACAAAGGTAGCCCCTCTTAGCCCATTTTTAGAATTCAGCTCATTAGTTGCAATAATTGATTCAAATTCAAATGCTATATTTGAAAGGGGAATTGTTATTGGCACTTCAAAAATCTCATTCTACACTCCAAACTTTCTATATTTGGAAAGAAAAATACACTTGTGAGAAGTGTAGAATAAGATTTTTGGAGTACCAATAAATTTAGAAAAGTGTTATTGGCACTCCAAAAATCTCATTCTACATTCCTTACAAGTGTATTTTTCTTTCCTAATATAAAAAGTTTGGAGTGCAAAATGAGATTTTTGGAGTGCTAATAACCATTCCCTAAATTTAAAGTACAAACCTAAAACTAAAAAATTATTAAGAGATTTTTGCAAGATTATAATTCTGAACAGAATTATGTTTAGCTCTTTTAGTTAGAGATGGTCTAATGCATGAATAATCAAAAATCACTTCGTCTCTTCCTTCAATTTTGGATCCGCTTTTCCAAATTATTATTAGGGGGCTATTAATCTATTAATTATTTAATTGTACCATTTTGTTCTCAATAAAGTTGTAATCTTTCTGCGATTTCTAACAACATTTCATTTCCCAAAATTTCCATCAAAACATGTGGACAAGGAGGCCTTTATACTATACACAGACCCAAAACCCTGCTACCACTTCTCAGCTTACAAACATGGCTGCAACGGCCAAAAATCCCCCCAAAAATCCCTCAAGTCCGCCCCGTACAAAGAACAAGCTTTCAGGTTCACGAAACAAAGATACCCAGATGTAGTTTTTGTAATGAGTTCGAAGGTATTCTTTATATTTGCTAGATTTGCTCTTCGGTTCATGTTCAAATCACGCAATTTTGTATACCTACATAAAAGCTCAGTAATGCGTCTTAGGAAATTATAATTTTAAGGGTACATTAGTACTTTTATATCAACTTTTGATTATGATTATCATAAACTTAAAAAGGATGGCTATAATTTTATATGAAGTCCAAATTTTAGTTACTTTCCCAAGTTTCCCATATTGCTGTCTCTACAAATCAATCTTTGCAAAAGACAACCACGTCCGTGAAACGGGTTGAACATAAGCATGACGTTCCAATCTAATAGGACACTATTATGCGGAGAAAAAACTTCAAATGAACAATGCATTATTGGATTGAAACACTATATGGCGGTAAACTTAATCTCAAAAGTCCTCCATAGTAAATATAATTGGATAGTGATTTTTGCACCCTCATTTTCACTTCTCTGCAGTAAGCACTCACTTGTTCTTAGCCAATAGATTGAGTAAATAAAAGAAGAGTTAAACTACATAATTTAAAAGAGTGCATATGGTTAAAAGAAATTACAGGAATCACTTCCAATTATAAATAAAGACATACTTAGATATGCCTACAAAAAATTACACTTTTTTCCTACACTTTATTACGTCTCACTTTACCTCGTTGTTTTCTTCTTGTGTCCCACTACCCATTTCGTCAATTCAATTCAAGAGGCTACATAATTTATGAGAATGCTAGCAACCTTATCATTTTGATCTTCTCTTGTAAAATTCTCATTTCTCCTTCTCATCTTTAACATCACACGATGATCCAAACCATTTATTTGCTAAATCACCTCTTAAAGATCACGGTGATCTAAAGTATTTATGTTCTAAATCACCTTTCAATTATCCAACAACCTAAACATGTTTTTTTCAATTAAACCGAAATTATGACAACCTTAATTGAATTCTGATTTGGTTGTTTTGCAAAATTAATCTTTAAACGGTAATATTTCCTAATCAACCGATTTCCGAAAAAAAAAAAAAAAAAAATACATGTGAGATGTTCTGTTATCAATTGTTGTTGTCAAGTGTATTTCCTAGTTTACTATTAAATGTTTGGATATATATTGAAGTAACATTAGAGTAGAGACGAATGGATTAACCTACACAATAACCCCTCAACACACAGCGACCGTAAATTTCAAATGTCTTGTCGGGAAACAAGCCGGATCATACCAGACTCAGTTTTTCTTCTTATTTTGCCAGAGGAATAAGGACCAAATTAATGTTAAACTACAACAAAATTAATATCTTTATTCGATAAAATCGCAAACAAGCTTCACTGCAGGCCAGCCTCAATCCGCTTCTCCTTTTGCTGTTAAATTCAACTGCCAATAATGCTAGGGAGATGAAACTTGCAGTATGTTTGAGATGCAGTACAACCTCAGAGATACTAATCATAGAAGGGGAAACTGCTGACAACTTCAGTTGCAGTGTGGGGTCATTTTACCTTATAGCATTCCATCTCCATTGTCTAGCTCATTACTCAGCCACAACCATTTACAGAAGTTATCGTCTCCAGAACAAGCCGGAAAATGAAGGCCTCCTGCAAACAGTAACTAGGCAGGAGAAATATTTAGATGGGAAGGAGATGGCGACCTCTCCTTCCTTTTGCCTGTCACAATTGTGGTTTTATCATTGTGACTGGCAACAGAGTCTGATGTGCATGATCGTAACTCATGGTTGTCGCAAATACCACCGTTCTGAGAAGATGCCAATTTCTGTGAGACTTCACCACAAGCTTTAGATACACTTTGCCGTGTAATACAGAGCCAGGTTCTTGCAGGCTCCTGACAGCTTTCATCTGCTACGGGCACATGCCATGATCCATTTTCGGATTCCTGAAACACATTTAAGGGATCAGCTAATCACCAACACAGACTATATTTGAGACCATTTAAATGTCTCCAAACATTTAAAACAATGATCCAACTAGTGAAGATTATCATCATTCTATTACGCAACTGAGATTTATTTGAGACCATTTAAATCAAACGTTAAGCATCCAAGGCGCCTCAGAATAAAATGGCAAACTAAAACAGCGTTTTACTAATTAAGGTGACAATTGAGGGGCAACTTGGGAGTCATAATCTATCTATGGCAAAGTTAAAGCCCAACTTAAGTCTGTTTAAACCAAGGTGCCAATTGATTAACATGTTGAAATCTATATCTCTATTGTTCAACTGCTGTTGAAAAGATTACGACTAACTTTACACAAAAAAACCTATTGCCATCAAGCTTGAGCATAAGAAACGGTCATCGCAACTTTCGCATCAGCATGAGAGACTATAAACCTAGAAATATACAAATTAATGCAAGGTAAGCATCTTTATTAATGCAAGAAAAGCAAGTACCTAAAGGAATCATTCAAAACTGCATGGCATACTTTAGATTTTAGGTTTTACCCATACAAGTGTTCCTCCTGAATATCCGGAATGATTTATCTTAAATTTACAATCCAATAAAATCTTGTATGTTCATTACTCATATATTTCCACATTCCTCAGTTTATTTTCCACATTAATTTCCTATATGAATAAGAATGGCAGTCTTATTTGAACCCCCAATTTCCAACATAGCAAATTTTTTGAAACTTTATAGTGTAATTTTCCCATCAAAACCTTTGAAAATATTGAAATAAACAAATAACTATAATACTTTCATCCTCCCAGTCACTGTTGCAGGACTGATATCACCACCTAGGGGTTTCTGCAACCTTCCAAACCAGCAAAGGTGCCGTGCATCCTTTCTTTCACAATTATTTGTGTTTGACAAAAATAAAAAGTAGATTTGGAACAAAATAAAATGAATGAAGGTTGCCATTGTACTTTCATCAACCAAAAGAACATTTTACAAATTAGGATTCAAATAAAACCATTAAGTTGAAAAAAATACCCTATCAGCATAAACAATTAAGAAGTGTACCATAAGATAAATCAGATAGACAAAGGAACGGAAAATAATCAGTAAGGACAGTCTACCAAAAGTAACCATGAGAAATTCAAAATGGTACCTGGATGACTGAAGAATATGTGGGCGGCATCTGAAGTTTCAGATTGCCTTTGGCAAAAGTATATCGAACCTGAAACACAAGATGCAAGAGAACTTCTAGGATTAACGATTCAATGAGTGAATAGATCAGTTCACATTTTAAGCAAACCAAAAACTAATCAACTAGATTTGACAAACCATCTAACATAGCAAAAAGACAAATATGCAGAAACACCGGTTGGATTAATATCTTTTGACTTTATGTGCTTTTCTACATAAGGTTTAACACGATTTTCTCTATGTTACATCAACATACAACAAATATGCAATGTAATGACAATGATTTTGCCTTGTAATATCGTTAGAGGCTGATGGTAATGTAGAATATGGGGAGCACAACCCTTGAATTAGTGTTTGTCTTTGATTTATCCAAATTCAAGCATGTAGCGGGTACACTGGCTAGAGAAGGAAATGGAAAGGAAGACACACCTCGGCACACATACAAGAATATAACTATCACTAACTGTAGGTTACCTATAACTTACTGTCTCAAATCTGTTTGGAGGCAGGGCGGTAGTGGAAACACCTTTGCCCAGTGGGAAAAGGCTTAAACTCTCTTAGATGTGGTCGAGACGTGACTAGGCGGCTGAGGCGTGTGACTGGGCGTTCCCAGACCCTTCATCTTCCTGGGACCTTCGAAGTCGAAGGCTGGGAGGGCTCTGAGTTGTGCTGCAGTGGCATCTTCACGAAGAAGACGACCGCGAAGAAGAAGAAAGCTAGGTTTTTTTTCTTTTTTTTTTTCAAGACTTTGGCCCAAAACGACATGGTTTTGGCCAAGTCTTTTAAATATTTTTAAATGACTTGGACCGAAATGACGTTGTTTTGGCCAAGTCTAAATTTTTTTAATATAACCCTAGCAGGTCCCTCCCTTCTTCCCCATCCCAATACCCGATTTTCCCATTTACAATTCACCCAATCCCCAATTCCCCAATTCCTCAAACCCTAAACTCTCCCCAATCCCATATTTCAATTTTACCCCAATTTCATACCTCAATTTGCTTCAAAATTATCCACACCACCACAGTTTGTTTCAAAATTCAAGTAAGGTTTTTAGTATTCTAATTTCTAATTCTAAATGGTCAGTTTGATTGTTGATTAATATGTTCTACAAAGTATTATATTAATTTACATATATATTAAAAACTTCAGGTCCTGTGAGGCAATGCCTCATGCCTCAAGGCTTTCGCCTATGTGGGCTATCCATGAGACGCCTCACCTACGCCTTCGCCTTTAAAAACATTGAATGAAAGGTAAATTATTAGCATTGTCCAACTCAAAACATATTTCGAATCAAAAACTCAAAAACAGTGTTTATAAGATGTATCTGAATTATATTAGAACTTATTCCTTGCATCTATTGTTCATAAATTGCTCAAGACTAGGACCCCTTTATCTGCAACTCATACCCATCTCTCATCACCCCTATTAAATAAAATCCACTCAACTTTCTGTAGTGTGATTTGAGTCATCCACGGGGTCCATCTACACGGTCCCTTTTATTATTTGTGATCATGCAGTGTGATTTTAGGATTCATATGTCTCGTGTCAACACTACTAAAGAAACGAACAAGTTTCACATATTTTGGTTAAAAGTTAAAAATACAAAAGGAAAATCTTACTTCTGAACTGCATTGAGAGGCACTGTTTCTCTATTAAAAAAAATTAAAATAAGAAAAAGAAAAATGGGTGTTATTCTTACCAGCTTACTCAAGTAACAGAACTAAGCTGATTAGATTGGTTCAGATGGTCAAGGCAGGTCAGAATCTAAGTTTTAAAGAATCTAAGACTTAAAAAACAACATATTTAAAATGCATACAAGTTCAAGCACTGCAAATGAAAATGTTTAAAATATGAGGTCATGACAGAATTGAATAGCTTCGATAAGGCCAAAAACGCAAGGCATTGCAATACACAGAGTTTCATATCATGCCAAACCATATGGATTCTTCCATACTCGTTCTAAATAGGTAACTAATAGAAGATATCATCTATAATGATATGTTGATGAGATTGTGCAAGAGAATGAGATAAAACATGGAAAAGCCAATAAAAAGTTGAGGGCACATGCAATAACACGTAGAAAGATGTTAAGGTTGTACTAGTAAATGTACTTGGTGTCTCTCTTTCCACTTGAGGAAGAAGCTGCTTCCTAGGAGTTCAAAAATGTGGTCTCGCATTTCATCGTTTGTAACGAGCAAGCATTTGAGTTTCACAGCAGCATAGAGCCAATACCTGAGTCATAGCAGAGAAGTAATTTGATTATTCGGAGCATGACAGTCGTGATGTTTAAAATGGTGAACACAACCACTATAGAGAGAATGGTATTTCATTCATCAAATTTTTCGTCAAAATGGTGAATAGGTGTCAATGTTTTTCTTTTAAAGACAGATACACGGAAAGAGAGAGAGAGAGAATTGCAAAAAATAGAATCAATGTTTTCATCAAAACAGAGAATGTGACCATGAAAAGGGTTTTTTTAGAGAAAGAAAGATAACTGCAGAAGATTGCACAACATAAAAGCAGGAAACTAGTAATAACATTCAGCAAGTAGTGGATTGGAGGCTCATACCAATCGTCATTGGAACCACTCGGTGTGGCATAAAGAATGCCTTTACCCATCCACTCCTCGAAGAGTTTTCTGTGGGAAGGATTTTCCACAAGTCCCCGGAAACGTCTATTATGCATGACAACAAGTGGCCATTTCCCTCCACTCCTATTGTACAATTCTTTTACAACAGCGTCGAGCTGCTCTATTATAGAACATAAACATAGTGTCATGATTACATGTGGCAAAGGGAGAGGAAGGGGGAAGGTGGGGGCTATGCAATAACAGGAGAAATAAGCAAAAGAAGAGAGAAGCCATCATTTTGAGGTGTACAACCTGAGTAAGACTGAATCCACCATCAGCGAAATTTTGCTGGTAAAGCCCAATATTAGCTCCATCCACTATAGCTTCATACTCAGCATGCTTGTCCAGCCAATCCTTTAAAGCAGTTGAGTGGAGATAAATTACAATATGTTCTCAAAGTACTTTTGACCAGGAAATTGAACACGGAAAGTACATGCTTTGCTACTTTCAACTTCTTGATAGACTCAACAACTCTAATTCGACTCATAAATATTTGGTTTCTGTCATTTCAAGACAAACAGATGTGGAAAGTTTAAACCAAGGCAACCACAAAAAAAGATCACCACCCAAAGACTTGGCATCTCCATGGAATCAAAGGTTTTGATTGTTTCCTTCTAATAGTTGGATATGCAATCAAACGTTAAGCGAATGCATTCCAAAGCCCATATTATTCATTTACCCATATTCATAATCCAGTAACAAAGTAAATGAGCTCAATTTAACCCAAAATGACGGGAAAATATGAAAAGAGAGATTTTTGTTTTCTGGTTGTACTCATCATAAAGGCATAGACCCTTGCATACACATTGCATATATTTACAGGTGTAGTAAATCTATGACTCTACCTCTAATACTTTAATACGGGTCAACCGAAACAGACTCAAACTGTAAAGCATCTCAGTTCCTGCATGTTCAATCATTAAAGGCTCAACATATCTACGAAATCCGAATCAAGAAAGCGTTTATACTAATACTGTGGGGAAACGGCATCACACGGTAACAGTTTCATTATTGTCTAATGAACTTTTAAGTCAGTTCTCAATTCCTCAAATTTGAATCCATGGAATCTATTACATCATTACAAACAACAATTAAACATCCACATAAACAATGATTAAAGTTCTAAATAATGCATAGAAAATTAAACAAAGAGAAAGATTTTGGCTCACCTGGAACTCACTGAAATTAGACTTAACCTCCCTTTCCATTGCCAAAGCAGCAACCGACTGCGCAAACCTCTCCGTCTCCGCACAATCAAGGTCAACACAAACTAAACGCTCATCACAACAGCTACATTGACTGCTGCTCAAATCCACATTGGCTCTCCTCACATCCCAAACCCCCTTCCCGATCCACCCCTGCCCGTGCCACCCTCCTCCATTCCTCAAAACTGACTCTTTAACCCGAACTGAGTCCCAATTCACCTCACCCACCTCACAAGCCGCTCCACCACAAAACCAATCCTCAATGTTCTTGGCCGTTGATTCACTAACACACCTCCCTGCATTCCTCAACTTGTGCAAGTACCCATAAACCCTCTCCCCATTTCCCGTTTCCGCGCTGACCTTCAACAACGCTGCAATCTCCGGCTCCTCCAGGCTCACCCCCACCATACCCATATGCTCCTCCACCTCATACGCCTTCTCCGCCTCCAATTTCTCACAAAAGCAAAACAATGCCGGGTCATAACTCCGCAACCTCGGAAAAATTTTATACTTCTCCATACCCTTCACCAGCCCAAACGCATAATCCCCATCGCCTTTGGCCGCGGCAAGCCGGGCCATGGCGGTGATGGTGGCCTCATTCGGAAGTATCCCGATCGACAACATGTGATCGAACATGCGGAAGCCATTTTCCAAGGACAATTGCTTGATGGAGGGGTCGGCGACGGAGTTTGAGCAGAGGTAGAGGAGAGTGTTGAAGTGGTGGTGGTTGAGGCGGGTGTTCTGAGAAACGGCGGATTCGTAGAGGGAGATGGCGGCGGGGAGGTCTTTGTGCTTGGAGCAGAGAGTGAGGGAGGAGTGGAATTGGGCTTCTGGGGTTTGCTTCTTCTTGATCTTCTTCGGGGTCCCCATTGGCATGGCGGAGTAGGGTTTTGGGGAAGACAAAAAACGGAGGTTTCTGGTTTGTAATGTTTAAATAAGTATGGGCTGGGCTTGCATATAGAGAGAGCAAGGTGAGAGAACGTTGGATTTATAAGAAGATGGGCTGGGCTTTGAATACAAACTAAATAGTTGCTTTTTTTTTCCTTTTTGAGAATTAATGGTTGCTTCAAGCTTTATGATGTTTAAACTTGGGTCGTTTCCTCTTCCTCCTATTCTTTCTCATTGAATCTGGTTCTTCAGGGTGTTGGTCTCTGTTATCATCGGCGATCCCGGAGCTGGGACTGTTGTCGGACAAGTTGAATTGAACTCAGGTATGTTCTAAGATTTATCCCGATCCTATTTGTTTAGGTTTGTTAATTTTTGCTCTATTTTTTCTGAAATTGATTGATTAATTTGTTGCGTTAGTGTGGTTGCAGATGAGTGTTTGAGGTAGAGATTTTGGGTTTTCCCAAAGGCAAGAACTAAAACCTAAACAGATAAATTAGGACATGAATTATGGATAAAAGGCATGCAATAAACTGGTAGAGTCTAAAGCTAATATAATCTGGACTACCAAAATCATGAACTATTGGTAAGTTAAAGTATGTTATGCATGTTAAACACAAGTTTTGGGTTTTTTGTTCCGTAATTATCTATGTATTTGCCTTAATCTGCCTGTGTGTAGTGTAGATAATTTTAACCAACATTATAGAATCCATGTTTGATTGAAAAATTTGACTGTTCTGAGATGGAAAAGATAATTTTTGGGATACTTAGTTTTATCCGGAAACAAATAGTGTTTATCATCACCAAGTGGTACAAAGAGTATTTTAAAGTGTTTTTTTAACCAATCTATTGTCGAGTTTTCTGGCGGGTTTCTTATTTTATTTTCTATTGTCCTGCAAGAAACCAGAACCTTTCCATGCTCGAGAGTTCCATAGGTATGTCACCGCTCTTTTACATATTCCCACTTTGATTTCCAATACGAGGTTAATGCCTTTGATTTCCAACAAATTTCAGTTAGGTAATTTGATTTCCCTCAAAATATATAAATTATGTGTTTTCTTTAATCATTTTGTTATAATATTCATCCCATTTCAATTTAATACTAACTGAATCCTAATTTGTTCAATTTCTTTTCGTTAGGCGATTGAGTGTGGTTGTTTGCCGTTCTTTTTGAGGTGAGATAAAGTTTATATCTGTAGATATACGTATCTTAACAACAACCATGGGGGTTGCCAATGACTCCTTTTTTTTTTCTCTAAATTTTTTGTTTTTTTTAAGTGCTTTTGAAGGCCAATGGGACCCACATTTATTATTTATAATTTTATTAGTAACGGCCAACGGGGCCCACATTTAGCATCACATTTTGGAGGTTGCATTAAAACGATTTCTGTTGCTATATTCTTTTATTTTTTTTAAAGGGACCTTACTATTGCTTATGAGTTTTATTTTTCCCTTTAATTGGAGTTTTTTTTTTTGGGATACAATTCTTTTTTTTTTTTTTAATTCTATGTTCGAAAATATAAGCATAGTTTATAATTTAATTTAATTTAATTTAATTTTTTTATTTTTTTAAGTATGTAATTAGGCACATATTTATGTATTTATTATAAATTTGCTTAAATCCACCTAGGCGCTAGACCCTAGTCCTAGTGCCTAGCATTTTTAGAAGGGGTATTTGTCGTTTCCCCCCCTGAACTTGTAAGAAACTGCCAATTTCCCCCCTGTACTTTAATTTTGGCCAATTACCCTCCTGAACTTGTATAATTGGCCAATTTGCCCCCTCATGTTAGATTTGAGAATTTTCCATCCAATTTTCCATCCAACTCAGTCACATGCACAGCACGTGCCAATTTTTTTAGGGTAAAAAAGTAATTTTATCCATAATGTGGACATTCTATTTTTCTTTTTCTCTTCCGCTAGTTCACTTCGAACAATTTTATCTAAATTAACCATAAACGTCTAATTAGCAACTGCAAAATATTGGCTCAGCGCCCAGTTTACCAAAATGAAATTAACGATTCTTACTACAATAAAGTTAACAACATCCAAAAAAAATATGCAACAGACTTGCACCTAGTGCCAAAACCAATAAAACCTATCAATTTTATAGTTCTGCAGCATAATCCCATTAAAAGAACAACTTAACCTCAACACCAAAGATTTTCATTAACAGTACGAAGGGCCCTCCAACACATCATAGTTACACTCTCCATGGTCTTGCTTTTTTGGCAACATGTTGGGGTTGTGATGCCATTTCATTAGCCTTCCTTGTGACTTGATTCACACGACCACCTCGGTTCACCTATTTCAATTTAACACGGAAGCAACAAAAATGTTACCAAACCCAAAACAACAAAAATTAATCTATAACAATTTTTTTTTTTAAATTAAAAAAGACAGATTCTTGTTATTACATGTAGTTTAGAAGTTCCTTGTGGCCTAGTTTGAGATGGAGCAGCCCATGAGTGGTGATGTGCACCAATTTCCTACATCAAAACCATTTATACCCAATTAGTAATTTCATACAATTGCATATATAGTGGAGTCAAACACAATATAAGTATTTGATACAAGTCCAATTTACAATTACCTTTGCAACTGTGCTCAATCCTTTTGCTTTTGAGTTAAGACCACTTATTGTGTTATTTCCTTTTGGCGTTTTAGGTCCTTTTGCATTTGAGCTAGACCCTTTAGATATGCTTGTACCGACTGTTCGCCCATGACTCTACATTATTTATGTTCACTTAGCGACTAGATAAGTGATATAACAAGACTCAAAATAAATACAATCCTTGTTGATCAAATTACCTCTTTTGTGAGTCCAAAACCTTGTTGTGATTGTAGTAGCCCTTGTGGACAACTTGTTTTGTTGTGTCCTTCCTCTCCACAGGTTTGGCAATGCATTACAACATCATACTTCCTTAGCTTTGTTGCCCCCTTCTTTATCTCATCTGGTGCTTTTGTTCTTTTGCCTTTAGGTCTTCCAGGTTGTTTGTGGTAAAAAGGGGGTTTAATAGGCCTAAGGTAGGTTCTCTTCCACTGTTCTTTTTCAGGCATAGGAGCAATATACCCTTCATAACACCTATCATAAGCTGGCCTTTTGTAAAGTGAGTGAACAAACAATTGTGGACTAGCCTCCTTCCTAGCAATTGTGGATATAGCATGGGGACAAGGAATGCCACATAGCTGCCACTTCCTACAAGAGCAAGTGTGCCTTTCCAAATCTACTGCAAACATACTACCAACCAAAGTATGCACTTGATATTGACCATTCCCTGAATAATTGGCAAAACAACTGAAACTATCCATTTGATTTTTTTCAACAATCTTTAAAATTCTAGGTCCAACTTGTTGCGTCCACTTAGCTTCTCTTAGCCTAGCCATTCTCAACATCAAATATTTTTGAATCCTTTGTAACATCGTAATAATCGGTTTATCTCTTGCATCTAAAATTGCAGAATTAAATGACTCACACATGTTATTCAATAACAAATCACACTTTACCGATGTTCTGAAATAAGATCTACTCCAATGGCAAGGTGGCTTATCAGCTAGCCATTCCACTGCCTTATCAGATTGATTATTCATCACCTCAATTTCAGCTTCAAAAGCAGGTACAGTAGTTGCTCTTGCTGCTGCCCACAATCTCTGTTTTAAGGCAAGTCCAGTGTGACCTGCACTTCTAAAATTATTATGCAAATGTCTAACACAATGTCTGTGTTCTGTAGTTGGCATCAGACTCCGAATAGCATCACCTAGTCCTTTTTGTTTGTCAGTGATGAATGTCCAAGCATTTCCATTCTCAATTCCCACATCCTCGAAAAAGATCTCCAAAAACCAAGTCCAAGTCTCCCTATTTTCCACCTTCACAACAGCAAATGCTATTGGAAACATGCCGTTATTGGCATCAACACCAACAACACTTAAGATTTGACCAGGATGGGGTCCCTTAATATGACTTCCATCAAAACCCACTATAGACCTACACCCTTGTTGAAAGCCTTTCTTCAATGCAGCAAAGCATATGTACAACCTTTTAAAAATAGGGTTTTCACCTTGGAAATCTGTTTTTACTTTGATAGTACTCCCAGGATTTCTCACTTTCAACTTTTCCAGGTAATCCCAAAGCTTGGCATATTGCTCATCTATACTACCTTCTGTTACTTTTTTGGCAATTCTCTTTGCTTTGTAAACTTGGTTTTTTGTTATGTCAATACCATAATGCTTTCTCACAAGTTCCATGAAACCAGTCACACTCATATCGGGTTTCAATCTAAGCTCCTCATCGAACCGATCAGCTAACCAAGAGAGGTGGCAAATTTAGAATGCTCTTCCCTTACACAAATGTGTTCAGGATTATAGGTTTTAATTCTAACTGTTGGTCCCTTCCCCACAAAAGAGGCATACAATTTCCATTGACAAGGTACTGCAGCTTTTCCTAGACATTTGATCCGTAATCTGTTGGAATCATTCACTGCCCAATCTAACGGTCGACAAACAGACACGCCATATACCCTTACTGCCTCCCTGCATTGTTTCATGTTTGGGAATTCCAACCCTAGATGAAGAGTGGGATTAATTTTATCTGACTCTCTCCTATATTGAGGTAGCTTAGGTGTTTTAAGTCTTCTTCTAACCTTCACATTGGCTTCATGCTCTTCAGACTCAGACCTAACACTATCTAAATCTTCTGAATTGTATTCTTCAGTGGAGATCTCACCAAGTTCTCTGTGTGTTTCTTCAATAGAATCACTCGCTACAATCTGATCAAACAAGACATCATTTGCTTGTACATTTTTTGCACCTTTATCATCATCTTCCTCAGATTGTTCATAGTCAGAATCCTTGAACTTAAGAGTAATCCCATCGTCATCTTCCTCTTTTTCTAAATCTATAACCTCTTCATTTATTCCTTCTACAGTGTCTCCAACAACCTCCACATTCTTATTTTCTTCATATTCATCATCCGCATTAAACCCCTCAAATTGAACATCCATATCAACAAATGTAGCTGCACACGGATCACTCCCAAGATTGTTTGTGATTTTCCTTAAGTCAACCAAGTATAACAAATGCAACCTAACTTGAGGAGATATGAGTGAAACCCACTGAAACACATCTGCATCGCATTCAATTTGCAAAAAATCCTTTATTTGGTGCCAATAGTAAAAACCTACAGTCTCTTTATTATACCCAAGCACTATAGCAACCTCATACAGATCAAGCATGGACATATAATCTTTAGTATAATTGTCAACCCACTGTACAATACCACCCACATACTGACCGGCTTTAAAGTGACCACCATGGTGTATTTCAAGTGTGAATAGGTCATGATTACCTACAACAAATGCATTAAAATATAATCAGAATGAAGATGGTTCACCCAATTAAATGTGTCTTTTATGTTGACAAAAGTGTGAAGCAACCCTAAACCCTAAACCCAAGTACGTTACAGTTAATTTGTAGGACATGTTTGTGGACTTTGAGAAAAACTAAAGATCATTAAGTCCCTCAATTTATTCACATCTACGTGTATAAGGGTTGTTTTCATCTCTTCTGGAAGTTCAATGCTTTGGTTGAAAAGGCAAAGATGAATCTGAATAGCGTTGAAATCCCAACCTGGACAATTACAACAACACCTAGAAAGCTTACGTGAGGGATAGACAGAGAGAATAATTTGATAATTATTTGCTTGGTCTGTATCTTGGAGGAAATTGAGAAGGAAAAATTGAAAACTTACTGCATCTTGGAGGATGTCCACCATCTCTGACCACAATACTCATCGTTCCCCTGCTTCCTGATTATCTTTTCTCAAATTGTAACCCTAGGATGCGGCTTGCGTTCCCCTGCTTCCCCATATACCCGACATCGATTAGGTTTGGTTGTGGTATATGATTACCTTTTTACCCTCACACCATTAGCATGTGCCAAGCATGTGACCAAATTGGATGGTAAATTGGATGGAAAATTTTAAGATATAACGGTAGGGGGTAAAATGGTGAATTACACAAGTTTAGGGGGGTAATTGGCTAAAATTAAAGTTCAGGGGGTAAATTGGCAACTCCTTACAAGTTCAGGGGGGGGGGAATTCGGTGAATACCTCTTTTTAGAACCTTGACTGCCATGAATGTTGTATATTAGCCTTCTGCTTCACAAGAATTGTTCTAGGTTGTTGACATAGGAGCAACATCACATATGACTTATATACGTCCAATCTCAATATGACAACACCTTTTTAAGACAGTGATACAATAACCACATCTAGTGGTTCAAGTTTGAACATATCAGACTAGTTCTTCTACTTTGCAAACTCGTAAATAGTGCATTTCAATTAAAAAAATTTCTTCATGTACGAAAACTGAAATGGACAATCTATTGTCCATTCTTACGAAAACTGAAATGGACAATCTATTGTCCATTCTATGTGAGCACATCACAATGATTATTCTTCAAAACCATATTGCATTTAATTCTTTAAAATCATTTTGAATTTAATTCTTCAAGAACATTATGCATTTATTGTCTTTGCACAATCTATAAATGGAAAATATATCGTCCATTTATAGATTGTGCAAAGATTATAAATGCATATTCATATGTAATGAAGTCTATTTTTTGGATACATGACAAGGTCACAGGAAGAATCCTTTTTCTTGGATTGTGTAGAGTTTTTCAAAGTGATGGAGGGGGTGAATACTTGAGTCATAAGTTTAAACTGTTTTTGCTTGACAAAGACATGCTTCACAAATAATCATGTCATCACACTCCTGAACAGAATGGTCTTGCTGAGTGAAAACAAAGACACATCCTTAATACAACAATCACACTTCTTCAAACTGCTGCCTTGCCACCAAGGTTTGGTTTCATGGTTGTGTAACCTCAGTCTATGTGATTAACAGAATGCCTTATCAAGATCTTAATATGACCTCACATTGCACATATTTGTTTTGGTAATTCTCCGTCATTATCACATTTAAAAGTGTTTGGTTGTGCCTGTTTTCCTCTTCTAAAACCATACAATTCTACCAAGCTCTAACCTAAAACAAGACAATGTGTGTTTTTATGCAGGTCAATATAAAAGTGTATTTCTGCCTTAGTCCAATTTCAGGTAGAATATTTGTCTCAAAACATGTTAAATTTGATGAGTTTGTCTTTCCATATACATCTATATGTCATACTTATCACACAAAAACTAATGTCTCCCCATTAGTGTAAACCTCTACAACATCGACACCACCATTAGTCATACATCTTAATACAGTAATTCTACCAAGACCACCATTCTCACTGATTAATCAACCTTCACCATCTAGAGCCTCAAAGTGTTTAAATTTAACATCCATTAGTGCTCTAGAGTGTTTCAAATTTTCCACACCTTTTAGTTCAACCTTGCCATCTTCATTTTTAGCCAGAAAGTCTTTATGTTGTTCTTCCAGTTCCTTCAATAAGTTCACATCCTATGCAATTGTTCAGACTAGTGATGTCTCTGCTATTGAGCCTAGTTATTTTAAGCATTCTAGTAAAATTTCTAAATGGAAATTGGCAATGCAGGAAGAAATAGATGCCTTTCATGCTTAAGATACTTGGTCTTTGGTTTCTTTGCTTCATGATGAAAATTTAGTTGGGTGTAATTTACTTTATAGTATCAGAGGAATCCAAATGGTACTATTGCTAGACACAACGCTAGATTTGTTGCAAAAGGATATAGTCAAGAAGGTGGTATTGCCTCTAGTGAGACATTTAGTCTTGTGGTTAAACCCACCATTATCAGACTCATTTTAGCATTGGCAGCTCAATTTAATTGGTTAGCGAAACAATTAGGTGTAAAAATGCATATTTCTTCATGGCGAATTACATGAAGAAGTGTACATGGCTCAGCCTCAAGGGTCTATTAGTCAGAATCATCCTTCTAGTTTTGTATGCAAACTTAAAAATCCTTTGTATGGTCTAAAGCAAACTCCAAGGGCTTGGAATGAAAAGTTTACTAGTTTTCTATATGTTTTGGGTTCCAAAATCTCTTATGCAAATCAATCTCTATTTGTTAAACACTCTTACCTTGGTAGTGTGGTTTTGTTGTTCTACGTGGATGATACTATTCTTACTAGTAGCAGTTCTCAACTCATTTGTGATGTTATTTTGGCCTTAACTAAGGAGTTTAATATGAAAGATTTGGGGCAATTGAATTACCTTCTGGGATTGCAGATTACATATCAATTCACTGGTTTGTTTATCTCTCAAACTAAGTATATTGGAGATTTGTTGCAAAAAGTTGACCGGCAAGATTGCAAACCTTGTGCTACACCATGTTTACCTTATCATAGGCTTTTAAAAGATGATGGAAAGCTATATTATAGTCCAGAGCAGTATATAAGTTTTGTTGGAGCTTTGCAATATCTCACTTTTAGTAGGCCTGACAGTGCCTTTTCAGTCAATAATCAATATTGTCAATTTATGCATAACTCAATAAACTCTCATGTTGTCGCAGTGAAAAGAATTCTTAGGTATCTCACTATAGACTCCATTTGCAAGTCTATAGTGATGCAGACTGGAATGGTGACCGTAATGACAAGAGATCCACTTCTATTTATGTTATTGTTTGGGCCCAAAAGAACACTTTGGGCTGAGCCTAGAATTGTTCTTGGTCCAATAAGGAATATCGAGAATATTCCTTGCCAAGGGCCAAGTCCAGCATAGTTCAACTGAATCCTATCAGAAGATGGTTTTGCCTGGATAAGGGTGAAGTGATCAAATCCTAGTGCAATGAAGATTCTTTAGAAGTTAAGGATGATTCGAATCATAAAAGATGCTGAGAATCAAGGGATTGAATCTGAATGATTAAAGAGCTTGGTTTAAAATCCTATGAGGGTTAGGATTGATCAAAACCTAATCAGATTGAGTTGAGGAGTTCTAGTCCGAGTGAAATTTTACCTTGGCCATTAGGGAAATTACTACTATAAATAGAGAGGGGAGTGCATCATTCAAGTGCCTCCAATTTAACACACAATTGCCCTGCGCAAACCTCTCAAACACCTTGAGATTTTTATTTTCTTTTTTCTTGCCAACACATCTTCAGTTTGGATAAACAACACTGTGGAGGCAACCGGCAACATCTTCAGTTTGGATAAATAGCACTGAAGCCGGAGAATCAGCCGACCGAGGAGCACCTTCAGTTTGGATAAACAACACTGCTTTGAGACCGACTGATTATTTATCCAAGTCTCGGTCAACTAGAATTTTCGAGTCCTTGTTGGAAGATGTCATCTCATCAGCCTTCTCGATGAAGTGAGGTGTTACCAGGCTCGACATATTGAAAGTCGAGTTTATTTTATGATTGGATATTTTCAAGTACATTTTAGAGTTTGGCATTCAGACGGCCGAACCACATTTACAATCAAGACACTTATCTCTTTTGAGTATTTGTGTTCGTGCAGTCTGGTACCAGTTTGGCGTAATTATATTTGCACAAATATAATTACTGATACCATACCCGGCGCCAATGATTCGTGAACTTCAAAGAAACTAGCAGCCTTGTCTTCAGGTTCTAGAACCAAAAGGCTGAGACGAGTTCCTTCCTCGGCCGCATTCGCAAGACACAGAAGTCAGTAGTGTGCCCAATGCCACACCAATATGCATTTTACTCCCCAGCCGAGCTCTGCCGACGAGTTGGTATGCCCTACATTTGACCAAAGGACATAATTAGCACTCGACCTACGCACCTCGTAGGTTAGATAATTTTTAGGGTCAACAGTTTTATAATTTGGTTCCACTTCTGTAGATTGGACTGGTGAAAGAATTCTTACGTACTTACACGTTTTTCAATCCGAAACTTTTCATCTTATCGAAATCCGTACGTAATACAGAAAACTTGTTGAATTATGCAGGAATAACTGGTTTGAATCGGCATTATATCAAATCTGCACCCCTAATTGCAAGATAATATATTGGGTTTGTTTCTTAATGCGGTGAGAATTTCTTTCAATTTTGAACTTACGTACAACGTGATTCTTTCCTTTCTAATCAAACTTCCACAATCTCGTGAAGATATCATTCTTTCTCAAATCTTTAGAAATATGACAAAAACTAACATCACCAGCTGCCAAGGCAAAATATAGGCATTGCTTACTGCTTGCTCATTCACACGCATTCACATTTGTGGGTTACTTTGTAATTAGGAAGTCCAGTACGAAATTTGACCGTATCTTTCAAGAGATTTTATTAGACATTGCGTCGACAACTTTCCTTAAAGTGACTGTCTTAAAATCGTAAATTCTTACTTAACGGAAATAAATACAATATTTGTCAATGAAAAGAAAGAAAAACAAAAGAAAATAAGAGCAAAAGTAGAATAGTTAAAAATAAAACCGATCGATCAAAGTGTGTGCAGACTTCATTTTTAAACAATGTTATTACGGCCATGTTTGAACCATTCTTAATTAAGACATGGTCCATTTGTATTGGCAATGTGTTTTAGCACCAAAATAAAAAAAAAAAAGGTTGTGGTCCTCTCATTTGTGATCTACATTCCATAGCGTTTAAGACATAGAGTAAATGATAACACTTAACAATTTACTAGTGAGTATTCTATGTACTCAGTTTATGATTCGGCTCAATAAAAAAATGTCATGTGTTTTTTATTTTTTAAAATCCAAAAAAAATTAATAACATGTCCATTATTTTTTAAAACAAAAAAACATGTGTTAAAATATCATCAAACAAAACTACAAGGTGAAAGCCTACTACACTAGTGAGTACCCCAAGTCTTATCCTAAATAAATGTGCATGCATACATGAACTTTCATATTTATAACGTGGATAACATGTGTTCAAACAAAACCATCAAACGACGTACGTCGGCAAAAATGACAGTGGGCCTGCGGCTTCCATGTACTTTACATCATAGAAGTAACAAGACGCTAAAAATTATCATATGATTTCGTGTGGTTAGTCAATTTCATCAATTGTATCTAAGTGACCAATATGTCAATATCTCTATCAATCACTTATTGGAGATGAAATACTTGCGTGTGAAGAGTTTACAAACACTTGAATCTCTACGCTCTTTGACAGTCAATTTTGGATTCGATGCTCGTATTCTGATATGGTATTAGAGAAATAAGTTGTTTACATTTAGGTCTAACGAACATACATTTTCTCACATTCTTATTAAAAAATTAAAAAATAATTGGCATGACTGTTTTTGACATTTTGGAGGCACTGTGCGATTTAATAAAAAGACCTTTATTTAAAAAAAAATTTGGACAACATATTCCTAAGAATTGAACAATCAATATTCAAACTTATTGAAATCAACATCTCATTCTTACTAATTGAATAATCTTCAATTGCCATTAAATCATGATTTAAGGTTCATCCATGAAAAAATGGAACGCGGATGAAAGAGAAATATGAAAATACGCTTGTGCTTATAGAAGAAAGTAATGCACAAGTTTTTATTTTATTTATTTTATTTTATAGCTAGAGATAAGTGAAGAATTAGTATATTAAGTATATGATTATCTTAATATAGATAAAATCATATGATGATGATTTTCTTTTCAATTAAAAACTTTCGTATTAGAAAATTTATACTCATATGTAATATATAAGAAGATCGAAAATTTTGAGGCCCTTCAAAAATTCAAAATCATGTGCTACTGCACTTTTTGCACACCCCAACACTCCGTCTGATAATTGAACACGTGCTAGGTTCAACAACGTGGCGTGTTGAGAGTATCTCTTAATCGATTTGAATCTCTTCTATAAAATACTTGAAAGTCTTTGTGCATAAATCTCCATTACGTTGAATTTTCGCATTCAAACATCTCTCTAACTTGCTCTTAAACATAAAATCTCTCTCTCCGTCTATTTCCCTCACTAGATCTCTAGCTAGTGGAAACAAGGGCGAGAGATGAGTGGCCCAGCTAATAGAGAGTTGAATGGTTGGATGTTCTTATCCGTTGGAGACTTGAATGGTTGGATGTCCTTATCCGGGTTAGTACATCCCCTGGGTCCGTTTGATAGGCTATATAAGATTGGATTTTAGGGATATGATTAGATTAGCAAGAACTTGTAAGACAAAATTAATAACTTATGTATAAGGATACGTTAGATAACCTACTCTATTGTGAACTTATAACCCATTACATCCAGTCCTATCCTTCCTACATTTGACACAAAAAACAATGGATTGGACTTAAGTCAATTTTAATTGATTATAACATATCTCATCCAGCCCACTAACTGGAGCCTTAGAAACTTGAATGATTAGATGTCCTAATCCAGATTAGTAAGAAAAAGAAGACGGGTAATGTTAAAGAGACTAAATTTGTAGATTAAGTATTGTAAGCTAAATAACATGAAAGTTGATGATTTGAATTATTATTTAAGTGTTGATTAACGTGTTTATTTTTTTATCGATTATATATCATTTAATTTACAAATTTAATTTACCTAGCATTACTCAAAAGAAGAAGCCAAGAAGCATAAATTACACTACTTATGGGGCCACCAGCCGGCCGGGTAGGCAAAAACAGAAGGAAACACACCCACTTACTGCATGCCAACAGTAGAAAGGAGTCAAGGGACTCACCACCTTTTTATATGTGGGCGGCAGCCTATCTCGAATCCAACTCATACTAGCCGAAAACTAGGGTTTCAGTTTCAATATAAACGATTTAGATGAGATTGATGGGAACTTGAATTAGCATACTTCTTTTATCCAACTCATACTTTAAGCCTTGAGGCTTCCAAATTTTCCTACCCAAAAAAACACCACGGAAGATCTGCGTATTACAAGAGCTTGTAAGGGGAAGGGTGTCCAAAATCTTCCATAGCAAAAGAGGTGCAAAGAAATCCTCCACGACAGCTTTCGATCTGCAATTAACCATGCTCATTACAACTATTATCGCATACCGCATCTCCAACTTATTTGTAGCCGTTAAATCAAATTTTAACGGCTCGGATCACTGTCTTAGTGGATTAGGTGGGAAGGGATCCGGAGATGATCCCTTTCCTTCCTCTCCTACCAGTTAAGCAATTTTTGTCGTGATGTGAGCATTTACGTAAAAGCAATTGACAAAGAGTACGTGAAGACACGTCTAAGTTCTTCTAACCACCTTATGCAAGACTTCTATCTCTGAATTGAGACACTCTCAAGTTAATGAATTTGCGTATTGTAAAAAAACGAAAGGGATCCTCCGGATCCCTTTCCACCTAATCTACCAAGTTTATAATCCGGACAGTTGAAATTTGATTTAACAGTTACAAACAAGGAACTCTTTAAAAATTATAATAACTGTAGCCGTTGGATCAAATTTGAACGATTTGGATCCCAAACTTAGTAAATTAGGTGGAAAAAGATCCAGCCGTAAAAAGAGATTATATTTACCTAAAAATACCTTTTTATTTTCGTACACTGTTCCTTGATTTATTAAAATATACATTTCTTTCTAAAATACACGCACTTACATACTTTTCATGTACATCGAATTTTGTTTCTAGTTGTCACGTCATTGGATAAGTTTCCTCGGACTTTTTTACTATCATTGACCTTCAGGCACTAGAGAACTAATATTCTAGAGTTTGCGACTTATTATGATGTTGATTATTCCTTGTTGGTTGTGAAGACCTTTAGAATGTTGAGTATCTTTTGAAATTTATCCTTGTTATGAATTCAAAGTCGCTTTGTTAAGTTCAAGGGTAGGTTTGCCGACTACTGCAGGACACTTCTTTATTTAATTTTATTTAATTTCCACGTTATCATTTAATATTTTTAGTATTATAATTGTAAATAGAAATATAGCCAATAAGCGATGCAGTTCATCTTCTTTTAATATGACTAAAGTTAAAATAAACAGAGAGAGAAACGAAGATAACTATGAACACTATTTTATTTGTGAAAAAAAAAACTTCAAGATTGACGAAATTGCTACAATTTCGAGAATTACTTTGTGACTGACTTATTTTACTAGTTGTGAGACCATAATTTTTCCAGAACTAAGTGGATTAGAATACACCTACTAGCATAACTATAACTTGATAAAGAATAAGCACGAGTAAAACTACCCTACTATGTAGGAATTCCGCAATACTGCTAAGCTCACTCATCCTCTTCAATGCTCCGCTTGCTCTCGCTTCCTGAGGGGGCGCAAAACAAAGTGTGAGTGGATCATAATCATTAATCAAGTAAATTCATTTTCTAATATACTAACCCCCATTTTGGAAAAAACATATATAGTTGGAAAACTACATAATAATATTTACTACCATAATAGTAAATGAAAATCACATCAAATTCAATAATCAAAATCATTCAATCAATAGTTCAGAAATCATACATGTACTCAATCAATCATACTAGCTAGTGTCTACTAGCATAAGTATAGCATGCAACGTATGCTAGTCTCTACTAGCTAAATTCTCTTCCGGTATCTATTTGTATTTCCTAGCATCTAGAAATATATTAACACTTGCAACTAATCTATGACCGAAGATAACTATACAAAAATAATACATGATGACCATGTAGTGAAAATAAGTCACAATAGTTACAAGTATCACTAATATTAATTCTAATAATTTCTATTTAAGTCTCATCAAAGACTAGGACAATTCAAATATTTATCAAAAACCATTTAATAAAAAATATTTTTTTTAAGGGATCCACTCACCGAAATGCAAGAAAAAAAAATAAATCCATAATAGGTGCCTTGTCCAAGTTTGTATTTCCTATAATTGCACCTATAAGATATCATTTAACTTTATTAAGCACTTTATAAGATTTCACAAATTATAACACCTAAACATGATTAACGGCTTTGAATTAGCCTAAACAGAGTGCGCCACACTATTCGGGATGTCGAAAAACCTAAAGTAGGTCTAGGGTCCCTCACGATATGGTAAGTTTCTTGGTTGAAGATCCTAATCATTGGAGGCTCAAAAAGGGAACTGCGTTTGGAAGATGAAACATGGTAGCTGAAAGCCACAATGAAGGTGATTTAGAAGCCACAGCCACAATGATGCTATCTAAAGATGAAGTGCCAGAAGATCTTACCGTTGAATCCAATAAGCTTTGCCTAGAGATTCTTGTGTTCGAAGATCTAACGGTACGCCTAGATCCAGAATGTCAAATGTTCACAAGAAATGAAGTTAAGACACCATGCGTCTGAAGAAATAAACAGTACGTATTCCAACTTACACTGAGAGGCATGGTCTTTGGCAAGGTTCTAAAAGTCGCTAAGTACTAGTCAGGCGGTGGGCTAGGGCCTGGCACCTAGGCGGATTTAAGTAAATCTATTATATTTCGTGTAAATAAGTGCTTGTTTATACTTAAAATATATATAACTTCATCATAAATTAGAAAATAGAATGACATATATATTATGAAGTATTGGAACATAATGAAAATATGGGGAACAAACATATAATGTGTGTTCCTTTAAGTATTCAACAAGTCTATTACAATTTATTGAAAAAAATAAAATAAAATGCAAAATGAAAGTTATCTATTTTCTGTCTAAGTGAGTTGCAACCTAGGTGGGTGCCTGGGCAGGTTTGGGCGAGCTAGCCGGGTGCTTAGGCAGTCTAGGTGGGTGTCTCAGCAGGTCTAGGCCCTTTTTTATTTTTATTTTGAAACACCTAGACATTAATCGGGGAGGTGACCAGCCACCTAGCGCCTAGGTGGTGCTAGGCAGGAATTTTTAGAACAGTGGTCTCTAGGTAACTACCCCACCTCAAAGGAAACAAGTCATTTCAGATGCCTAGTTAGTGGCAATTGTAAGACCATAATTTTTCCATGGCCAAAGTATGGTGGATCAGAATATGCTTACTTCAAAAGTCTGGTCATGGACTCAACAACCTCCATTGTAGAGCTCATTAAACGATTAGCGATGTCACCATCATCCTATTTCGGAATTAGTGGGCGAAATCCGTCGACTTTGCTTAGATAGACCATGCTTGTTCTGCAAGATTCGGGAACTTAATATAGCATGAAATCAACAGGTTTCCTCTAATCTTGGAGTCCACAATCTATAGATTAGCGTGTGCCGCAAGTAATTGCACTCCTGAGAGGATGAAATATCTATTTCCTAGATATCCTCTAGGATTCTTCCTCTTTAATAAGGATTCTACTATCCTAAAAGATTATCTCCTCGACTGGTATAAATACACCCTCTAGGGTTCATCTCTGATAACGCAATCTTTGGATACTTATCTTCTTGCCTACTACTTGGTTCTTAATATTGCTTACTAACTTGACAGTTGGAAAGCCATTCACGGCATACTCCCCCCGGTCTTTGACTTGCTTATAACTATTTGTTCTTTTACTAGTTAACGAATTTGGGCATCTCCATCACACACGGCGGTGCACAAATTTGGTTCCAACATAAGTGAATAACAAGCATCTTATTTATAATAATCTAAGCCTTAATCTTTAAATGAAAATCTAATTTTAACAGGCAGAGCCCAAATCTTAAACTTATTTCCTCCAACACCCCTATCTTCATTGGTCAAATTCATAGCGATAAACAACATGAGTTTGCCAACAAGAAGATGTTAATGTAGGTTCCGTTAGTCAAGCAAACAAGTAGGCTCTGCTACGCTCACAAATAGACATGCAGCCAGGCTCCGCTACACGCACAAATAGACATACAAGTAGTTAGGCTCTGCTATGCGGACAAACTGACAGAAGGTAGGCTTCGCTATGTGAATAAACTTACAGGTAGGCAGACGGCACATGGCATGTAGATTTTGAAATGGCAGATGACAAATAGATCTAAACAGATGAATTCAGATTCTAGCATACTGATGTTGGGAGTATGGACTTCATCACTAGCTTTTGGGCTTGATTTTGAAGAATGGATGTGTGGATTTGTTGATGTTGTTGATCCAAAGGGTTGTTGGGGCTTGATCTTGGATGAACGGATGATGAACGATGAACACTTTCTTCAAGGGCTGTCGGGGCCTGATCTTGAATTGGTGGAAGTTCTTCAAGGGCCGTCGGGGCTTGATCTTGAAGGAGGATTTGACGAAGAACGAAGAGGGCTTTCTTGATCCTTTGGGATTTGCTTAAGAGCTTTAGAGTTTCAAAGCTTCAAGGTTTTGGTGTGATGTGAATTGGTGAAGTGAAATGAATGAAATTGGCTTCTATTTATAGACTTTTTCAAGACCTAATTTTGAATATCATATTCAGATGAAATAAATCATTTCTACCAGGTATTGACACATGTCATATTTGATGACTTTTCTGATTTATTTTTATTTTTCATTGAGTCACACGCTACGTGTAAAATTTATGTGACACGTAAGCGTTGAAATTTTAATTATTGGTCAACATTTATTTCACCGAAATTTCGAAGTCTGCAGTAATTTCTAGGTATGGACGGGTTTAGAGATTTATGCAGGTGCAACAGCAGTCCATCATGGACGGTGATGGATCTAGTGTGGTGGATGCAGGGGATTCGATGACAGGCGTCGGGGGATTCACAGGCGACTAGGGGTGCAAAAGTGGTGGTTTCGAGGCAGTCTAAGTTCAAATTTTAGCAGTTAAACATGTGTGTCAAGGCGATGACGTTTTGCAGATGGTATTGTGAAACAGAGATGGAACTGGGTTTGTCGGAAGACGGTGGCGCATGTATGGCTAGATGGTTAGATCTCAGGTTATTGCACTGCGGTGTAGGTGTGATTTCTGGTTCCATTTGCAAGAGCGAGTCGTGCTGCAGTACAAATTTGTGATCTGGTGATGGCGAGTCAACTGATGTGTTAGGTTTTTATTGCAGTGATGGTGGGTTTTGGTTTTCAGTTCGAATTTAGATCATATATGCTAGATTTAGATGGGACCAGTGCAATGGAGACGAACTCGATCCAAGTTTGTGGTTCTCAGATCAATGGTACGATGGAGATTCTGGATTTGGTGCAGTGTAGCATACCAACTTTAGAATTTCCTCACGATCATCTAATTCACACATGAAGAACAACGAAACAGACAAATCCAAACCATACCGAACAAACAACGGAGAAGGGGAGACACAGAGAAAAAACATACGAACGTAACAAGAGAAAATTAAACCTCAAAGGATTGAACCTTCTTTGATACCAAGTCGAAAATAAATGGATAGAAAAATGAAATATAACTATGAACATTATTTTATTTATGGAAAACAAATAAACAAGATTATGGAAACGGCTACAACTTCGAGGATTACATTGTGATTAACTTATTTTACAAGTGAATAACAAGCACCCTATTTATAATAAACTAGTCATTTAACAAAAACCTAATTCTAAATGGCTTGGCCGAAATCCTTGACTATTTACCATGTAAAGCAACAATTACACACATATACATCCAAATTATAAAACTATATTTTGGAGAGAGAGACCAAGTTTTTATTTAAAATGAACAAAACTTATACATGTGGTAGGTGATGTCATGGTTGTTATTTTAATTGCTTGTTCATTTATAATTACCTATTTATAATTGAAAAATGAGTCTTTTATCTCCATACTTTATTTCCATATTTGTATTATTTCTTTCTTGCTTCCCTTTTTATTCTTTGTTCTTTTATCTCTCTCTTCCTTCTCTTCCCCAACTTTTGTCTCTCTCTGTCTCTCTTCTCCTTCTTTGTCTCTCTCCTTCTCTCTCTCCCCTCCTCATTCTTCTTCGTCTTTCTCTCTCTTCATTTCTCTGTCTCCTATTTCTTCTTCATACTTCTCTATCTTCCTCATCGTCTTCTTCTTCTTCTTCATATTCTTCTTCATACTTCTCTCTCTTCCTCATCCTTTTTTTTTCTCTTTTTTATTTTTTTTTCTAAAAACGGTTAAGATTTTAGATTTTTGGTTTTTTATTTAAATATTTTTTTGAAAGTATTTGATTTTAAGGTTTTGATTGATTTAGATGCATGAATTTTGAAACTGATATTGAAGAAGTGCTAAAAACTTTTGAGACTGATATTGCATAAGTGCTGAAATTTTGAAACTCATCTTGCAGAAGTGCTGGAATTTTGAAACTGGTCTTGCAGAAGCAGGGATGCAAATTGGAATGGATTTTCGATTTTTGATTTCCGATTATAAAATTTCGAAATTGCAACCCAAAAATTCCGGATCCAAATTTTCTCGGAAAAAAATGGAACATAATAGGAATGCATTTAGCAATTTTAATAACTCCGAATTTCCAATCCTACTTTTTTCGAAGTGTTCCGAACTTATTCCAAATAAAAAAACTTTCAAAATATTCTGATTTCTTATTGGTATTTACTCAAATATGTAATTTGTTATTAACATTTTTATTTAATTCCTAGTTAGGATATACTTTTATATTAAACATACTTCTATATTTTAAAATGGAAAAGCATATTAGTATATTATTAACATTGTTATAGATATTACATCAATGTGTAATTGTGAAAATCCTAGATTAGATTTGATACTAATTATTATTTCCTATTAGGATTGTATTCCTTGGAGGAGAAAGATTCTTCCTCCCATATTACTATAAATAAAGGCATTGCATAGGGGGAATAAACACACAACCCTATAAACATATCTCTCTCTCTATCGTGCCCCATCTCTTTCCCTTGTCAGATTAAATAAGCCACAACACGTTATCATCACGCTCCTACTGCTATGCTTAGGAATATGACGTGGAATTTTCTTCATCAAACCAGTTCATCAATATCATCACGCAATCAGGTTCTTCCAAAACAATGGTTTTTATCTCAATATTTTTGCAGCCCTAATAACATGAACATTCACCATAATGCATGACCCAACTTTACATTTTACAAATTTTAGATTTTACATAAATGGTGTATGCATTATATTCATAATTATTGAATTATGTGAATTGATATTGTCATGAATTGCATCAAATATCTGTTCATGTAAATATGCATGATTATAAACTAGACATCAAAAATAAAATTAAATTAGGGTTTGTTGGAAACTAGCGTGAAGTGGCTTCAAGCCGTGCCCCCGAGCCCCCAAGCCATAGAGCCACAACTCAAAGCTTGAACCCAGAACCCGACTGTAGACATTGAAATTTCAGTGAAATAAATGTTGACCAATGTATTAAAATTACAACCTTTATTCATTTCACCTACATCACACACTCATTTCACCTATAACTTCCACTTACCTTACCAACCTCAGACACTTACTTCACCAACATCACACACTTATTTCACCTACAACATCCACTCACTTCACCAAGGTGATTCATTCTCTTGGCCTATAAATAGCCTTCTCCATCAAAGGAAAAAGGAGGAATTCACATCACACTAAAACCTTGAAGCTTTGGAACTCTAAAGCACTCAAGCAAATCCTGAAGGATTAAGAAAGCTCTCTTCATTCTTTGTCAAATCCTCCTTCAAGATGAAGCCCCGATGGCCCTTGAAGAAAGTGTTCATCATCCGTTTATCCTAAGATCAAGCCCCAACGGCCCTTTGGATCAACAACCTCAACAAATCCACACATCCAATCGTTCTTCAAGATTAAGCCCAAAAGCCCTTGAAGATCCGCTCATCCATCAACCTTCAAGATCAAGCCCAAAAGCCCTTGAAGAAATCTGCACAACCATTATTCAAGATCAAGCCCAAAAGCCCCCTTGAAGACCTGTTCATCCACCTTCAAAGATCAAGCCCTGAAGGCCCTTGAAGAAACATCCCTCAACCTTCAAGATCAAGCCCCAACGACCCTTGAAGAAACTTCAAACCGTTCATCCAAGATCAAGCCTCGACGGCCTTTGGATCAATCGCACATCCACAAATCAACACCTTACGGAGATCGAATCAGAGGATCAAATTACAAAGAGATTGTAACCCCAAAATCATTAATACAAAATATTACTTTGTACACGTGTTCTTTTCTCGTTCATCATTAGGAATTTTCGTGTTTACACCGATGCTCAGACAGTGTCGTAGTTATTGAACCGCCACGTAGCATGGCCTGTAGCCATACCCAGCCAATGTGGCTACCTCCCCGACAACCTGAAGTCATCACCTACAGGTCATTTGACTGTAATTCGTCAGATTTCCTGTTGAAAATCAGACCAAAAATTTCTAGGGTTTCGAACATTAAGAGTTTCTCACTCTCTGTTCACCTTTATGAGTCGCCGTCGAACCCACAACTCTTCACCGTGATTATTGTGCCAAGACTCGATCGCTTGCAGCGTTGGCGCCAGTTTTCTTCTTCGGCGAGTTCACCCAGCTTGTTCTTAGTGAGCATTAGCCATTTGGGCTTCATCATTTCTCTCGACCCAACACTGGCCTTCTTGGTCCCATTTTGGGCCTTTCTATCGTTGGGCTTGCATCTGCAGCCCAACTCTGTGCACAAGGGCTTATTGCCCTAATTCAACCCACAAATGACACTAGCCTAAAAGGGCTTCGGTATCTGTCTGTACCACGTAGCAGCGAATCCCCATCCTTGTGGCTAAAACGTTATCCCTGCATCACGTCGTACTAGATCCCAGCCAATGTGCTGGTACTCATGCCCACATAGCACCAGATTAGAGCCCATTTGAGTCTCTGTCCTTAGGCATGCACCTGTAGCCTATTTTCTTGTGATGCTGGACCTGCCTGCAGCTAGGCTTGTGCCTACCCTAGCCCAGATTTGGGCCTGGACCTCACTGCATCTGTTTGGTTAGCCCACTAGTGGGCTTTGGCCCATTGTTTTGGGCCCTGATTTCGCCTAACATTTAATTTTGGCCCGAAGTCCAAATAATTAATTCAATTATAATCATAGACCCCGAAGACCTATTTTCATATTATTGTTGTATATTTCTATGTATATATTTATGTGCAGGAACCTATGAACTTGAAGTTCATAATTCTTTCGAAACTCGAAGTTTTTCGAAAAATGGCTTGGTTGAAAACCCGAAGTTTTTCTTAAAACATCACCTATGAAAACCCGAAGCTTTTCATGTAAATTTAAACCAATAAATGTCTATTCGAGCTGGAACATTCTATTCCTATGTGAATGGATTGACTTGTCTCCATTACATTAGCCACATTCTCGTCCGTTTATTTTGTGACAGGGACATGTCAAATTTGAACAAACTCGACTTCACCGCTTTAGAGGTTTCTGGAAGAAACTACCTCAAGTGGGTCCAAGATGTGAAGCTTTATCTCATCGCAAAAAATTTGCGCTCCGCTATTGAAGTTAAGATGGATAACCTGGTTGGCGAATATGAGAAAGCCACTTCCATAATCTTCATCCAAAGGCATATTCATGAAGCACTACAAACCAAGTACCTTGCTGAGGAAGATCCATGAGCACTTTGAAGGGCTTTGGCCTTCGTTTGGATCACCAAAGGGACATCTTATTACCTGAAGCAAGACATAACTGATTCTGAAGTTTATCGAATCCGATCACTTCTTAAGTTCTGTAACGAGGACTTGAACGACTGTGTTTCAATGGTCATGAACTTCGTAGCTTTAGCACTTGGTCTCACCGGGCGTGCCAAAAATGTTAGCCCTGAAAACTACTTAGCCTACCTGGCGTGCAGGCGGAATAGCTAATAAACTAACTACATCTTTTGTTTGAATGCGTGGCATGCCAATTTTTCAGCCAAGGTCAGTCGGGGAATGAATAAATGTTGATAATGCATTGGGTACACTGATGACTTCTGAATCTTGTGACTAAAATCGAGGAAGGAACACATCTCGACCTTTGAGTTCTAGAGCCTGAAGACAAGGTTGCTAGTTCTGCAAGTTCCCGAATCATCAGCACCGAGTTTGGTAACTGTAATTATATTTGTGAGAATATAAATGTGCTGAATCGGTACCATACTTACTCAAAAAAGATATGTGTCTTGATTGTAAATATGGTTTGATAGTCTAAGTGCTGAACTTTAAAATGCACTTGTGAGTATCCAATCATAAAATGAATTCGGTTTTCACTGTGCCTAACGTCGTAACCTGGTAACACCTTACTTTGTCAAGAAGGCTAATAAGATGACGTTTTCCAACAAGGACTCAGGAAATCCTTGTTGAACGAGACTTGGATAGATAACTAGTTGGTCTTGAAGAAGTATTGTTTATCCAAATTGAAGGTGTTTCTCGGTCGGCTGATTCTATGGCTCTAGTGTTGTCGGTTGCCAACACATTTTTGTTTATCCAAACTGAAGATGTGTTGGCGGAAAAAGGATAAAATAAAAATATCTCAAGGTGTTTAAGAGGTTTTGCGTAGAGCGAGAGTTTGCGCAAGGTAAATTTGTGTGTTGATTTGGAAAGGTTTGAATGATGCACTCCCCTATCAGGACTCTAGGGCCAAGTCCAACGTTTTACATACTGGGCCCAAAACAATGTTACTTAGTACTGCAGGGAGTGAAGAGGATGATAATTTTCGTATACGTGAAACTATAATTACATATGGATGAGGAAAAAGAAAAACATAATTTATTTTTTTATTTTTTGTGAAAAATTATATTATTGTCTCTGAATTTTTTTTCTTCATATTTTTATTAAATTATATATATATATATATATATATATATATTTTAATTTGAGGTCAGGCGGCTGCCCTCAGGGCTGGCTCTGGTTATATTGGCATGAATAATTATAAACTAAAATGAATAATAGAGCTTTAGAGATTTCATAAGACACTTAGTATACTGAGAAAATTATATCATAACTACAAAATTAATCGTTGAAAACATATGGTTATCGTATCCTGAGAAAATTATATCATAAGCACAAAATTAATCGTCGAAAACATATGGTTATGGCTCAAATTTTGCTATTATGGCGACACACTATAAATTGGACCTTATTTTATAATTGAACTAATTTTCTTTTGACACATGCACTTCCAACTTCGCGCAGGTTATATATGGGTGATTTTATAATAATTTTGTAGAATAACATGGCTGTAATAGATGTCTAGGTCAACCCTGGTCCATGTGGCTTAGCCAATGTTTATCATGTGAACATTGTTTGGAGAACATTTATGAAAACATGAGAGGGTGATTATATAAAGGATGAAGATTGTTTTAATGAACGTATAAATACAAATATTGTTGTGGCCTATATTTAACTGACAGGGAAAGGGGGCTAGCAGCACAGAGAGAGAATATCGAGAGAGATGTGTTTGTAGGGGTATGTAGAGGATGTTCTATTCCCCCTACATAGTACCTTTATTTATAGTAATAAGAGAGAGAAGAAATCATTCTCCTCCAAAGAATACAAGTCCATATAGGAAAGAATAACTAGAATCTAATCTAGGATTTACACAATCACACTTAAACTAGAAGTTTACAACACGTAGATTCAGCATCATGTAGAGGTTGAGGAAGTCGACTCGTCAGTATTGATTATGGGAACACGCTATTCTCAATAAGGTAGGAACTTGCATAAGGAAGTAAGTCTCACAAAAAAACCCTGAGGTTATGGTAAAAACCCGAGTAGGGACAAAACCCATAGTTTAAGCAAAAATGCATGAGTAATGCAAAGTCAAATGAAACGTCTACGGGACGTCACTAGTGATATGATCAACCCAAGGTGGGTGTCTTGTCAAAACATCGTTAGGTAGCAAAAACCAAGTGGGAAAAACATTCCTATTCGTAGGGAAAAATAGTACATTAAGATCAAGCAAGTATACTTTAGGATACTCCCTCTGAGTTTGACATAATTCCAAAGAGAACTAGCAATGTTACAACTCAGAAAGTCTACGCATACAAATTCCTTGAACAAGCTTCGGAAAGGTCATCTTCGATAAGGATTTGGTGAAAAGGTCGGCTAGATTGTCTTGTGAACGGATTTGCGTAACTTCAATCTTCTAATGCTCTTGTTGTTGATGTAAAAAGAAGAACTTCGGTGCAATGTGCTTGATGTTGTGTCATTTGATGTAACCCTTCTTGAGTTGTTCGATACATGCTGCGTTTTCTTCATAGCTTCGAATATGGCCCACAACTGCTCTCAACCAAAAGCATTCCCGAGTTGCTTTATGTAAGGCGAGAATTTCAGCATGGTTAGATGAAGTGGCAACTAAGGTTTGTTTAGTTGACCTCCAAAAGACTGCGGTGCCTCCAACGGTAAAGACATAACCCATTTGAGAACGTGCTTTGTGCGGATCAGACAAGTATTATGCGTTGACATAACCAACAAGGAGAGAATCAACTCGAGATAAGGGGGTGTGACATCACTCGAGGTTCCATAGGGATAGAACAAGCCTAGATCCATAGCACCCTTAAGGTAACAAAATATGTCTTTAACACCAGTTCAGTGTATGCGTGTTGGTGCATTAACAGCGGAGGAGATGTCGGGTCTAGTACATTAAGCTAAGTACAATAAAGTGCGTATTGCATTTCGATAAAGAACTTCAGGCTCCAAAATCTCTTCATCATCCTCATTCAGACGGAAAAGATCTTATTTTGCATCTAGCGATCGAATGACCATAGGAGTACTCGAAGGTTTCGCTTTATCCTCATTAAATCGGCGCAACACCTTATGGTTGTAGTTCGATTGATGTATTAAGATTTCATCTGAATGGTATTCTATCTCGAGACCGAGATAGTATCAAGTCTTTCCTAGATCTTTCATCTCAAATTCCGACTTCAGATGCGCAACAGTTCTTGCAAGCTCTTCAAGAGTTCCAATGAGATATATGTCGTTAACATATATTACAACAATCGCAAAACCGGAATGTGACTTCTTAATGACCACATAAGGGCATAGTTCATTGTTGACATATCCCTGACTAGTCAAATACTCACTCAGACGGTTATACCACATTCTTCTGGATTGCTTCAAATCGTAGAGTGAACGCCTCAGCCAAATTGAGAGCGTATTCTGGGGTTTGGAAATATTTGAACTAGTCAATGCATGTCTTTCGAGAACTTTCATATAAATTTTTGCATCAAGATCCCCATAGAGATACGTAGTTACGACGTCTATTAGCTGCATACTCAATTTTTCAGAAACTACCAAACTGATAAGGGTATCAGGTATCGAAAAGTAATCATATCTATAAACGGTGAATAAGTTTCGTCATAGTTAATCCCAGGGCATTGTGAGAAGCCTTGAGCAACAAGACGAGCTTTGTAACGCACAATTTTGTTCTTATCATTACGTTTCCAAACGAAAAACCCACTTGTAGCCAACGGGTTTCACATGTGGAGGAGTAGGAGCTACATGTCCAAACACCTTACGTTTCATAAGCAAATCGAGTTCGACTTGGATTGCTTGTTTCTAGTTTGTACAATTGGTTCTATGTTGACATTCATCAATGGAACGAGGTTCAATGTCATTGCTTAACATGATCTCAGTGGCTACTGCATATGCTAATGCGTGATCGATGATCATCTCATTTCTATACCAAACATCAAGTAAGCTAGCATAATATACCGAAATCTCACGACTCTCAGAAGGTGGATTCTTCTCTTTAAGGATGCTTCCGTAATCTAGAATTTCTTCACGAATTGGATATAATAAGTAAGCGATAATCGAATTCACGGTAGTCTTTTCAAGTGTCTGTGTCGTGGGTTTCCTCTTATAGGGGTATGAATCCTTTGAACTAAGAGGTCAGCTAAGCTTATGTGTAGGGGCAGATGATTGGCTAGCCACTAATGTACATGGATTGCCAATTTTGGCGTCCCGGGCCTCCAGGAGGGAAGTTTGTCATACATTTGGTACATCCATCATTGTAGGCAAATTCGTAGTTGGAATATGTGATCTTGTCACTTACAATAGATCTGTGAAAGTATATGGCATGCTCTGAAGATCTAATATGCGCTGCACTTTACTCTCAAACTGACCGATGCGGGGATCTAAATGAGACGAAGTAGAAGTCGTCCATGATAATTTACATTATTCTTCAGAAACGTTGACATTCTTATCTCCCCCTAACGACGAGAAAATTGTCTTATAGAAGTGACAATCCATGAGCGGTAAACAGATCACATGTCAAAGGTTCTAAGTAACAAATGATTGAAGGAGAATCATATCTGACATAGATTCCCATCCTTCGCTGAGGCCCCATTTTTGTACGTAAGGACGATGAAATTGACACATAGACCACACAACCAAAAACGCTCAGATGCTATATGTTGGGTTCATATTCGGTAACCAACTAAAGGGCATTATATATTTAGGTCGCAACAGGCCTTAGGCGAACGAACATGGTTGCGTGCAATATTGTATGGCCCTAAACAGCGATCGAGAGCTTGGTACATATGACCAACGATTGAGCAATCATTTGTAAGCGCTTAATGAATGCACCTTTGCCAGGCCGTTCTGGGTGTGGACATAAGGTACCAGATGTTCAACTTCAACCCAATCGACATGCAAAGTTCATCAAAAGTTTTAGATGTGAATTCTTCAGCATTATCCAATCGAATAGATTTGATTGAATAATCAGGGTGGTAAGCCCTGAGCTTGATAACCTAAGCCAACAGTTTGGAGAATGCAGTGTTCCTTGTGGACAATAAGAACACGTGTGACCAACGTGTAGAAGCGTCAACTAAGACTATAAAATATCTAAATGGTCCGCATGAAAGGTGAATTAGTCCACAAATGTCCCCCTGAATCCTTTGTAGAAAAATAGGAGGATTCGAACGAATCTTTTCATAAGAAGGCTTAATAATAAGCTTTCCCATAGAGCAGGTTTGACATGTGATTCCTTGAATCGAACCTAAACTTCAGGTTAGTGGATACCCGTGTGATGATTTGAAGATACGACGCATCGCTATTTGTCCAGAGTCTCACAAACGATCATGCCAAAGTGTAATTTCATGCGCGGTCCTAGAGGTAAGGCTGGCCACATAGTGGCTTTCTATAGGGCGTATAGTTGTAGTATACAGACCACTTGGGATACGCTCCATCTTTTCTAGAATATGCTTCTGGCCGTATTTGTAGGAAGTTATGCACTCAATTTTCCACATAGGTTTTAGCATGGTAATTATTTTCTCTAATGTCCTTGAAACTCAACAATGTTCTTCCAGAACGCGGAGAATAGAGCGCCTTATCAATGGTCAAATTTGTACCATTGGACAATATTATACGGACCTTACCGTATCCTTTGATCAAGTTGGATGGCCTGAGAAGGTTGTCAGAGGTGCATTCTTAGGTACGGAGTTAGTGAAATAGATGCGCTCATGCAAAACGGTGTGCGTGGTTGCACTATCTGCCAAACAACTAACTTCCCCACTAGTCATACCTATAATGAAAATTAATTTGAATTGGTCACATGCATAAAAGTTCTAGAAACAAATATCCGTTTAAAATAATGTAACTATTCAAGGATGGTAATTAATTAAAAATTTAATATCCAAAAACAAATCACCAACAAATAATCCAAACATAAAGGAAAATTATTCAAAATTATCCAAAAACACAAGGGGGGTTCGGCCACTAGGTGGAATTCGGTGCCATTGTCTAAATTTCAACTAGAAAAATAGTTTATGTCTAAGATCCTAATCTTCCATAGGGGGTATGCTCTTGAAAGGAAAAAACCTCTATCTTAGTACTTTCCGGTTCATCCACTTGCATAAAGTTTGATTCAAACTTCTTACGATGAGAATGATATTTAGCTACAACCTTCTGGGGAGCACGGGAAACACGGGACTACTGGTCCTTCGAACCACAGGGATAACACATGTCCGCATCCATGGTTTCAGGTGTTGTACCCTTATTCTTGAAGTTTGGGGCTTTGGGAGCGAGGTTAGGGCGCTTCTGGGCTATGTTTCCTCCCTCAGATGGGCCTGGGCTCTGTTAACCTTGACAGGGTAGGTTCTAGCCACCTTACCACGCCTATGTTGGTGTTTTGGGCGTTTTTTGTGCTATAGTGTGCTTCAGGCATAATAGTCGCCCCAGTAGGTTGAGCTTGATAATTTTTCATCAATAGCTGATTTTGCTTTTAAGCTAGAAGTAAAACAGAGATCAAATCTGAAAACTTAGTGAACTTCTGAGCCCTATATTGTTGTTGCAGGATAATATTAGTGGCATATATGGTTGAATAGGTATTCTCTAGGAGATCCTCTTCGGTCAAGGTCTCGTTACAAAACTTGAGAAGTGATTGGATTCGACAAACTTCATAATTTTATTCATTCACATACTTAAAGTCTTGGAAGCGCAAATGCTGCCAGTCATGTCTTGCTTTAGGTAAGAAGATGTCCTTTTGGTGATCAAAATGATTAGCCAAAGTGACCCATAGTGCTCGTGAATCCTCATCAGCAAGGTACTTGATTTGCAGTGCGTCATGAATATGTCTTCGGATGAAGATCATGGCTATAGCTTTCTCAGCTTCGTCAACTGGATTGTCCATCTCATCTTCAATGGCGGGATGCAAATTCTTTGCAGTGAGGTGGAGCTTCACATCTTGGACCCATTTGAGGTAATTCCTTCCAGAGACCTCCAAAGCGATAAAGTTGAGTTTGTTCAAATTCGACATGTTCCTATCACAAAATAAATGGACAAGATGTGATTAGTGTAATGGAGAAAGAAAATCAATCCATTCACATAAGAGTAGAACATTCAGGTTGTAATAGACATATATTGGTTTGAATTTTCATGAAAAAAACTTCGGGATTATCATTAGTGATGTTTTTAAGGAAAACTTCAGGTTTTCAAATAAGGCATGTTTACAGAAACTTCAGGTTTCGAAATAATTATGAACTTCATGTTCATATCTTCTTGTAGACAAACACAAATATATATATATATATATATATATATATTGAATTAATTATTTGAACTTCGGGCTGAATTTAAAGTGTGGATGAAAAAATTATAAAACCCAACGTGCCTACAAAATAGGCAATTAAACCTCGGGGCCCAAAATAATGGGCTAAAGCCCACATGTTGGCTGAGTAGTTTGAAATCGTGACGCCCAAGCCCAAAAAATTGGTTGGAATGGGCTCGGGCCTAGCATGTGTGGGCAGGCCCAACATCACAAAATTAATGGGCTCCAGGCATAAACCCAAAAACAGAGTCTCGTTAAAGGGTTTGATCTGGTGTGATGCGTACATAGATACACCAGCCCATAGGCTGGGATCCGGTGTGACGCAGACATGGGGGGACACAAAAAAAAACCGACTTGGGCTGGTGTTAAGGGGCCCATGAGTCTAGATAAGCTCGATAGGCTTGTTGGATATGGGTCCTGGCAGTAAAAGCAAACGGCAAGCCCAAAATGGTGTTGTGCAATACAGGCCCGAGGGTCCGAGGCTTATTAAAGTTTAGGTTTGGAAAACCTAGGACACCCTAGCAGCGTTGTGTGTTGCATTTGAACTGGAAAACTTTCCGGCGTCGCTTCAGGCGACTTCCCTCAGTTTGGTCACAACACGGCGATGCACGGGGGGTCGATTAGATCCCAAAATTTTGGACGGAAACCTAAGTTTCGACGTTTGGGGGGTCCGAAAAACTTGAAGGATTCGAAGAATTCTTCAAAAAATTCATCGATGGTAATCAGATTTTTCAAGAAAACCCATTGTCTTCGACGATGGTTTGGTCCCAAAAACATGACTGCTTGTTGTGATTGCCTAGGAAAGGCAGCGGTGAGGCCATGGCCAACTGTAAATAACATTGGGTCGTGGGTTCGATGGCAAAACGGCGTCATCTCAGACGGAGCATGGGTTGGCTTTGGTGCACTGGGGCTCAATAGGCTCGCATGAGCTCGGGTTTGCGTCCTAGGTCATGGGCTTGAAGAACCCTAAGAGTTTTCGATTTTTTTTATTTTTTATAAAATTCAATTGCATGCATATTCAATTCAATAATTTAATGCATGGACATTTATTTGATACAATTCCTGGCAATATCAAATTCACATAATTCAACAATTATGGATATAATGCATATACAATTTATGTGGAATCTAAAATTCAAAAAAAGTAAAGTTGGGTCATGCATTATGGTGAATGTTCATGCTATCAGGGCTGCAAAAATATTGAGATAAAATCGTTGTTTTAGAAGAACCTGATTGCGTGATGATATGGATGAACTGGTTTGATGTAGAAAGCTTCCACGTCATATTCCTAAGTGCAGCAGTAAGAGCGTGCTGATAACGTGTTGTGGCCTATATTTAACTTACAAGGCAAGGGGGTTGGCGGCACATAGAAAGAATATAGAGAGAGATGTGTTTGTAGGGTTGTGTAGAGGATGTTCTATTCCCCCTACGCAGTATCCTTATTTATAGTAATAAGAGAGAGAAGAAATCATTCTCCTCCAAGGAATACAAGTCCATATAGGAAAGAATAACTAGAATCAAATCTAATCTAGGATTTACACAATCACACTTAAACTAGAAGTTTACAACAAATACGTTACTATTTAGGTTTTATACATCTGATATCTAGTGTGCAAGTGAGATATAAGTATAATTTTTGTGGACACAATGAAGCTTGTACTTATGCCTAGGGATAGCCAAAATACCCGCAGTTATGGGTAGCTTTGTTTATCCGTCCCTTTAAAATGAACAGTTACTGTTATGGATAATGTTTAGATAAATAAGCAATTATGGGTATAGCCGTTTATCCGTGAAATTAAATGAGTGGTTGCGGATATTAACCGTGATTATAAATAGGTATTTGTTTACCCGTTTATTTTAATATATATAAAAATCTCTTCTTTTTATGGATTGGTGATGTCTGAATTCGATTTTTTAGGGTATTGTTTGATTTTTAATCAGAATTGGTGATTATGGATGCTTTGTATTTACTTTACAAAGATGTGACCTCAGCAAGATTTTTAATCAAAATCCCTTCTTCTTCTTATTCTTCTTCCTCCTCCAAAACCCTTCGATTCTCGGCATAAAACTAGTTTTGATTTAGTTTTTGTTAGTATTTTATTATTCTTGGTCAGAGCTTCAGACCCAATTGAAATAAAAATGTAATTTCTCACCCTGGTGCTCTAATCCAATTTATATACTAAGGTTTCTCTATCAGTTATGATAAACTTTTCTTTTTTAATTTTCAAGTTGTTAAAAAAAACGTGTAGATGGGTGACAAGAGGGATAAATGGTAAAAAAAAGAAAAGAAAAAAAAAGTATAAACGGGCTAAAAAACGGGTAAACGGTTAAATAGGTATGAGGTTATGCGCATGGTTAACCGTTTATAAATGGTTGTGTGTATGTGTGTTTAGGCAATTACCCAACAGGTAAACGGTTATGTGAGGTATGAGTATAAACAGTTATGGATAAATAACTGCAGTTACCCGCCAGCCATAACCGTTGCCCATCCCTGCTTATGCCTATTGGTTGTTATAGTTTTCCACACTCCCAAAATAAAACTCAAATACACGAGAGATAATAGGAACACTCAAGAGTGTTTAGAAACTAAACTCTAGAAAATAGTTCCTAAACTCTGTATATTTAGTTAATGATGGAAGAATGAAATCTTCCCTATTTATAGAGAAGTCAATGACTTTATAATTGGTTAAGTAACCGTTAGGCATGCACCTCTTCGTTCAAACCTCTTAATCAAGAGGTACATTTTCATTTGAATCACACCACTCCATGAATGACATTTTAATAACCTAACTTTGTTTCTGAAACTTGTGCATGTATACATAGAAATCCATATGCATTGGAGTATATGAGTCACCTTGTTTCCCTTCACAACATTTCAAAATTTGAACCTTACGACAATACTGACTGGTGCCGACCGGTAGTCAGTCGTCAACAAATGCTCTCTGTGCAACTTGCATCGTGCATCCGGACTGTTCAAAGCATTGTGACGACTTGAGATGGCAAGTTAACTCATTGGGTTGTTAATGGGTACTCATTAAGATCTAATTAGTTTGATTTCACTTACATCATCATCATCATCACTACCATGCTCAACTCTGTATTATGGTGATGTCAAATTAAAAGAGTCTTAACATGTACCCATTAACAACCAAATGGGTTGATTTGCCACCTCTAATGACGACCGATCGTCCCTTTTATTTTATTTTTGAACATATCCACAAACAAGAGCAACTTAATAGAGTAAAATCATTCTTTTCTTGTACTTAGATTAATCTATGCTATATGGAGTTAATAGATCATGTTGGAACCAACTTGACTTACCACCATGTAGGGGAGCATTGCACAAACTCGACTACCTGTAAAATAGAGAAAAACTGTGAGTAAGCCTAACACCGGAGGGGGTGTGCCGACCAAAGGTTCTCTGATGGTCAAGTTAGTGAATTTATTTAGACTCAAGAAGGGGGTGAGAGAATTGAAGTATTAAGATTGCGTTACCATAAAGGAAACCTAGATGGGTGTATTTATACCATTGGGAGAGAGACCTTTTTAGGTTAGAATCATCGTCCTACGCCAGAAGAATCCTAGATGATATCTAGAAGTAGATAATTGCACCCTCTTAGGAGTTGTGATTACTTATGGCACATGCCAATTCCTAGATTATAGGAACTCCAAGATTATAAGGATTCGATTGGGTCTTATCTGGATCAGATCGCGTGTCTTGCGGAACAAGCATGGTCATCCAGCGGAGTCTCTAGGACCCCATCTATTGCCTTGAAACTAGGTGATGGTGGCACCACTACTTCTTTTGTCCCATCTTCGCTCGAAGCTTGTGAGTCCATGACTGGACTTGTGAGGTAGCTGTATCTCAATCAGCCTTACTCTGGTCTTGGAAAATTATGGTCCCACAATTGCCCCTAACTATGCACCTGAAAGGTAACTTGTTCCTCTTAAGGATGGATAGTTATCCAAAGACCATGCCTTTAGGAATAAGCTGGAATATGTGCCATTTATTCTTCTATCCTTATATGTTGAACCGAGCCTTAGCGTTAAAGTAGAGTAGTTGAGCCGCTTCAGTTTCTGTCATGCGACCTCGAAAGCCGCTCAACAGTAGCTATAAAGATGACGGACTCCTCCATTGTATGCGCACAGTTTACATTAATCAACTGCTTATTTCTTCATGTGACTTCTGCCCTTGTATGTGTTAATCTCAAGACAAGACTTTTTACATTCAATGGTAAGATCCTTCAATGACTTGCCTTTAAATAACTATTTCTTCTTTGAAGTTTCTGCAGTCGCTTATCCTTTCATTATCACATCATAGAATCTCTGCATTCGAACCAAAGTCGTCTTTCCACACCCGGTTTTCTCTTTGATCGTTCAATGTCTAGAATTCTCAAACCAAAAACTTACTTTTGTCACACCAATCTCTGCCAAACGAAACTAAGCAATACCCAATTCAGCCATAATATCATAATAATGTCTCTCACTTAGTGCAATTTGTTCCATAACATTCATCATTTCATTGCACTCTTCATGCAGTCTTTGCATATAGGTTCAATCTTAGCAAAGTGTTGAGATTCTTTAAAGGGTTCTTCATCGCCGCTTGGTTTCTCACCTTTTGGGAGTGGACAACGATGGTGGCTGAACCTTATCAGAATTGGTGGCTCTGACTAAGTGCACTTCATAATCTTCATAGGGAAGTCTTTTTAGCCCAAGGGCGAGGGGTTGTCTCCCCAACTGTTGTACCATGTCGTGCCCTTATTCTACGACTTCAATAATAAACATGCGCTTTGACCTGAATTATCTTTATACCCTGTTTCCTTATTGAAAGAAAGATATTAATCCTATAAATGCTTGCAAACTAAACGAACTTTCAAAAAAAATAAAATAAACAAGTAACAGAGCAGAACATGAGTAAGTTTGTAGGCTCAGGACAAAGCTCAAAAGCCCCCATTGGCAATGTTGATTAGGAAAAACATTACCTCCTAAACTTAGCATCCATAAAGCTCCCTATCGCGATATCTGGAATACCATGAATTAAACATTAAACACATGACGAAACTTTTGCCCTATAATTGTTCAAACACATTTATTGGACTGAACACATAAAAAATCATGCACTATACCTGATATAAAAATGAGCCAACCTTTTACCTTGCCCCAATTTTTACCAAGGACTTTAATACTTGCAACGTGATGCTAAGTGAAGGTTCTTCCTTTAGCTTGAATTTCTTATACATCTCCAGTGAATCTTAAACAAAAGTTTGTTGAAGACTTGGTTGTCAGCATGTGGGTCAGAAACACTTTTTGAATTCTTTTGTCAGACCTTATATGTCGGACCTAAGCGTTTCAGATCGGACTACCTTGATGAGTTTGATCAAAGCACTTCCGCATATCAGAGCTCTATTGGAATAAAATTCTTCTTGGGGATTACCTAGTGTGGATGCTTTCTTAGGACCTGCTAAACACATGATGTTGCAGAACATAGTTATCGTAGTAATTTGGTCGGCAATAGAAATAGTCGTACTCAAGGTGGGAGTTCAAAGCACCATTGGATGACTTGCGGATCGTCCTATCAACTATTCCCTCGAATGGCGTAGAGCCCGGGTTTAAACAATTTTGCTTATTGTATAGACTTTTTGGAGTTTGGATGGTGCAATGGACTTTTGGGTTAGGGCACCATGTGCCCGTGCCCATAGCCCGCCAATCCTGACAGCACTTGTTACAATTCGAATCTCCCAAGCTGCTCAAATATTGGTAGCAAGACAAATAAAATTTCCTTATTGTTGTAAGAAATATAATTGATTAGTAAGGGAATGTGATTGAATCTAGAAAGTATTGCCTACATATCTCTGGAAAGGAAAATCAAATCACATGTGTAGTTCTAAGAAAAAAAATGATATAATGTAAAAATTACGTCAGGGATTACTTTTGACGATAAGGCTATGGTGGGGCGTTAAGAGATGAGTTAGACTTGTCTTCGTGCAGACGGCAATGTTGCGATTAAGTCCGAAGTGGATTGCCTACATATTCTTGGAAGGGATCAAACCGCACGTAGTTTGGATGGTGCTGAATCTAAAGATTCGCCTGAGTTTAGCGATGTTCCACTTTTTAGTAATTATGGTTTCATCCATGCACTCCAGATAATAGGTTCATTTGCCCCCTATTTCGATGACATTATACGAACCTTCCCAATTTGCCCCAAGTTTGCCTTCTCTCAGGATCTTGGTATTCTCGAAAACTTCTCTTAAGACCAAGTCCCCAACTTGCAAGCTCTTAGGCTTTACGCCTTTGTTGTAATATGACTGGACTTGCTGCTAGTAGGTTACTATTCAGACTTAAGTACATTGTCGACGTTCTTCTGCAAAGTCTAGATCGGACTTAAGGATTCTCGCGTTTTCTAAGGCGGTCCACTTTGCAGCGTGCAGGTTTAAAATTGTCATGACTTGGATCGGGATGATAGCTTCTATTCGGTAAGCCATGGATAATGGTGTTTCGCTTGTACCTTTTTGGATTTTTTGCGCAATATGCCCATAAAACTCCAGATAGCTCTTCCAGCCACTTACTCTTCTTTTCAAGCCTCTTCCTCAAACACTTCAAAATAGCCTTGTTCAAAGCTTCTATCTGCCCATTACTTTGTGGATATCTCGAAGTGGAATTGAGGTGACCAATTCTCAGTTTTTGTAGCAATCTATGACTTCGGAGTTGGCGAACTATAGTCTGTTGTCAATGAGTGTTGTATATGGATGCCAAATCGGCAAATGATGTTCTTCCAAACAACAGACTTTACAATGACTCTGGTGATTCTAGTCAGCGGTTCTGCCTTTATCCACTTTGAGAAGTAATCCGTGGCCACTATTAGGTACTCCTTGCTTCCTTGAGCCTTGTTAAGGGGCCCAGCTAAGTCAATGCCCAATTGTATAAAAGCCATAATCCTGTCAAAGTATTAAGCTCTTCTGCATGTTGATGGTTTATAGGCGCATACCTTCGACATTTGTCGCATCTTTGGGCACAGATAGTGGCGTCTCGTCGTATAGTGGGTCAGTAATATCCAGCAATTAATGCTTTCTGGGCCAGCGACCTTCTTCCTACATGATTTCCACATACTCTGGAATGGATGTCACTTAGGATCTATAGGCCTAGATTTAGAGTGACAGATAAGGGGTGAAGTCTGGAATAGGAGCGTCGGTACAACATCCCACGGATGACCGTGTACCTCGACGCCTTTTGGAATAATTTTATGGCGAAGTTGCAATCTTCTGGTGATTTTGTCTTGTATGTAGTCAATGATTTTGTCCATCCAATTTTCTCGGGTGTCAATGACGACTATTACTTCCAGCTCTGGCTTGTGAGTGCTTGGAACAGTGAGGTACTCAAAATGGATCGTTCGCCGGAAGGAATAGTCGATAATTGAAGCTATGTTTGTCAGTGCGTCGGCATGGCTATTTTCTTATCTTGGGATCTGTGTGATTTCATTCTTCTGGAATTTCTCGAGTAGCTTCTTGACTTTATTTGGGTAGAGTCCCATCGTGGGATGGTGAACCATGTAGTCTTCTGTAACTTGGTTAACTATGAGCATTGAGTCACAGTGAATTGACAGTTCCTTTACCTAGAGTTCTTCTGCTACCCTGAGTCCTGCTAGGAGTGCTTCATATTATGCTTCGTTATTGCTTGTCTTGAATTTGAGTTTCAGAGATTGTTCGAGTATAGTATCATCTGATGTCATTAAATCGGCGACACCCCACCAAATTCATCTTTCAACTCTGAATTTCCACTGGAACTTCCACCATTCGCTCACATACAAGCCTAGAAGGTAAGAAATTTCACCCTGACTCGCAATTATTTTGTCTTATTTTTTTTTTCTTTTGAATAATGAACTAAATTAGATTTTCGATTTAGGGATTTTAAAATCAAAGTAGGGTTTTCGATTTTCAACTTGGGTTTAATTTGGTCTGCTGTTTCTTGATTGCAGCTGTTGGTTGTTCATGATGTTTGAATCCTTGTGCAGCTTGAGGCAATTTTATAACCAAGGAATTTAGTTCTTCGTAAAAAATTAAAAAAAAAATTAAAAAAAAAACGTTTTGAAAATAATAGATTTTCAATAAAAATTTTATTCGGAATTTTTTCCTTTTCTGGTAACTGAAGAAAACCTCGTGCCAAGGTTTTACTCTTAAAGTCGGCCATCAGACACATAAGCCGACATTTTGTCGACGCAAAGACAGCGCTGTGTAAAGCCTGTAACGCATGCACAGCCGAGAAACAAATAATAAGAAACATACAACCACGTGGAATATTAAACGAGTGACTATGATCATGACGTCCGAGCCTCGAGCCCCAGTTGTTATTTTGCGCACGCGTTTCACATGCCGTTTTTCCCTCATGTGCGCGCCTGTCATTTTGTCACAACACACTCAAATGTAAAAAACAAACATACACCCCAACTTTTGCCCTACTCAAATATTTTCCAATATATAAACACCCCCTCCTTAACTCCCTTCCTTACTCATTTCCTCTCCACCTGCCTCTCTCTACTCTCTCTCTCTCTCTCTCAAAATATGACTACTTTGGAGTCCATGAGCAGCACCTTCTCCTTGGTCTTCTTTTCCTTCGCATCCTTGTTTTCTTTGTTTTCGTTGCTGATCTTCATCATCAGGCTCCGGCCATGGTGCAACTGCCACATATGTCGAAGCTTTCTGAGCTCGAGCTGGTCAGGAAGCTTCGACAATCTATGTGACTGGTATACTCACCTTCTCAAAAAGTCGCTCTCCGGAACCATCCACGTCCACGTCCTCGGCAATATAATCACCGCCAACCCAGAAAACGTCGAGCATATCATCAAAACCAACTTCCACAACTACCCGAAAGGTAAACTCTTCACAACCATTCTTGGCGACCTTTTAGGCCTCGGAATCTTTAACGTCGATGGCGACGGGTGGCAGTTCCAGCGTAAGATGGCGAGTTTAGAGCTCGGCAGTGTCTCGGTCCGCTCCTACGCGCTAGAAATCGTGGGTGCCGAAATCCAATCCAGACTGATTCCGTTATTAGCCTCGGTTGCAGGTAACGAAGGCGAAAATGGCGTCGTTGACATACAGGACCTGTTTCGACGCTTTTCCTTTGACAACATCTGCAAATTCTCTTTCGGATTGGACCCTGGCTGTCTCCAGCTATCCCTTCCAATATCTGACTTTGCGGTGGCCTTTGACTTGGCGTCAAAGCTCTCTGCGGAGCGGGCAATGACGTCGTCGCCTACCGTGTGGAAGATAAAGAGATTTTTCAACCTTGGATCGGAGAGGCAGCTGAAGGAAGCCGTTAAAGTGGTGGACAACTTGGCCAAGAGCATCATCAAACAACGTCGTGAAATGGGTACTTTTTCGACGCAGAAGGACCTTCTCTCTCGATTCATGGCCAACATTGAAGACGATCAGTACCTCAGAGACATTGTCGTGAGCTTTCTGTTGGCGGGCCGTGACACCATCTCTTCCGGGTTGACCAGCTTGTTTTATTTACTCGCAAGACACCCGGAAGTGAAGCGGGAGATCCGGAAGGAATTGGATCAGGTCATGGGTCCGACTAGAGAAGGACTTGCGACTGCGAGTTTTGATCAAATGCGGGAAATGCACTACTTGCATGCGGTGCTTTATGAGACAATGAGGTTGTACCCGCCGATACAATTCGATTCCAAGTTCTGTCAGGAGGATGATGTGCTACCCGATGGTACTTTGGTACGGAGTGGGACTAGAGTTACGTACCATCAATACGCAATGGGCCGGATGGAGAGCATTTGGGGTTCGGATTGTCTCGATTTCAAGCCCGATAGGTGGTTGAAGAAGGGGCTTTTTTCGCCCGAGAGTCCGTACAAGTACCCGATTTTTCAAGGCGGGGAGAGGGTTTGTTTGGGGAAGGAATTGGCGGTGATGGAAATGAAATGTGTCGCTGTCGCACTTGTGGGGAGGTTTGATATTCAGATTCTGGAACCTGAAAGGAGACCGCAGTTTGTCCCAGGCCTCACTGCCACCGTGAGGGGCGGCCTGCCGGTTCGAATTGAAGAAAGGGAAGGCTGATGAGCAGATAAACATTTTGGTGGTTTCATGCATGCATAAATACGTACTATAGGTCTCTATATATAGTTTGCCTTTCAGCTGCTGGGGAACATTAGAAGTGGTTGGCACTTGGGGGTAGAATAAATGCTAACTTATTCGACTAACCCATAAGGTTGAATTCATGAGCAGAAGTCACAAATTTGATGTATATATATGGTTTAATAGTTCAAAAGGAAAATGGGTTAATTTGTGGTTCATATTGTCATGGTTCTTCCTATCACTGGGTCACTTTATCATACTGTAAATGAGGCAAAATATTATTAGGTACTAGATATATGGTATAATGGTACAAAGGGAACTAAATGAGTGTATGCAGTGGCTAGGCTGCTAGCTATAGTAGCCTAGACGACCAGTTTATTACCATCTATATATAAACAGTAGTTTGTCTTCTATATCTGTACTACTCTTGGCCTACAGAACGAAACTGGGAAGTATAGAGCTGTACTGTATTACTTTATATTTATATGTTATCTTGATGTATTGTTGGTCCATATATTCTTCCGGTTTGAGTAATAGTAAGTAACTGGTTCATTTTCTAGAGACAGCCTTGGAGCTCCATTGATTGAAAGGAAAACCTCTCAGCTGCAATCAATGCAACAAGAGCAATTCTTCCATACAACGAGTACTACGAAATTTTGCTACATCACACTATTTAACTCATCGTAGAAATGAAAGACAAATGCATAACTGTGTACAGTTGGTGGTAAAAAATAAAAATTTCAAAAGAACATGTAGAAAAAGAAACCAACTATTATTATAAATATGTATGGAATGTGTTAACGCTCAAAATTGGTGAAGCCAATAAAGGTAGAATTGGTCAAGTGTTGCCTTTGATGGACTTGGGTTTTGCAAACGATACAGAAAAGACAAAGGATTTAAGTGGTTCACCCCTCAAAACTAGACTACATCCATTAAGTCTCTTAGATAAATGACCAACTAGATTACAAGTAGCGGTCGGCCAGCATAGTACAAGTCAATTCGTTCAACCCCCTCTAAAGAGTACTCATCCGCCTTATATAGGCCATTCTCTGAGTCTTCAGCCTATGGGCTCAAGTCTATCACTTCTTTTCTATTTAATGGGTTGAATGTATAGATTAGACTTGCTAGTTGTCCTTCCATTCTTTGGCTAACATATAGCACTGGGGTGACACTTGCCCAAGTCAACTTGTGTCCTCTTTTGGGATGGCGCAGCAAACCACCTCGCTTGGCCCTAGAGTTGGTCGGGACTCGTACTTGAGCGTTCTACTTGTCAGCCTTTATGTCCCTTCGTAGGCCTCTGTTCTTTCGTCTAGCTGCCATATGGCTCATAGTTGACATTTGAGTAGGCATGCTCTTTTTGCTCCTAGGACCTTGTGCGTTAAAGTTGTCAATGGCCATTTTCCATCTAGTGCTTGGATTGATTGCTGATTAAACACTAGAGGCCAGGACTTCTTAAAGCACTTAGCTTCAACTTTCCACGTTCATTAGACCTTGATTTTTCTTTACACCTATCACGTTCGGAAATGACTCTACGTTAACAAGTCCGCCAACTCCTTATCCAAGGGTTCTTTCTTGGGTATGGAGTTGCAAGGGTTGGTCGACACTTAGGGGTGGCACTTAGGTGTTGTGTTGCATGCCCATAATGGTGTGCCTTTGGCGATCGACTCTTTTTTCTTTAAGCGCTCGCCTCAGAATCTCATCAGTTACCAGACTCTTGAGTCAGGAGCTAGTGTTGTCAGGAACATGTACTTGTTAAGCATATGTTCGTCGTAGGTTGGTGGTGGAATTGAGGGGCCTCCTTATTGAAGGTGTAACAGGTAGGTGTAACCTCGTGGCCCGTGAAGTGGTTTCACATCCCTCTACATCAGAGATTGAGCAAGTGGGTTGCCACGTGTCACGATATGGTCATTTTGGCGCTCTTTATCAACGGCTAAGATCGAGCGCTCGGGGCTGTATAACTCATGACCATCTCTAGAGACTTAAGTTTTACCAATCTCGAGTCTCTCAAGTTAGCTTATTGTGCTAGTATCTTTTCTTTTGTTTTCCTTTGGTACATTTCACAGTAGTTTCGATATTACTCTGACTTTAATGTTGTAGGTTGCCACCGATGTCAAACAACACCGGCAAAGACCAAATTTGGCTAGTCTAGTTGATAGAGTGGAGTAGGGCATTCTTTATGACTTAATAGCCTAGGTAGATCTATAGCGTTGACTTTCCTTAGCAATTAGGGTCTAACTTTGCAAGTAGTTTACTTCGTATTTCTGAGATCCCCAAAATATATGTAGATACTGAGCACGCCTATTGTCAAGCATCTGACTCTGAAAACGAAGGCCAAGATGACTGCCTTGGTAAATCAACCATCACTCCTATTCGCGAAGGTGCCAATCATAGTTAGGGGACTCTTCAACGGCTGCCCATGGGGACAAGTCCAATTTGGTAAACTTCTGCTTTCTACACTACTACCTCATGAGCGAGATAGAAACATGGAAGGACAAGAAAATGTATTCTCGAGTTGAAATTCTATCGGATTTATAAACTTTAGAATCGTACTCATTCATGGACGTAATAATTGTATGCATCAGGTGATGTCTTTCATGATTAGACGGTCCATAGGAGTGAGCCAAAAAGCCATGGAGTCCTCGTTCGGGAGGTACTTCCGTGGGTAATGCTTTAGGCATAAGTCTTCGAATAAAGATCATGGCGGAGGCTTATTCAGCTCTTTTATGCCATTGTTGGCTACGATGGTTTCTCAGCTTCTTGATAGTCAAGTGGAGATTCACATCTTGTGCCCACATAAAGTGGTTTCTATTAGAAACTTCCAAATCAGTGAGATCAAACTTGTGATGGTTCGACAATCCACTGAATGGATGGAATAAGATTGTGAATAATGTTATAAGAAATAAAATATCCATAAGCATCAAAGTTAGAACATTCAGGTTCTAAGACATGGTGTATATGAAAGATTCGAGTTTTCATGGGTGTATTGTTTTATGAAAACTTCGGGTTCAAAGGCACTAAATTTGAAACTACAGGTTCAATTTAGTTTATGAACGTTTAGTTCATAAAAAGAGAGGTTCCTGTAAGAACATAGAATACAAGGTACTGATTTAAATGCAATGGATTTGAGTTGCTTCGGGAACTTAAGGATGAGCGCTTCGGGACTACGAAAGGATGTCAACGGTTCAAAGAAGAAAAATAAATTATTGAATCGTTAATATCCAAAAGCGATCTTCAGGTTAATAATTTTGGATTTCTTGTCAGATTAATGGACTACTGGTCACTTTTAATTAATTCAATAAATCGGGATCATACAAGGTCGATCGTGGAAGAAAAATAATGACATACTGTTCTTATTAGCTTCAATTGGCAGTGGGCCAAGTGACAAGTGAATTATAGGTTTATTAGTGTTAACCAAAACATCCCAAAAATTAAATGGGTATGGTTATGAAGCGGGAATGCCAAAAATTAGCATTGAATCGAAAAAACACCGTAGCCCAGCTTAATTAGGTTGGTTGTAATGAATGGGCAAGGCCCTACAACAAGGCTGTAGGCTTTTAGGGGCGACGGGAAGGCTGCAGGCCTTTGGGCCATGGGTTGGGATAAGCCCAGTAGCTCAAAGCTGCTGGAGTTAGGCCAAAAACAAGAACATGGAAGCAAGCCCAGTTGCGCTGGCTTGGGCTGGTGCGAGACGAAGCCCAATAGCTCAGAGGCTATTGGCAACCAGGTTGAGACTCAAGGGCTAGCCCAGCAACACATAGGCTGTTGTAGGCAGGCCATGTGTATGGACAAGGCCCAGGAAACATCAAGCTCACTGGAAGTGGGCCAGGGTACAAGTACAAGCCCAGCATGGCTGCATGCCTGATGGAATGGGCTAGACGCTTCAGGCCCGTGGAAACCTTACCCAGGCCAAAGGGTCTGATTGTATGTATATGCGTAGCAAGCCCAAATGGTTGCTAATGTCGGTCTAGATGTCAAAACGACGTTATCTAGTCACAGCTACTCAACGGGCTAGGCTGTAGGCCAACCAACGTGGCTCAATGTGTGGTGGTGACGCGGCGTGGAGCTGGAAAAAAAAAAATCCCAATATTTTTTATTTTTTTTCAACTCTAGGGTTTGAAAAACCCTAATTGTTATTAATTTATTTCAATGCTTTGACTCACAAATTCCACATAGCAAAAATTCCGTAATGCATGAAACATATATATGTATTGACAAATATAAGAAACATATACAATATATATATATATATATATATATATATATATATATATCAGAAGGAAAATATAAATATAGGGGGTTCATGCATCATGGGGAATGTTTTCATGCTTCATGGTCATTCAAATATCTTACTTTATTTTAAGCGTACCTGATTGGTAGAAAACTATAAAAGCCTTTGAATTTGTAGAAGATCACTCTCGGAAAGCCGGAATTGCATCTCCGATGCGTTGTATCACGTTTAACACAAAAAAATTAAATTGAATCAATAGTGTGTAGATCAATTCAATAAAATAATAAATTAATCATAAAAAGAATGATTAAAACGTAATACTCCCCCGATTGAAGATCAAACTCCCTTTAGCATAGCATCAAGAGCGTGCTAATAACGTGTTATAGGTATAATTTATTAAACAATTATGGAGGCCAGAGAGATAAGAGGTGTGGCACATAGAGAGAGAAGAGAGAGATGTGTAATTGTCAGGTGTGTTTTATTCCACTTCATTGTGCCTTTATTTATAGTAGTAGGGAAGGTTAATTCCGTACCCTAATAGGATTACAACTCTAATAGGATAATATCTAGTCTAAGAGATATGGTAGAATCCCATAAGGATATCCTATATATGTTAGGATTTAGGATTTACACAATCACATTCCTAATCTAGCAAGACTGCAACAGAAACAAAATTTTTATTGGTTAAAAGTGGAATAAGGGACCCAACATTAAAATTAATCAAAAATAAATTTGACATTAATGTCAAATTTTACTCCAAATCAACAAGCCTTCAAATCCAGCAAATAGCACTTCAGTTGGAGAGACTTTTGATGTCAAATATGCACAATGGCATTCCACCTAGGATTTTGACATCTCATCTGGAAATGCTCCAATCATTCAACAAAACAGACTACATACTTTCAAACCAAAGCTACCTTTACTTGTTTCATTCATTTTGCCTTACTCAAAAGACCACTTAAAACCAAGACCACCGGCCTTTAGGAAACTTACCTTTAGATTTTAAGACCAATTAGAATTTGTTGTGCAACCATCTCTTTTTACAGTAACAATTTACCAGCCTTACGATAGTTAATCTCGTTGATTGTAACCCCTTACAAGGAAGCATCATTAACCCAATTCGATGGCCTCATATCTTATCTGATAAGAGTTCTATCATTAACCATTTTCAGTTTTGTTTTAATGAATGGTTTTCTCACAGTTAGGGTTGCCAATATCTAATAGTTTTGATACATAAATGATTTCCAAAATAGTATTGTTAACTTATTTTTCATGTTTATATTTTGATTTCCTCAATTCAGAGACCAAAAATAAACATGAGTGTGCAAAGAAAGAAATGCAAAATTGTGTGCTACTAGTTTTGAGGAAGGCCGGCTTATAAGTCTTTTGAAGTGGGGTTGAAGCTCGACATGAATAAAGCGTACGACCAGGTCGTGTGGAACTTTTAAGAGGAGGATATGTGGATTATGGCGTTTGACCATAGATTGCGGGCACCCGAGTCGAAAGTTCAAGCCTTGGAGAGGAATTCGGCAAAGGGGACCCAATTTCCCACCTTGTCCAGCAGGCCTTCACTTCTAAATTCCTCAATGATAGAATCCGTAACGATGGCACAATGTTATCACATTCATTATCTTCTCTGCAGGAGGACTTGCATAGAACGAGTTCATCACCACCGTGGCGTTCCAAACCAATAATACAATATCATGTGTAAGTTTCTCTCCACATGACATTGCAATATTGGACCGAAACGCCATGACGGCAGTAAACACATTTCATGTAACTTGCTCTCCTCTACGGGTGCTAAATTCCAAATGCTGCTACTAATATTCATACAACATTAAATGTGAACGCCAAATTAATTTTTCGGTGCATATTTCCTACAGGATATAGAACAGAAAACTTGATTCATGAAGACAAAATCTCATGATTTACCAATTCAATTTCAATAGAGAACAATCCACGATTTCCTAGAACTTCAATAAGTAAACAATCCATGATTTCCTAGAACTTCAATAAGTAATCCAAAAAGGAATTCTGTTGCAACATTCAACATTCGGAGCTAGGGCGTAGCTTCAGAAATCGAATCAAGAGTGAAAACACAACCTCATTCTCATTAAATTATGTAAAGCAACTAACACCATAAAAATCGTCAAAAACTATAGAACCATTTGACACCAAATTCTCTACAAATCAGTTAAGAAATCATCATATGGCAGTAAGGACAAATTGTTGATGAGAATGCATGAGAGACTGAATAATAACACGAAGTTCCCGGTCCAATTAGGAGATATTTGCGTTTTTCAGAGATGTTGAGGTTACCAGACCTGCAGATGTCCGCATTACTTGCTCCCCAAGTAAAGCAATACAAGAATCGTCAGTCTTCAAATGAAGTTGCACCAATTCCCATATCTTTTTCTTTTGAATCTGCAGAAAGTGATCAACAAGAACCATAAATGCAAAATAAAGGTATATGATAGATGAGGCAAAACTTGACCCAACTCTTCCATGACAATCTAGTGCCTCTGGCCTGAAGCATATATATGTTTTCTATTTTTTTTTTTTTTTTTTGTCGGTCCAATGGAGATTCTGTTATACAGACAGCAAGAGACAAACAACCACCAAACACTAGAAAGAAACTGAGAACCCCCAATCCGTAAACACAATGGCATTGTCTCAGAAGGTACCCCTAGTTAGCCATGACTTATCAAAATCAGAACAAGCGAGAACGCGGGCGGCTAAACCCAACTTTCTGTGCACATCACCTGTTTACCTTGCGCAGCAACCCAATGATGCACAGAAAATTATTGACTATCCACGATGTAGCCGTTCAAAACCACTGGTCAACATTTGATCCTGCTATCATCCCTCCTGGTTCCCATGGATCATCAGAGTAGATTTCAACCTCGTATTCATTCAGAGGCTCCTGCAAGGTAGAATCCTGAGAGTACGTTGAAACAAAGTCACTGCATTTGCTCACAATTTGCCATGACATACTCGGATGCTTTATGACAACAGCGGACACATTGTAAATAACTCACAGGGTCCAGCAGGTTATGTTCAAAGAGACACTCACATCTGGTTTTCAGATATACCAAAAGATGTAAGCAATTTAACTCTGTTGCTTGCAGGAAACTGTATGCACGTGCACATTCGTTTAACTAAAAATTCTGAAATGCCAGTAATCTATGGTAGAATGTTCATTAATCCACCTTGTGCCAAAAGGTAACCCAAACCAACCCCCAGAGTCCAAGGACCGAGTAACAAGAATATTCGAAAGACTCTAGATACTCCTTGCTGATAGGACACGGAGGAGTAGTCTCAATTTTCTCCCATAGATATTTTTTGCAGGAATGGAGTTGGGGAAGATTCTACAGAGGAACTGGCAAAGTTAAGGGTATAAACATTTCATATGAACCTCGTGTCCAATTGATGTGAGGATTGCAAGGGTTATGTTATCTGTCCAGCCTGAGCTAGCTTAGACCTTGTGTTGTCTGTCCATATACTCAGACTTTGCCCGAGAAACATACTCCTGAATAGGGCTCAACACCCAGGTTCGGGTTCCCCAATTAATGAGATCTGCCACCATTTGGACCAGGCATATTCAATAACCGAATAATCATGAACTTAGAAGTTTCCTGTTGCATGAAAAAAATAATCTTGATTTCTGTACTCCTTATCAAACTTAATCTGGTTCACAATAAAATTCAGCATCGTATAAATTTCTTGTGATTCAGGATATGATTTATCATGCGCTATAAATTTGTGAAGGGTTCCAAATATCTCCACAAAACTAAAACCAGGGGACTTCTTCACCCCTCTCCTCTCCATGGCTTCTCGCAGGCTTCTTGCATCATCCCAGCGTCTGAAAACAGCATAAACATTTGATAAACCAACATATCTACCATCATGGTCTGGCTGTATCTCTATAAGCTTCTTTCCGACAATTTCTGCTAGATCTAATTTTCCATGGTTCATGCATCCGCTAAGTAGAGCACCCAACATTGAAGCTGTTGGCTCCTTGGACATTTGACATATAAACTGGTATGCCTCCACTACCTGGCCTCCACGTGCTAAAACATCCACCATGCAAGCATAATGCTCACACTTGGGTGTCATACCATGTTTACCAATACATTCAAAGAAATGCCAAGCTTCCTTCACTAATCCCCCATGGGCACAAGCACTCAACAAGCACAAGTACGTTATCTCATCTGGAGCAATCCCGATTATTTGCATTTCGCTAAAAATTTTGAGTGCCTGTTGGACTAACCCATGCATTGCAAGTCCTCCAATCATTGCATTCCATATCAACACATCAGATTGATGCAGTGAACCCCCACGAAACACACCTAAAGCCTCCTCTATTGCCCCACATTTTGCATACATATCCACAAGTGATGTTTGCAACACCAAAGTTAATGGCAATTCATTCTCAGCCATATAACAATGCATCACCTTCCCTTGTTCAAGCGCACCTAGGTGCGTGCATGCGCTCAAAACACTCACCATTGTTACCTCGTTTGCTTTAGGCCCCACAACGCACATTCTCTCAAATACTGCCAAAGCCTCACTAAACTCCCCAGCCTTAACATACCCATCAATCAAAGAACTCCAGGACACAACATTATGCTCCGGCATCAACTCAAATACTTCCCGTGCTGAATTCACATCCCCACACTTTGCATACCCATCCAACATCGAATTCCAGGAAACCGAGTTTCTCACAGGGATTCCATCAAACACCTTACGTGCATACATGATATCTCGACAAGTAGCATACATATGGATCAAGGAATTGCTTATGAACCTATCAGACTCGAAACCATCTTTAGCAATATGGGCATGCACAGCCATACCCAGTTCTCGCTTCAATAAACGAGCTGACGCTTTTACAAGGAAAGGATAGGTTAAATAATCCGGAGAGACCCCATGACGCAACATTTCGACGAAAACTGATAGGGAGCGATTCGGGTTTTTGCTGTTGGAGTAACCTCTAATAACTGTGTTCCAATAAAAAATTGTTGGGTGAGAGAGCTGTGAGAAAACTCGATATGAGTATTCGATATTACCCAAGTTGGATAGCGCTGAGAAAGAGAGGATTTTGGAAGTCAACAAGTGGTGTTGGGAGAGGCCTAAAGTGAGGAGCAGAGCATGTATTTGCTTGAGCTCAAACATCGATTTGCAATTTTCATGGAGTGCGACTAGCTTTTGAATTATACTAGCATGCTTGCTTGGAAATGACACATTCGACAGTTGAGGATTAGACACGGAGAGTACCTGGTTAGGCGAGGCAGGAGGAGGCTGATTTTGATGATCCTTTTCAGAGCCAAACCATACTCTTTGGCCAGGGAGGGAACCCTCAGGCGGCACAAGAAGCTCAACATTCTCATGGGAAGCATCCGAAGCTGCCATAAGCATTCCATTAGACTTCACACCGCGCATGTTCCTCGGCTTCAGATTAGCAAGCACAACTACATTTCTATCCTGCATCCAACAAACACAAAATCACATTGCATACAATTGTCAATCTGATCATTCTCATTTCTGTAACATAAGAATCGATGAACTTTTTAGGCCAACATAACCGATATAATAGGTGTGAAGTTTTATCACAGAAGTCCTCGGTCAGATTAGTAGTAAACCTCCCACATATAAATTGTATATTATTTTGTTATACATTCGACATGAGACTTTCTCCAACAAGAACCAAATATACATACATATATCCAAATTCACATTATGTTTTGAAATCCATATGGGTTATTTGCAAGCTAAGGAATTTCTTGCTAATTAAGAGTTCAGGTACCTGAAGGTGATCAAGAGGCACATATTTGACAAGGCCACTGCAGATGGTTCTGGGTTCGGGCTCGCCGACGTCAACTTCCTCCACATAAAGAGAATCAGCCTCCTCATGCCTCCATGCCTTAAGAACTCGGCCAACCCTTATGTCGAGCACGTCGGCAGCATCCTTTATCTTCTTCTGTTCATCGGCAAACTTGCTCACCGGCGCCGCCTCGTCGACCACAGCCGCATCCCTCACTACCTCAGAAGAAGCAGTAGCGGCAGTTGCAGAAGCGTCGTCGGCCGAGGCGGCGGTGCAGAAGGGAGAAGATGAGTACCACAAGGCAGCGATTCTTGGTGGTGGTGATAGTGTGGGTTTTCCGCGGCGAATGCGGATGTGATAGTAATTTTGATTGACGGCGGAATTGATTTGGTGGAGATTGAGAGGGCGGTGCGCGTGGGCAAAGGTGAAGAGACGAGGGACGCTGATGCTGATGCTGGTGCAGCTTCCTTTCAAAAGGGTCGTTGCAGCCATTCCCTTCCCTCTCTTCCCTATCCTCAATTGTAACTCACTAGCTTTGGCTATCCGTTCTTCTATTTGAGTGATGGAGGAAATTGGAGGAATGGTCCATGAACTACGATTGAATTGTAGTTTTGGCTTTTAAACTCAAAAATTCATTAGATTTGATCCCTGAATTTAACAAAATGTAGAACATTGGTCCCTTCGTACTAACATCCTAAGATTTTCCGTTAATTTGATGACGTGGTCTTTGTGGGCTCCATATTTTTGTTCACTAATTGCCAAATGGCTTAAAAATTCAAAATAAAAATAAATACAAACATTGAGAAAGAAAAAAATAAAAATACTAAAAATATAAAAATATAAAAAGTTAACTCTCTCCCGTCTTCCCTTCTGCCTCGCCTCCTCCAAACCCCAGCCACACCATTGTAGCACTCTCCAAACAACCAAAACAAAAGAAAGTTTCTAATCCAAATTTCGAACACGTCTCCCTTTGTAAACGAATTCACAATGACATCCATCCAGGCTGTCTCGACAGGTAAGATTCAAGAATTTTGTGGGATGCGGGTTCGGGGTTGGGTGAAGTCTGAGTTCCGTGGGCTACAGGTTGGGGTCGGCTGGGGAGTGGGGATTAACGTTTGGGGGTTGGAAGTGGGAGCTTTGGCGGGGTGTGTATCAAAGATTGCAGTTGAAGGGGTGGCCTGCGAGTGTTGGTGGATAAGGTATACAGGTGAAACTAACATGTAAACACTTTTAACCAAAACTTAACGGAATTGGTAACGAAGGAATAACGCTCCACGTCTTATTAGGTTCAAGGACCAAATATAATGATTTTTTAGTTTAGGGACTAAAGCTACAATTTGAAGATAGTTAAGGGAACATTCCTCCCATTTCCTTTTTAGTGATGCTATCCAATAACAAGTCCACCCCTTTAAAGGGGAGGGCATGCAGTCAGATCATCTTTGTAAGGATACTAGGGATCCTCCAATCATATATATTCATCGTACATAGTGCGGTCATAAATCATTGTAAATTTTTTTATTTAAAATTGAATATAAACAGTATCTGACAAAAATTGACAACACGAAGTATGATGAATGGATGTGATTGGAGGATCCAGTGAGGATCCTCTCCCGAGGGCAAGGACAAAGGAAATTGTTATTACTTAAAAGAGCAATTGATTTGCTATTTAGTACTACGGTCTAGTGGTATTCTTCTTCATTTGTAAGTGAGAGGTCTTAGGTTCGATTCTTACCAAAGGTGAATTTGAACTACATTATTGCTAGCTCATTGTGCGGCTAAGCCCACTCCCTCCCGTGTAGATAATATCAGTTGTTCAAAAAAAAAAAAAACAATTGATTTTGTGCAAGTTCACTTGTTTGAGAAGACGAAGGATAAGGGCAAAGACGATTACTATTCACAAATATGTACATATTTTTTTTTTTACTTTATCCTCCACCTGTTATTATCATTTTAGATTTTCGATATGATTTTCAACCACTTTCGTCGCAATACATGTTATTATACCGTATTTTGGATTTTATAGCTTTTTCTTCCCCGAATATTATTTCTACTAAAAATTGTGCTATTTGGCCAACTTAATATGCCAAATATTGTCATTCAGTATTACGGTCTGGTTGTATTTTTCTTCACTTGGAAGTGAGAGATTTTAGGTTTGAATCTCGTAGATGGAAAATTTGATACCAAATTAGGCTGCTTATTGTGTGGCTTTGCCAAACCCTCCACAGTGTAAAAATAAAAATATCGATGTCCTAAAAAAAAATAAAAAAAAATAAAAAAAACCAAATACTGGGTTATTTTTATCCATTCAAGTAGGAAAAAAAACATAATATTTGATGAATTTGGCAGTTAGAGAACTTTTTCTCCAGTGGTACCTAACATCAAGTGGTACAAACAATAAATGAATGAGACTGAATATAGAAAATATACCAATTGTGGAAATAAATTTAATGGCTAAAATATTTGTAGCGCTACATAGCATTGAATTCACACACTAGTTAGAAATGAAATAGCATTTTTGAAAGATAGGAGCACTGCCGCTTAACACTTTAGTTCAATGATATTGATCTTTTTACTTATAAGTGAGAAATTTTAAATTCGATTTTATGAATGACAAGTTCGAATCAAATTATTATGACTAATCACATTGTGTGAATGACAAGTCCGAATGAAGGTAATTAGTTTGTTTATCTTGCGTTCAACTCCTTCCTTCAATCACTTGTAAAAAGAATAACAAATTGACAATTTTTTTTAAACAATAAAAAATGGGCATTCAGAAGTAAACAAAAAATGCCAATAAGCATTATGATACTTTCTTTGCCCCTATACATTCCACGAACCATAAGCGATCCTGCATTTTGATCAAGTTATATTTTCTTTTCAGGAGGCAAAATCTGCTGGGGATTTAGGTTGCTAGGACAGAGCTTCTTTTCACTTGTCTTACGTTGTCCCTTCCGGGGACATCCGATAAAATTGGAACGATACAGAGAGATGTTCAAGGTTTAGGAATGTTGTAAAAAGTTCATAAATGATCTTTCGCAAATAAAACTATCAAATCAGTATCAAAATAGTTGACATGATCTTTGTAGGTTAAAGGATCAAGTAAATCCAAAAGCTCGCTTTGCGGAGTCAAGGATGTTGGAGAGGAGCATTGAGATTACAACAGGTCCGACCCCTCCTGGCACGGGTGTTATGGCCGACACCACTTTAACTGCCTCTTCATAGCACACATCTCCGGTGATACGGAAACCTCGCCTGCTACTAGGATCCTGCATAGTATGCTGTAATCTTTGATCAAAATTTATTTACTGCAAAAATAAGAAATCATGAGCTTATCTATAGATTAAAACCCTAGATAACAACATACCCTAGTTCTTAGAAAACAAACTAATCATGATGATCCGTTAAGCCCTATTTAAACCATAAGCAAAGACCCAGGATACAATTAAACCACAAGCAAACAATGGCATCGCTGAAATAACACTATTAATTCCTTGAAAAAACAAGGATAAAAGCAATTCTACAATCGACCAAGAACAACCCCTAAATGACCAATTCCATTAAGTTAGAAGCTTTGTCCAGAGCTTCTGGAAAGGGTTTTTCTTTTTTCATTTCAACCTTCTCACTTACCTTTTCATCTCAACCCTTCTACTCATGCCGCGTGTATTCCACAAGCACGCAAAACTAAAAATTTGATTACTTTTTAGTTGACAAACCAAAATGTTAATTATACTAAGGGAGAAAAATAGTGTATAATTAAAATTTTAGTTTGACATTAGAAGAAGTGAGATGTTTGAAATGAGAAGCAGAGAAGGTAAGTGAGAAGGTTGCTAGCATTTCTCTTACATATTAATCGATGTTCAGCTATACATTAACTAGTGATGGTGTGGTCAATAATACCAGTAATAAATATATGGTCCTAGATCCGAGTAGTAATGACATAATGCAACAGAAATTTCATGAAAACTTCATTGTAATAGGCGGATGAGTAACCTTTTAAACTATACTATTAGTAAGGATGTGCAGTAGCGTTCAAGGATCCCTCATTGTCCTTAACTTGCCTCAGGGACTAATTTCTACCCTCGACGTATTTAAATTTAATCCGCCATCAGGCCTGTTAAATACTAAGGATGTTATAAATATCCTTACGATTTTCTATGGTCAGGACTCGTATGATCCTAAGCACTTCAATCTTCCTTTGTGATCACAAATGAATAAAGAGAGTAAAGTCACAAAATTCAAGTTTTTGTGATCCTACAAATCTAGTTTCGCTAGAAAATCATACGGAATGGTTTGCATAATAACTCTAAAGTGGCCAAGTTATGGAAATCCTATATCAAAAATGCATTTTAGGGTTGCAGGCGGGGACATTGAACTACTAATTTCGTTGTACACAATCCTAAAGCCAGGAAACATAGATATTTCTCTTTAGAAGAAACAGATGAATGTACATTGATGTATTCAACCATAGATAAAAACATGAGAATTCACCTTTACTGAATTTGTCCCCATATCGACTACAACTGCCCTTGGCATCAGCCAATCGCATCCGACTATATTTGGAATGCCAACATCTGAGACAACAATATCAGCTCGACGAGTAATTTGTTCTGGGTTGTTAGTGAATGAATGGACAGTACAAACAGTTGCATGGTGCCTCTGTCAAGGACTAAGGCAGCATCATTGAACAAATATTCAAACATTCCGATTTCTATACAGTAGAGAACAAAAGTTTTGTATCACCTGCAATAGCAATGAAGTGGATAATCCCGCAATCTTGCTTCTCCCAATTACCACCGCATTCTTCCCAACGATCTCAACTCCATACCGGAGCAACAACTCTATGCAAGCCTTAGGAGCACAAGGAATGAACAACGGCTCCTTTCCCCGCAATGCAAGGTTCCCCATATTAAGGGGATGAAAGCCATCCACATCTTTTTCCGGACTAACGAAATTTATAACCCTTTCCTCGTCCAAATGCTGAACCAAATACCAAATTAACAACACTAAACTTAATACAAAGCAACAGTTGTAAATAAATTTCAAATTCAAACAATTTGGTACCTGTGGCAGAGGGAGTTGAACAATTATACCGTGCACAGACGGGTTCTTGTTAAAACCCGAAACTACATCAATAAGCCGATTTTGAGAACAATCTTGGGGCAACTGCACAATGGAAGTTTCAATCCCAACTTCATTACAAGCCTTTAACTTTGTATTGACAAAAGCTTGGGAGTCCTCTCTGTTGCCCGCCAAAACCACAGCCAACCCAGGAACGCTTCCAATGGCAGCTTTCATTCTACTTATTTCAGAAGCTACCTTTGATTTTATATCCTTTGCAATCGGCTTTCCGCTCATAATTTCAGCACTTCTCGTACCTGCTGCGTTTGCAGCGTTGCATACAAATTACAATCGGCAGTTTAAACTAAAGGAAATAAGAGAGAGACCCATGATTGGGAATGTGCTGAAAATGTAAAAGTGTGGTGGGGAAAAGCACTTACGGTGGACGCCGCTGGAGAGGAGACGGTGGGCGGTTTGGGTGGGTCTCCGGACGGAAGGGAGAATGAGAGGGCTTGAACATGACGGTGACAGCTTCGCTGAAAACAAGGCTCTGGCTTTGGTACGAAATCTGTGGCAGACGCCCACCATAACGTCGCTACCTTCTATCCTTGATTATCGTACTATGCTCTCTACTGCTTTATTCGGTATCCAATGGTCCAGCGAAAGAAAAACCAAAGCGTAAATTCATTTTGCAAATGAGGAAGAAAACTACGTAATCAGTAGTGTTAAAGTGGCTTTGCATTTTAGTTGAAATTTATAAAAAATTAAGTTATAACGAAATACTCTCAGTGTTATTTATTTTTAACAAAAAATTATATTTTTATATTTTTTTGGTATTATTTATTACATCTTTATTTATCATTTTTCATTAAAATTAAAAAAAATTTTGAACTTTTCGTTAGTTTCTTATTAAAAAAAAAAAAAATTGTTGGAGATATCAGAAGGCTTTATAAACAAAGTGATTTTTTTCCGTATTTTCTCGCTTTGGTTTTGACAAGACCGAAATGGATTATTTTTTAATAACTAAGGCTGAATCAGACCTTTCATAAATCTGTCATATTACGTGTACCTTGACAATTATGGGGTTGATCTTCAAAAGGATAGGATCGGGAACAATGTTCCAATTTCCATTCCAAAAATTTCTAATCTAGTTGAAATTGGCAATTTTAAAATTTTTAGAATCACTTATCTCAGAATTTTCATTAAAAGTTTTTTTTTTTGTATTTATATTCTTGAACTTTTAGTATATCCAATTCATTGTTCTTTTTTAATATTTGGTATAGGTTTTACAAATTAATGTAAATATATTCAAAGAACCTTACAACTGCAATTGTAATACAATTCTACAAGGGAATTGTTATTATCACTCCAAAAATCTCATTCTACACTCCTCACAAGTGTATTTTTCTTTCTAATTATAAAAAATATGGAGTACCAAATGAGATTTTTGGAGTGATAATAACAATTCATTTCATAAAACTTCCTTTCATAAAGTGACATGTTATGTCATCAAATGCTTTAAGACCTTTCCATAAGATAAGACAATTACGATGTCTCAGGTCTAATTATTAATTGTCTTAGTGTAACAATTGAGTTACTTGCTTAACATGTAACTTACTATTTCATGCAAGAACTTTTATTTGATCAACTTCAGTGTACCCATTGTGGAGCAAAAAATAATCAAGAAAATTATGGAGGTGACATGTGGACTTTTGGGTCAAAATGACAAAATTACCCTCAAGGCACACTAGGATTCCTACGCTCATGCAACGGACAATAACGCCTTAATCAAGGAAGAGTCAAAGGTGATCAAAATGGTATGTTTTTCAAATCCCTCTCATCATTCCTCATCAAATCCTTATTCCAAAGGTAACTCCCAAATTTCCTATTTAATTAAGGATTAATTGTCATGTTAATTGCAAGATATTATTTCACATAATATCTTGCAATTATTCACCCAATTACAACATATATTCCCGGCCACTATTATCCAAATAGGGTTAGCCACTCCCTTATAAATAGCCCTATTATCCAACTAAAAAGCCAAGCCATTTGCTACGCACAAATGCCTAAACACATTATGTTCATAATTCTAACTCTGGCATCAAAGATTATTCAACCAAAGCCCCCATATTCATCGTGGGCGCGTGAGGTTTTTGGCCTTAATCTTAGGTGTTACTATTTTGCAGGTGCATTTTCGTCAAAGGAAAAGACAGCGGAAATTTGCATCCATAAATTGGTGCTTTCATTGAGAGTTTGATTCACATGCTCGAAGAAGACTCTTGCATTTAAAGTTTCTCATTTCTCGTTCATTCATACATTTTTCCCACGTTCTTATTAGATTTTTATTTTATTTTATTTTATTTTTATTTTATTTTATTTTAAATTTTATTTTATTTATAAAGTTCTTTGAATAAACGTAAAAGAAAAGTATAATGACTAGAAATTCGGAAACCATGACGAATGGAACTTCCTATGTTCAAAGATCTGGATGAAATGATGGAAGACTCAATGTAGCCTTACCATGATGATCCACGAGGCTGAACTTGACAACAAGAGGAACGGTAACACCTCCACGGGGCACCATCGTGGCTATGCCAATGGCAGCCACTACGGCAATAGCCTATGGCAAGACCTAAGCCGACGGTGAAGGCACCACCTTGCAGCTGCCAGCCCATGCCACAAGGGAGCCCATCACAGCCCAAGAGGTGTAAGCAGCCCAGCTTGTTACAACTACAGCAGCCCAGGCCTAGACATCAGCAGCTGCAGCCTGGCACGCCCAAGCCCACAACACAAAGCAGCGCTAAGCCTAGGCCCACGCCACACAATAGCAGGCTCAAGCTGTGCCGAGAGAGGAGAAAGCCCAATGCACGCGCGCTCTAGCGACCCATCTTACTCCAACAGTCGAACCCGCATACTAACCTAACTAAGCTTTATACACAGTCCCATGGCTTGGTCACACTACAAACGATCTCAACCACATTGAAACAGCTGCGGCGGCTTCCTTTTGGTTTTTTTTTCTTCGAACTTTTTTTAGTCAAAATTTCTCTTGTTTTTTTTTTATTTTTTTCAATGATCATGTCATATTCGGTGTTTGATGTGTTATTGTCGCCAAATAGCTTTGTAGTTCAATAATATCTAGTAAAACCTGAAAATTGTTTTTTCTTTAAAAAAAAAAAATCTGAAAATTTGTCCTTTGGAAAGAAATCTCCGTTGAAAATAAAAAATCACAAACTAGCGGGCGGTTTTAAGTGAAGAAAAAAAAAAGAGAGGAGATAGTGGTGTCAACACTAATTTTCTGCAACAAATGAAACAAGAATACATGTACAAAGTAAATTTTTTATATTTATATAACATCTAGGGTTACAATTTCTGATTACAAAATTGATCCTTTGATTCAATCTCGAGGTTGCAATGTGTATTTGTAGAGTTATTAATCCAAGTATCGTAATGACTTGTTCTTGAACCAATGAATGCCGCAAGAGTTTTGCTTATGGCGATGGAGGAACCGGCACATGTAGTAGTGCTTGATGGTTCTTCACAAGTATGTCAAAGAATGCAGAGAGTTTTCTGAGTCTTCTGTGTGTGTAGAGTGTTTGGGAGTTTGAACGTTCGATTGTGATGATGTGTTTTGGGTTTTACTTTGTCTTGAAACCTCGTATTTATAGGCTCTGCAAGTCTTGATTGAGGCTTGATTTGGTCTAGATTTTGGACTTCATTAATTGGAGAAAGAACTAGGACTTGATTTGGGCCTGGTTCATGATTTAACTTCATCAAATAATCCTTGATTTAAGCAAATAAAGATAATTCCTTAATTCCTTTCCACCAAATGTCAACACATGTCATTATTCTTGGTGACTCATCTGGTTTTGATGAGTCACGTGTTATGTGTACGATTTGTGAGACACACAGTGCATGCCATGTAAGCCCTATCATGTCAAAATTTTAATGTGTTGGTGAATATTTATTTCACTAAAATTTCGATGTCTACAAATGTCCCCACTTCAAGGCGCAGCGTATACATGTGCTTGTCACATGTAGTAGGTGCATTTTGAAGTCCCTCCGCATAGTTAGGGGTGGTTTGGTATTGGATCCCAAACTGAAAATGGGATTTCGAATCCCAAATCGAAATTTTTTGGACATAAATTTAAAGACCAATCCTGAACTGAAATTTCAGTATTCCAGGATGGATCGAGACTGGATTTTGCGTGTTGGGCTTTTGGGCTAAAATTTGAGTTTTTTGGGCTTTAGGCTAAAATTTGGGCTTTTGGCTTGAAATTTTGTTGTATCAATTGAAATTTAGGCTTTTTACCTCATACCAATTTAAAATTTCATACCAATTGAAGTACCAATTCATTCATACCAAGTCAAATTGACGTTTCAAAATTCCGAACAACTTAATTTCATATTTCTATTTTTAATATAGTCTACTATCAAACTACTTAAATTCATCATTCAACATGCATGCAACCAAAATAAATAAATATATTCTTGGTTCGGTTTTGAATTCCTGAACCATTGAATATGTAATCCCAATTCCGTACCGAAAGGTTTGGGATCGGTTTGGTATGGATCCCTAAAATTTCTGTCACACCTAACCCACAAATAAGGATCATTCACGAGTTAGGGTGTGAGCCATATCTTAACTATAGAAATAAATTATATAACCAAGATATGGTGGAAAAATTAAAATAAAATTATTTGGAACTAATTACACAATACATCATTTAGTACATAAAATTTATCGAAATGCAGCGGAATAAAAATTTATAATAATCACTGGTTCACATATTAGTGCTCAAGATATAGGTATGTACCAAAACAATAATTAAAATGTGACAATTCTTGCAAATGCATAAAATGTATGCAAATGAGATACATGAATGTACTCACTCCTTTCTAATCCCGCTAACACATAACTAAGGCACCTAAGCCAACACGTCTCATACCATGCTTATACTACTTACTTCCAAATACCTTAGAATATGAGTTAACTCCCGTTCATCCCTTAAGCCCAATTGTTAGAATTAAATTCTCAGTTTCCACTTATATAGGCACTTCACTCGATGCCCAATTGTATATTCAAGCCTTTCCCCGACGCCTGACATATACAAGGTTCATTATTCTATATTCAAGGCAAACTTTAGCCCATGAATATCCTCACAAGTCAAACACATTACACAAGTGAGCACTTGACACAACACATCTCTTTTTCTTGTTTTACATGAATGCTTATGTATATACAAAGTAATATTGATATCAATAATCGCATGCTCTATAACAATCATACAATCTGCAAAAACTAATCAAAATAGTTAGCAGCCAAAATTGTATTATATTATCAATAATAAACTATTGATAACACACAATGATATGATTGAGAAAATATTACTTTACCATTTTACTTCATATCTCTCTAGGTGATATTGATGCATAACCTCATTTGGGTTTTATGGAGCAATTATGTTGGAATGTAGCTTGCTCGGTTGTATGAGTCTTAACCCCAACATTGTCGTCGTCCGCCATGACTCCCATTGGTGAGGTTGACTGGCCAAGGCAACATTGTCGCTGTAGATTGGCATCCCCGACTCTTCGAACTTCTTACTGGCAATATGGTGTTGATGGTGTAGGATAGCATTTTATGACAATATGTGGGTTCATGGTTTTGGTATACGTTGGTGTTGGTTCTTTTGCCTTCAAATGCTTTCTTTATCCTCTACTTTGTGATTCATGTCTAATCTACTTGCACAGAAGTAGCTATTTTTGGTTGATTGCTGGTGTGTTTTCATAGTTCTTACTGAGAGAGAATAGAGGCAGATAATACAAGCTTGCAATAACACAATTGCACACAGGGTTTAAGTGGTTCGTCAAATGGGCTACATCCATTGAGATGGTGTTTATATTTCTATTTCACCATGTATAGAGGATTTACAAATACATAATTATGCCTCTGCTTAGAGCCTTTACATAAAGTAAAAAAATAGATGGTGGGGACACTACTTTGAGAAGGAGATATCTTTCTTGTTGCTGCTGTGTTGTTGTTGGTGTAGTGTTGTTCCTCACATGTTCTTTCCTCCCTCTACCTTTATAGAGAAAGAAATGGAATCCTCAATTAAGCCTTTAAGGACACGTTTCAATTCTTTTGCAACACTTGGACATCAATCATTGGAAAATTAGTAATTAATCATGATTATAATCATTACAATGCATGTGGACAAATACATAAAGGCCACGTCCAAACTCTAAGGGATCTAGAATCCCACCACTCCAAATTTAGGGGATGAATCATCACCAATCATTAACTCCTAAATTCCTACTGATTACAAACTTGCCAACTCACCCTTATTTGGTAAAAATATCAAGCCAATCCCATATAATCACCCTTCTCCAATTCAAACTAAAAATATCTATAATTACATATGAACATGAAATAATACGAGCTAGTTTTTTGTTTTTTTTTTAGGGGAAATAATTTTGTAGTAAAATGAACTTACGTTGAGACTAGTTTACATATCAAGACTAGGTTCTTGTATAAAAGAAATCTAATAAAATCATTACATAAAAATAATTACCCACATACACACACATATGTAATCAATTTTTTTTTTTTTTTAAATATGGGGTATTACAATTTCGGTATTATCGGTTTGATAATTTTTTGGTATGGGATCGGGATTTTTTTTGGTTTGGTTTGGGATTTTCGGGAAAAAACCCTACGCATAGTGATTGTACTTTGACCACTGTGCTTTGAAGTCCCTCTGTATAGGACTCAATTCAACGATGATGAACAAGTAATGGTCTGAAAAGTCGACCTAGGCTGGAGCGGAGAAACATTATGGTGATCGAAGTTGATTTCAACCTTGGTCGAGGACTTTGCCTAGGCACATAGGCCACCACTGGAGAATGAT